>NC_141140.1:130757558-131491308 GCF_053477565.2 Lygodium microphyllum | reverse complement strand
CTTGCCAAAGATGATGTATTACATGATGCAATTGTGTCTTTGAGCATGAATTTGTGCCAAATTTGTTTGTAGAACCATTGAAAGACCTCTAATAAACTATTTGCTTTGTATCTTCCACCTCCATGCCTTGTGTATCTAAAGTATTTTATTCTTGCTTGATAATGTGTCGTTTCCATACCTTGGGTTGACTAGATAGATAAAGATTCATATTTCTTAATAAAATAAGGAGTGTGGTTATATAAAATATGCTACATAGTTAATAAATAACTAAATTCAATTAAAAAACATTATATGAGTCACACAATAAAGAGACATACATATGCAAACTTCTCACCATATAGTGAGTGAAGTGTTGATTACCCCAAGCTTCTGTCATTGCCTTTTTAAAAAGGTTTAATCGGTTTTTGAAATCTTTGAGATCATCATCATTCCACTCGGTTTTATCACAATAAAAGAAGACTTTGTTTAGTGTTTCCCAAACATTAACTTTTCTATTCCGAGCGTGTCCATTATTAGCATGATCCTTAACCACATTATGTAGGGACTTCCACTAATTGTATCTAATAGTTGAACCACCATTCCTAGAGTTTATCTTACCAAGTCTCCCATGAAAGCCTAGGAGCCTTCTAGCCTTCGATCCACCAATAGATGGCCTTTTGGGGACACAATTTCCATCCTTAGACTTTTGAAGATCTGGTTCAATAACAACATTATCACCACGTAGACCAATTGCAAATAATACTTTTTCAATCTTTATTATAGCATCTATTCTAGCTGATAATGGCTTCAACTTCCATTCAAAATGCTATATAAAGATGAACAAGCTTTTCAATTATCTTGAAAAGTGCATGAAGTATATAGATGTGGGCATTCACTAAAGGAATATCTAGGACTGGCTTAAACTATGGATCCTTGTTGTGCCTAGAGGGAGCTCTATTCCAATTGCTTGAGTTTAACTCTATGGCTCGGGACATACAATATAGGCAAGGAGATCTAGAGTTGGATCCCTTTGATACATTGTACATACATTTAAGTGTCTTTAAGTCACCAACTATGTGCCACTCAATCTTATAGTTCCCAAATCTTTCAACAAATAGCTCTTCTCCTGCTTGTTGTCTCTTAATAACATCAAGTATTGGTGTTCGATGAAAACCCAATATAATATATCAAAATCCTATGTATCTACTCCAAATGCTCCTAGCCACCAAATGTTTGTTTTGATTGAACACTAAATGACATTCAGTGATTGCAATGATATGATGAAAGCGCTCTATTCATCAAGGTAATAGAGACCCTCTCTAGTTTTGTGCATTTCAGAATCTCACTTTCATAAAGTTTAACCACAAATCTAGCCACTCCTTGTGCCTCTTCTAGTGACAAGTCATAGAATCTAATCATTAAACATTATAGGGTGGGCAAGTCAAGGAAAATGTTGTTAAATTCATTGAATACAACTTCCTTTTTCTTGCCCTTGAAGCTAGACTTGATATGGAAAGGCTCACCCAGAATCTCCATCACTTTGTTATTCACTCTCTGTTTGATAGTTCTAACCATAGGTTTCCTTGGAAGTATGCAATTGCCTACTTGTCCTTGCTTCATATTTGACTGTAAAAGTTGGAAAAGTTGTATATAAGCATCTCAATTGATAGCAATATTATCTAGTGTCTTTTGCACTAACCTAGTATCCAAAGAATGATTCTTTATAAATGACTCCAAGCATTGTTTCTTTGCCTTTTTAAATTTCTTCTTCTCCAAAATATCTTTTGAAACTACTGAAGGAAGAAGATGATAATAAAATTGAGATGCTTCTAAAGAATCTATTTCACTTGCATTCGGTTGAAGAAGAGACCTAAACAAAATCAACATCACAAATCAATATAATTAATTATAAATAAAGCCATATTTAATATTTTTAAAGTGGAAAAAATGTACATTGCTGCTTGGATTCTTTTGCTACAACCACCACCTCCTCATCTAAGATTGTCAATATTTTTAAGAGCATTTTGTCGATTTTGAAGGCCTAAAATAGTTTTCTTTTGTTGATAAGATTTGATGTGTTTCTCCAACAAATGAATCCTTTGTTGATAGCCCTCTAGCTTTTGTAGCAACTCATTGTTATGTTTTTATAAAATATGGTTCTCTAATCTGAGGACATTCTTTTCTGGAACCAAGTTAAGTATATAACCTAGAAACCCATTATAACCATCACGAATGAACATCAATAATGAAGAGCTATTAGAGAATTTAAGGCAGAGTGCTATTTTTGCTAGGATCTTTGGGATATAGTATTCCATCTAACCAAAGATCAAGATTATTCTTTCCTTCAAACCTAAGTATATGTCTCGTAGACTTTGTAATAGTAATGGGTTTTGTTCTCTTCCTTATTAGTTCATACTCACTATCCAACTCAATATGAAGATGATAGGAAGGTCTTTTACTAGAGCTACAGAGATCATTGGATGACTAATCCATAGATAAAGATGTGATTAGAAGATTAGATTGAAAAACTATGCAAATTAGAAAAATGAAGGAAAACGAAGAAGAAACTAGTAAGGATGGGAAACAAAGAAGAGAGTGAGAATAGAGGGAAGTAATCAAATGTAAAAAAAAATTCAAGTTGAATATTAGTTTTTGCTTTAATCAAGATGAGTAAGATCTTCATTATGACAATCTTTGTCACCTTTATGGCGGTCTAGATTTCTAGGTTTGATGTGACTACGAGAATATCACGACAATGACTTATTAACAATTTTCAATATATTTACTTACAAAAATATTTTTTTAAAAAAATATAAAAATAATTATATTTCCTAAAATGTTATCTCTCTCTAGGATCGCTTACAAGGCATTTTCAAAACCTCAAAACTCCCTTAATTTGGTACGGAGTGGCAACCTTATTGGGAAATGAATCTTACCATCTTTAAAGAAAATAAGATCCTTGATCAATGCATATTTGTAGGCGTCATGATATTTTTGAGCATGCCATGTGTTGTCACATCAAATATATTTATAAACAAATCCTTCTCGATTGTGAGGCCCTGTCTTGAAAATAGTTAATTTTCTACTAATTGTATAACATGCAGCTATATACAAATCTCGTATATTCATTTGACTAATACATTTATCATCTCATCCTTATTTGGAAATGGAGTGATAACTAGATATTTATTCACTTAGTCTGCCTTATTTATACTAGTGTGCTTCCTACAATAATTATCTTATCTTCTCATCTCTGTCTCTTAGCAAGCATAGAAATTGCATCCTCTATATATTTTCAATTAGTTTTCATCCCTTGTTCTATAGTTTCATCTTCCAAAAGCTTCCTAAGACTTGATTATGGTGAAGAATCTAGAGCCTAAAGAAACAATTCAATTTTTCTACCTTGAGAGATTGCTACTCTATTCTATCTAGCTGCACACATCTATGCTGAAATTCTTGTAACAATTCTATTATTGATAATCACCTATTGGATTTGACACATTCAAAGAAAGCTCTTTTTGTCAACTACCCCATGTCCTCCATGAAGTATTCATCCTTGAGAGATGCTTAAAAGTCCTCCTAGGTTGACTGCCATAATGTCTTTTACACATGATTGGATCTCCAAAACTATAATCCTACAAAGTAACCACTACAAGGGATTAGGCCCACAGATGGCTTCATTGATGCATTTTCTTAACTGAGAAAGAAAACTTATGGGCACATCAATGGTCATAAAAACAAGTGTGTTAGGTGACCCATGTCTAAATCACATTTATTTTGCAACTTATAACATGATTTTTCACATTTTTAAATATGCAAAAAACCTATATTTTTTAGACCTTAATAAAAGTAATAATAAATACAGTTTGTGAAACCAAAATAAAAAGAATTTGCTAGTTGTAGACATATGGCTCCAATCACAGCTTTGCAACCAACAAATCCCTAGGATCCCCCCCCCCCCCCCCCCCCCTTATTGCGTACTCATGGGGCATTATCTTTACGATGAAATGTGACACAATAACATAATTTGGGCCAACAAAATATTAAATGACAATACACAACAAGAATTATAGGAGCCCCAAGATGAATCAAATGGTAAAAGAAAAGTTCTTTAATTATGTATTCATAACAATACAGATTGCGTAAGGCCATTTAAAACTTCACTTACTTTTTTTTTTTACAAAGCATAGGATGATAGTGCTATAAAACCCATGGTAGGTTAATGTGCCTTGCAAAATAGGAGATATTGTAAAGCCTAATGACACATGAAAAATCCTGAAACATGTCCATAAATATTAGTTTAACTACTATCAATAGATGAAGATACTTTGCTATCAATATCTATAAGATGACGGAAATCCACAAGAAATTGTGTCTCCTTTGAAGAATTTCATGTCTAACCCCCATGTATAGTTGAAATGGTGCATATACATAATAGCTTGGAAAAGTTGCACCTTCAACATATTCAGATCAACAATATTAGTATCTATGGAATCTTATAGTGCTCGATCTAATAAAGTTGTCACTCCTTGCATCAAATTCACAACATTTGCATATGTTGTCCTAGTCTCTCCCCTTGCTTCTCTCGCTTTCTCTTGAAACTATACGCTTGCATCTCATATTGTGTCCATCAAGTAACATCCTTCATTCATTTCACACACAACCATACTTGATGAGGAATAAAAACTAACACTAACAAGCCTTAGATTATGTGTTGCACCAATGTATATGAAATATTATTAAAAACAACAAACAAAGTGCTAAACATTCAAAGCAAATTTATCCAAACTATAAAACCTAATATCTTTTGAGAAGATGGTTCACTCCACACTAATAAGGCTCCCATACCTTTAATACAAGCTCTAGCACCTAGTGGCACCCTAAACTTAACTCATAAACATGATGAATTTGAGAAGAAGAAATTATGAGTTGATTAATAGCTAATGTAAGCAACAAAGCAAATAATTGTTGTCACCTTGCATTTAGCAACCTGCAAGGATTTTCTTTTTCTAACATGTTAATAGCCACTACAAAGAAGCAATGATCTCCACATTCAACAATGCATTATAAAAATAATTTATTAGCCCATTAAGTAGATCACCAAGAGCCTTTTAGATTGTGTGCAATTAGACATTTAAGCAAGCATTAAAAATCTTGTTTAAATAGTGATCAATCCCATGTATGCCACAAAATTTATAGTCATTTATCACATACAAACAATCCTAGATAACATGCAACAACATGGATCTAAATTATTTAAGAAAAAAAAACAAGGTTTAAGTCACTAAAGCAAATGTGTACAAACCAAAGATTCTAAAGAGAGTGGAAGCGAAGCAAACCTTTGATAAGTTGAGTTGTGGGATCTCTCCACAACCTTAGGTATGAGCTCCCATACCTCAAACTAGCTCTCCCTCTCCCTCTCCCTCTCCCTCTCCTCTCTCCTCTCTTTCTCTTGAGCTGTTTACTCTTAGTCTATCCCAAACTTTTGGTTTTTACATTTGTTCAAAATACCTAGTTTTGGCTTGCCTCACATTTAAATAAGCATGAAATTTCATGTGAAATTTCAAAACAAAAAATTTATCTAAATTGGCATTAAAAAGGGTGCTTGACTGCCAAATTATACCTCGGTTTTAAGGTGTAACTTTATTGTGATTATTAACACACCTGCTAATGCTCATTACACCTCCACATCTTTGCTCTCATTTTTTAAATAGTGAACGACTAATATGATATGTAGAAATCCTAATAAAAGTAATTTCTTTGCAAAAAGCGTAAAGCATTTAGATACATCTCACCTTGCAAATCACTCAAGCTTGTTTATAACTAATTATAGCACATTTTTTATGACTTTCTCATATTTACACATTTTATATATATGCATAATCTACCTCAAATCTTTTCATCGTACAAAGTTTGCATCTCAATAAGTGTTTCTCATGATGTTAAAATCTCTTCTCACCCTGGATTTGTCACATTTGATTTACCAAAAAGATGTGAAGAGACTTATAATGCATGGCTATGTCATCTCAAACTAGGAGAGTTCAACTTAGGACGAGATAGAAGTTATGGTATGAAGAAGAGAAGTGAAAAGGGTTAAAATCAAGTTGTAGACACAAATACTTGAAAGCATGCCTACAGATGCAATAAATTTTATGCATTTATTAAGAATAAAACAAGGACTTCAACTTTGATGGCTTTTATACATCATATTCCTAGCTATGAACCCTATTTATTTATGAATATCACTAAATGTTTATGGACATCCATGTATTACAAGATCAACCCTATTTTTGTTTATGGATAGCTCTCATGCTTAAGAATACTCAAGTACATTCCCTTGTATACGATTAGCCCTACTTTTTAATTATGGACATCTCTCATATTCAAGAAGAGTCCAATATATTCTCTTGTATCAAATCACTATAAGGGATTAGGCCCATAGATGCCCTCTTGACATGTTCTTTGAACTTAAAACTTACAAGTCCATCTACAATGCAATAAAAATCTAGTCAAAAGACTCATATCCAAAATCACATTTCTTTCACATAATATAAACATGATTTTGTGTATGTTGATAAATAGGCTTTTTTTTGTAATTATCATTATCATATTCACATGAGTATAAATGCCTAATACAAGGGGAAAAAAACTAGGGAGTTGTTAGTTATAGAACTATAACTAAAGACATAGTTTTATATCTAGCAACTCCCTAGTTTTCTTTTATCCTCCCTTGTATGCACACTGAGTATTATTCATACGATTTAAATCCACATTGTATTAAAATATACACACTATATCATTGGGTGACATAAAAAAATGTTGAAGGACAAAAAGTAGATGGATGAAATTCTCTTACTTACATTATAATTGAAATATGAATTTACAAAAATGATCATTTTGAGTTGTCTATAATATTTGAGAATTGAAAGCTACTATAGCTTTCAATAAGGCATCCTAATGAGCATGCCTTAGTGGTGCACATGAGGCTTGCTCTATTGGAAGTGCTTATTGTGGACAAGGATTCAAATCTCCTTGTGACGATGTACACATGGTATATGGAGTGACATAATGTTTTGCTCTTCATCATGTGCCTCCATCTTCACTTGTGATGCTTTACCAAATATGCAAGTCCACAAAGTAATGTGGCACCTACAATGATATATACAAGGATACATACCTTCATTTGTAAAAAAAGACCAAATAAAATGAAATTAACTATACTAGATATTAAAATAAAGAGGTATGGATTGAAAATCCTAAACAACATCAAAAAGCTCATGTTTGTTGTTATACACTTGCTGACATGATGCTATTATAGTGGACCTCATTCATGAATATATGAAAAAATGCATGTAAAAATGGGTTTACCACACCCTATACTCACTTATCCTCTTATATGTCAGACACATGCTATGTGTCTGCATAATACACATAAATAGTGGGAAACTACAAATTGTAAGATTGATACCTTGACAAGAAATACAAGATATTAGCAATTGAGGAATACCATGTGTGATGATTTTGATTGTTCAAACAACATAATGACAAAATATTATAAGTAGGACGTGGATACCATGATGGTTACGTAATCCAAAGCAAAAACAAAACTAGAAAAAATTTGGGAAAAGCAAGAATGAGTAAGAAATGAAGCTCTTAAATGGGTTGCAAAAATGTAGAGAAAAGAGCAAAGTCAAGGAGATAGTTCTAAAGAAATGAGAAGTAATGAGGATGACAAGGATGGTGTGGCAAGAGAAGCAAAAGGTGACATACATCAATTAGGAGTTTAGGAAAGTAGTGGATCATCACAGGAACTATTTCAAGCATTAGCCAAGAAGCCATCATTACAATAAACCTTGGAAAGATACTAGATCTGATTCTTGGATTTAAGAAGAAGTTGTTGAGAAAGATTAGAGTGGAATAGTAGAAAGTATTTTATGAAGTAGTCAAACATCAAAAAGTATTGGAATGTCAACCATGAGTTGGTGGATTACCAAATCCCGACTATAGAAGTTGAATATGGAGGGAAAGTGCTAAAAAATGTCATCTTGGATGATGGGGGATTAGGTCAATATCATCCCCAAAAAGTTATACATGGCTAACACAATAGGTGAGTTGTCACCAAATCCTTTTCAAGTAAAAGTAACATATCAACCATTGGGGATCCTGAAGAATTAGAAGATCAAGATAGCAAGTGTTACTTTTAAAGTAAGTTTTGTGCTCTTGAAGATGGATGAGATGGAAGGGTCTTATCAAATGTTGTTAAGAAGACCTTGGTTTAAGTTGGCAAAGTTGAAGTACGATTGGGGAGTTGATGTAGTCACCTTTCCCCATGGATCAAAGGAAATTTGATTGTGTCAAGGAAATAAGATTTTGTTATATAAAAAATCTAGACTTGTGATTGCTCAAACTATTAATCTTGTAGAGGAAATAGAAGATGATAAGGAATACTTTTTAAAGGCTAATCCTAAAATTGCTCATATCTTTGAGATGGATGTGAAAGGCATAATGCAAGGATACGATATTTGACCATTAGGAGAAACTTATTTATAATAGTCAAAATTTCAAGAATGTAGGTTTGAAACATAGATTTGAGGTGTAGAAGTTTGTGAACAACAAGTAATTCAAGACTATAGGTCCCTGTTAAAAGTCTCAGACATGGAGGAAATAAAAAAATTGAGGTAAAGATAGAGCAATCTAGAATTCAAGAAAGTAGGGTTGTAACTAAAGAATACCTAGATTATGAGGAGCTATAAGAAAAGTGAGCCAACAAGTTATTATTCAAGCTAAACAGAGGTATGAGCGCACTAAGGTGCATTATCTAGAGTATTTGAAGATAAAGTGCAAGCAATTAATTTGAATATGGAGCATAACCCAAAGCCTATAAAGGTTAGTCCATATGTGTATAAGACATTCAAGTAGAAGCTGGTGGAGTTATGCAAGGAATTTTAGGATATTTTTGCTTGGGAATACATAGACATGAAGGGGTTTTATCCAATCATATATCAATATCCAATTTATTTGAAAAAGGATGGTAAACCAATTATTCAAAGGAGGTATAAGATGAATTTGAATTATCCTAAGTATGTAAAGGAGGAAATTGATAAGCTACTAAGAGTTTTATCAAACTAATGAATGAGGTCATATGGCTATCACCAATGGTTGTGGTCCCCAAAAAGAATGGATTCAGGTATGTGTAGATGATAGGAAATTAAATGCAACAACCGTCACATGTCCATTTCATATTCCTTTTATAGATTCATTATTAAACCATGTGGCTAGACGCCAAATGTATTATTTTCTACCTGTTTTCCAAATGGATTTTCAAGCTATAATCAAATAAGGATAGCTCCAAAAAACCTTGATAAGATAACATTCATAATAGAGTAGGGAGCATTTGTTAGTACAATTATGAACTTTGGATTGTAGAAAGGACCATCAGAATTTTAGGGAGCAACACAAAATACATTTCATCTATACTTGACAAGATTCATGTGAATCTTCTTAGATTACTTTTGTCTTTAGTAGAATGAAAATCATTTGAGACATCTAAGGTCCTATTTTGAAAGATGTAGGGATTTTAGTATGTGTTTGAATCCTTTCAAGTCAATATTTACTACTGGAAGAGGATTTTTCTTGGGACGCACCTTGCTTGAAGAAGAAATGTCAATAGATCCAAGAAAGATTTCATCAATGCAGAAAGTTAAACTGCCAATGAATTTACATGAGGTGATGCATTTTGCATGACAAATTAAGTGGCATGGAAGATACCTTGGGTATCTATCTCATATTTGTACACCTCTCACAAGCTTAACAAAGAAGGGGATGCACATCTCATGGACAGATGATCATATCAAAGCTTTTGATGTTCTCAAGAAGATGCTAGTTGTTTCTTTAATATTGCAACCCCCATAATGGGACTTGCCATTCCATGTCTCTATGGATGCATCAGATTTTTCTATAGGAGCTGCCCTAATGTAGCAAAAGGTGCCTAGTTATTTTACAGCATTGTACTTAGCTAGTAGAAGGTTATCATAATAGAAAAGGTTTATAACATAGCTAAAAGAGAGGCCTTGGGAATGACATGTGATTTATAAAAGTTTAGATATTCTTTATTAGAAAATCAAATGGTGTTTCATGTGGATCATCAGGATTTACTTTATTTGGTGAATAAGGCACAATTTATAGAAAGATGGCTCATTGGATGTTCCTTTTACAAGATTTTTACTATAAGCTAATTCATACACCACAAAGAGAGGATGCCATATTTGATTTCCTAAGTAGATTGGAATGAGAGGAATCTAAGGAATCTAAGGAACCAATCAATGTTCAACCACATGATGTTGAATCGTTTGAAGCTCAAGTCATTGATGCAGATTCATACTATGATTAGATCTTATAGTTTCTTACTAAGGGAACTATACCTAGTCATGTTACTAGAGATGGGTGAAGGAAGCTAGTAATGCATAGCAGATCTTTCTAGGTCATATATGTTGTCCTATAAAGGAAAGGCATAGATAAGATTCTTAGGAGGTGCATATTTGAATTTGAAATGTTTGAAGTACTTCAAGAAGCACATGTAGAAATTACAGGTGGTCACCTTTGCACGGAAATACTGGGTAGGAAAATCCTGCAACAAGCAGGACTATGGTGAACAATTGTGTTGAAGGATACACATGAATATACCAAGCAGTGTGTTGCATGCCTTAAGAGGGGACAACCAAAGACATGGGATCGAATGAAGATCATCCCATCCCATCCTGCCTTTGGAACCATTCTGGAAGTGGGGGATGGATTTTGTAGGGCCAATCAAACCAATAGCAAAGAACACCCAAAACATGTATATCTTGGAATGTACAAATTATTATACAAAGTGGGTTGAAGCCTAAGCATTGTAGGACAATGCAACAAAGATTCTAGATAAATTCGTATATTCAAACATAATGACCAAGCTTACTTTCTTGATTGAGCTCATAAGTGATCATGAAAAATAAATTTTAAACCATATAATTGAGGATTTGACTAACACACACATGATTCTACATAAGAAATCATCCCCATATCTCCGATAAGCTAATGGCTATGCTGAGAGCTCCAACAAGATTATATTGAGAATTCTAAAGAAGATTGTGCAAAAAATTTGAGAAGATTGGGATACTAAGTCGGACTTAGCATTGTGGGCATTTAGAACTGCATATAAGGTTTGATGTTTTAGGACTCACAACTTATCTTGGATTTAGAGAATCTCAAGGTGAAGATATGGCTTTAAAAAAATAGATTTTTGGAAGTTTTCATGCCATCCTTGGCAAAATTGGATGACTTATGTGCAAACATGTAGCTATATTAGTTGTGTCAATCGCATTATGAGAAGAAAAAAACTTTTTTCTAAAGGAATTGTTTGAGAAAGAATTGTTTTACACTGATTTTGTATCGTAAAATAAAGATGTGTAATGAACTTGTGCCAAAAGATAATCAAAGAAGCCGTTTTTATATGTCAAACCTAAAGTGGTAGATAATTAAGTAATTAAAAATACTCTATTGAAGGAAGCGAGTGGATGGGTTCCCGATGGGTCCAGACCTATGATTGGGTGGTCTTGATAAGCTAAGAGATGTTCTGATAAAAATTATGCCAACAAATATGCAAAATGAATGGCCATTAGATATTAGGAAAAACCTTACTTGCATCGTTTTAGGGACTTGGAATGGGATTTTGCTTTATGGACAAAAGGGTCGACGTGCTCCACTCCCCTTTGTCTCCCATTCTCTTTGTACCAAGTGCAATGCATGTTTGCTTTAGTTCAAGTAATCTTGTGAGAAGTGAGAACTCAAAATATTGATGCTACTTAACCAATAGGTGACTTGACCAATATTAGGAACCTAAAACTCACGTCAATCCTCATGGGAATGGTCGAAACTTCTACTATGAGGTAGACTTAAGTGAGCCTAGATAGCAAATTGTGAGGTATTCCATGGAGTTCCGAACGACGTTGTCTAGGATATCTCTTGATGGACTACTAAGAACTTGCCAATGAGAAAGCGGTGGTGGGCACTTCAGAGTTGGTATCACAGCCTATGTTAATATAGGTTACGATGCAAGTATAAAAACTAGTAAAGATTTGTAACTACAACAAAATATATCTTTTCCTTAAGTTGTGAATTCTTCTCTTTGTTAATATATATTCTTGATTTTTGGTAGAAGAGCCAACCTTGGAAACAATTCTTGATTTTCCAAGTTATGTTTATGTCGGCCATGCACTCATCTAGTTTCAGTTGGAGAAACTAGATGATGCGAATATTAGACCAGATATACAATCCTTCGCCCTTATATTGTGAAAGACGATGGATGTTATAAGCGGAGGGTACTGTTACATTGACACAGATCATCTTGCTACTCAAGAATAGTTCAAAGAGGCTTAAATGGATGGAAACCCTTAAGATTGCCAATATTTATCTATTCTATGAGGCTAGAGTAAATGCGAACATGTTCAATGGAGGACGACAAGTCAAATTAAACTGGCACATCTACAAGGAGGTCACAAAGGTTACACCAACTGATTGAGTGATTGTTGTAGGATGCTCTAATCACTGCAACTACAAAAGATGACCAAATCTTTCCCAAAAATATAGATTTTTAGATATCCATTCCTAGAATCCTAATTATTATTTAATGGATGTATCACAGTGCCATGCCTAGATTGTAATAGGGAATCCTCTTCTTAGAATAATATAAGCTTCTGGGCTACTCGAATAATGTATTCCCTTCCTATTGACAGAAAGGATTACTTTTGTCCATTTTTTGTAATCAAAACTAGTCACCCTAGCAATCGAGAATAATGGAAAAATATTATCCATTTTGTTGCAAATTTTTGAAATTTTAAGAAATCTAGATTTGTTAAACCCTAGAGGGAATAGGGTTATTAGAAACTAATGACAATTTATTTTGAGGTAACAAAGCTAGAATAAATTCTTTACATTTTAGGCCACGTGTATATTTGCCATGCATTTGTTGGATTAAAAATGGTGAAATAATTCTATGGTTATCTTATAGTGAATGTACCGTCCTTAACCCTCCTATCCAAATTGGCATTGGGGGGAAATATGGAACAGATGGATACATTGAGTTTGATTGTCTTGACTATATCACGATCAAACCCAATGGATGGAGAGATTAAAACTCTTTGAACTATTTCTCCTTCATGACCTTGATTAGAATCCCATTCTTCATATTAATGACCAACTAGATCGCCAAAATCATTATATATGTGAAGAACTAACTAAGTTTGTCCTGGTCGATAGAATTGCTATTCTAGGGAGTGACCCTTGTCATAACTGAAATAGAGAAGGATATCTAGACCTTTCCACTAAATACCAAAATATGGATGTACATGCCACAAATCTAGCAGATAAGATCACTTGAGTTACCCGAGACCCATAGGTAAGTCAAAAGATAGAAACAATATCTACCTGTAATTAAAAACTCTATTTTAATGTACAAAACTTGATCATTATTAGGAAGATTGAATAATACATAGTTCTCTTCCAAAATTAATGAGATCTCATTAAGCAAGTTCACATCTTTCTTGAATATTATTATCAGAGAAAAAATTTAATCATGAAAACTGTTTAAATCCCCAAGATGCTACTTTGAACCTCAATAGCATAGAAGCTCAAGAGAAGAAATGTCTTCTCAAATAGTACAAGCCACCAAAATTCGATGGTAAAGGGAAAGGATACTCTAATGAAGGCAAAAAGATGGATAGAATTTATGGAATATTATTTTATTACTGCAAGGACTGCACCATCAAATCAAGCAATGATTGCAAAACTGAAATTGACACAGGGGATGCATGTCTTTGGCGGTAACAGTGGTGCAAGGACCAAGGAGTGTCCAAAATCGCTATCATCCAGGACATGCTAAGGATGTTGTGCATGGAGATACCTTCCACCCACGTATCGGGCCTAGAAGAAGAATGAAATTTTCAATTTGAAGCACCTAAGCCTAATCCTAGAAGCCTTTTACTCCAAATCCGTAATACTTCTAAAATATGCACCAACAGTGGATATTTCACAACAAGTATCCAAATTTTGCAATGGTCTGAATATGCCCCTAAATACGTGTCTTGAGTCAATGCAACCATCAGATTTACAAGATGCATTGATTTGACCAGCCCCAATAGTTCAAGAGATGGAGAAAAATGCAAGAAATGCAAAATTTTGGAACAAAAACTGTTAGAATAAGAGTAAGTCCCAAGGTTATGCAAAAAGAGCCCAAGGGTAATATCATCCAAACAAGGCAAATAAAGCCATGTCAAATGCAGTGGGAAACTTTGTACCCATAGGAAAAGACAATGAGGCTCCAAGGTTCTTTTATTGCAAGGAACTGAGACACTTTAAGAGAGAGTGCTCGAAGCTTGGCCCAAGCAACCACCAAGGGCAATTTCAAGGGTAGAACCAAGTTGCCGGGGGAAACGTTGCTGGAGTAACCCTGAAGGAGATCACTGTGATTATAAAGATCCTACAATGGAAATTGATATGGAAAGATCAAGAGTACATGCCACCCTCAATAAGAAGGGTCCAAATTGCCAATTCTCAGTTGGAATGTTCTAACCTTCCTCCTTTGTATGCACATAGCAAGCACAACCCTTGCTTTATAGTGACAAGCTATAAATCAGATTTACAAGGGATTCCCTATAGATGGAGAGGTTGCGCATCAATGGCAAACTTCATGTACAATTATGTGAGATCCATAGCAATTTTCCCTAAAATCATCAGCTAATCACGTCGAAGCACAATATTTATGTTCACCTATGCCTTATAATTTTTAGCTAATTGTATGGAAACCTATGGATGCATTTGAATGCTAATTTCCTCTTCACCATCAGCTACTTATACTATTATGAGCTATTGTAAATTAGTGGAAAAACACTATAACATGTCCACAACTAACTTATTCACAAAACTATGCATATGGTCACTGTCTATCAAGATAAACACATCCCATCTCATTGTTGGTATCATGTTCCTTCAATAGCAATGCTTGATCACCAATTTTACATCATGTTGTACTTTTTATCATGCTAGTATATATTGTATTGTTTTACATTATGCAATAAAGGACACTTCTCCTCATCTATACATTTTGTACCTTGTATGGAATTGTTTCCCTTTAAGAATTCCATGTAATAGTATTTCTTCATTGTAACACATACTCATGAGTATGGTGCAAAATGCATCCATGATTTGTAACTTATCTCTAATATCCCCTTGATTCTAGCATATTTTGTCTATATATGATATGCTTTTTTGGACCTACCTCCTTCACTAATAGGTAGAACTAATGCAAATGGTATATATTGGAAGAAAAATTACTGATTAGCAATTGTCTAAACTCTTCCCTCATGTAGCACATGGAAATGTTAATATTTCACCTCATGTGGCTACAAAATGCATTGAACTCCTATGCCATTTTATAAAGATGAGATAAGATTGAGCTACACAACATCTACAACCTTAAAAAATTGAATATATGACTTGTTTTCTAGGAGTCTTAGGACTCCTCTTTTGATTACTTAAGGCCTGGGATGGGTACTTTCTTCCATATGGAAACACATGCCTTGTCCATGATCTTTGGAGGAGTAGAAGATTGGAAAGTTTGGTTACTTCTTGTAGTAACCTTGCCTTTTGTCACACAGACTACCAACCCAACCATCATGAAGTATTGCCATTATTATGGACAAAAATTATGTTCATGAAAACACTCATGTTAACATACATGTGCTTTCCCCATGCTTTGCTTATCAATGAGAGCTTTACTTTGCACAAATCATTATGATGCTCTCCAAAAAATGTATATTTACTTATAAATTGTAGAGACATGTTTGCAATATCTTGAAGATTGATGGTGATTGATGGTGTACTATAACAAATATCCAACATTTGTAATACATTGGAATCATGATTTTTAAACCAGTCAACCTCGATAATATGATCTAGTGTAATTATGGTGCTTTAGTTTTTGGCAAATTGACCTTGTAGTCAAGCCAATGATGAGTAGTACTTGCACAAACACTAATTGGTGGATACCATGGGACTACCTCTTTGTGGGGAGGTGGTCCCCTCTAGTTTCACCTCCCACAAGATATATACCCCTTATTTATATTGCTATGGGATGTGTGGTAGGTCTACTCTTCCACATTCACTTATGGTTTGGATCATTTTCTTGCTATGAAACTATTTTCATTCTTAGAAAATCCATATTTCTTTCTATTAGCAATAATATCATAATTGCATAATATGCTTCTATGATTAATGGCTTTTGCTTTGCTATTGGATCGCCATTCTATCATGGCTTAAGTAGATCTAGGCTTGCTTGGCAATAGGCTACAATAAATTTTCATGCTTGATCGGGTGTACTCTCTTGAAAAGATGGGGGGGAATAGATAAAGCTTGAGCTCTCGCAAGACACACAACACACAGAGAATGCACACAAGACATCAAGTTGAAAATCTAGTATTTCTTCTTTTATTATTATTCTTCTCCACTATATAGTCTCCCAAGAATAAAGATAGAGTAAAACATACATGATATATAAGAGTTCCATAGTGTAAACACATTACCTAGAAAGATAACTAGATAGATATCTTGCAACTTGAGTGGGTGCAATAATTAAGTTTCCATCTGCAGGTATCACTAGAATGATATGAGGATGTAGGTACCAATGATGTGAGTGATATGAATATAGAAATAGTCATCCAAGTATGTGAGTGTTAGCTCATGTTGATCTTGTTAACTCAATACCCCTCTCAAGTTCAACTCCATGAGGTGTACTCCAAGTAAGCTTCGAACTCATTGAAGCTTTTCTACTCCTAGGGCCTTGGTGAAAATATTTGCAATGATGCTCCTTTGTGCTTATATATATGAGATCAATGTCATCTACCAACACCTCTCTAATGAAATGGTAATGAATCTCAATGTGTTTCATGCGTGCACGAAACATTGGGTTCCTCATTGCCAACTATATTTTGTTCATGTTGTCACAATAAATGACAATTGTCATGTCTATTTGTATCTCCAAATCATCAAAGTAGCTTTCAAATCTAAGCTACCTCACATGTTGCCATAGCAACATCTTTGTACTCTACCTTTGTACTTGATAATGCAACAATGAACTATTTCTTACTACTCCAAAGTCACATTCCCACTCCTAAAGGAAAATACATAGCCATTGGTGGACTTCTTATCAAATACATTGCCTATCCAATCTACATCAATGTATCCTAATAACTACACCACTGAATTCACCTCATAAAGCATATCATAATCCAATATAGTCTTAAGGTACCCCAAGGTACATCTTGCACTATCCAAATGAGGCCTACGAGGAACCTGCATAAATGGACTTTCCAAGCCAACTATGTAGTTACTATTTGGTTAAGTGATAATGGTGAAGATCAAACTTTCCACCATCTTGCTGTACATTGTGCGACCCTCCAATATCTCACTCACATTAAGGGCATGGTGTTGAGGTGGTGCATGTAAGCTAGTTGAACATTTTTTTTAACATAAAAATCAAAAGTGATTGACCTATCCTAGCTACCCAAAAAGTGCAAAACAGTTGCCTATTACATGGCTTTCTAACCTAACTTTATTGAAATTTTATTTTATTTGCAAGCTCGCTGCAAAAGAAAACTCCTCTCGTCCGACCTTGCCTAGGTCTTTTCTAATATGTCACTAAATGGAATTGAACTCATAATACATAGACATATGTATATTATAACTAGCTTTCCAATCAAGTTTTCATGAAATAGTTATGTATTGATACATTTGAAGAAACCTATTGGGACGATGTGAAAAAAAGCAACCCCTTTTGCCAAGAAGGTTTGTTACACATCCAGACAATTGTGAAATGTCACCCTTCACCTACATTGCCATGTTGCATTTGATGAAGTCATTTTCATTATATAATCTTGCAATGTAACATTGAGAGAGTTTTTGTATCAATATACTATAATTTTGACAATGTTGTTAAGAGGCTTATCATGTATGGTGAAGAAGACCAAGTCTCAAACTATGAGAGTTCAACTTAGGAAGAGATAGAATTCATGTTATAAAGAAAAGAAGAGAAGAGAGTAAAATCAAGATGTAGACGTAAATATAATGAGAACACACTTGGAAATATAATGAAGTTTATGCATCTATCAAGAACAAAAAAAGTACTTCAGCTTTCATGGCTTATGTACAACATATTCTTGGTGATGAACATCCCTATTTATTTATAAAAAACCATAGATGGTTATGGAAAACCCTATATTACAAATCAACCTTGTTTTTGTTTATGGATACCTCTTATGCTCAAGAATATTCCTATAGATTCTCTTGTATAAGATTATCCATGTTTTTAAATTATGGACAACTCTAATGTTCAAGCATAGTCTGTATGCTATCTTGTATCAAACCAACCCTCTTTTAAAACCAATCATGTATTGCTTTATTTAATCCCACTCTTTATTATAATACTTTAGCCTTGCATGTAACCTCTTGTTCATAGCAATCCAACCCCTTCATTCAGCCCTATATATCTCTTATTTATGTTGGTTTAGGCTTACTCTTATTTAGGACAGTTCAACCCTATTTGACGTTCATTCATGCCCTTTATATCTCTACTATCTTCCTCTCCATATCCATCATACATCAACACTAACAAAGGCATATGCTATCCATGATTTCCCAACCCTGTTGCAACTCAAAAATTGTGATGATTTTTCATGCATGTTCCCTATGCAGTCCACGTCTTGTTTGCTATCCATAAAGTTATGCTTTTTCCTACCCAAAAATACAACTCCCTTCCTATGGTTTGGCCACAAGTCTTGAACATTCATGACTTGCAACCTTGAAATACATCCACAAAAAAAAGAGTTTATTTGAGTGCATTCAGACTCAAGTCCTGACAAACAACAACAGTGCCAAGTGCCAATGTATATTAGGCAAGATCAACTCCATTTGAGCCTAAGGAATTTGCCACATATATTTATTCATATACTTTTCATGTTCTATTTGCAAAACTATACAATACCTATCCTCTCTAACCCTACACATCCTTTGACATATATCACATTACTCAAATCCCCCTAGATTAAAAGGCCAAATAATAATCTCCGGAATATCCAAGCATATAAACCATCTTCCATTTCCTATATTAAACATCTAGTACATAAACCACCACAGGTCATGAGCATCGCGGCATTCTCCTAGATCATGTAACGTCGAAAGTTCATGCATCCCAAATAGTATGGATCGATATGTATCTTAAATCCACATGAATCAATTAGTATTGTTAACTCATAATATATTTGAGCATATCATGACTTGCAACTCCCGTGGATCATAAGGTAGCATCAAGTACTCATAATACATTTGGAGCATATCATGGCTTGTAATTCCCCCTGGATCATAAGATAGCATCAAGTACTCCCACATTTGAAATAGTTTTAGCCCACAAAACATATTCATATTTGCTCCATTATCGAGTATCTATTTCTGATTATTCTTTAATATAAGTAGAAGCATTGGTCAAGTAGATTCACTCCCTCTAGCTTTGGAATCCTCACTATGCATGGATGGGTAATTCAATTCCATGGTATATCTCACTTTGTTTAGTAGTACAAAAACACCTTGAAAAATATCTTTGTCTTGCATAAAATCTTCTAGAACTACATCCAATAACTTTTAGGCATAAACTCATTATCATCCTCCTCTTGCTATCCTAAGTCACTTCTTTGTAATGAAGGAGACCTAACTGTCCTAACTAAGGGAGAGAAGAGAGAGAAGGACTGCAGGAGAAGAGGAAGAGGAGAGAGAAAGACATGGAGAAGAGAGAGAAAGAGAGGAAAGGGAGGAGAAAGAAGAAGAAGAAGAAGAAGCCATGGAAGCTTGTGAAGGTGAAAAGAGAGATTCTTGATAATTCTGTGTTCCCTCAAAATACCCTATTACACCTTATATACCGTCAGTGTGACTGGTATGTTCCCATGCCAAGTTCTTGTGATCCCCGCTCATTACAAACTATCCCATCTCATAAAGTTTTTGTCCTAAAAAACAAGGGATGTTGTCATGTCCCGTAAGGGTGTGCTGTAGGAAATCAGCCCCATAACTTTGTGTAAGGAACTCCGAATGGGAGAAGCGAGGTGTCATTATGGAGCCCACAAGATGTACTTTCAGCCGATGTGGATGAGGGGGGCTGCAAATAGGTCAGGACCAAAGCTGTTGCAAAATAGAGGGCTGTCTAGGAGTTACTAGTGTGCTATCCAAGATAGTATGGCTGGAGAAAAACAGCCATAACTTCCTCTAGGAAACTCTAATCGGGGCAAGTGAGGTGTTGGTGCGGAGCCCTTGAGGTGCACTTTCAGCCCATGTATGGGAAATGGGGCTGAAAATGGGTTAGGACCAAAATTGGTGCAAAACAGTTGCCTATCTAGACACAGACTATAGCCCAAAACAGGTGTCATGGTTAAGTTCCAGCCAATATGGTCTCCTTGAGGTGTGGAAATTCATCCAAGATAGATGCTGGGTGCCAAGAAGCTTCCTCTATTGGTAGGCCTTGCCATTTGATTAGGTATTCATGGATGGAGCGGGTGCGGAGTTTCTTTTCACGCTGCCCAATGACCGCTTCAGGAATATACTGGATAAGGCCCTCCTCATCTATGGGAGGTAGCTCCTCTACATGATCTTTGGGAGTGCTAATGAAAGGTTTCAATTGGCTCACATGGAAGACATTATAGATCTTAGTAGTGGGAGGGAGTTGGAGATGGTAAGCCAATTCCCTGACCTTCTTAATGATTGTGTAGGGTCCATAGTAACGGTGTGCCAACTTGTTGCAAGAACCATCCTTTAGTGTAGCATAACAGGACTTGAGGACCTTGAGGAGTACCAATTCACCCTCTTGAAAGTCAAGGGGTCTTCTTTTTGCATCAGCATGGAGCTTCATATGCTCTTGAGCCCTTTTGAGGTTTGCCTTGCATTGTTGAAGTAAAGCTTGCATGCAGTCCAACTCTTCTTTTCCAAGGGGGTTGAGCTTTTCATTGAAGATCACAGTGGGAAGGGGCACCCGATAACCATACAATGCTTCAAAAGGGGGAGACTCTAATGCTCGAATGAGTGGAGTTGTTGTAAGAAAATTCAGCCAAATGCAGCCATACATCCCAAGAATTCTGCACATCATGACAAAAATGTCCCAAATAAGTTTCAAGCCACTTGTTGACTCTCTCGGTCTGCCCATCCGTTTGGGGATGATAGGCTGTAGACTGAGCTGATTTGGTCCCCATGGAGCTGAAAAATTGTCTGCCAAAACTGATTCATAAATTTGGTGTCCCGATCATGTACTATGACATGGTGTAGGCCATGCAACTTAAATACATGCTCCATAAACTGAGTGGCAACTTGAGATGCTGTAAACTGAGATTTTGTAGGGATGAAATGGGCTGCTTTAGTGAGTTGGTCAATTGCCACATAGATGCTACCCCAACCCTTCTTGGTTGTAGGTAGACCAGTGATGAAATCCATGATAGTGTGGGTCCATTTTCCTTTGGGGATAGGTAAGGGCTGCAACAATCCACCCGGCTTAAGAGTGCTATCTTTATTTTGTTGATAAGGCACGCATCTAGACACGAAGTCTTTAACATCTTGCCATAGGCCTTTCCAATGGAAGCTTATCATTGAACAAGTTGATGAGAAACCCCTTTGCAGTGGTTTGTAGGGCCTCCATGGCTGCAGCAGTCCACCTTCGTGCTGGTGGGCCATCCCGCACTCGTGCCCAAAATCTTCTCATCCCTTTCAGCTCCAAGTCTTGCATGACTTCTCAAACAACTTTATGAAAAGAACTTTTTGGGATGAGAAGCTCGTATCCGCGTTGGATTATCCTTATCTCTCGAATAGCGACAATGCGCGGTTTTCATCTCCTCTTCTTCTGTGGTGGTCCTTGTGCTCTAAGGGGAGCACCTGTTGCTGCACTTGAGGAGCCTCCACCTTGTGCTCCAAGTGGCGGGCCTTGGTGTGATGTCTTCCCAGGGCCAAAATGGCGGCATGCTTACTTGGTCCGTGCCATGCAAGGAGGGCAAGACGAAGAAGAGACAGAGGTTGGGGATGTGAAAATGGAGGAAGCAAAGAAATCAAGATGTGAAAATGAGAAGAAGAATGAACTTTTAACCCATTTAAACCCCAAAACCGGGTTAATGGAGCTTCATACACACTGTCCATCGTGTGATCATAAATCCATAACCTTGTATCGGAATGCGACGAAACTTCACACGCGCACTCGTTGGGTAGCCAAGAGCCCTTTTTTTTTTTGAAAAAAAAGTGCATGCAAATCCCTGGTCCGAAGTCTGGCATCTGGAGCGTGGGATCAATTATAACTCTAGGTCAACGCTTTTGTTGATCGTGTTCTTTGACGATCTCCTCACTGTTCATCGTGATTTGAGAAAAGTTCCCGGCCAACCGGGACCACACATCTGTAGGACGAACCTATGGCCACATCCACCGCACTTTTCCTCAGGTTGTTTTAGTTATTTAATTACCTAACACATTTAGTTGAACATGTATCAATCAGCTTCCTTAATTAACCTATTAGGCACTGTTTCCTTCACGAAGCATGTCAAATTTGATAGGGACTCGACACTCTGAAGAGGGTGCCCCCTCAAGATTCAGTTGTAAGTGGTGTGGTGGCCAATATTTCCCTAGGAATTGTCCGAATGTCAAATGTGATATTTGCAAAAAGTCTGCCCATTTAGTTGCTACTTGTTGGAGTAAGATTAGTTCTCTCCAACAAGTAAACTGCTAGGTTCAGTTAACCATCACGCACAAGGGAATAATATCCGCCAGACTTCAGACGAGAGATCTGCATGCACTTTTTTTTCAAAAAAAAAAATTGGGCTCTTGGCCACCCAACGAGTGCACGTGTGAAGTTTTGTCGCATTCCGATACAGTTTAGTATTTTAAAAATTATCCCACACTAAAATTGTGGATGGATTGATAATTGAGAAATCAACATCGCGACTACTGGCCCTTAGAAACTTCGCACCACATAAACTATACAGAGGCATTAGGAGTAAAGTCTACAACAAGAAATGGCAAATTTTTACATGTTATTCCTATTGAAGTTGACAGTGCTAACAAAAACTATAAGTAAGAATTGAAGATGCACAGTCAAAGTCAAGAGCGAAGGACAAGTGTAAAATTTTAATTCATATTTTAAGGGCGCATTCAATAGTTTTGCACTGGGACATAGTCATATATCCAATGCACGAGGATAACACTATGCCAAAATGATAACATTGCAAATTGTGTTCATTCCATTAGAACAAATGCATCCTTCACTGCTTGAAGATTTCTTACAAGTTGGAAGTCCTTGGGAGTTACAGTGATGCGCTTCGCATGTATTGCACAACATTGAGCATCAGTCATCAAGTCAACTAAAAAGGCCTCTGCAGCACACTGTAGAGCATGAAGACATTCTTTTGTGAAGTGATCAGGTCTATCCTGACCTTGTTCCAAAAACCACCTCCTACTTTCTGTGCAGTAGAGGTCTTGCACAATCTCGCAAACAAGTCTTGAGAAGCTCACCTTCGGAATGATGAGATCAAAAGAGCGTTGATACCTTCTAATTTCTCTCAAGGCCACTGTACCTAGCTTCCACTTGCATTTCTTGTGGGGATGCTGAGGAGGACCCTTGTGAGGACGACTTGAGGAAGGTGGATTAGGTTGAGAAGGGGGTGCATCTGAGCTAGTAGATGCTCCAAGGGGTTGAACACGATATGGGGCTCTGAGCGGAAGCTTATTTGCAATTGCCTTAGACCTAGCCATCTTTCCTGCACAAGAGATGTGAGAACTCAATGAATAAGACAGAAAGTGAAACCCTCTTTTATATAACCCTAAACTGTGAGACTCATTCACATAGATGCATACTCTCTCTTTCTCTCTTAAACTATGAATTGCATTCACACTGACTCACATTATTCATCTTACTATCTTAGCTCTTTTCGAATCCATTTGCTGCCTTGTCGAAGCCTTGTTTCTAGCCTCTTGGCATGGTTTTCTTTGGCACTTGAGGCTTCATAATGCACTCTTTTAGTGACACGACGTGATTCCATCATGTCTGCAGTCGATTCATCAGCACTTTCGTTTGCTCTCTTTTGCGAGAGTTTAGCTTCATCCGCTACTATAATCCTATACCACCAAGATAGCAATTGGATCATTGGATTGTTACCATTCACCCCTCCACCATGATCAGTTTTTCTTTGGTATGCACCACGTGCTATCCAATGTGAATTTTCCATCCCTTGTGTGGACCAAATTCCAATGCTTCCCTTTTCTGCAAAGTATGGTCCATGTGCCTCAAGGATATTCTATAAAGACACATATCACACATGAGTAAAACTATGCTCAATAGTTTATACAATTCATACAATTTTAAAATATTAACTTAGTACGCACCATGTAATGTGTGATAGAGCTTTTGCCCCATGCTTCCACCATGTTTTCGTAGAAGCTATGCACAGCATTGATAAATTCTTGCTTATCTTCATTGTTAAACACCATATTACAAAGTAAGGGAGCCAATTTGTTACCAAACCTTAGCTTTGGCCAATTTTGTTTTTCCTCCATTACTTTGATCAGGAACTGCAAAATGTAACTTTTTCCACCCATCGTAGTCCTGCGGCCTACGAACCATAACATTCCCTTCCTCATTGATGGGTACTGAGAGAAACTTCTGTGTGCATAAAGAATAGCTGCAACACCTCAAATGTTTCCTTAGGAACTTCAAATGCAGCGAGTCACCATACATGGTGCTCAGATTGAACACTAAAATTCCCTGGGTTGTTCTTATCGAATTGTAAAGCTCTATTCATCAGAGTTACACTAACTCTTTCAAGCTTTACTCCTTTGACGACCTTACTTTCATCTAATTTTATAACAAACTACAATTTATCATTACATTCCTCAATAGACATATTGTAGTACATTACCATTACCGACTGCACCTTGTTCAAATCTAAATAGTAATTATTGAGTTCGGTGAACTTCACCTCATATGCATTTTTGGTCCCAACCTTTAGTGTTTCCACACATTGAACATGCATGGGATTTCCTATCAACTCCAAAACCTTTGTATTAAGTTGCCTTTGGGCCTCTATTAACTTTGAAGGTTGAGGAAGAGGCACGATTCTATTTCTCTTCAGCACACAACCAAACCCAACCTTCACACCTTTGAATATCTTCGAGTAAGTCGTTGTGCTAATGCTGACCCTGTCACAAATAGATTGTGCATCCATAGTTGAGAACTCATTTGACACATCTTTTAATGTGCACTCAATCACCTTTTTCTTCACAGCCTTAAATTTACGATTGCTCAAAGTATTTTCCAGTGTACTTGCTGTTGAGATATCGAGCTCCACTCGTGATACGCCAGGGTGACCGTTGTGCATTTATGTCACCGACTTGTCAGTTGTAGATGCGGTTGGTACACCGCCCATGAATAATAGCTACATGATAGCTATCCTTATCTACTCTAGTTCGTGGCTCAGTTAGTATGCCACCTTAGTTAGTTGAGTTTGGTTTGAGACCCATATAGAGGGTTCTTCTATTTTCTTTGTACTAGAGTTCTTTTGGCTTACACAACTAAGAAGAGGAAAATTGTTTTCAGCCTCCACCCTTGTGTGTATTCCCCCATTGTGCAAGCAAGAAAGCTACAAGTGAGACTCCTTCCTTCTCTCCCACAATCTTGACATGGTATCAGAGCCTTGTTCGTGGTAAGGAGCTCAAGAAAGCAAGCCAAGCTCGCGGTGTTCTGGTAAGAGGAGCAGTGTTGCTTTCATTTTCTGTTTTGGGAGCAGATCTCTGCAGGCAGCACAGCCAGAAATTGCAGGAGTGCATTGTCTCAGGTTGAGACGCCCTTCGCGTTGAAGCAAGAGGGCAGTATATGCTGCGGGAAAGAGCTTTAGCTCTTGGCGACCCTGTTTTTTTGATTTGAGGCCATTTCGGGGCCTGTTTTGGAGGCGGAAGTTTTCTGCACGCACTCAGAAAAAAGCCCTGTTTTATGCTGTGCGACCACTGTTCTACAGGTCGGTGAAAAGTTACCACAGATATTGCATCGTATGCTCGTGTGCAGAGACATTGGGAGTTACAGAATCATCCTTGGTTCCTGTATATGGAAAATCGTCACTAGGAAGTGACTGTGTGGTTAAATACCACTTTCGTCAGTTTTGCAGATTTGCCCTTGTGAGGCTGAAGCTGTGCTCTCTGCAGTGACAGAATTTTTTTGCAGGATTCTGTAATGGCGTCTGATTCTCTTTCACAGATTGTAACTGAAAAGCTTGACAAGAACAACTTCCAAGCATGGAAGTTTAGAATGACGAATTTCCTTATGGGAAAAGGATATTGGGAATTTGTTGCAGGAAATGAAGAAGAACCAGTTCTTCCTGATGTTCCCAATCAACAGCAAATGCAGGCATTCAAAGCATGGCATGAGAGAGCCAGGAAAGTTATGTACTGGCTGTCTATCAGTATTTCAGACTCTATGATTGTGCATATTCAGGATGCAAGTACGCCAAAGGAGGCATGGGATACTTTGTCAAAAATGTATAGCACAAATACGCAAGCCAGGAAAATGCAGCTCAAGCAAGAGTTGCATAATGTGCAAAGAGAAAATATGAGCATCAATGACTACCACATGAAGGTGAAGAAGATTGCAAATGCACTTGCTTCCATTGGGTCGCCAGTGGAAGATGATGATTTAGTTTCCGTGACCTTGAATGGTCTAGGAAAGGATTATGCACAGTTTCGAACATCCATTTCCGTTCGTGAAAGATTTCCTGACTTTGAGGAGTTGATTGCTCTTCTAATTTCTGAGGAGCAGAGAAATGGTGGTGCATCTTCTTCAGGAGGAACTTCAAAGGAAGCTGTCTTCTACTCAAATGCTGGAAGAGGTAGAGGCAGAGGTAGAGGAGGCCGATTTGGAGGCCGTGGTAGAAATCAGAATATGCAGCAAACTCAAGAAAACTAGTCCTATGGAGGAGGACGTGGTAACTCTAGAGGCAGGGGGAGCCAAAGAGGTCGTGGTGGATGGCAAAGAGGCCAAAATGCAAACAGTAATGTTGAATGCTACTATTGTGGTAAAATGGGACATATGGCTAAAGACTGCTACAAAAAGCAGAATGACATCATGAATGGAAAACTGCAACAAGGAAATTATGCATCTTCTAGTAGACAGGGTGATGACAGAAATGAGCATTTGTTCATGGTGCAGCACATGAACAATTCTGTGACAAGTGCAGAAGAAAGCAACGATGTATGGTATGTTGACTCAGGTGCGTCAAACCACATGACAGGTCATGCAGAATGGATGGAGGATGCAAGGAAAATGGAAAAACCAGGATTTGTGGAGACTGGTGATGATACTGCACATCCTATTGTGCAGATTGGAAAAATTCCCTTGTCTATGCAGGATGGGAAAAAGAAATACCTGTCCGATGTATTTCATGTTCCGAATATCACCAAGAATCTGGTTTCTGTCGGTCAAATGGTTGAGCAGGGCTTGCAGGTCAGATTTAATCCTCATGGATGCTTTGTTGAGGATATGAAAAATAAAGGTCGCTTGATAGCAAAAGGAAAGAAGAAGGGCAGAATGTTTACATTGGATGCAGACATGTCTGAATTGAGTGCAGCAATGTTTGCACATGGGACCGGTGTAGTTGCAGATATTGATATCTGGCATAAACGCATTGGTCATGTTAATGTACAGCGACTTAAATCAATGCAGGCTCAAAATATTGTTGCAGGTTTGCCAACATTCAAGGTTGCAGAAATGCATAAGGTATGTGAAGCCTGTCAGTTTGGAAAACAGGCAAGGAAACCATTTCCTAGACATGTTCAAGAGAGTGAGAAGCCATTGGAATTAATCCACTCTGATGTGTGGACTACTAAAGCTGCATCTCTTGGAGGCTGTCATTATTTTGTCACTTTTATTGAGGACTATAGCAGAAAAGTTTGGGTGTATTTTATGAAAAAGAAAAGTGAAGTTTTTGGGCATTTCAAAACTCTTAAAGCTATGGCTGAAAAAGAAACAGGTCTGCAAATAAAATGCCTAAGGTCAGATGGAGGGGGAGAGTACCTCTCAAATGAGTTTGCAAGGTTCTTGCAGGAGCATGGCATAAAGCAGCAATATTCATGCAGTTATACCCCACAACAAAATGGAATTGCAGAAAGGAAAAACAGGCTTATTGGAGAGGTATCTCGTGCCATGCTCAATGAAAAAGACTTGCCAGATTTTTATTGGGCTGAAGCAGTTGCTACAGCAGTCTACATAATGAACAGGACTCCCACTACAGCAATACATGGAATGACTCCAGAGGAGAGGTATACTGGTAGGAAACCAGATATTTCTCATTTGAAAATTTTTGGTTGCATTGCCTATGTACATGTGCCAGATGAGCTGAGATCCAAGTTGGATCCAAAAGCTGAGAAGTGCATCTTTATTGGTTACTCTCTGCAGCAAAAAGGGTATAGATGCTATAACCCTTCTACTCGTAAGTTTACAGTGAGCAGAGATGTTGTTTTTGATGAGATGAGTAGCTGGTATAAACCAGTAAATGTGATTGATGATGTAGATGCACAAAATGGTAATGCTGCACAAAATTCACAGCAGCAGTCACAAAATATTAGTGGACCTGGAGCATCTTCTAGCAGTGGTTCACATTCTTCGCCATGGACAGGCAGATTGAGATCAGGAGAATCTTCTCAAAGCAGTGCAGATGGTGGTATGCAGGTATCACGAAAAGGAAAAGAGAAGGTTGACCAGCCCATGTTTGATGTGAATGCAGGTCACTCTTATGTGGATGGTGAATCCAGTGGCTCAGAACAGAGCATTGATGATGAGTTGGGTATTCCTTCTATTGTTACACCTGGAGTAAGGAAGACCAGGGATGTTTTGAGAGCACCTGGGAGTGAACCTACTTTGCGCAGGTCTACGAGAGCTAGGTATCCTGTGGATAGGCTGAAATATGATGGATTTACAGCCATTCACTATGCATATATGGTCAAAGTGATACAGGAACCAGAACCCACATCTTTTGAGCAAGCCATGGGAAAAGAAAAATGGGAGAAAGCCATGGATGAAGAAATGGATGCCTTGGAAGCAAATGCTACATGGGAATTGGTACCTTTGCCTAAAGGTAAGAATGCAATTGGCTGTAAGTGGGTTTATAAGGTGAAGCACAATGCTGATGGTTCTGTGAACAGATACAAGGCAAGATTAGTAGTCAAGGGGTATGCACAAACATATGGCATTGACTATGAAGAAACATTCAGTCCGGTTGCAAGGATGGCAACCGTAAGAGCAGTCATTGCTATGGCTGCATCAAAGGGATGGTCTTTACATCAGATGGATGTAAAGAATGCCTTCTTGCATGGTGATTTGCAAGAAGAGGTCTATATGGAGCAGCCACCAGGTTATGTGCATGATGTTCATCCTCAGTTTGTTTGCAGGTTGAAGAAAGCCTTGTATGGCTTGAAGCAAGCACCTAGAGCATGGTCTGACAAGATAGGACAGTATCTTGTCACTATTGGCTTTCAGATTTCCAAGGCAGATTTCTCACTTTATGTGAGAAAAACAGAGAAATGTATTATGCTACTTGTCATTTATGTTGATGATTTGATTATGACAGGTGACAGCGATGAAGATATCCTTCATGTGAAAATGCTATTGAAGCAGAAGTTTGAGATGAAGGATTTGGGAGAGCTGCATTATTTCTTGGGCATTGAGGTGATTAGATCACCAAGTGGGATACAGCTCTTGCAGAGGCAGTATGGATTGGACATGCTGTCCAAATATGGGATGACAGGCTGTAAGCCTATTTCAGTTCCTTTGGAGCAGAATGTGAAGCTGAGCGCAGATGCAGGTGAGCTTCTGGAAGACCCTACTATGTACAGACGCATAGTAGGAAGCTTGATTTATATGACTATTACCAGGCCAGATTTGAGCTATGTTGTTGGATTGGTAAGTCAGTTTATGCAGGCTCCAAGGAAATCGCATTTGGATGCGGCTAGACGCATACTCAGGTATGTGAAGTCCACATTGCAGTATGGACTATTTTATGAGACTGGGGTTCAGATACAGTTGCATGGATACACTGATGCTGATTGGGCTGGTAGTATTTCTGATAGACGATCTACCAGTGGATATGTGTTCTCTTTTGGGAGTGCTGCAGTCACTTGGAGCAGCAAGAAACAGCCTACAGTTGCCTTGTCGAGCACAGAGGCTGAGTACAGGGGTGCAGCAATGGCTGCATGTGAGGTAGCTTGGTTGCATAAGCTACTTTATGATATGCATTAGTCTACAGATGGACCAGTTGTCATTTATTGTGACAACATGAGTAGTATACACTTGGCAAATAACCCAGTCTATCATGCTAGAACAAAGCACATTGAGGTGCATTATCACTATGTGCGGGAGAGGGTTTTACTAGGTCTTATTGATCTAGTTTATGTCAGCACAGAGGATCAGGTAGCTGACATATTCACGAAGGCATTGGGCGCAGAGAAGCTGCGCAAGTTCAGAGACCTGCTTGGTGTGCAGGAATTGGGATTGAGCTCGAGGGGGAGTGTTGAGATATCGAGCTCCACTCGTGATACGCCAGGGTGACCGTTGTGCATTTATGTCACCGACTTGTCAGTTGTAGATGCGGTTGGTACACCGCCCATGAATAATAGCTACATGATATTTATCCTTATCTACTCTAGTTCGTGGCTCAGTTAGTATGCCACCTTAGTTAGTTGAGTTTGGTTTGAGACCCATATAGAGGGTTCTTCTATTTTCTTTGTACTAGAGTTCTTTTGGCTTACACAACTAAGAAGAGGAAAACTGTTTTCAGCCTCCACCCTTGTGTGTATTCCCCCATTGTGCAAGCAAGAAAGCTACAAGTGAGACTCCTTCCTTCTCTCCCACAATCTTGACACTTGCCTTCAGCAATATACTAATACACGATCCAACCTCACCCTCACCTAGGTTCTCTTTTTGAGCTACCTTACATGCTTTGATACGTCGCTTCCACTGGCCATTATTCACAATTAACTCATTGATTGGCTTCTTCTTTCATTTGCGCTCCTGTGTTAGCTTGTTGTTGATCTTTCTCAAGTCTTCCAATTGTGCATTTGCCACCTCATATGAGATACCAATGTCATGGATAGTATCGTGCATTGAAATAATTTGATTGTTTTGTTGAATTATAGTGTCATTCAGTTGTACCACTTGTCCTATGAGTTGTTGTATATGAAGTTGATGTGCAGCGATCACATCATGGCAAATTTTTATGGTTGCCTGGCAAGTTGTAAATACTTTGCATGCCTAATCATTGAGCCGCCTAGTATAACCAAGTAACCCATTTTCACCCTTGCACACATACTTCAACAAATTTGTGATTCCTGAGAAAGTTGGAGGTCTATTGTTTAAGGGGTCAATTGGGTAGATTCCCCCATCAACCCACAAATCCACATGTTTCAATCCCATTTGCCTGTAACTCTGCAAAACCTGAGGGTTGACACTGGTACGCTGGGTTCTTTTGAATAATGGGGCATATTCAATCTCTACCTCAATATGCAGCTCCTTATTTCCTGTATTCATTTTACTGTTAATAGAAACGGGGAGCCTACTTGGTTGTCACAAGAGGTAGAGTGGAGATACACAGAGAGGCACACAAAGGTACCAAGGGAAAGGAGGGTGTAAGTAATTCACTCTGTTAATGAAGGTTGCATAAACACAAAGAAGAGGTCACAATAGAGCCATGAGAGAGTATACATTTGGGGGAAATAGCTTAGAGGGTAGGGATGTCCAAGACTTTTCGTATTTTAGATATTTCTATTTTGCCTTCAAAGACATCTCTAAAAAACACAAAATTTGACCAGTTGGTTTGTTTTTTGACCAAAATCTAGGATATAAAAAATCCCCAAAATATCTTAAAAGGAACTTTCAAATTTTTGTTTTTCTTGTTCTCGATTAAAAAATCAATTACCTCATATCTACTGATCATTTTGCATTCAAAACGAAGCACCACACTCCCGTATAACTAACTCCTTTTTTAATATAAAATTTGGTTGAAAAAGATTTCTTCAATGAGGAGAGAGAAGGAATCTGAGTATATCTTTGTAGATAATATAAAAAAGGCAAAACGAGATTGCAAAAGTGGAGAGAGGAGGATTATTTTACTATTCTTCTCTCCTCTTTTCCTTGTTTTAAGGAGGAGAGAGGGGGACTAAAAGGCCCATTTGTGAGTTTATTTTTTTCCTAATTCTTCCTCATTTCCATTGGCCACTTGAACCCTAAGAGGTTGCTATAATTCAGTAGGAACACATGTCAAACAGCCAAGAGTTGATTTATTCACAAAACTGTGTATGCTGCCACTATCTATGAGAATGTATACATTCTTGCCTTTAATGTTACCATGTACCCGTAGGGTGTTCGGACTCCTAGAGATGGTCCATGCATCCATGGAGATTGAGAAAGCTGATATAGTGGTAAATGTGGGGTGCAAAGGGTCATTCCCAAGCATGTCATCCATGGGACAGCCACCAGGGTCAAAAGGGAACCCGTCCGGTGAGTCATAAAACTGATCAGTATCAAGATCCTCTTCATATTCAGCATTTTCAGCAAGTACATACATGCTATTAAACTTGACAATGGCACATACATGCTACTAAACTTGAAAATGGTGTCCTTAAAGGGGCATTTGGATGCATGATCAGTCATGTACTTATCCCTGCATTGAAAACACAAGCCTTTAGCCTTGCGATCCTTGACAACTTCAGGAGGAATGAATTTTTGACCGTTAGGACTAAAGCCATTCCGTGTCTTATTTTCAACATACTTTGGGTCACTTTTGGAGGGGGTGCTGTCCCAAAACTGCCATATTTCTTTTCAGCATTAAAAGTGGGGTAAGTGGGGATTTTGGGGCTGCCATTCCCTACACTATTGTTGGGATAATTACCTGCATATGGGGGTTTCTTGATAGGGTATCTTTGATGTCCTGCAATGGGCTTCATGCCCTCATTGCGACGGTATTTCCGACCATATCGTTCAGCTTATTCTACGGCTGCAAACAAGGTGGCTGGCTTTTGAGCCATTACATCAGCTGAAAGATGCGCATCTAGCCCATAAATGTATTTATGCAATTTGGCCTCATCACTAACTGCCTCAATATACATGGATAGGTTCATAAACTGGTTGGTATACTCTCTCATGGTGAGATTTCGCTGATCAAACTGATACCATTGCCTAGCCAAGCGTTCTTTTTCTATCGGGGAGACAAAAACTTGGATCATATACATCTTGAAATCTTTCCAATCATGAAACTGCTGATTTTCTCTTTGAACAAATCTCCACCATGTGTGGGCAAAATCTTCCAAATAAAGGGAGGAAAAAATAATCTTTGCCTCATCGGTACGGGGGTAAATGAGAAAATAGGCTTCCAATTTAGAGGTCCATTCCTCTAATTCAACTGGGGATGAGGACTGCCCATTAAACTTAGTAAACACAATCTTGTCACGCCGCTCATTTGGGCCTTGCTGTCCATGAATGCCATGTGCTACATGCTGTCCATACATGGTTTGCTGTCCAAACCCTGGCTGTCCAAAATTTCCATGGGGGCCATGCTGCCCATGCATTACATGAGGACCAAATTGCACATTAGGACCTTGCTGTCCAAAATGACCATGCTGCCCAAAATTGCCATGTGCATGATGCCCATTGCTATTGCATGCTGCCCATTGCCATGTGCATGCTGCCCATTGCCATATGCATGCTGCCCATTTCCATATGCATGCTGCCCATGTACCCCTTGCATTCCATGCTGCCCAAGATTTGCATTAGGCCCTTGCTGGCCATTCCCATGAGTGTGCATATAGCTTCCATTACGGGGGAGTTGTGGTCCCAAGGATGGGCTTGAAGGATTCGTAATGGGGGAGGGAAGGAGGGGTTCATCATATCGAGTGGAAGGCTCACCCATCTCATAAGTGCTATGGGGAATGCTATGGGTACCACCAACACCTTGTGGGCTATGCCCGGTCTCCAAGGGGGGAGGGCGGTTAGCCTCACGGGGAGGGACATACTCCTTGGGTCGATCCGTGGGGGGGGGGGGGGGGGAAGAGGGATGCAATAGCGGGGATGAGGGCACCCATGTGCTGTATGAGTAAGTCCATCTTGGCCATCATCTCGAAATGACGGTGATCTTGGCGGGTTTCCATCTCCCTATGGCCTTGTTCCATCTATCGATGTCGTTCAGCATGACGGGTCTCATGTTGGCATAGAGTTTGGTTGAGCATAGAGAAGCGGTCCATTTCGGGGGCACCCTCTTTAAACATGTCTTCACGATCCTCTTGGGCTGAACTAGGATCGTTCATTGAGGCACAGGAGTCTCTTATTTCATGCTGGAAGTCCTCCTGGGCCTTTGCTTTACCCTTGTGGCCTGCCATCCCCAGTGCAGTCCACCAGACCCCTTATTACAAAAATGGCAATAACTTGGGCTAGGAAGCTTTGATCACCAAAATTTTTTATTCAAATCAAAGCTCTCGATCCCCTCTACGAGGCTATGTAAAAATATCTTTGACAGTAAATGATTAGGGCTTTGATGTAATCACTTTTTGTGGGCTGACTGTGTAGGACTGCTGCATGTCCCACAGTACCTCTGAGCACAAAATTGAGCTTATCTCCCAAACCGTAGGGCGGAATAGGGAGATTTTTGGTTCATATCAAAGGGGGGAATTCCCTCTTCAAATTGAGCTATAGGGATTGTGCTCAATAACAAAAGAAGGCTTTGTTGTAATCGATTTTTGTGGGCTGACTGTGTGGGACTGACTGCCTGCAATACCCTGCAAGGACTCCCTCAAGGAGCATACCTTATCCCAATGGTGAGGTGCTTATTCAAAGACATTCAGGGCCTCAACAGTGGTTCTCAATGCCACATAGAGTCATACATCATTTGCATCGTAGTTCTATTGCTGAGACCATTTCCATGATTGCATACCCTGCTCTTCTTGCATACATCCACCATACATTTTCAAGTGATACATGACAATACTAATGCATGTAGAGGGCTGTAGACTCAAATGATCAGGGCTTGGGCTATTCCATCAAGTGTACCTGCACCTGCGAGAATATTTGGGCTCCGGATCACAGGGAGGTGGGCAAAGTTCCCCCCGGGCTGGGTTGTGCACCCCTTCAGGGCCTTTGATGGCAAGGGGGGGTCACCCCTCTTTTGTCCTGCCACCTCGCCTGGCATCAAGCTTTTTCTCGCCCAGAATATACATGGTAGAAATTTATTATTAAGCAACCATCATGATATGCATTTACAAATTGAGGATTGGGCCTTTCATGATATGCATGATCAATGAGGAAATGGGATGGGAAAGGGGTTACCTCTGCAATTCAATGACTCACTGATTGCATGACTTACCCTTGTTACAAAATTTTTAAATCAATTGGAATCAAACAAGAGTATAGTTAAGGATTAGAGTAAAATCTTGAGCAATGGGAAAGAAATTGAAAGATTATCCAGCTATGCATGCATTCCCAAGGTGTGGGCTGAGGATGGGAATCCCATTGGCACTCTCAACCCAAGCATTTCTTCCATCTCTCTCATCAAGTAGCTGAGCTCAACAATTGGATGTAAAAGAGAGAGGAAGAATTGATTGATATACCTTGTTCAAGCCTCGAGAAGAGTTATTGGCTGCCTCCTTCAAAAGAGCTTTGTGGTTGCTCATCTTCTTGCTGCCCGTGGTTGTATGGGGGCCTTCAATGTCGTATATCTTCACTTGTTGAAGCTTGTGGCTGCTCCCAAGGCTCCCGGGGTGAGAAAATTGAAGGGGATTTAGTGTGTCCTGAGCTAGGCTGAAGGTTTCATGGCTGTTGCCCATAGTAGGGTTTGAAGTATTGTCAAGAAGTGATGGGGGGGGGGAGGGGGCAGTATCCATGCTCAAGCTTGCCCAGGAGTGTGCCAAGGATGAGGGATGAAGCAAGGAGGGCTGGGACTAAGCTGGGAGCAAGAGGAGTGAGCCAGAAAGCTCAGCGCAAAATGCGCCGCATTTTTCAGGCTGCTTCCTGGAGGCTCCAGACAAGACAAGAAGGGCTTAAGGCTGCTCTAGATGCTGAGCAAGGCAAGGGGGAAGATCCGGGACAAGTCTTTCCTACTGAGGAAGAGGAGGGAGAAAGATCTCTGAGGTTCTTGGGGCTGAAGGTTCCATGGCAGCTTGAAGGGAGGAGGAGAGAGAAGGTCCTCTTGAAAAAGTAACTGAGCTTTTGGTCTTCTCTAACTCTTCCTTTTGCCCAAAACCCTCAAGAAACTTACATGAAAATTAGTGACAACCTGTCAAATTTGTCTGCCCGCCTCCAGATGTGTCCATGGTTCTTGGGAAAAATCCAAGAAAGGCTGCCATAGTCTTCAAGAGGGCTGACAACCTGCTTGAGTACTCTTGTGTGCCTGTGAGAGAGATGTAACTGGGGTTTTCTAACTGTGGGAAAACTGTGAGAACCCTAAATCTATGGGAAAAGAAAAGGATCAAGGAAAAATCTCTAATACCACTTGTAATGAAGGAGACCTAACTGTCCTAACTAAGGGAGAGAATGTTGAGATATCGAGCTCCACTCGTGATATGCCAGGGTGACCGTTGTGCATTTATGTCACCGACTTGTCAGTTGTTGCAGATGCGGTTGGTACACCGCCCATGAATAATAGCTAGATGACAGCTATCCTTATCTACTCTAGTTCGTGGCTCAGTTACTATGCCACCTTAGTTAGTTGAGTTTGGTTTGAGACCCATATATAGGGTTCTTCTATTTCTTTGTATGAGAGTTCTTTTTGGCTTACACAACTAAGAAGAGGAAAACTGTTTTCAGCCTCCACCTCTGTGTGTATTCCCCCATTGTGCAAGCAAGAAAGCTACAAGTGAGACTCCTTCCTTCTCTCCCACAATCTTGACATGGTATCAGAGCCTTGTTCGTGGTAAGGAGCTCAAGAAAGCAAGTCAAGCTCACGGTGTTTTGGTAAGAGGAGTAGTGTTGCTTTCATTTTCTATTTTGGGAGCAGATCTCTGCAGGTAGCACAGCCGGAAATTGCAAGAGTGCATTGTCTCAGGTTGAGACGCCCTTCGCGGTGAAGCAAGAGGGCAGTATATGCTGCAGGAATGGGCTTTAGCCCTCGGCGACCCTGTTTTTTTTATTTGAGGCCATTTCGGGGCTTGTTTTGGAGGCGGAAGTTTTCTGCACGCACTCAGGAAAAGGCCCAGTTTTATGCTGTGCGACCACTGTTCTACAGGTCGGTAAAAAGTTACTGTAGAAATTGCATCATATGCTTGTGTGCAGAGATATTGGGAGTTACAGAATCATCCTTGTTGCCTGTTGATGCAAAATCGTCACTAGGAAGTGACTGTGTGGTCAAATACCACTTTCGTCAGTTTTGCAGATTAGCCCTTGTGAGGCTGAAGCTGTGTTCTTTGCAGTGACAGAACTTTTTGCAGTGTTCTGTAATGGCGTCTGATTCTCTCTCACAGATTGTCACTGAAAAGCTTGACAAGAACAACTTCCAAGCATGGAAGTTTAGAATGACGAATTTCCTTATGGGAAAAGGATATTGGGAATTTGTTGCAGGAAATGAAGAAGAACCAGTTCTTCCTGATGTTCCCAATCAACAGCAAATGCAGGCATTTAAAGCATGGCATGAGAGAGCCAGGAAAGTTATGTACTGGCTGTCTATCAGTATTTCAGACTCTATGATTGTGCATATTCAGGATGCAAGTACGCCAAAGGAGGCATGGGATACTTTGTCAAAAATGTATAGCACAAATATGCAAGCCAGGAAAATGCAGCTCAAGCAAGAGTTGCATAATGTGCAAAGAGAAAATATGAGCATCAATGACTACCACATGAAGGTGAAGAAGATTGCAAATGCACTTGCTTCCATTGGGTCGCCAGTGGAAGATGATGATTTAGTTTCTGTGACCTTGAATGGTCTAGGAAAGGATTATGCACAGTTTCGGACATCCATTTCAGTTCGTGAAAGATTTCTTGATTTTGAGGAGTTGATTGCTCTTCTAATTTCTGAGGAGCAGAGAAATGGTGGTGCATCTTCTTCAGGAGGAACTTCAAAGGAAGCTGTGTCTTCTACTCAAATGCTGGAAGAGGTAGAGGCAGAGGTAGAGGAGGCCGATCTGGAGGCCGTGGTAGAAATCAGAATATGCAGCAAACTCAAGAAAACCAATCCTATGGAGGAGGACGAGGTAACTCTAGAGGCAGGAGGAGCCAAAGAGGTCGTGGTGGATGGCAAAGAGGCCAAAATGCAAACAGTAATGTTGAATGCTACTACTGTGGTAAAATGGGTCATATGGCTAAAGACTGCTATAAAAAGCAGAATGACATCACGAATGGAAAATTGCAACAAGGGACTTATGCATCTTCTAGTAGACAGGGTGATGACAAAAATGAGCATTTGTTTATGGTGCAGCACATTAACAATTCTGTGACAAGTGCAGAAGAAAGCAATGATGTATGGTATGTTGACTCAGGTGCATCAAACCACATGACAGGTCATGTAGAATGGATGGAGGATGCAAGGAAAATGGAAAAACCAGGATTTGTGGAGACTGGTGATGATACTGCACATCCTATTGTGCAGATTGAAAAAATTCCCTTGTCTATGCAGGATGGGAAAAAGAAATACATGTCCGATGTATTTCATGTCCCGAATATCACCAAGAATCTGATTTCTGTTGGTCAAATGGTTGAGCAGGGCTTGCAGGTCAGATTTAATCCTCATGGATGCTTTGTTGAGGATATGAAAAATAAAGGTCGCGTGATAGCAAAAGGAAAGAAGAAGGGCAAAATGTTTACATTGGATGCAGACATGTCTGAATTGAGTGCAGCAATGTTTGCACATGGGACCGGTGTAGTTGCAGATATTGATATCTGGCATAAACGCATTGGTCATGTTAATGTACAGCGACTTAAATCAATGCAGGCCCAAAATATTGTTGCAGGATTACCTAGATTCAAGGTTGCAGAAATGCATAAGGTATGTGAAGCCTGTCAGTTTGGAAAACAGGCAAGGAAACCATTTCCTAGACATGTTCAAGAGAGTAAGAAGCCATTGGAATTAATCCACTCTGATGTGTGGACTACTAAAGCTGCATCTCTTGGAGGCTGTCATTATTTTGTCACTTTTATTGATGACTATAGCAGAAAAGTTTGGGTGTATTTTATGAAAAAGAAAAGTGAAGTTTTTGGGCATTTCAAAACTCTTAAAGCTATGGTTGAAAAGGAAACAGGCCTGCAAATAAAATGCCTAAGGTCAGATGGAGGGGGAGAGTACCTCTCAAATGAGTTTGCAAGGTTCCTGCAGGAGCATGGCATAAAGCAGCAATATTCATGCAATCATACCCCACAACAAAATGGAATTGCAGAAAGGAAAAATAGGCATATTGGAGAGGTATCTCGTGCCATGCTTAATGAAAAAGACCTTCCAGATTTTTATTGGGCTGAGGCAGTTGCTACAGCAGTCTACATAATGAACAGGACTCCCACTGCAGCAATACATGGGATGACTCCAGAGGAGAGGTATACTGGTAGGAAACCATATATTTCTCATTTGAAGATTTTTGGCTACATTGCCTATGTTCATGTGCCAGATGAGTTGAGATCCAAGTTGGATCCAAAAGCTGAGAAGTGCATCTTTATTGGTTACTCTCTGTAGCAGAAAGGGTATAGATGTTATAACCCTTCTACTTGTAAGTTTACAGTGAGCAGAGATGTTATTTTTTATGAGATGAGTAGTTGGTATAAACCAGTAAATGTGATTGATGATGTAGATGCACAAAACAGTAATGCTGCACAGAATTCACAGCAGCAGTCACAAAATATTAGTGGACCTGGAGCGTCCTCTACCAGTGGTTCACATTCTTCGCCATGGACAGGCAGATTGAGATCAGGAGAATCTTCTCAAAGCAATGCAGATAGTGGTATGCAGGTATCACGAAAAGGAAAAGAGAAGGTAGATCAGCCCATGTTTGATGTGAATGCAGGTCACTCTTATGTGGATGGTGAATCCAGTAGCTCAGAACAGAGCATTGATGATGAGTTGGGTATCCCTTCTATTGTTACACCTGGAGTAAGGAATACCAGGGATGTTTTGAGAGCACCTGGAAGTGAGCCTACTTTGCGTAGGTCTACCAGAGCTAGGTATCCTGTGGATAGGCTGAAATATGATGGATTTACAGCCATTCACTATGCATATATGGTCAAAGTGATACAGGAACCAGAATCCACTTCTTTTGAGCAAGCCATGGGAAAAGAAAAATGGGAGAAAGCCATGGATGAAGAAATGGATGCCTTGGAAGCAAATGCTACATGGGAATTGGTACCTTTGCCTAAAGGTAAGAATGCAATTGGCTGTAAGTGGGTTTATAAGGTGAAACACAATGCAGATGGTTCTGTGAATAGATACAAGGCAAGATTAGTAGTCAAGGGTTATGCACAAACATATGGCATTGATTATGAAGAAACATTCAGTCCGTTTGCAAGGATGGCAACCGTAAGAGCAGTCATTGCTATGGCTGCATCAAAGAGATGGTCTTTACATCAGATGGATGTAAAGAATGCCTTCTTACATGGTGATTTGCAAGAAGAGGTATATATGGAGCAGCCACCAGGTTATGTGCATGATGTTCATCCTGAGTTTGTTTGCAGGTTGAAGAAAGCATTGTATGGCTTGAAGCAAGCACCTAGAGCATGGTCTGACAAGATAGGACAGTATCTTGTCACTATTGGATTTCAGATTTCCAAGGCAGATTTCTCACTTTATGTGAGAAAAACAGAGAAAGGTATTATGCTACTTGTCATTTATGTTGATGATTTGATTATGATAGGTGACAGTGATGAAGATATCCTTCATGTGAAAATGCTATTGAAGCAGAAGTTTGAGTTAAAGGATTTGGGAGAGCTGCGTTATTTCTTGGGCATTGAGGTGATTAGATCACCAAGTGGGATACAACTCTTGCAGAGGCAGTATGGATTGGACATGCTATCCAAATATGGTATGACAGGTTGTAAGCCTATTTCACTTCCTTTGGAGCAGAATGTGAAGCTGAGCACAGATGCAGGTGAGCTTCTGGAAGACCCTACTATGTACAGACGCATAGTAGGAAGTTTGATTTATATGACTATTACCAGGCCAGATTTGAGCTATGATGTTGGATTGGTAAGTCAGTTTATGCAGGCTCTAAGGAAACCGCATTTGGATGCAACTAGACGCATACTCAGGTATGTGAAGTCCACATTGCAGTATGGACTATTTTATGAGACTGGGGTTCAGATACAGCTGCATGGATACATTGATGCTGATTGGGCTGGTAGTATTTCTGATAGACGATCTACCAGTGGATATGTGTTCTCTTTTGGGAGTGCTGCAGTCACTTGGAGCAGCAAGAAACAGCCTACAGTTGCCTTGTCGAGCACAAAGGCCGAGTACAGGGGTGCAGCAATGGCTGCATGTGAGGTAGCTTGGTTGCATAAGCTACTTTATGATATGCATCAGTCTACAGATGGGCCAGTTGTCATTTATTGTGACAACATGAGTAGTATACACTTGGCAAATAACCCAGTCTATCATGCTAGATCAAAGCACATTGAGGTGCATTATCACTATGTGCGGGAGAGGGTTTTACTAGGTCTTATTGATCTAGTTTATGTCAGCACAGAGGATCAAGTAACTGACATATTCACAAAGGCATTGGGTGCAGAGAAGCTACGCAAGTTCAGAGACCTGCTTGGTGTGCAGGAATTGGGATTGATCTCGAGGGGGAGTGTTGAGATATCGAGCTCCACTCGTGATATGCCAGGGTGACCGTTGTGCATTTATGTCACCGACTTGTCAGTTGCAGATGCGGTTGGTACACCGCCCATGAATAATAGCTAGATGACAGCTATCCTTATCTACTCTAGTTCGTGGCTCAGTTTAGTATGCCACCTTAGTTAGTTGAGTTTGGTTTGAGACCCATATATAGGGTTCTTCTATTTCTTTGTATGAGAGTTCTTTTTGGCTTACACAACTAAGAAGAGAAAAACTGTTTTCAGCCTCCACCTCTGTGTGTATTCCCCCATTGTGCAAGCAAGAAAGCTACAAGTGAGACTCCTTCCTTCTCTCCCACAATCTTGACAGAGAAGAGAGAGGATTGCAGGAGAAGAGGAAGAGGAGAGAGAAATACAGGGAGAAGAGAGAGAAAGAGAGGAAAGGGAGGAAGAAGAAGAAGAAGAAGAAGAAGAAGCCATGGAAGCTTGTGAAGATGAAAACAGAGTTTCTTGATAATTCTGTGTTCCCTCAAAATACCCTCTTACACCTTATATACCGTCAGTGTGACTAGTATGTTTCCATGCCAAGTTCCCGTGATCCACACTCATTACATTCTTGAACCATGGTGCTTAAAATTCTTATCATCTACACCACAAAACATCTATAAAGAAAGTGCAACATTGTCTGATTACATCTCAATTCCTTCTATAAACTCCTATATATCAAGTTGAATAGCATCTTCAACCAGCACATTTGTATCATTAGTTAAAAGACTTGTATTAAGACCACCCTTAGTCAATACATTTGTATCATTGAACAACACACTTGTATCATCAATATTTGAATTAATGTATCATTAACAACATTAGTTAAAATATATGTAGATAATACATTTGCAAGATTAGATAATATATTTGACATTACATTAGCATCCCCAATCAATATATCATTAGACTATACATTTGTCAACATATCTAACAAGACATCTACATTTTCATCATCCTTAATACAGTCCATAAAAGCAATTGGCAAATCCCCAAGGTCATCCTATACAAGCTTTAACACATGAGGCAAAATTTTATTCTTTATACTAGACAATCCTTTTCTTTGAGAATCTATCTTTGTGATATATTCAATCTCTATCCCATAAGTTGCAACTTCAACACTAGCAAAAGCATGCCTTATAGACATATCTTCTACTAGCTTCCACATATCACATTTCCCAAAATCATTAGGAGAGTTTTGAGGTCTCGAATATGCCTTTAAGGAGATAAAGAGAGAGTGCTCTAGACCAATAGGAGCAGAGCCTCCATAATGGAAGTTCTACTTTAAAAAATACAAAAAATTATTTTACAAAAAGATATATATAAAATAATATGATGACTTTGTATTATCAATATCTATTTTTAGCCTCTTATATTCGTAATTATGACATTCTTTGCATTAATGATATATAGTCCTGGCCACTTTTATTTAATGATATGTCTGGACTAATGATAATCATATGTTTAATCTAAATTCAAATTAGTAAAGAGCTTGGCACTTATTTTTCTCCCTCCTTTTTTTTATCCCTCTCGTGTTTTTCCCTCCTTTGTGGTAGCTTAGTCCTCTCTCTCTCTCTCTCTCTCTCTCTCTCTCTCTCTCTCTCTCTCTCTCTCTCTCTCTCTCTCTCTCTCTCTCTCTCTCTCTCTCTCTCTCTCTCTCTCTCTCTCTCTCTCTCTCTCTCTCTCTCTCTCTCTCTCTCTCTCTCTCTCTCTCTCTCTGTGTGTGCCATGGATACAGAAATTCAACCTTGAACAAGGTGTCCAAGCTTCCAAATCACATCCATATCATTGTTTAACTCATTCCAAAAAGATGGAAGATGGGTTGCTACAATCATTAGCAAAGGCAGTTGGATCACCATGAAATAGGCAAAATGTGGGTAAAGGCAAAGATATGGCAGCTCATTCATCTCTTCTTGGAAGGGTAGAATTTGAGATTTCAAGCTTGGAGTAAATAAGAATTGCATAAAGGTACTAGTGCAACATGTGTTTATGCATAGAGAGCTATATTTGGAACTTGGAACTTCAAATCTTCCAATGAAAAGACCAAATTATAAGGATTTGATTCTTAAAGTCTTTCTTTTCTTGAACTTGGTTTAAGGTTTTCCATTATAACATTTTTTCATTTGTTTTATAGATGTCTATCCCTCTAATCTTGAGGAATTGCAACCAGTCAAGTATATTATTGATGTTATTGATGTGATGCATGGCTGGATTGGAGAAGAGATGTACAAAGGTAGAAAGAAGATAGAGCTTGCAAAGAATGGAATATTCTTCCATGACCATTCTTATATTGTCCCCATGTAGCATAGCCAATGGGGATCAATATGCCCCCTTCCTTTGCCCGATTTTTCAAGTTTTGAGTGGCCTTTGCCAAGTAGACATCGGTATTGTATCCAACGTCACAGAATCTTCAAAGACCATACGAACAACTTCTATCAGCAAATCAAAAGACTAAGCTCCACTCCAACCATCCTGTGGAAGAGGTAGATCCATCGTTGAGAGCTTAATATAGAAGGCCAACTTCTGCAGCTAATAGTGGACAAAAAAGGAATGGTCTGGAGGAACATACTCCTGAAATTGCTCAAATGTAGACCATAATAAATCCATCCTGGACTGCAATCTTTCCACTTTAGCCTAAAACAACAGACATTATTGGCATGTCTCTAGTGAACTGCTAAGTCCCCAAGGGTCAAAGAAGAAAATGGATGTACAATAGGGCTCTCAGAAGAAGAACATGACTGGACTAGTTGCTCGTTAAGGTGCTCAATTTTGTTTCGGCTCTGGTCTAAGGTGGTATTTGTTATTTTAAGCTCCTCTGTTTGGGTGGCTAGCAAAGCCTGAAGCTCATGAGATTCTTTCAACAATCTATCTCGTTCCTCAGTTACATTAACCACTTGAGTGTTAGTGTCAGCCAACTGAGTGTGCAAACTAGAAATTTCCATTTTTTGAGCATCAATGATCTTAGTATGTATGATGCTCCATTTGGGTACAAAGATCAAAAAATCGTTCATGAGCATAAGCTAGCTCTGCATTTGCTTTTGTCAGCTCTTCTTTGGTCTGTTGTACTTCATCATAATAAGAGGAACAGAGCTATTGGATACATGCAGTCTCACTGAGAGCTCAATAGAACGCTGAACATCTTGACATAGGAAGGGAATTGCATCTCCAATTACCAAGCATTGCACTGAAGGGATGGAAATCTCTAGAGTACCCTCACGATGTGCTCTGAAAAGATTTGACGTTGTGAGGAAAACTGGTAGGTGATTGCTAGATTGATCAGGAACAGAGACTGGAGGAGGAGCTGGGGGTGATTCAGCCACTCGTTTTAAATGTTTCCTTTGAACTACCACAGGAGGGATAGGATCAAGATCCTCAATGATGACATCAGAGTGTTCAGCAAGGGGAGGAGCATCTGGTGGATCAACTATCAAGGTAGGAACTTCCTTCGAAGGAGCAGCATATGCCAAAAAGACAGAAAGGTAGGATCCACTATCAAGGGGAGGAGCATTTGGTGGATCAACTATCAAGGTAGGAACTTCCTTCAAAGGGGCAGCATATGCCAAAAAGACAGAAAGATAGGATCCACATGTAACATTAGTTACATTACCCTTGGTAGCTCTGACAAAGTGTTGATTCATTTTGGAGAGAAGGTAGCAAAATCCAATCAATCGTTATGCCTCTTAACACAATTCTAGAAGCTATAAATAACTCCTTTGAAAAGTAATTAGAGGGTGTCTTGGTAGGCATAAACCTGTCTTGAAAGAACTAGCATAGCTACGTCCACACAAGATTAGAGATCATGGAGACACTGATGCCAGAAGTGGTAAGAACTTTCTTGGGATCCAACACATCCTGTGTCTGCTTTTGCAGCAGTTTAAGGATATCCTTATTTGAGAACAGTTGTCTAGCAGTAGGGAAAGAGTCTCCCCGATAGGGTAACGATAGAGTCCTGCCCAAACTTTTAGGCGTCAATTGGACAATGGTTCCTCTGACAAGACCAGACCTCTTACTGTAAGAGGCTAGAAACTGATCACAAGTATCAGTATCCTCTGGGATGAGTGGTAATGAAAGTGCGATGAACTTTGTTAAGCCTGCTTTGCCAGTAAGTTCAGACTCCAGCAATAAAGAATAATCATGAGAGACCAATGGAACGTACTAGACTGGAGGAGGAGCTTGAGGTGCCATTTAGATAGATTACACACACACCACACACACAGACAATCACAGGGAATGCCTGCAAAACAATAGAATATCCATAAAAAAGAAATCAACCAGAATAAGCACACACAAACGTGATTAACTGATTGACCACCCCAAAAGTCCAAATTCCAGAAAAAAATCGGCATGACCTCTACACATATGCGACCGAAAGCTTCATGCTATGTAACAAGCATGCACCCGAGACCCCATATCAGGGAGAAAAGAAAACTACAGACCGCACCCGTAATCGTATCATACAATCAAACCAACTTGAAAGGCTGCACGTGCCCATCCCACAAAGCGCATTTATTAAAAAGGAAAAAAAGTGCAGTGAGGGGAATGATTTTAGTGAAGGGTTCATTTTAATATATTATTAAAAAATGGGTGAAATTTTATTAGGTTGTAAACCTTAATAAGAAAACGACAGTTCCTTCTTACAATATTAATTACAAATTATTAGGGTGAAACAGTGCTTTTAACGGATCCTGGACTTCGATACCCAAAATGGGTCTCTAAATGCATATTCATTAATTAAAAATTAAGTGTATATTTAGCACTTTTTTTGTAGTGCGTACATTTGTGATGGTCGGTTCATTTTTAATAAACTTAGATGTGTCTGTAGCACACGAAGCGTGTGCTAAGTGAACGGCTGGTTCATTTTATTTGTTTAGAAAAATGTGTATTTGGCGCGAGTGCACGTGGAAAAGTGGGTGATTTAAGTTCATTTTAACCATTAAGCGTGATTAAGGGGTGACAAAAAAATAAATAAAGCAAGAAATATAAATACCTGATAGGGGTGTGTATGCAAGAGACTAAGGGTGCATGGATGGATCCCAAGATGCAATGAGACCAATAAAAAAGTAAAAGCCGCTACTAAAAAAAAAAATGAAACACCTTATTCTTACAAAAAAGAAATATGAAGATGAGGTTAGTTGGGTCATATTTAGTTTAGTTAAATCCGATTAGTATTTGGGTGTTATTATCATTTTCATTGTTATTTCTGTGTTTTTTTTCATGGTTTGTGTGTTTTTTTTAAATGTTTGATTTATTATGGTTTTTTTAAACAAATTTAATAGCTAGCTTTCGGCAATCAACCCTGAGTGAGAATTGAACGATCATGCTTCAACAATGGATCTTTATTTTTTAGTAATTTTTCAACCTATTTTTGAAAATTAAAATGAAATTTCTATGAATTTAAGTAAAAAGTTAACATTTTGGCCTGAAAATAATAGGGTGAGCATGTATCAATGCTTTTTCAGCTTATTAAAATATTCTAGAAGTAGTCAAATGCATTTGTGGAATTTTCTATGATTTTTTTGAATTTAATTCTGATTTTTTTTCTCAATTTTCAATGAGTTTTAAAGGTTTTAAATTTTTTGCAATTAATTCTCTGTATTATAACCAACAAGATAAACCTAAAAATTTTCCAATTTTGTGAGGAAAATTGTAGCTATTTTTTGTTTTTTAATTGGTTTTTTTTTTTAAAGGATTTTAGGTGTTTTTTTCCTTTCAGGTGTTAATGGGTTTTTGAAAAATAAAAGAAGGTACCCGGGCTGCGTGTGAACAGCAGCGCATGCTCGAATGACAAGCACCACCGCACGGACAAGGCGAGACGTGCATCCTCGTGTGTGAAGACCCGCGTGCAGCTCACTGACAACACGGCACAATAATGCCCTGGCGAAGGAGAAGAAGGAGGGGAGGTGGAAAAGGAGAAGAAGGAGGGGGAGGTGGCCAAGGAGAAGAAGGAGGGGGAGATGGCCAAGGAGAAGAAGGAGGGGAAGGAAGAAGAAGAAGAAGAGGGAGGAGGAGGAGAAGGAGAAGAAGAAGGAGGAGAGGGAGAAGGAGAAGGAGGAAGAAAGGGAAGAAAAGAAGCAAGGAGAGAGGGGAGAGAGAGAGAGGGGTCGGGGAAAGAGAAAAAGAAGAGAGAGAGAAAGAAAAGGAGAAAGAGAGGAGAAGGGAAGGGGGGGAACCGTCGAGGGGTAGTTTGAAAATGGTTTTTTTTGTGTAAAAAATAAAATAAATAAGAAATAACTTTTAAAAAATAAAGATAAAAAGGGGAAAAAAAACCACGCCTCGTCCCGCGCTAATGCGCGGGGCGAGGTAAAAAAATTTGTAGTGGCGGGAAGCAACAAGGGCCGGGACGGCAACGGGGAAGGCACGAACGCCGCGGGGGCGTCCTAAGGCACGTGAAAGCAAAAACGCGAGGCGAGGCGCATGGGGACACGACAAAACAAAGAAAATTTAATAACATGAAAACCATGAGCCGAAACGCAATGCGATAAAAAGAAAAACTATGTCGAAAGGCGAGGGGGAGATTGCGGAAAAGTACAACGAGGTGTCCGAGATCAAGTCAGGGCGTTCACATGGAAAAAATGCAAAAATCAGGTTTGAAAACGCATACGACAGTTAATATCGAAAAATTCATTTGCCGAATTGAAACGCGAGAAAAAGAAAAGTTGTGATAAAAGTCATGCCAAACAGGCCTATCATGTCAAAACACTGTTCCGACGAAGATAAGACCTTGTCACCTGGAAAAAACCAAAAAAAGGACACCTGAAACGGGACGCGAAAATTAATATAAAAAGATCCGAGCACCGAAACGAAGGGCAATAAAAAGGAACAATATCTACGGGAAGGGGAGTCACAGGGCAATCAAATAAAGTGCATATCCAAGGGAATGAGGAGGGGTTCGCATGCAAAAAAGGCAAAAATCGAACCCAAAAACACATACAAGAATTAATATCCAAAAATCCATTAGTCGGAACGAAGGAAGGGAAGAAGGAAAAAAGTGTAGAAACTTGTGCCCGACAATTCTATCTCATCAAAACATAGTGCCGAGCAAGACAAACCCCGTTCGCATGGAAAAAACCCTAAATTTATATCCAAAACGGGATTCGGAAATTAATACAGAGTGATCCGTGCACCTAAAGGGAAGGAAATAAAAAGGAAAAATGTCAGGACACATATAATCCGTAGGGCTCTCACATCAAATCTCAGTTCTGAGGGGGTTAGGAGGCCTTCACATGGAAAAAACAAAAAAAATAGAGCTTGAAAACACTAATAAAAATTAATAACAAAAATCCAGAGGGCAAAACAAGGCAAAGGGAAAATGATAATTGTGCAAGAAGGCTAGCTTGACAAGGCTATTCAGTCAAAATTGAATTATGAGGAGAATAGGATATGTTCACATGGAAAAATGTCAAAAATACGCATGAAAAAGACACGAAACCGCACAAAAATTAATTACGGACAAATAGTACGTCGGAATAACAGATAGGTAAAAGGAAAATCGTCAAGGGAAGGCGTAGGAGAGGGCTAGTATGTCAGATTACTTTTTTGAAATGATAAGGGTTCATTCGCATGGAAATACATCCAATTGTGCGGGAAAAGCTTCAAAAATTAATAACGCAAAAATTGTAAGCCGGAACAGGGGGATGTAAAAAGGAAAAGTGTGTCATTCTAAGGGACGAACAGGGCTATAAGGTTGGATCAGGAGTTTGGTTAACGTAGGGTATGTTCACATAGAAAAGGAAAATTTGTGCAATAAAAGCAACCACAAGGGAAACGGCCTCGACAACAGGGGATACGAGGGTGGGTGGGTGAGGAAGTAACCCCATTAGGGTAGACCTAGTACGTGTAGACACGCATGATTGGGTAATGACATATGCAGGGGGTATGCACAACATACGCACATGGATGCGTCCCCACACTTAAGACCTTACCGGTTAGGGTAGATTGATCGACATGGCCGCGGACTTGTCGACCGACTGGACGCTAGCGTCCCCACACTTATTAAGACATAACATGCACTTGCAAACAGAAAGGTAGGGTTAGGAACACTTGGCCCATTTTGTAAATGATTGAAAGGAACCATCATTGTTGATGCAAAAAGATCAAAGCCGTCGTCGGGCAGTAGGAGGGATCAGGGCGCGCCATAGAACACGTCCAGCATGGTAGGGACCATGCAACAGCACCCAAGGAGGTAGCTGTGTCAATAAAGTCTGTCGATTCAAGTGTTGATAACGAAGAATAGAACTCTCAGCTCACGAGCACTCAAGAGGATGATAGAATAGTCACTCACCCCATGACGCACATCACTTAATGAATAAGCATGAAATCCCATAACTCACGGCCGGTGTAGAACTGAACAAGGGAAAAGTGATTGGGAGGGAGTATGCCAGTGTGCACAATTGATGGTGCATTCCTGCATTCCACCCATTGGGCATAGGAGCAAGCAAGAAGGCCAGGGAGCCTTGTAGTGCAGTGCACAAAACAGGGTGACGTGTCCTGTGATGATGGTAGAGACCTATCTCGTGTGTATATAGGGAAACGAAAACGTACCTGACTCCAATTGTTGTAACGTCCCTCAACCTCACCTCTCGGAATTGATTGAGGAGAAAGACCAGTCACACTCATCCCACCCTCTGTCTTACGCTCTATTGAAAGATACAGAGGGCAGCCCATGCCTGAAACCCATTGATGTAATCCTCACATTCACTTGTGCAAAGGTTATATGCCTTATGCACAATTGATGGTGCAACTGTGCAACCCACCCTATGCCGGCATAGGCTATGAGAAGGAAGGCTAGGGAGCCTTATAGTGCAATGCATAGAAACAGATCGTGATTTGTGCATTGAGAGCCCCAACCCGTGCGTGCAACACTCCATTCACACATTGCACCTATCAATTAAATTGGACTGGTCACTCACCCCACCCTCTATCTCACGCTTACTGATAGATACAGAGGGCAGACCATACTCATATCCCCATCCGGTTAGGATGAAAACTCACATCACTCAGGGGGTTCTCGATGAAGGTTGCATCATCTATTGATGAAGAGGCATACCCAAGGAGGTAGCCAACAGATTAGAACTATGTATCGGATATAGAACATGTCGTCTGCTGAAGACCGTCAGACACTCTACAGAGAGGCACAGGACACAGGGTACCAAGGGAGGCAGCTTCGAAACTAGGTCTTGGAGATGTCAACTGATGGTTCAACTTTCTGGACTAATGGGTGTTACCACCTTTTCCACAGCTAACTTCCCACCCAAGGGTATTTGCTACCTTTGCTTGGAACGAGGCCTGCTATGATAGGGAATCGCTTCCTTTGCTCCCATAACAGTTTGTTTTTTTTTTCCCCTTATTTTTTTCTCTTTTTTTTGTCTTTTAATAAAGAGCATGGTAGAAATACCATGTGGCAAGACCATCCACATTACCACTGCTGGATCAGATGAGAGGAGAACATAGTAAGGATGGGAGGTGTCTGGGAGGGGCTAACAGAACGAGACACCTCATGAGGAAGATCATAAGGGCTATCAGAAGCACAAGGAGAATATAGTGCGATGCCCACAAGTAAAAGGGTGCGTTGACTGTGATTGTTAGGATCCCCAGGGAGGGAAGTACTTCTTCAAGTGATAGCCATTGATCAGAAAGGGATCTTCAGAAAGGGATCTTCAGAAAGGGATCTTCAGAGGCATCAACGGCCTGCACTTGGACAGAGCCATTAGGATTGATAGCAAGTACCTTTTAGGGACCCATCCAACGTTGTTGAAGCTTGCCAGAAAACTTCCCAAATCGTGAATCATAGGCCAGGACAAGGTCACCTTCTTTGAACTCCTTGTGCTTGATGAAGCTGTCATGATAGGCCTTGCATCGCGCTTGAGTGGTTTCCATGCACTATAGGGCCATCCGCTAAATCTCATCCAAACATTCCAAATGCAGCAAGTAGCGCTGGAGAGACTCATCATCTTTGAGGTGTTCTTTAACTGCCACTCACAAAGAGGGAAACTCCAACTCAATAGGGAAGACAGTTTCTGTGCCATATACCAATTGGAAAGGAGTTTGTCTTGTAGCTACCTTATAAGAGGTTCCATATGCCGAAAGGGCCTCTGTAAGTTGATCATCCCAATCGCGACGATGTGCGGCAATCATCCTTGTCAAGATCGAGCAAACGATGTGATTGGTGACTTCAACTTGGCCATTGGCTCTGGGGTAATAGGGGCTGGACTTGCGATGGTGGATCTTATACAGTTCTGTTAACTCTTCCATGATCTTGTTAAGGAAATTAGTACCTCTGTCACTTACCAGCTCGAGGGGACTGCCAAAATGGGTGATAATATTCTTGTACATGAACAGGGCTACACTGTTACCATCATCCCGCTTCAGAGCTTTAGCTTCACACCACTTTGTGACATAATCTGTACATACCAGGATGTATATGTCTTGCTTCCGTCTGGTAGGCAGATCAATAGGACTCACGAAATCAATCCCCTACTTCTCAAATGGCTTTAGAGGAAGGATAGGTTGCAATGGCATGGCACTTATTTTGGTGGGCTTCCCCATTCGCTGACAAGCATCGCATCTCTTGCAGTAGTCATAGGCATCCTTGTGGAGGGTTGGCCACCAATATCCTGTGAGCAAAGCCTTTCTAGCTGTTGCTTCTTCTGCAAAGTGTCCACCACATGGTTCGTCATGGCATGCTTTTAATACTATGCTGATCTCGTCTCCTGCAACACATCTTCGCAACACTTCATCTTTGCCTTTCTTGTACAATGCACTGCCTAGCAAGATGTAGGGCTAATTCCAACAGAAGCTTCTTCTTCTCACGGCTTGAGATGCCAGGAGGATACTGTTGAGTTGCCAGGAGGTTGGCTATCTCTACATACCAATGAGTAACTGTTTCGACTAGAAACAAGGAAGCATCAGGAAGGTCTGGATCATCATGTTCCTCTTCTGTAGTTTGAGGGATCCGTGAAAGATGATCGGCTAGGACATGGGAACGGCGGGGCTTAGTGACCACTTCAAAATCGAACTCGCAACCATCTCATCATTCGTCCTTTAACATCTGCTTTATTTATCAGGAAGGACAGAGCTTCATGATCCACGTAGAACTTGAAATGCGTTGACAATAGATAGTGTTGAAACTTCTACGGTGCAAACACCATTGCTAAGCACTCAAGCTCTGCCACTGTGTAGTTCAGCTCGTGATCGATTACTTTCTGACTTGCATAATAGATTGGTTGATCTAATTTAGAGGGGCCCTTTTGACATAAGACAATACCTAGCCCTTCAACTGATGCGTCTGTGTGCACTTGGAACTCCTTTGTCTAATCAAGAGGCTACAAGATGGGTGCTCTAATGAGGCACTGTTTAGGGTATTAAAGGCTTCTTTGCAATCATCAGTCCAAAGGAAATCCACATCTTTCCTTAGAAGCTTGTGTAGAGGGACTACCTTAGTTGCAAAATGTTCAATAAATCTTCTGTAGTAGCCCATATGGCCAAGAAATCCTCTCAATTGCTTGAGGTTTGTTGGTGCTGTCAAAGCGGCAATCTTCTCAATCTTCGTCGAGTCTGTTGCAATCCCTTGTGCACAAACAATATGGCCTAGAAGAACTCCTGATGAGACGTCAAAGACACATTTGTCAGGGTTGAGAGAGATTCCATACTCTCGGCATCGGTCAAAACATTGCTCTAGGTGTCCCCAATGCTCATGAATTAGGCTATAGACACAGAAGTCATCGAGATACACCTCCATGAAATCATGCATATGGTTTTGGAAGTCACCCATCATTACTCGTTGGAAGGTGGAAGGAGCATTACAGAGCCCAAAGGGCATCACTTTGTAAGCATAGGTTCCCCATTCTCTATTGTGAAGGTTGTTTGGATTGGTCCTCTTCTGTGATTTGGACTTGATTATATCTGTTGAATCCATCCAAGAGGGAATAAAGCTCATGGCCTACCACTGTGTCCAATAGTTGGTCTATGAAAGGGATAGGGAAATGATCCTTCTTTGTCTTAGAGTTCAGCTTTCGAAAGTCCACACATATTCGAAGTTTCCCATTCTTCTTGGGTACAACCACAATGGACAAAACCCATTCACTGTTAGCCACGGGATAAATGAACTCGGCTTCAAGAAGCTTCAATAATTCAGCCTTTACCAGAGCTAAGTAATTAGGATTCGTACGTCTTTGTCTCTGCCTCACAGGTTTGGCATCAGGCTCTAGATCGATGTGGTGTTGACAAATTGTAGGGTCAATCCCCTTTAGGTCTTTGTACCACAAAGCAAACATGTCTAAGTTCTCCTCTAGTAGGTCTCGTAGGACTACTAGTTATTCTTCTGGAAGATTGAGACCCACTTTCAGGTGATGTTTAGTACCGTCAGTATTCAAGAACATCACTTTTCTTTCACCTTCCACTTCGCGGATAAATGTCCCACGAATTGCTTCTGGATAGAGGTCTGACTCCTTCAAGGGAGTAGTGTCAGTGTTTGATGTTCCACTAGAATCAATGTCCTCCTTCTGAACAAATGACTCATTTGTCTGTTGGGATTGCTGGAAGGGTACCTGAGCTTGTTTGCTTCTGTGTGAGTGATGATTTCTTCTAGACTTAGGGATTCATTTTCAGAGGATGCGTCCAAGAATGTCACATAGCATAGACCTTCTATAAGCCGTGGCTCTAATGGCTCTGGCTTCTGTTGACAAGGGGCATCATCGTCATCTTTTCTCCAGAATAAATGGTTAGGGCGACAGGAGCCACTGGTGAACTTAATTTTTATACCTTTGATCCATTGCTTATGTAGATTCTGCATACTTTGCGGTCCATTGGTCAACCCAAATAGAACCATTGTCATTCCATCCAACACCCCAAGATCTTCGACATATGAGGTCTTTGTAGGGACATCAACAAGATCATCCACTATCAGAGGAACTTTTTCATCTGCACTTTCATAACCTGCTTCTTTTTCTGCCTCATCATTTTCATCCTCTTCCTCTAGAGGTTTTGTCTCTGCTTCTGTAGAGGCTCTATAGGAGAAGAACAGGTCCTCTGCCTCTGTGTCTACTTCTGCTTCTATCTCTGTCTCTGCTTTTGTCTCTACTTCTGACTCGGTCTTTGACTCTGCAACTACCATGTAACAAGGAGAACAATACATCCATGCTTCTATCTTGCTGTCAGAGGTGATTTTAGAAGTCAATTCGGGTTGAAACATGAGGTATTCTCCCATGAATAAAGACTTTGCTTCCTTCGGTAGTTGGCTTACAGTGCTGCCCACTGTTAGGGACTGTGCCTCTGTTTTCTTGGGAAATATCTGTTTGACAGCCTCTTCGTCTCCTGATGTATCATCTGTTACTTCGTTGGAGGAGTCTGTTATGACTTCGATGGATGTGAATCCATTGCCTTTTTGCAATCCATACAATTTCAACACCACTTTATTGGGTCCTCTTCCTAGGGTTAGGGTGCCTTTGAACCATTCTGTCCTGACTTTTGCTTCAAAAAGCCAAGGTCTTCCCAAGAGCAGAGGGTATGAGGTCCCGTAAGAATTTTTTTTTACCACCAAATATGTCAGCCAATAGTCTCTTCCTGCCAAGGTTGTTTTTACATATGGGAGGATGTCCAATGGTTTGATTCTACTTTGGTCTGCCAATCTGATAAGCCACTGGGTAGGGTGAATTCCTTGCAAACCTAGATCCTTCGTTGTCACATCCATCATTATGTTTACAAATGAGCCTCCATCAATCAATGCATTTGAAATAAAGCATCCTTCTATCCATACACTCTCTGGGGTTCCAGGATCTAGGAAGGCATTAGCCACATCCACTTCCTTCACAAGTTCTGAGGCTCTATCGGACTTTGTTGTTGAAGGAGCAATCCTTAGGCCGCGTCTTCTTGTCAAGATGCTTTTAAATCTCTTTTGGCAACTAGGAGATAGCATTAGCAACTGTTAGAATGTTAGGTTTGGTTTAAAGATGTCTAGTTTTTTGACCAAATCATACTCTTTGATAGGATCCACATGCTTTTCCAATTGACTAGGAAATGGGGCCACACCCACTTTTGTCTTCCCTTTTTCTTCTAGAAGCGGCAACATCTGCATTTCTTCTTCATGAGGAGGTACTTCTGTATCCTCTATTTCCTGGACCTCGAGTCCTGTCTCTGCAACTATCTCTGTGGCTCTCTATGGCTCTGTGGTGCTCTGTACTTCCTTATTTTGGATTGCATTATTCTGTTTTTCTTGAGGGAGATTGAATTTCATCGTCTTTGCAGAAGGAACCTTCTCTTTTGAAACTACGGGTTCTCCCTTCTTTGCTCGTGTTATTGCGGTTAGTTCCAATTCCACCGAATTGGAAGCAGGTTCTTGGGTCTTCTATTGGGTATCAAAAGTAGATTTCACAGGGTTTGGACTTGGACAATCTTTTACAGTATGACCTTCTCCTTTGCATCGGCTGCATAAGGGCTTGTAATCCACAGATCTTCTAGGGTTTGGACAATTCGAGCAGATATGATCCTTTTCTCCACATCTGTAACATTCCACCTCTAATCTCTGACCATCGCTAGACTATCATCCTCTGTAACTTTGAGAGCGAAACCTCCTTGGACCGAAATTAGGACTAAACTCCCTAGGCTTTGGTCAAATGTATTGCGTTGTCATTTTGGATTCTAGCAAGTTGAATCTTGTGTTTTCATCTTTCTGTCTTCATTCATGCATCTCTTTTAGAGAGCAGATATCCTTTGTATGGTTCTTCCTCAAATAGTATGAACAGAAGGCTCCAAGAATGGTTGGTTTTCGGGTACATTCAGTGGCTAAATGTCCCACTTGATGGCACTTTCCACACCATGCATTAGAACGCATCACATCTCTCCCACCTCCCGCAGGAGTGGATATATCGGTATTCACCATCAGCGTCTCTAGCTGCTCTGTAATCACATCCATAAGCTCTTTCTTGATACTTGCGACTGCATTAGACAGGTAGTCCTTTAGGTTTTCACCTCCTGGAGTAATTGTAGTAGGGTTTTGGGAAGCTTCTGTAATTACTGCATAAACGAGTTGGGTTGATCCAGGAGGTCCTCTGTTCTGATTCTGATTCTGAGCTGATGTTGATACTTGGGATTGTTGATTCCAGTTGGTAGGGTTCCACTATTGTTGAGTCACCATTGGAGGAACTGTTTGAGACCATTGTTGTTGTGGTTGAACCATCATTTGAGGCATTGTTGTCTGTGGCCACTATGGATTAGGTGCATTGTACTGGGACACTATTTTCATCTGGGAATAGGGGTAGGGAACTGTCCCTGGGACTGCATTTGGTGGGTATACCATTCCTAGCATGGGAGGAGGTAAGACTCCTCTTCCTGGAGTCATTGACAACCTTGCTTCAACTTCGTCATACAATCTTGCACCTTCCATTGCAGCTTGCAGATTGACTGGTCTTCTTAATTCCACAAACTTGCGAGCTTCTCGTTGTAGGCCTCTAAGGAACACTCCTTTCTGGATATCTTTATCCAAATGATGGTTAGTCCATCTCTTCAGGATAGATTCCATTCGCGAGACATAAGCTTCTACTCTTTCTCCAGAGGACTGACTTAGGTTCATGAACTCCTCTCGTATCTGCTCTTCAAAACCTTCACGCCTGAATTTAGTGAGGAAGGTCAACTTCAGGTCATCCCATGTGCCAAAAGTTCATGATGCCTGTCTCTCATACCATTGAAATGCCGCACCCTTGAAAGTGGCGGGGAATATCGCTAACCAATGCTCAGGTGTTCTGGCATTGTTAGCCACACATGCTACCATAAATTCTGCTACATGAAGATCGGGGTCTTCATTGTGCTCTTCCTTAAAAATTAATAATGGGACTACATTTGCTAGCATGTCATCAATATTTCTAGGACGAATCTGACTAGGAAGGGGACTTTGAGTCGCCATGGGGACTTCTGTAAAGAGTGATTTTAGGGCATCAAAGGAGGCTTCTGCTGCAAGCTCGTTCTCAGCCTCTTGATTGCGTCATTCATCAGGGGATTGGCTCCAACCAGTTGGTTTGTACTCAACAGAATAGAGTCAGAGAGGGGCTTCAGTCTCTAGAGGATTCTCTTGCTAACATCTCTTCTACTTCCTTCTTTTCAACATCTCTGAATTCAGCTTTCAAACCACTACAGAGGGGGAGATATTCCGTTTTGAAAGTATCAAAACTCATTCTTCTTAGGATCATTGTTGTGCCATCATTATAATAATGCCAGCTTTCTGATGGTTTCAATAGTGTATGTTGTAAAGAACACTTTGTCTACCAACTTCCAGTGGGTTTCTAATTGGACGTCAGAACACCAAGCATCCCACGTATCTTGCTGTTGAGCGTCCATGAACAAATTTCAACTCTTTTCTTTCTTATTTTCGTGAATATCCATTGACCACGACTCCTGAAGCTTCTTCACGATCTCCCACTTGATGATTTCTAGAAATTTCTCAATGAATGCCAAATATTCCATGGATGGTCATTCTCTCTATTTCTACTCTTCAGTTTGTTCCCAAACAATTTACACCAAGATGCATGTCTCTTGTTGCTTCAACAGGAAGAGGAAATAGTCCACCACATAGAGCTTGCATCATGATGGTAATATGTTTCCGCCATTGTGGGATGAACTTCATGTAGAAAGTGGCTTTGGCAATAAGAATCTCCAACTCTTCAGTGGAAGAAGGAACTTTGCAAGCATCCATTGAATTCTGCTCTTCTTGGTAATGCCATTTCCTTCATTTTCAACCTCTTCTGATGCTTGTTGATGGCAAGTTTCCCCGACTGCGCACCAAAAACATGGAACATCACCCTGCCATGGCACAAAGAGAAGCTCGAACCGACCAAGTTGAGGCTGCAAGTATACTTGCTAGCCACAAGAACTGCAAGAAACCTTTCTTCTTCACCAAGAACCATGCCTCAAAAACACACAAGTAAATGGCACACAAGGAATGGATAGATGAAAACCATCCTCACTCTCTTCCTCTTCCTCACTCTTCATGAGATTAGGCAATGAAGCACAGGAGAGAAAGAAACAAGAACAAGTATGCAAGTGTTATGCCAAAATGGGAGAGGGAGAAATGAAGCGTGAGAGGAGAAGATAAAGGAAGAAAGAGGTTGTAACCACCTCAACCTCCCACCTCCTCAAATCACCCGACAAGCCTCTTCCTTTTCTTTTTTTGATATTATAAATTTGAATTGGATACATCTTGGCTAAGGTCTAAAGACCCTTTATTTTGAGAATGAGACAAAAGGTATTTGACCTTTCTTTTCCTTTCAACATTTTTTTAATGTGAGCCTTTTGGACTACACATTTTACATTGCTTCATATTTGAATTTTTTGACAAGAGGTACATTTGCAATTAGTCATTTTACAAAAAGTTATTTCCATGTGAGCACATTTTGGTGCCTTTATTTGCACATATTTGTTGGTCATCATTCCTCCCACGCTTAAGTGTGAAGCGTCCCTGTGAACAAACTTGAAGAAGAACCATGATCAACTCTTGAAAAACCTTCATCTTCGGCCTTAATTTTCTTCTTGGATCTCCAAATCTCCATGGGATAGGAAAGGAAAAAGCACACAATAGAAAAAACACAACTAGGACAGGGAGCCTAGGTTTAGAAACACCCGAAACAAAAATCACAAGTGAAACACAAAGGATAGGGTTTTTCAAAAAATTGAATGCAAGGTCAACGTCACTCTCAATATAGGAAAGAAATAATAATCACATCATGAAGCACATTGAAAACCTGAAGAAGATGTATAAGTGAAGCACACCCATATAAAAGATATTTCATTAGAGTTCTCCCACCCAGTCTATTTTGAAAAAAAAAGGAAAAGTGGTTTTATTATTAGTAAAACACAAAAAATAATTTTAAAAAGAAGAGATTTATAGGAATTTTTGTGTGTATCAAGGATGGTAATCTTGTGAAGAGAAGGGATCAATAGAAGATAGGAAGAAGATGCATGTGAATGGGTTTTAGAGAGGGTTATTTTGATCAAAGGTTTAAAGTGTTGGCTTTATAGTGTGAAAAATTAAATATTAAAACACAATTTCCAGGATAGCCTATCGTGTTGAAGAGATAAGGAAAGAAGTGAATTACAATTGCATGCAGATGGCATTGTGGAGGAAAGGCCACCACTCTCAAGGAGAGACATCAAAGAAATATCAAAAGCTACCACATTGCAAGATGCCATGTCATTTGCAATGCGTTCATGCTGAGGTTCCACCTAGTGTTGTAGTCTATCCTGACTGGTGACGGAGAAGAGGCCAGAGAAGATGGATAGTATGGCGAGGGTGTGAGACAATGCAGGGCACTGATAGCTTAGAAGATCAGGGTTCAGAAGGAGGCGGAGGGCTATTGTGTGGACGAAGGAGAGAAGGCGCTTTAGTTACTAGGCGAGGGTGCGGTTAGATGATGAGAGAAGGAAGACGGAGTTGTGTTGAATGTTGCGTTTGGAGACGGGGACGACACAAAAAAAAATGTACATTGGATAAATTCAAAATGTGAGAGAGCGGAGGCATAGCTGGGCGGTTGTAGAAGTGATCAAAGCTTGGTTGTGTCATTCTTCACGATGGAAGGAGGGGGCTACAGCACCACAGATAGTGGATACAAACCTGGAGAAATTCATCAAGGATCTAATGATGGTAGACTTGATCTCCTTCTTGCTCTTCCTATTGAGAGTAGAAAAAGACTGAATTTTTGACTGATTTTTTTTGTTTTTGAGGATTGAATGATTGATTTTTGATGGATTTAGAGTGATGTATGGTTGTAAGGGAAGTATTTGAGAGTGTTTTGGATGATATTGATTATGTTTGGAAGTTCATGATGATTCTCAGTGGAGATATGAGGTTCTGTGATGTTCTGATAGGTTCTGATTAGTTCTGTATAACTTCTGTTTTGTTCTGATTGTCTTCTGTATGAAGCATGGATTGATGATGGATGAAGATTGAGATCTTTTGAAAGCTTATTGAATAGTTTTTGAGAGTTTGGAATGGTTTGAGTATGAGTTATGAGTTTTTTATTACCTTGTGTAACCCTCTGTAGAGCCTCTGTCTCTGCTCTATCTCTGTACTGTAACTGTACTGTAGCTGTTCTGGTGCTGTACTGTGACTGTTCTGTAGACCTTCTGTAAGTGTTCTGTAGAATGTATGTGTGATTTTGGGAAAGTTTTCTAACCTTTGGAAAGGATGAATCTAAGTTCAAAAGAGCTAAGACAAGTGGAAGAAACAGTTGCTGAAGACTGAAGAGAAGACTAAGTGACAGTGACACTAGTGAGCTGGAAAAGACACTGTATTGGCTCTGGTGACTCTTCATATCAAACATACCTCTTGGGAGGTGCATCCACGACCTATGAGAGCATTTTAGTGAGGATATGATGTACTATTGATAGAGAGAGTGAGAGAGAGAGTCAGAGATAGTCAATTCTATCAAAATAGTATAACTGTATGTGAGAGATTGAGAGAGAGAACTATGAAGACATTGAAGATGAATAATATGTGATTGATTTCCATTCAAAGATGGTGTATTTTTTTGTGTTCTTTGTTCTATTGAAGAATTTTATGAAGATGTTGAAGATTATAGTTGATTCTATCAAATCCGTGGGAGAAATCTACTATGATGCTGCATGAAGAATTGTTGTTTTCTTTGTTTTGATGATCAAAAGAATGAAATAAAAGCTTGTTGATGTTACAAGATAGATTTTCTTGCAAGAGAATTCCCTTTTCCTTGGTGTTCCTCTTGGGGCTCCATGTTTTTGGTGGGCAGCCGGGGAAACTTGCCATCAACAAGCACCAGAAGAGGCTAAAAAATGAAGGAAATGGCATTGCCAAGAAGAGAAGAATTCAATGGATGTTTGTAAAGTTCCTTCTTCCACTGAAGAGTTGGAATTTCTCATTATCAATGCCACTTTCCACAAGAAGTTCATCCCACAATGGTGGAAACATATCACCATCATGATGCATGCTCTATGTGGTGGACTGTTTCCTCTTCCTGTTGAAGTAGCAGAAACTTGAATCTTGGTGGCAAACTGTTTGGGAATAAACTGAAGAGCAGAAACAGAGAGAATGACCATCCATGGAAGATTTGGCATTCATTGAGAAGTTTCTAGACCTCATCAAGTGGGAGATTGTGAAGAAGCTTCAGGAGTCTTGGTCTGTGGAGATTCACGAAGACAAGAAGGAAAAGAGATGGAATTTGTTCGTGGATGTTCAACAGCAAGATACATGGGATGCTTGGTGCACTGATAATCTTCTGTTTGTTCAATTAGCAACCCACTGGAAGTTGGTAGACATAGTGTTTTTCACAACATACACTGTTGAAACCCTTAGAAGCTGGCATTATTATAATGACGCAACAACGATCCTAAGAAGAATGAGTTTTGATACTTTCAGAACAGAATATCTTTCCCTCTGTAGTGGTTTGAAAGCTGAATTCAGAGATGTTGAAAAGAAGGAAGTAGAAGAGATGTAGGCCAGAGAATCTATCAGAGACTGAAGCCCCCTCTGACACTATCGTGTTGAGTCTAGACCAATTGGTTGAAGTCAACTCCCTGATGAATGACGCAATAAAGAGGCAAGCGTTAGAACGAGTCCAGAGGTACGTGAGAAGAGAGAAGGCAAAAATCAAAGCTGAGAACGAGCTCGCAGCAGAAGCCTCATTTGACGCCCTAAAAGCACTCTTTACAAAAGTCCCCATGGCCACCCAAGGTCCCCTTCCTAGTCAGATTCGTCCTGGAAATATTGATGACAGGCCAGCAAATGTAGTTCCATTGCCAATTTTTAAGGGAGAGTACAATGAAGACCCTGATCTTCATGTACCAGAGTTTATGGTAGCATGTGTGGCTAACAATGCCAAAACCCCGGAGCATTGGTTAGCAATATTCCCCGCCACTTTCAAGGGCGCGGCATTTCAGTGGTATGAGAGACAAGCAGCAGGAACTTTTGGCACATGAGATGACTTGAAGTTGGCCTTCCTCACTAAATTCAGACGTGAAGGTTTTGAAGAGCAGATACGAGAGGAGTTCATGAACCTAAGTCAGTCCTCTGGAGAAAGAGTAGAAGCTTATGTCTTGCGAATGGAATCCATCCTGAAGAGATGGACTAACCATCATTTGGACAAAGGTATCCAGAAAGGAGTGTTTCTCAAGGGCCTACAACCAGAAGTTCGCAAGTTCGTAGAACTAAGAAGACCAGTCAATTTGCAAGCTGCAGTGGAATGTGCAAGATTGTATGACGAAGTTGAAGCAAGGTTGTCAATGACTCCAGGAAGGGGAGTCTTACCTCCTCCTATGCCTGGAATGGTATACCCACCAAATGCAGTCCCAGGGATAGTTCCCTACCCCTATCCCCAGATGCAAACAGTGCCGCAGTATAGTGCACCTAATCCAGTGTGGTCACCTCAGACGACAATGCCTCAAATTATGGTTCAACCACAACAGTGGCCTCAAACAGTTTCTCCAATGGCGAATCAACAACAGTGGAACCCTACCAACTAGAATCAACAACCCCAAGTCTCAACAGGATCTCTGAATCAGAGCCAGAACAGAGGACCTTCTGGATCTACCCAACCAGTGTATGCAGTAATTACAGAAGCTTCCCAAAATCCCACAACAAGCACTTCAGGAGGTGAATATCTGAAGGACTACTTATCCAACTCAATTGCAAGTATCAAGAAAGAGCTTCTAGATGTGATTATAGAGCAGCTACAGACGTTGAAGGTGAATACTACCAATATATCCACTCTTGTGAGAGCTGGAAGAGATGTGATGCGCTCTAATACATGGTGTGAAAAGTGTCATCAAGCGGGATATTTAGCCACTGAATGTATCCAAAAACCAACCATTCCTGGAGCCTTCTGTTCCTACTATTTGCGGAAGAACCATACAGAGGATATTTGCTCTCTGAAAGAGATGTATGAACGAAGGACAGAAGGATGAAAATGCAAGATTCAACTTGCTGGAATCCAAAATGACAACACAAGATATTGGACCCAAGCCTAGAGAGTTTGGTCCTAATTTTGGTCCAAGGAGGTTTCCCTCTCAAAGTTACAGAGGACGACAGTCTGGCGGTGGTCAGAGATCAGAGGTGGAATGTTATAGGTGTGGAGAAAAGGGACATATCTCCCCAAATTGTCCAAACCCTAGACGATCTGTGGATTACAAGCCCTTATGCAGCCGATGCAAAGGAGAAGGCCGCACTGCAAAGGAGTGTCCCAGTCGAGCCCCTGTAAAGGCCAATACCACTGATAGCCAACAGAAGGTACAAGAACCTGCTTCCAATTTGGTAGAGTTGGAAGTTGCTGCTATTACGTGCACCAAGAAGAAGGAACCAGTGGTTCAGAATGGAAATGACTCTCCTGCCAAGACTGTGAAGTTCAACCTACCTACAAAGGGACAGAGTAGTACAGAACATAACAATGCAGTACAGAGCACTACAGTGCCACAGAGGGATACAGAGACAGTCCCAGAGATAGGACCAGAGGCCCAAGAGATAGAAGATACAGAAGCACTTCCAGAAATAGAAGAAGTGCCGATGCAGCAATTGTTAGTAGAAAAAGGAAAGATGAAAATGGGTATAGCCCCATTCGCCAGCCGGCTGGAGAAGCCTGTGGATCCTATTAAAGATTATGACTTGGTCAAGGACCTAGACACTTTTAAACCAAACTTAACATTCCGACAGTTGTTGATGCTGTCTCCCAGCTGTCGAAAGAGATTCAAAAGCATCTTGACAAGAAGGCGTGGACTAAGGATCGCTCCTTCAACAGCGACTAAGACCAATAAGGCCCCAGAGCCTGTAAAGGAAGTAGCTGTGGCTAATGCCTTCCTAGATCCTGGAACCCCAGAGATTAGTGTATGGATAGAAGGATACTTCATTTCAGATGCATTGATTGATGGAGGGTCATCAGTAAACATAATGACGGATGTCACAATGAAGGAGTTAGGGTTGCAAGGAATTCAACCTACACAGTGGCTTATTAGATTGGCAAACCAAAGTAGAGTCAAACCGTTGGGCATCCTCCCATACGTAAAAACAACCCTTGCAGGAAGAGACTATTGGCTGACATATTTGGTGGTCAAACCAAATTCTTATGGGACTTCATACCCTCTGTTGTTGGGAAGACCTTGGCTTTTTGAAGCAAGAGCCAGGACGGACTGGTTCAAAGGAACCCTAACCTTAGAAATAGGACCCAATAAAGCGGTGTTAAAGTTGTATGGATCGCAAAAAGGCAATGGATCCACATCCATTGAAGTCATAACTGACTCCTCTAACGAGGCAACAGATGGTACATCAGGAGATGAAGAAGCTGTCTAGCAAATCTTTCCTGAGAAAACAAAGGCACAGTCCCTAACAGTGGGCGCTGTAAGCCAACTGCCAAGGAAAGTAAAATCCTTTTCCATGGGGGAATATCTCCTGCCTCAACTATAATTAACCTCTGAAATCACCTCTGACAGTGAAATAGAAGCATGGATGTAGTGTTCTCCCTGTTACATGACAGTCGCAGAGACAGAGTAGAGTCAGTACAGAGACAGTACAGTTACAGAGCAGAGTCAATACAAAGGCAGAGCAAATACAGAGCGGCTATAGAATAGAGACAGAGTGGATACAGAGACAGTTTTTACAGAGACAATTACAGAGACAGTAACAGATACAAAGCCAGAGGCAGAGGCAGAAGTAGAGTCAGAACTGGTGACAGAAGCAGAAGCAGATGCAGAGGCAGAAGATCTGTTCTTCTCCTACAGAGCCTCTACAGAAGCAAAGTCAGAGCCTTCAGAGGATGAGGATGAAAATGATGAGGAAGAAAATGAAGCAGGTTATGAAAGTGCAAATGAAAAATTCCCTCTGATAGAGGATGATCTTGTTGATGTCCCTATAGAGACCTCAAAGGCCGAATATCTCAAGGTACTGGATGGAATGACCATGTTTCCGTTTGGGTTGATCAATGGACCACAAAGTATGCAAAATTTGTATAAGAAATGGATTAAAAGCATAAAAATTAATTTCACCAGTGGCTCCTGTCGCCCTGACTGTTCAGTCCAAAGAAAAGATGATGATGATGCCCCCTGCAACAAAAGCCCAAGCCCTCAAAGCCACGGCCTCTAGCAGGTTTGTGCTATGTGACATTCCTGGACGCATCCTCGAAAGATGAAGCCTTGAGTCCTGAAGAGGTCACCACTCAAATAAAAGTAAATAAAGCTCTGATACCCTTCCAGCAACTTAAACAAACAAATGAGTCATCTGTTCAGAAGGAGGACACTGGTTCTAGTGGGACATCAGACGAAGATACGACTCTCTTGAAAGAGTCAGACCTCTACCCAGAAGTAATCCATGGGACATTTATCCGCGAAGTGGAAGGTGAAAGACAAGTAACGTTCCTGGATGCTGAGGGTACTGAACGTCACCTGAAAGTGGGTCTCAATCTTCCAAAAGAAGAACTAGTGGTCCTTCGAGACCTACTAAAGGAGAACTTAGACGTGTATGCCCGGTCATATAAAGACCTGAAGGGGATTGATCCCACAGTATGCCAACATCACATTAACCTAGAGCCTGATGCCAAACCGGTATGGCAAAGACAAAGACGGATGAATCCTAATTACTCTGCTCTAGTGAAGGCCGAATTATTGAAACTTCTTGAAGTAGAGTTCATCTATCCCGTGGCTAACAGTGAATGGGTTTCACCCATTGTGGTAGTACCCAAGAAGAATGGGAAACTTCGAATATGTGTTGACTTTCGAAAGCTCAATTCGAAGACGAAGAAAGGTCATTACCACTCCTACCATTATTGTCTCTGATTGTCAAAGCACGAGAGGTGCAGGAAGCATCTACATTCTTTCTGTTAACCTCTTCATTTAAGAGTGCACCCTCTACATCTTGCAATTTCAGCTCATTAGTAATGAGCATATTTGCAAACATAACAGTACAGAATATTTCCCATGACTTAGACAATGTAACCAACAAGAACAAGGGAGAAAGATTGTCCTTAAGATCAATCCCTTGCAAACACAATTGATTGAAAATAGAATGAAACTCATTTAAGTGGGTAGATATGGAAGTCCCCTCGTTCATATGAAGGTCCATGAGTTTCTTTAGCTAATATATCAAAGAGGCAGGGCTCTTCTTATCATAGATATTACTTATTTTATCCCATAATTATCAGGCGGCCTACCCGTCAGAGATAACATTATAGTAGACCTTATTAGAGAGTAATGAAGTGATTGTAGATTTACATAACTCATCTAATTCAGCCCAATCCTCTGCATCAAAGAGCTCGGGCTTTAAACCCTCATGTCTTAATGGCTTAATCCATTATTTTTGTACTAGAATATGCCAAATTTGTGTCTTTCAACAGCTATACTTGATGCCATCCAACTTCTTAATATTATAGATAGCATTGTCATTCGACCCTCTAGCCACAATGCAAGAAATGAAAGCACAATTCAAGGCAAACAAGTTGTTGAAAATGATAGCAAAATAATCCAAAAGCACATCCAACTAACATAGAAAAAACTGCAATGAGTAGGGCTATCCACTAATTGCCAAAGAATGACACTCAAGTCAAGGCATCTTCCCTCATAAATGATTCATAATAATTACATGAAGTTGAAAACAATGATAGTAGTAAAACCCAAAGCCAAGTGTGAACAGTCAACTGATAAAATCCAACCTGCAAGTGCCAAGTATATCCTGCAAGAAGTGGGATATTTGCGCATGCAATTAGTACTGATAATTGTCAAACTCAATATGTTAGACAGATACATCTAGTAGGCATAACTATCATGTATATAGTAGATTTCAAAGATAGAAAAAGAGAACTACTAGATACATGACTGATTGAGCAAGTGTAAATAAGCTCAATACATAGCCAAGTAGGATGAATGTCAAGAGGTTTCCCAGGTGTCGGGAAGTGTTAGATTGCAAACGGGAGGTTGAAGATGCACAAACTAATTAGGAAAGGGGCCTGGACAGCTAGGCATAAATCACGCTGGCTATGTTGTCCGTGTTGCTAGTTGCCTTATTCAGCTTGAAGGCTCAAACAATGATGGACAAGGCCCAATGTAGCCTTTGGAGCTAGCCTTAGGAGGCAGGAATAAGCCAAGAAGGAGGGAAGATCAAATGCATACCTTTGAAGGTGAAGCCATGGCTGCCATGAATGAATAGATAAAGCTTTTCAATCTAGGCCAAAGTAATGGTGGGTGAAGCTCCTCAATGATGGATGTGATACTAGTTGAAGGGAGAAGCCCTAAGTGGAAGCACATGAGTGAAAGTAAGAGCTATGGTGGAAGAAGCAAGAGAACAAGAGCAAGAGACACAATATGTGGAAGAGCTATGAGTGAAAGTAAGAGCTATGGTGGAAGAAGCAAGAGAACAAGAGCAAGAGACACAAGATGTGGAAACTCCAATAGTCACAATGTGTGACTAGCCTTCCCTTATTCAAATGTCATTGAAAGAATAAAGAATGAAGTGATAGTGATGGGTGCTCGCCACCTGTAGTGTATAGGTGTGCAAGTACTATCAGTGTAATGAATACATGATCAATTAGGCACATGCACCTTTATCCCCAAAAAATTTAAGAGTGTTTAGGAAAATTTGTGGTCCATGATGGGGAAGACTATTTTAGCATACACATTAATAGTCTTTGCACATGATGACAATAAGTTAACTAAAAAACCAAGTTTTTAAATATGATATGCACCTTAGGTCCCTTAGGGTTGCATTGGCTTAGTTATATATTTGTAAAAAAGACACACACACACCCACACATGCATGCATGCACACATGCGCACACACACACACACATGCACATGTGTGCATGCACAAACGCATGCATGTGCACACGTGCATGCTCACGCACATGCGCGCGTGCACACACACACAAGCTTTTTCTTTTACAATGGAAGTGTCTCTCCATGAACAAAAAGTTTTCCTATCTAGTGGCAGCTCTTTAACTTTTGTTCTACGATTAAAGATTGTCCCTTATGAATTCATAATAAGCATTATGAATGCATGGTAACTGACCATAAAAAATTTTATTCTACAAGTGCTAATAGATTTTTAAAACCTTATATCCCTTTTTGAAGGCCATTTGCCCACTAAACTTTAGGCCCTCTTTGCCATCCTAGGCACAAGGTTGCATGGAGTAGTTATAAATTTGTTCAAGAATACACAAACAAGTGAACTGTCCTTGAGAAGTCCAATTTAATAGATCTAGATTACCCACTAAGTTGGTTGTTCTACACTTATGACATTGGCATGGATGATGAGCATCGTGGCCAACATGTGCCAATGATTCTTTATTATGGGCCCTAGTTGGTTACAATGGTTACATAGTTGGCATAGTTCTAACACCAACTCCTCACTTTTGTTTGGATTCAACTTAAGATTTCCCAAAGTGAGATCTTATATACTCTTTGCTATCTACTTTGTACTATGTGAAGTGGAAGAAAATATGAATGAAATAAAATGGTTTGGCATCCATGTCTTTCCTCCTTGTCTTATCTCTCCTTTCTCCAGCTTATGTTGCTCCCATATTATGTCACAAACTGATTAGGAACATGTATTTACATGTGTGTAACTTGCATCCAATATTTCATCTCATTCCCGTAACCGGATTTACTACAAATTCATCACACACTAAGGAACCCCCCAAAACTACAATAGAACACGCAAAAGATATTTTGAACATCCATAAAAGTAGATCAAATGAACTCTAAATGCTATTGGCTCAATTTGTAGATAGTTTCATTTTCCAAAACTCTTAGCTAGAATTGACATCCCATGCAAAAGCTATAAGGAATGGAAATTTAGGTCTGCTATAAGGAATGTAAATTTAGGTCTACTACTATTGTGAAAATTTATTTAGGCAGTTCAAGAAAAGCTCATTCTTATCTCTATTGTAGTCTTAGACCTACCACAACTGGAGTAAAAGCCTAGATTAGGACATAATAGCTACAAAATATTATCTATGATAAAAATTGATTAATGTATGGGAAGATCTCTTGGAAAATAGAAAATGTTGCATATGTGAGAAGAAGAATGAAATCTAGGGTTTGTTTCATATAGAGATTGAACCATTATTTGGGAGTCCAAACTATAAGGGTCCAAAATCTATTCCTCCAAAATGTTAGCTTGTGTCACACCAAGCTCATGTCATATGTAAAGTTCCAAAAGAGATATCACTTATTAGAAATCATAGTTCTTCTATTTTAGAAAAGTTATGTACATTTTCTTGCCTTTTTTTCTTTCTTCTTATCACCCTACCTCTACCAAGTATTATCTAGTTTTTCCTTTTGACTATGAATTTGTTTAATGTTTAGTTTTTTTAGGATGTTGAAGGCTTGGGGTGTTCCTTTCCCTAGACAAATTATATTGAACATGTTTTTCTAGTTCATACCTTATTTCTTGTATGTACTCTAGTCATATTTACTCTCTCTAGGTTGAATCTAAGCTCTAAATCTAAGCTCTCCCAAATCTATCTCACAAGTCAAATCTAGCTAAGCTCTAAAAATTTGGTCAAGCTCTATATGCACTCAACAAAGTCCAAACATATCACAAATTGATTAGGCACATGCATCTACATGCTATCATACACTTCCATGAAATGCTTCATGTCATTCCCATAAAAACTACTAATGATTTCATTAAAGGCCAAAGGAACCCCAAAAAATTTATAATAGAAAATGGAAGAAAATTTGTGAACCATATTGAAATTGTATCAATGAATTGCATATGTTGCATGGTTCAATTTGTAGATAATTTCATTTCCCATGTCCCTTGATAAAATTGCATCCCATGCAAAAGCTAGAATGTATGCAAATAGATCTATTGTTAACTTGAAAATTATTTTAGGCACTTCAAGCCAAGAAAAATCTAACATTTTTTGTAATATTAGACCTATGATTGAGAAAAAACCAAGAATGTGACACAATAGTTTTACCAAAAATCATCAATTGACCTAAAATTTACAAACATATGGGAGAATATCTAGGCAATCAAAGAGAGATTTGAGAAGAGAAGTATGAAATTTGGGATTTGATGCAAAGAGACTCAACAAGGTTTCTTCACACAATAAGAGGGAGTTATCTTCTAGAGGTCCAAACTCTACTCCCATACAAATTCATATTGTGACACATCATGCATATACAAGTTTCCAATAGAGATACCACTTGTTAGAAACCATTAGTACTTTCTATCCAAGAAAGGTCCCTTAGACTTATTGTCTTTGTTGCTCTTTTCTTTGGTTCCTACCTCTTAACAAGTTTTCTTTAGTTCTTTCTCATATATTTGTAAATTTTTCTAAGAATATTCTTAGAAGATCTTGAGCCCTAATCCCTACAAAAATTATCTCCAAATGTGTTCTTTAGCTCCTAGCTTATTTCTTGTATATAATTTAGTCTTTCATGGAGTTTGGCTCCACCAAAATCCAAAGTGTGATATTTTTCAAGTCTTCTTGATAAGGTGAGGCCCAAGCTTGGTACTATTCATCTTACTTTTATGTATTATATCATTTAACCTACTATTGGTATATAGTGCCATTTACCCCACCCCTATGTAAAATAGCATCCACATCCTTTTGTTGATAGTTGTCATTACTTAGAGAAAGCCTCATGCATCACAAATGGTCCTTTTGATTATTCTTAAATTTTCTCTCTAAGGTACTTGGCTATTCACTTTTATACATAACCATAAAGAGACCTTTCTTTAGCTCCTTATCCTTAAGTGTTTTATCTACTAGATCCATTCTTGTTTCTCTCTCCCTTTGTAGAACCTTCTTTGAGTTCCTTATCCTTAAGCCTTTCATTTAATTCATCTAGAAGTAAAGCATGTAGTGTAGCTAATTTCCCTCTAATTTGCTCCTTGTGTAGTATTCCTCTCATTGGTTTTGTGCTTTCAGATTATGCTTCAAGATAGACTCCAAAGATAGCATCATCACATTGAGGGGGCTGTCACAATGCTCTTCACATGTGGGATGCTAAGGTCAAAAGCTTGTAGTCATCCTCAACCACCTTGTGGGCATGCATTGCTTTATCCAAATACACATAACAAATCTTTGGATGCTTTGTAGACTTCAACCAATTTGAATAAGATCTGATGCAACACCTTGTATTAGACCATTGTATTAAGGATGATGAAGTGTACCGATTATATGTTTAATGTTTGACTAGTTTTGATGACTTATTTAATGGCTATGTTTAATGTCTAATGGTTGATGAATTATCTAATTAGTGGCTTATCTAATTACTATCTTTGTGAGGTTTCAACTTTTTTGACTTCTTGTACATTAATTTTGAAGAATCTAGACTATCAAAAGTGGCCTCTCAAATAAAATAATCTATATATCATATATCGATACCTTCCAAGATCGATACATTTGTGAATACCTCTACACACGAATTGCCATGTGCATGGTGGTTATGGCTAGTAAGTTCGGAGGAGTAGACTAAACCCATTTAATACTTAAGCAAGTCAAGACTTGACTTGAGGAGGATTAAAGCCATAGAAAATAAAAAGCTTTAAGCTTTTTTTAAAAGCTTAATAGAGACAAGGGGATGTCGAACTAATGTGTTGTCCCCTCCCCCCCCCCTTTTCGTCAAAAAAACCATACCATCATCCTCTCCTCAATTTGGGAAATTGGAAAGATTTTAAAAAAAAAACCTAAAATCTCTCTTCCCAAACTTAGCGAAAGACTATAAGATTGAAGGCTATAAGATTGAGAGACCTCACTTCAAGAAAAGTGAAAAAAAAAATTAAAGTTAAAAAGCCTACAGTAATATAATATATAAATAGCTTGTCTTATACATCCATAGCTTGTTTATCTTCAAGTTATTGCTCTTGCTCATTGGCATTTTTCCCATCATTACTATCATCATCATCTTCTTCATTCTCCTCAATTACTTCAACAATTTCAATATCATTAAGCTCTAAAGTTCTCCTGGTTCATTAGATAGAGGAGGAATGGGCTCCTTAGATGCATGAATGACCTTCTCAATATCTACTATGATCTTTGCACCTACTTCTTGATCCTCATCAAGCAATTTAAGGACACCCTAAAGTTGCATCTTAATAAATGCCAATTGAAGGTCATCGTTCTCTATGGCAATACAATGTCTTTCTTTCTAAATAACACACATGATTGTTGTTCTTGTTGATGATATAAAATTTAAATATATTATTTATTTACCATGGGCTATATATATCTTTTCTATGTTATTTAGATATTTTTTCTTAGTAGAATAACGATATACACACCTATCCTTGAAAATAAATCAAGCACTCAATCATCTTGTGCTAAAAATAAGTCAAGTAATCTATTAATCAACCTTCATGGATTTTGATATGAGTTTAGCATAGGCTTGCCAGCATCCATGTGCTTTAGTTTTCATGTGATGGTTGGATACTTGAAGATATTCTCTGTATTTGTTTTAGTTGTATGTGCTTTGACTCTTTTCTTCTCTACTTCATCTTAGAATCCTATGATGATCACTCAAAGAAACACTTGAATCGAAATTGAGGTGTGTGGTCAATATAGATTTTCTCCCTACATAAAAAGATACTTGGCTTTATCATCTAAAAAACATCAATATATACAAGACTATAAATTATTTTGGGTAGAGAATAAAAAATTATACCAAATAAAATATTATGCTCTATGTTATTCATTTTTGAAAGCAAGTGTTATGCTACTAGCTTGGTGTGTACCATAGAAGATTACAAATCTAAACAATGGAGGATTTGTTATTTTCTTGAAAGTTTTAATTGTTTGTGAGACGTCTTTGAATGTGATAGCATTATCATCATTCATAGATCTTGGCATGTCGAGTCCATATAGTATATTTGTAGCAAAAGCAATGGTAAAGTAATGTAGATCTACCAATTTATCTAAGTTATTCACATCGCTATGAATAACTTTGTAATGTATATCCTAAAATAGACATTATGATAGAAAGAATGAATCTCCACATCATCACCTTGTGCTACATATCGGTCCTTTAGTAATCTACATGATCTCTCTTGCTTTTCCCTCTCCAAATTGATCAAGAACTGTTCTATTTCTTTTATCTTTTACTAGTTTCTTTAATAGAAAAAGAAAACTATTATAATCTATGTACTACAAATAAGTTATATTTCAAAATGAGAAACATCAATACTTACCCAGTCATTAAATGATAGGAAGAAATATTTTAGCACATTCATAGAATTGGACTCTAGATATTTACAAGCGACTTCATTCCATGAATAATAATTGAAGCCTTTGTCACTGTTTCTTGTATTTTCATATAAACCTTATGTCTAAAAATAAATGTTTTTTCATAGTATTTGAAAGAGTAGAATATAAAAGTACAAGATAAACATATTGAAAAGAAAACTTACAATTTCAATTCATTGAGCATCTCATCTAAGGAGACTTCCTTAGCTATTACCCTAGATAAGGTTGATATAAGTACCCTCTCATCCTTCATGCCTTGAAGAGGATGCTATGGTAACAACTTCATATTATTAGCAAGATCTTCAATAATGGGCACATCTATCTTCTTTCCTTCAAAATTACATTTGCACCATCCTAAGCCTTCTTTAACTTTTGACCTTTTAATTGCTTATCTTTCCACATGCGGAAGATTTGATTCTATAAATCCCAAATTTGACATTTCCTATGCAAATGGGAACATTGAATCATACTTACGAAAAACCTTAACCTTTGAGTTCTCATCAATTACCATACTAACCTCTAATAAGATTAGTCTTCTAAGATTTATGTTTACTTTCCCATATTTTTGCATAAACTCCTCATATTTTGTATAAATATGTCTTCTTCTCAATGAAGGACATTTTCCTCCTGAAATCATTGTCATTATTGTGATCCCAAGAAAAAAGCTTTGCTTCTTTAAAACTCAATCCTACATACACTTTACACTTAGCATATTTAAAGTGATGTGTATGAGGACACTCTTCTACAAGCTGCCTTCTTGCTTCATCTGAGATAAGATACTTGATTCAAACTCCCCACCTAGCATTATGAGTTCCTCTCCTCCATTAGTTGACTCATACTTAATCTCCTCTGAATTGCCACTGCTAGTTGCCTCATGTTGCACCTATTTCTTGGAATTCTTTTGTGGTCTTTACTTTGATAGAAGTATTGGCCTTGCTAGACTTCTCTTTTTTCGTGTAGGGCTACTACCTTCTCTCCTACTAGTCATCATTTCTATAGGATGAGAGGTCTCTTTGACTTGAATAGACTTTTGAGGTGCATGTGCAACATATGATGGTACATTGCCTTGGATAAAAGAAGACAATGACACAATAAGGTTTTCTTCTTGTTGAATTTCATCTCTCAGAAGCCCTATATTACACCATTTTATCTTAGTCATCCCAAAATCTTGGGCTATGAAACCATTAAAAATTTTCAAGTAAACCATGGAGCTAACAAGATCTACATAATTACATGACATAACCTTATCACATTGCTTTGGCTTGTTAATTGTGCATCTTCGACCCATGATTTCTTGTAATGCACAAAATGAGATTTCCTTGGGAAGGATATGATAAACACCATTCATGATTAGGGTACTCTCATGTGACAACATTTATTGAAGGCCCTTCGGATACAAGAAGAGGTACCGCAACTTGTCATGGTTTATTAATAAATCAAATAGTTTGCTTTGCCTAAGGCCACATTGGCTCCTTACTTTTATGTGAAAGAGTCAGATCCAGACTCCACAATTTTATGTATTTGTGGCTTCTATTCAATTCTTTATTTATATATGATGACTTTGATTAGTAGAGAAGGTTGTTGTTGAACACCTCAGGGTCGATCCTCTAGTCCTTCATTATTCTTCTGCCTTGATGCTTCAATGTGGTCTTACTTTTTTTAGCAAAAGCACCACTTGGAAATAGTGCTCTCTCGGGTTTGATACTTTAGTGGCTTACCCAATTTGCCACCAGGATCTCACTCGCCACCTCTCTCAACTTGAACTTTGCTACTCTTCTTCATCGTAGTAGTTGGGGGAGGAGAATCAAGTGGACCAGAGGTATCCTCTTCAAGAGTATACTCCCATGTCTTCTTAGACTTCTTGTTACTCTCTTCCTAAGTACTATCCTTTAAAAAAATGAAAAAAAGAGGAAGAAGGTGATACACAACATCAAGTTAGTGAAACATTGTGCTTAAAGTTTGAGCTAATTAATAAAAATCAACAACAAGATGTAAGAATTATTACATAAGATACATTAAACATTCAATAGAAACTTGAAGAAACATTTAACGTACTTGACTAACACAAAGTAAAATATAAACTCATAGGAAAGAGGATCAATTTTAGATGGAAATAAGAGCATAAATGTCAATTGTTTGATTCAATACATGAACTATTAGTGAAAAATTCCATAATATCTAATGTTAATTTATTCATGCTAAGAAGGTCAAGCTAAGCACTTTTATTTAAGCTAGCAACTCGATGCACTACATCAATTTAAAAAAATAATTATATAAAAAACACAATACCAAAATTTGCAATGTCACAAGCTACATCTGAAGAAAAGTAAACTAACTAAATCTTCAAGTCATACATTATGTTAGTGAGAAATTTTACTTAAAATATATACCAACTTGATGCAATGCTCCAAGTCGATGATAAAAGTGTTAAAAATTACCATAGAGCTTGATGCACTCTATGAAGTCAACACAATATTTGTATCAACTTGATACATTATATCAAATGAACAACAATATTGTAGAAAAATAGAATGCAACTTGATGCAATACATCAAGTTAATATAATATTTACTCAAAATTCAATCCAATTTGATAGAATGCATCAACTAAAGAATAAAACTATCACTAAATATAACACACTTGATACATCGTGTCAAGTAGATGTCAAACTCATGCTAAAAGGACTAATTACAAATTAATGCATTACATAAGTTGAACAAGAAATTTAGTGAAAAGTAAAAGACAAAATTTTAACAATATAAACTTGATACATTACTTCAAGTAGAAGTAAACAACTGTAAAAAAGCTATTCACTTGATGCACTACATCAAGTTAGTATAAAATCTATAAAGGTATTATATCAAGTTGATACACTACATCGGTGGAGAGTAAAAATGTAATAAATTATAAAAGACCTTGATGGATTGCATTAAGTTAGTAAAGATGTGAAACAAAAAGTCATACCAACTTCATACAATACATCAAGTTAGTATAAAATTAAAATAAAAAATCATACTAACACGATGCAACATCTCAAGTTAGTATAAAATTTACCACAAATTCACACCAAGTTGATGTAGCATATTAAGAAGAGAATAAAGCATCACAATTGTCAGCCCTAATTCATGTTTTTTGTATCAAGCTCATATAGATTTAAAATTAAAAATCACACTAATCAAGTTAGTATAAAATTAGAATAAGACATCATATGAACTTGTTGTAATGCATAAAACTAGTATAAACTTTACCACAAATTCATACCAACTTAATGTAACTAAATGCAGTGCATCAAATTAATATAAAATTATAATGTAGTGCATCAAGAAAGAATGAATAGTCATGATTTTCAATCCCACTTGATGCATTACATCAAGTGAGTGAAAAATGTCCTACAATTTTCAATCTCTCTTACTACACACTGCACCAAGTGGAGAATGAAAATCACATGAATCGCAAAATGACTTGAGACACAAGAGCAATGCCATCACAACAAGGTCAATTATAAAGGAAACTTGATGCAATGTATAAACTTGGGAATAGAATATTACAATATACATATACTAGATGTATACATTACTTATGTATCAAATGTAGAAGCTAGAATAGAAAAGCTAATTTTAAATTTTTAATATTTTGTATGACACAATATGTTATACAAAAAATCATTATTATTTTGGAAAATCTAAAAAATGCAATGACTGATCTATTAGATAAATATTTTTACAAAAATATATAAATAAAAGTTCTAATTATCATAAATAATTTATGTATTTATAACTATAATATTTAAACTTGATGCATGGAATTAACTCAACCAAAATATTTGTTAAAATTAAAGGAAACTTGATGCACTACATCAATTTGATAAAATAAATTAGCAAATTTTCTGAGAAACTTGATGCATTGCATCAACTTGTTCAAAAAATCAATAAAGTTTATAAGAAACTTGATACATTGCATCAACTTGGCCAAAAATTTAACAAAGTTTATAAGAAAGTCGAATGGAAAAAATTAGCAAAATTTCTAAGAAAGTTGATACATTGGATAAACTTGATGCAATCTATCAAGCAGGACAAAAAATCATATAAATATCAAGTGAACTTGATGCACGACATTACCTCATCCAAAATATTGGCTACAACTCTAGGAAAATTGATGCATTGCATCAGCTTGGTCAAAATAACCAACTTTCTGAGCAACTTGATGCACTATATGACCTTAGAAAGAATTTAATAAAGTCTTTGTGAAACTTGGTGCACTATACCAAAGAAGATTGAAAAATGATCCAAAAACTAGGTAAAATTGATGGTCTATATCAAGTCAAATGAAATTTTATAAAAAGCTCTAGGGAACTCAATGCACTACATCAAGCTAGCTACAACATTTAATAAAATTCCAAGGAAGAACAAAACTTGATATAATGTTTGTGTCAAATTGATGCATTACAATGTATCAATAGAAATAGTAACAATGATCATAAGCTACTTGATACGTTATATCAAGTAAACCAAGATATTAACATAATTTCTAAGAATCTCATTGTATTAAATCAAGTGAAACTAGATATTATAATATATCTCTACTCAAACTTGATGCACTGCATCAAATTGGTACATACATTAATAAGAATTCAATATAATCCATTAAGTTATCTTTAAGAAGTTAAAAGTTTCTTAGAATATTGATGTACTGCATCAAGTTCTTTATAGTCTTGGAAAAACTCCTTGCTTGAGTGATCAAATATGTTTATTATATTCACTTTAACTTGATGCATTGCATCAAGTTGACCTACTTTTTTCAATCATTATTCTTAATTAAGTCATTACCTAAATAGAAGGCCTATAGAATCCAACTATCTATACCTCTTGCAACTCAATTGCTTGCTTAAAAACTTTTGATAATTTATATTGTTTCAATAAGAGAAACCTTTTAACACTAGCCAAAAATTACTTATATTGGCATTTTTGGTTATTATTACAAGGTTACTATGCTAGATTTTTGTGGGTCAGTTTTGCTCCTTCTACAATGCTCTTCTACTCTCTAGCTTGTTGATCTCTTGCTTGAAAATGAGAGGAATGAGGTATGCATCCCTTCTTATAAACAAAAATTTAACTTAGCAAGTCCTTAACCTTAGGGCATCTTTATATTGAGACATATCCCTAACCTAACCCTAACCCTAATCCTAATCCTAACCTTTATCTCAACTACTCTCCTCATAAAAGACCATCGGGCCTATATTCCACTTTGCCATTGTTAGTGAGTTCTAGTATTATCCTTAGGTATTTTCTCTAATTCTCTTGCTCACCTACACCATATCTTTTCTCTTGCGTAAATGGATATTTTATCTTTTGATTCCTATGATGGTTCTAATGCTCTATCTTTTGAATCCTTTGACTTAGAGATCCTCTCAAGTGCATGTAACCCAATCCAAATTACAAAGAAAAATGCTGTGGATATTGTCAAAGAACAAGATTAGTTGTCTTTTGATTCATTTGATTCCAATACTTTGGAGGACATGAGAGGTTCCATGAATGATGCAGAGGTACAATCATCAAAGCATGTAGATCACTCATACTATCAACATCACAAATCATCTGAAGATGTTTCAGGTATGTAAGAAGGATGTGGCGGTAAAACAATTATATGTTTCCAAAAGAATAGAAGAAATTATGGTATGGAGTACGCTAGGTTACTTGTTACTGATACACAAATCATGTATGCATTGCAATGTGATTGTTGCTAGAAGAATTGTCTTGCTACATATGGTTATCAAAAATTGAAGGCACCCTGGCAGCATTATTTTTCTTTGATGTATAGATAGTACAATGCTTTTCTTTCATCAATATTGATACCATGGATATATGAAAACTTTGAGTGTTGTCTTTATAACATAGTGGTTTGTAGGATAGTATCTAAAATAGGTTTGAGTCTAGATAATACTCCTCTTGAAAGAGTCAAATACAAAATTTGTAAGTATGATGGATACAGACATGAACCAAATATTACCATCGGTCCTTTAGGCTTACAGTTTCTTGAATAGAAATGTACTTTAAGCACGTTGTGAAGTTATGCCAACAACTAGCAAGTTACATCTCGTAGATAACTTTACTAGGATTGAAGTATATTCCATCTACAAGCAATCTATGCTTCAAAGTGCAGACAAGTTTGTTAGCTATCTATGTTTCACCAGATTGTCAATGTCATTTTTTAGCAATATATCAATCCCAAGGAAAGTTAGAATGGGAGTATGTAGCATCTATGTGAAGTTAAAAGCTCAACGAAAATGTAAGTGATGGTGAGGAGATCATGATGGCAAAGAAAGCACTATAAATTCATTGGGAAGAGTAATCAATAGAGAGAAAAAAGACCATGCATCATACGTATAAGTGTTTTGTTGTACTAAAAATATATGTTCGACTTTTCATTGATGGTATAGACCATAAGAAGTCATACTTATCTCATTTTTTTCTTCTTTCAAAGGATGTCAACGAAGGAACTCTTGTATAAATGCATTTAGCGGGTTGCCTTGTATACCATGGAAGAGTTTACCCTAATGCTCTTTACTTATCCAAATGTTCATAATGATCCTAACCTTATGGTCACAATTTTGAACATTGTGCTCTCTAGTTGGGAGGGTGCTTTACCATATGTTCTTTATTTGCAGTTGGATAACATAGTAAGCAAGAACAAAAAAGCAAACACTTTTGGGCTATCTCAATATGCTTGTACACAAGGGGTATTTCAAAAAGTAATAGTCAATTTTTTTATGGTGGGTCATACACATGATCATACTTATCAATTCAGCACATTTGCTAGGCGACTATCTCGACACAATGCTAAAGCTTGCCTAAAATAATGTATATTATCTAGGATGCTTATACACCAAAACCAATTGTCATACACTTAAGAGAAACATATGAATTCAAGATTTTTGCATATGTCAAACACATTTGTATAATACATCTGCAAGATTAGCTAATATATTTGACATCACATTAGCATCCCCAATCAATATATCATTCGACTATACATTTGTCAACATATCAAACAAGACATCTACATTTTCATCATCCTTAATACAGTCCATAGAAGCAATTGGCAAATCCCCAAGTTCATCCTATACAAGCTTTAACACATGAGGAAAAATTTTATTCTTTATACTAGACAAGCCTTCTCTTTGAGAATCTTTGTGATATATTCGATCTCCATCCCATAAGTTGCAACTTCAACACTAGCAAAAGCATGCCTTATAGACATATCTTCTACTAGCTTCCACATATCACATTTCCCAAAATCATTAGGGGAGTTTTGAGGTCTCGAATATGCCTTTTAGGAGATAAAGAGAGAGTGCTCTAGACCAGTAGGAGCAGAGCCTCCGTAATGGAAGTTCTAATTTTAAAAATATAAAAATTTATTTTACAAAAAGATATATATAAAATAATATTACGACTTTGTATTATCAATATCTATTTTTAGCCTCTTATATTTGTGATTATGACATTCTTTGCATTAATGATATACAATCCTAGCTACTTTTATTTAATGATATGCCTGGATTAATGATAATGATATGTTTAATCTAAATTCAAATTAGTAAAGAGCTTGGCACTTATTTTTCTCCCTCTTTTCCCTCTCGTGTTTTTCCCTCCTTTGTGGTAGCTTAGTCCTCTGTGTGTGTGTGTGTGTGTGTGTGTGTGTGTGTGTGTGTGTGTGTGTGTGTGTGTGTGTGTGTGTGTGTGTGTGTGTGTGTGTGTGTGTGTGTGTGTGTGTGTGCGCGCGCGCGCCACATGGATACATAAATTTGGCCTTGAATAAGGTGTCCAAGCTTCCAAATCACATCCATATTAGTGTTAACTCATTCCAAAAAGATGGAAGATGGATTGCTACAATCATTAGCAAAGGCAGTTGGATCATCACATGCAATAGGCAAAATGTGGGTAAAGGCAAAGATATGAGAGCTCATTCATCTTTGCGGTAGAATTTGAGATTTCAAGCTTGGAGTAAGTAAGAATAGCATAAAAGAGGTACTAGTGCAACATGTGTTTATGCATAGAGAGCTATATTTGGAACTTGGAACTTCAAATCTTCCAATGAAAAGACCAAATTGTAAGCATTTGATTCTTAAAGTCTTTCTTTTCTTGAACTTGGTTTAAGGTTTTCCATTATAACACTTGTTCGTTTGTTTTGTAGATGTTTATCCCTCTAATCTTGAGGAATGGCAATCGGTCGAGTCTATTATTGATGTTATTGATGTGATGCATGACTTGATTGGAGAAGAGATGTACAAAGGTAGAAAGAAGAAAGAGCTTGCAAAGAATGGAATGTTCTTCCATGACCATTCTTATATTGTCCCCATGCAGTGTAGCCAATGGGGATCAATATCCCTCCTTCCTTTGCCCGATTTTTAAAGCTTTGAGTGGCCTTTGCCAAGTCTAGCTACTAGTGAGGGCTATAGATGTAAAATATTTTTTGAGATACAAAGAGCATTAAAACCTAATATCTTAAGTAGGCTAAGCAAAGCTACTTTTTTCATGCCTATTAATATATTTGTTGAATTCTTTTCTAATGCTTAGATAAGAAGATCAAAGGCCATGCTTTCAATGAAGAGACTAACATATAATCATGTTATACAATTTGTTGATAAGGGATGGGACACTAAGACAGAAGGAAAAATTATATGTCAGATAGATCAAGACTCTATAGCTTGTAAATATATGATTGCTACTCAAAATTTCATCCTTAGCTTTTATTATAGTGGACGGTATTATGTTGGTGGTAGTTTGGTTGCTTTATATCAAAATATTGATCATTTTAGCAAAGATTCTATAATGGATTTCGATGTTTGGTACAATGAGGACATTATTGCAATCATAAAGGTTAGGTCATCATGTATGCTACATCAAGTGAGGATGGATTTACAGAATGAAGATATTGAACTACCATACTCATTTGTGTGTCAACTTAATAACAAATGAGTAAGTTTTTATATCATATTATATCCTCTTAGATGTATATCTGATTTCACTTCTTGATTAATAAATATTTGTGATATTTTTTCTTTACAAATACCAACAAGGAGAGAGAAGAATATACAAAGTAAGGATATTGAAAAAAAAATCTCTTTACTATCAATATAAAATACACGTACAAAATTTGTGGCAAATTTTTGTTAGCCATCTCCATGACTTATATACATAAGGGCTTACAAGCAATGAGGCAAAGCTACTTCTTTTTTTGAGGACTTTTCTTAGGAGAAGGGACATCCTTTCTAGGAGTTCATTTGCCTTTCTTTGATGCTTTGGTTGCATTGAGTGTTGAAGGCATAATTTCACTTGTTGTAGTTACATGCACTTCCTCTCCTTCAATGTCCAAGACCCCGCTATTGTCCATTCTTGTCGGTTGCATACAATTAACCATTATGTACTTCATGACATTTTCTCTTATATACCAAACATGCTCACTTGTATAGCAATCCCTTGTAAAATGTCCTACATTTGTAAGAAAATATTTTTAGTGCATTGTTATTTTTTGCAGTGGACTATATTATTATCATCAATGGACTATTTTGCAATAAACCTCTATATTAAAGTTTAGTATCTTTCACATTACCGTTATAAGTTTATCATCATTGGGATAAATAAACTTAACTAATCTTCTAGCATTTGCAATTACTCTCCAGCCAACAAGAATGACTATCATCTTGATGAGGACACTGCAATCAACAATATAAAGTAAAACTATGAAACTTATTTATGGTAGTTTATAGAATAAATTTTCATTTTATGTTCCAACCATATTAATCAAGACCTTACTGCAACTTGTCTATATTGCATTGTTGCAAGTAAATCAGAAGGCATGTTATGCTTTTTCTCTAGCACTTCATTCAATCTTTTTACATCTCTATACCAAAAAGGAAATAATATTTAGAGTAATTGAAAAAAAGATCAAAATATTCAGAGTACTTACAAAAAAAGATCAAAATATCAAGGATACCCTAGATTATATAACTTACAACTTGGCATTTCCATGGTTTCCTTTCATAGAATTGATGAGGAAACATTGCCTCTCCCTGAGCTAGCTCTTTATCAATGTAACGAATCTTGCTAAATGTTCCCAAAAAGATCCTAACATATGAACGCAATTAGTCATCGCTCTCCCCATGGACAGTAGTCATCTCCCATTTCATATGTCAAGAGGAATGCAAGTCCTCAAAAAGAATAATGGATCAACAAAGCTAGATCACACAGAAGGATAATTTTGCTTCCACATTATGAGTGCATCAATTATATGAGTAATGGATTATTCAGTTTGAGGTTTAGATATTGATGTTGATATTCAAATTTAAATTCCCATAAGGTTTTATTTCATTGTGGATAAGATTTCAATATTATTGATGTGAACATTCAGATAGATCTTTTCTCAAGGGTTGAACTCATTGAGAATAAAATTTGAGATTTGCTAGATGACCATTGTTCTATTGTGAGACTTATAAAACTTCATGACATAAAAAAGTGATGTATGAAATGCGAGAAGGTATAGGTTTCTCTTCTCCAAAAGGCCCAGTTAGCTTTTCATGCATCTTGGGCTTGCATTGTTTGATTGAAATTTGAGGTAGACTATGTGAGTAGTGTTTGTTTACTATTAAGTTATTGTAGATGACATTATATCAGAGATTTGGAGATTTGTCCTAATTTTGAGGTAATTTTATTTTTTTCTGGATGTTTCATATGGCTAGAACTAAGGCCACTGCAAGGAAGCAAAAAGTTGATCCTAGAGGTCTTGCTTCAAATATTCATCAATCCTCCAAGCCCTTCAAACTTACAAGGAAATCAAAGCCAAGGATAAGGTTTTCAAAGCATGCTAGATGCCTAAAGGAGATTAGAAGTACAATGAAGGCTCTGGATAATGCAATTCCAAAACTGCCTTTTCAAAGACTTCTCAGAGAAATTTGTGATAAACATAATCTTAATGGTTTTAGATGGACTAGGACAACTCTCAATTGTATTTAGGAGGCTGCAGAAGCTTTTTTTATTAAACTTTTTCAAGATTCTTAATATGTGCTGCTCGTGCACATAGGCGTACACTTATGGATAAAGACATGATAATTCTCACGAGGTTGAGATACAAGTTTTCAAAGGTCCTTGAGCTAGTCTCCCTTTCGGATGTGATGGCTTTGAATATTTTAAATGTGCCTCCATATAGAAAAAAGAAAGATGATCCAAGTCCTAAGGTTGAAGATGTCACCCATGAAAAGGACACAAGACTACATGAGAAAGAGGAAAAGGCCACAAAGGAGTAGGTAGATAAATGGAGGGAGTATAAAAGAAATAAGGAAGAAGAAAGGGAAGCAGAGCAACTCCCATCTTTTGAAGAATAGCTATCTACCCTTCTTGAAAGGGCTAACCCTAAGGGCTTCAATGTCTATTACTTTTCTACTTGGTGATACTAACAAAAGATCTTATACAATATTTTTTTTACTCTAACTGTGTTCAAATTCTCAAGAATAAAATGAGAGAAGTAAATAACTCTATTCTTCTTGTTGGGATGAGGTATAGTATACCAAAATTTGTTTTTACTCACTATATTTTTCTAGCAATAGACTTTCATGTTGATACTTACTCTCTCCATTCATGTGCTAGGTGTGTAATTCATGAGTTTCCCTTTAATATATGTTAACCCCAACACGAAGAAAGCAAAAGGAAATAAAAAAGAGGCAGGGAAAAGGCGGAAAAAAGGTAGCCCGACTAAAGAAAGAAGAGGAGAAAAGGCCAAAAGCACAAGGGCAACCTTAAAAGTCCAAGGCAAATGCAAAAGGGGAAAGGTGCGTTTTAAAATACAAAGGCGCACCCTGAAATCTTGTAAAAGAGTGCCAGGCTCTCTCCTATGCAAATTGTAAAGATAGACGGGCAGTGGAGAAGAAGCAAGAAGGATAGGAAGGAAATAGGAAAAGAGGACCTAGGCCAATGGCCGGTCATGTAAAAAGGGGATGACCGCCCAAGGAGGAGTAGGGCATGTATAAAAGCCAAAAAGTGGAATGAGAAGCTCATTCTTGTGTGTGGCCAAAAGTACCTCTCCTCTTCTTCTTCTTCTTCTTCTTCTTCTTCTTGCTTGCTTGAGCTTGTGCTTGAGAGAGGGAGTGTGAGAGTGTGAGGGAGTGAGTGTGTGAGGGTGAGGGATCGTGGGGTGGAGAAGCTCTCCATCTTCTCCTCTCTTCTTCTCTTCTCTTCTCTTCTCTTATCTTGCTCGCGGCGATGGAGCTTGGAGCTTGGAGCGGGAGGATCGAGCTTGCTTGAAGATTGCACTTGGATCGTGGAGCTACCGGAGTGTGCGGGAGAGGAGGCAACTCGATCGGCATGAAGATAAGCTCACTACACCCGGTAGGCATGAGAGCGCGTAGGCTATGTGAGAGGTAGCCATTAGCATTCGGCTTGAAACGCTTAAAGCAATAAGCGATCCGTGGGTCTTAGCAGTTGAGCATGAGCTCCCACTACATTTTGGTTCCGTTGCCGGGACCAACGGATTCAAGCCTTGAGTGCTTGCCCACTCCACATCGAGCATTGAAGTAGGGTTTTCCCCGAACCGGTGCTTGAGATAGGTAGGAAGTGAGGGGGTTGAAGATAGTATTCGATCTCCTTGGCAAGTAGGTTTTTTGCTTTTTTGAGGTTTATGTTGTGAGATGGAGTAGTGTAGGTATTTACTTTGTGATTTGGATGCATTAGAGTAGGAGAAAACAAAGAACAACAAAGAAAATAAGCATTAGGGTTTCTGCTGTCAAAACAGGGAAAGAGGGTTTGATTTGCTTGCCGATTTGTACTTTGCAGGTTATTTGCTATTCCAGGGGTATAGAATCCTTCATTCATGTCTATTCTTGGATTTTGGAAGTTTGTGTGACCCCTTAAGACCAAAATCATAAAAAATGAAGCATTATTTGTCAAATCTACCAAAACTGCGCCGCATTCGGCCTGTCTGAGTGACGACCATTCTGGGCCGAACCCCAGAATCGGCCCTCCGCCTGCTTCCATTTGGCCCTCGGCCCAAAAACTCATTCGGCTTGGCCGACTGACTCGGCCCATTCACATTTGGCCCTCTGTCAGAGAGAGAACTAGGGAGAGAGAAAGAGGAGAGAGAAAGACTGTAGACGAGAGAGAAAGACTGCAGGAAGAGAGAAATAGAGTGACGAGGAGAGAGAAAGACTAGAATTGGAGAGAGAAAGACAGGAAAGATGTAGAAGCCATGGAAGCTTGAAGCAAGAAGGGAGAGAAAGTTTGTAAATGTATTGATATGTCAAAAAGATGTGAAAAATTACAACTTCTCTCCTTATATACCAGTGTCAATGTGACATGGCATATTATTAGTATTCTAAGTATTCCTAGCTTCTTACAATCCATCCCTTCCCAAAAGTTTTTGTCCCCAAAAACAAAACTAGAAAGAGCTAAAGAAAAGATGGATAGAACAGAGTACTACTCTGTTTTACAGCTTTACAAATAGGGAATGAGTGAAGAATTTATCATTACAAGGGCTGAATTTGAAGTACGGAAAGTGGACCCTGCTATATACATGATTTGAAGAACTTTAGAAGCCATTGGAGCCATAGAATCTTCAACAAATAGTTCCAGAAGAAAGTAGACAGCTTGCTGAAATAACAGTCCCTGCTGGACCAAATCAGCCATAACTTTTGATAGAAGTGTCCAAATGAAGTGTACCACATATCAAAACGAAGCTCTTGAAGAGTACTTTAAGCTCATGTAGATAGCTCAATTCTGAAAATGAAGTACAACAAAACTGTTCTAAAACAGTGTGCTGTCCTGAACCAGTCTGCACCAATACTAGCTCCATAAGCAATAGGCTTCAGCCACCAATGTATCCTTCAAGTATGGATACTCATCCAATATTGAATCAGGTCTCCAAGAAGCCTCTTCAGAGGGTAAACCTCTCCATTTAATCAAATATTCCACAATAGAACGTGATCGAAGCTTCTTTTCACGCTGACCTATAACAGCCTCTGAGATGTACTGAACGATACCAACTTCATCAATAGGTGGCAGCTCATCAACTAAATCCACTGGATCACCATAATAGGGCTTGAGCTGACTAACATGGAAGACGTTATGAATTTTTGTAGAAGAGGGAAGCTCTAGTCTGTATGCCAAATCTCCAATCCGCTTAAGGATCCTGTAAGGGCCATAGAATCTGTGGGCAAGCTTATTACTGGATCCATCTTTCAATGTAGAATACTTGGATTTGGGCACCTTCAACAAAACCAGCTCTCCTTCCTGGAACTCTAAAGGCCTCCTCTTCTCATCAGTATACATCTTCATCTGATCTTGAGCCTTCCTTAGATTCACCTTGCATTGCTGAAGAAGGGTCTGCATTCTATCCAACTCTTCCTTCCCATGAGGGTTGATCTTTTCGTTAAAATTGACTGTGGGTAGGGGCACCTTGTAACCATACAAAGCCTCAAAGGGTGAAACTCCTATGCTCGCATGAGTGGAATTATTATAAGCAAACTCAGCCAGGTGTAACCAAGAATCCCATGTGGTTTGGACATCATAACAAAAATGGCGAAGATAAGTCTCCAACCATTTATTAACTCTCTCTGTCTGTCCATCAGTTTGGGGATGATAAGCCGTAGATGGAGCCAACTTGGTACCCATAGATGTAAATACCGCTTGCCAAAAGTTACTCATAAACTTTGAGTCCCTATCATGGACAATCACCTGTGGTAATCCATGCAATCTGAAAATATGCTCCATAAACTGGTTGGCCACCTGAGAAGCAGTAAACTGAATTTTTGTTGGGATAAAATGAGCTGCTTTGGTGAGTCTGTCAACCACCACATAAATACTATTCCACCCCTTCTTGGTAGTAGGTAAGCCAGTGATAAAGTCCATAGTAATATGAGTCCATTTACCCGTAGGAATAGGCAATGGCTGCAATAAACCCCCTAGCTTATGGGTGCTATCCTTATTTTGCTGACAAGGCATACACTTCATAACGAAGTCCTTGACATCTTTCCACAGTCCTTTCCAATAAAAGCTCTTGCTGATCCTGTCATAAGTCTTGAAAACTCCCAAGTGTCCAGCTAAAGGCGAAGAATGCATCTCCTCCATAATTTTTCGCTTGAAAGAAGAAGTAGAGGGAATAACAATCTTGCCCTTCCACCAAATAAGACCATTTTTAAGCTGGTAGTGCGAGTTTTCTTCCATAAGACCTTGCTGTAATTTCTGAAAGATTTGGTTGAATTCCTCATCTAAGAGATATGCCTCTTGTAGCTCTTCAATCCAATCACTATGTAACTATGTCATGGCTGATACTTTGCAGACCCACATACGAGAGAGAGAATCAGCCACTATGTTATCTTTGCCCCTTGTATGAGTGATGTCAAAGTCATAATTTTGTAATGTTGCTACCCATCGTCGTTGCTTTGGAGTAAGATTTGACTGAGTAAGGAAATACTTGAGTACGCGATGATCACTATGTACTCTGAATCGGCTGCCATATAAGTAATGGTGCCATTTCTTGATTGCATGCAAAATAGCCAACATTTCCTGATCATAAACATTCATGGCCATCTCCTTATCAGTAAGCTTACGGCTTTCAAATGCAATTACTCCATGCTCCTGAAGCAAAACAGCCCCAATGCCACAGCCACTAGCATCACATTGTATAGTAAACTCTTTAGAGAAATCCGGGCATACAAGAATAGGAGCGGAGGTAAGTAATTCCTTTAACTGGTTGAAGCTGCTATCTGCAAGAGAATCCCAAAAGAAAGCCTCTTTCTTCAACCTGTCAGTTAAAGGGGCTGCAATTGCCGCATAATGCTTTATAAATCTGCAATAGAATGAAGATAGACCAAGAAATCCTCTAAGAGAGGTAGTAGTAGTAGGCGTTGGCCAATCTTTTATGCATTGCACCTTCTTGGGATCAGCCTGTATTCCTTTTTCCTTGACTATATGTCCCAAGTATTCCACTTCAGTCTGCATGAAAGAACACTTCTTCTCCTTAGCAAAAAGCCTATGATGTCTCAACACATCAAAAACCTTCCTCATATGCGACAAATGATCCTGAAAAGTCTTGCTGTAGATCAAAATGTCGTCGAAGAACACCAAGACAAACTGAAAGAGGAAAGGTTGTAGAATCTTATTCATCAGGCTTTGAAAGGTAGCTGGAGCGTTTGTAAGGCCGAATGGCATCACCAAGAAATGGTAGAGCCCACGATCAGTCCTAAAAGCAGTCTTGACCTCATCACCCTCTCTCATGCGAATCTGATGATACCCTGATCTCAAATCAATCTTCGTGAAGAATCGAGCCCCCTTAAGCTCATCAAGCAAATCATCTATCCTGGGTATAGGATACATGTTCTTCACTGTTATCTTGTTAAGATCCCTGTAGTCAATGCACATTCTGAAAGATCCATCTTTCTTTTTGACTAACAGGATTGGAGATGCATACGGTGAAGAACTTGGTTCAATGAATCCCATTTCAAGAAGCTCTTTGATTTGCTAGGCTACTTCCTCTCGTTCACATTTTGATAGTCTGTAAGGTGGCTTATTGATCGTCTTTGAGTTGGGTTCCAAATCAATGGGGTGATCCACCGCTCTCTGAAGTAGGTACTTCAAATAAATCTCTATACTCCTCAAGAAGAGCTGTCAAGGCTGGATGGTTTGCTGAATTATTGGGCTGATCCTGTGTTTCTTTGTTCAAATGCAATACAAATATCTGTGAGCGCTTCTTGTACTCTTTCTTGAGTTGTTGAATGGTGATAAGCTGAAAATCAGATTTACTAGGGATCCCCTGTAAACGGATGAGCTGTCCATTGGAGAAAAACTCCATATATAACTGTGAGAAATCCATAGTAATCCTGCCTAAGGTCATCAACCAGTCACAACCAAGTACAATATCTATGGGCCCCATTTCCAAAGTGATCAGGTTTACTTTGACTTCAAAATTTTCAACCATCTGCAAAGAAACCTGTGGACAAATCTGTGTGCTGATTTCCTCTTCACCATTAGCCACTTGTACTCTAATGGGCTGCTGTAAGTCGGTGGGAACACAATTCAACTTGTACAAAATGGATTTATTGACAAAACTGTGGGTACTGCCACTATCTATCAGGATGAACACTGGCTTTCCACATATGCTTCCCTTCATATGAAGTGTATTAGGGTTCTTAGATCCCATCCAAGCATCCATAGAGATAGAACAATTAGTGGCAGCAGGCAACTCATTACAGAATCCACCAGGATCAAATGGGATATCACCGCCTGGATCAAAAGGAAAAGAGTCAGATGGATCATAGAAGTACTCCTGTCCACCATCATCCTCGAAATCTTTATTTTCAGCATTGATTGGGACTGCATTAACTTCATCTATGTCATTTTCAAGGTCCTCAAGAACTAGCATACTCTGAATTTTTGGCTTGGCATTTTTGTATACACACTTTGAAGCATGGTCAAGAGTATACTTTTCTCCACACTTGAAGCATAAGCCTTTGTCCTTTCTTTCCTTGTAAAGATCCATGGGAATATTTCTGGAATTTGTATTGGCTGAAGTAGACTTAGGCTTATTGTCACCTTGCTTAAATTCAACCTTTGGACTGTTTGCTGTCCTGAAATTGCCTTGAAGCCTAGAAGCATTAAATGGAGGATAAGTTGGTATCCGTAAGCTCCCACTAGGCATATGATTGCTGCCATAATTGTTACCAACTTGCCCTTGCTTTAAAACAGTCCTTGGCTATCCATAACTTGGCTGAAATGAAGATTCTTTCCTATACTTCCTTCCAAAGCGCTCTGCAAGCTCAATAGCCTTGAAAAGTGAAGTAGGATTCTGTGCCATAACATCAGCTGACAAGGATGGTTCTAAACCATACATAAACTTGTGTAACTTGGCCTCATCACTGATGTTTTCCACATACATGGTCAAGTTGAGGAATTGGTTTGTATATTCTCTTACACTTAGGCCCCTTTGTTCCAAGTTATACCATCTTCGTTCTAACTTCTCTTTCTCAAGAGGTGAAACAAAGACTTCAGCCATAAGTGCCTTGAAAGCTTCCCAATTCTCAATAAGTACATTCTCTTTCTTGATGTACCTCCACCAAGTGTGAGCAAATCCTTCTAAGTGCAAGGAGGCAAAGTGTATCTTCATAACATCAGTTTTAGGAAATATATCAAAATAAGACTCCATCTTAGAGGTCCATTCCTCTAATTCTGATGGTGAAGATGACTGGCCATTGAATTTGGATAAAACAATTTTGTCCTTGAATTCTCTATCATGGAAGGGTTGCTGTCCCAAAACTGGCTGATCAGAATTTCCAAGTACAGAACCCCCAAAATGAGATTGAAATCTTCCAACAGGTGGCTGAGAATTACCCTGTAATCTTCCTGTTGGTAAAGCACCCCTAGAATGCTGAGTATGCAGTCCAAAAGCTTGAGTATTGGCACCGTTCAAACTTCCCAAATAGTCATCATGCCTTTGTGAAGCTTCTCCCACTTCATATTGACTATTGGGTATGCCTCTTCTTCCTATGATTCCATCTCCATGACCATTTTGGTTGGATGGCTGAAGTGGAACTGAAGGATCAGTATTTGAACAGGCTTTTTCATTAGCTTCTTTTGATGCCACTTGTAATTGTAAAAGTTTAGAGATTTGTGCCATGAGTAGGTCGTTGGACATTACCAATCTATCAATGGAAGCCTTGGTCTGATCAGTAGATTGAACCATTTGATCCATTCTTGATAGCATGGCCTCATGTCGCTCTCTATGCCTTAGTTCATGGGCACACAAATTATCATTGAGCATGCTAATTTCTCCTTGTTGAGGCTCTTCAGGGTTCTCTTGAAATGTGCTTTCCATCATAGAATCCCTGATTTGCTGTGCATAGTCCTCCTGGACCTTATTTTTGCCTTTATGCCCTGCCATACTAGTGCAGTCCTGCAGTACCCCCTGTCAGTAAAACGGCTATAACTTTGGCTAGAAAACTCCGATTGCAAAACTTTTTTGTGCAAATCAAAGCTTACAATGCCCTCTTCAAGATGAGCTATAGCACGCTATAACAGGTTTAGGACATAAAATTCTGTAACTGAATTTCAGAGTCTGAACTGTCCAGTCCTGCACCCTGTTTAGACCTGTAAGTGCCCTGTTTTGACCCTGTAATGCAAGAAAGTAACCTCCAATGGCTACCAAACCCTGCAAAGGGGTATATAGGACCTGTGGGTACCCTGTAGTACCTGCACCTGTACTTCAGTATCAAAGGGTGTACCTGTATCCACCTGTAAATACCCTGTGGGTAACCTGAAAATGCCCTGTTTTACCCTGTTTTACTCCAGTAGGTACTTGAGTCGTTGAAAAGTCTTCAATCTTCAATTCTCCACTCGTTGTACCTGTGTGAGGGATAAAACGGCAGGACGGGATCCCTACACGGGCTCCAAATCACCGGGAGGTGGGCAAAGTTCCCCCCGGGTCGGTTGGTTGCACCCCTTCGGGATCTTCGATAGTGAGGGAGGGTCACCTCTCTTTTGTCCCACTATCTCCCCCGGCATCCACCTTTTTCCTCGGTGGGAATATCAACATGGCAGAGGCTAGTGTACTAAGCAATCAGCATGATATGTATTTGAAAAATATTCATTCAGCCTTTCATGAGATGCAATTGATTGAGATAAAAGAACTTGAGATGGGAGAAGGGTTTTACCTATGCAATTCAGTGACTCACTGATTGCTAGTACTTACCCTTTACAATTTTCCAATTTAGGCAAAAGAGAATCAACCAATCAATTGGATTAGAGTAATCAAAGGAATCAATCAATGTATTCAGTCCATAGGATTCAAATGTTATGCTGAAATCTCAGATTAAGGCCATTCATTCACTGATTGAAGCTAATATGCATTAGGCAAGCATTGCATTCATGAATAAATGGATTCAAGCAAAGGTTGGCTGAGAATTTGATGAAAATGTTCAATTCTTTAATCTCTCAGTCAAATGGCTTAAGCTCAGCAATTGGATTAATGAGAGAGATTAAAAATTGAAGAGAAATACCTTGACATGGCTGAAAATAACTTGCCAAATGCTTGATAGGGCTCCCGGTTGTCCAATGTTAGCAAAATAATCTAAGAAGCTTGCTTATCTGATGGTAGAGACCAATCTTGAGGCTTCAAATGCTTGAAATTGAAGCATTAAACCCGTTTCCCCCAAATTTTTGCTCCATAGAAGCTCTTGATCTTCAATCTTAAGCCATCCCGTGCTTAATCCTTGCAATTTGTTGAAGAATCCTTGCTGAAATGATTCCACGGGCCAAAAGGATGAAGAATCTTCAAGAAATTGTCAAGAAATAGAAGCTTGGGCTGAAGCTTTCATGGCTGCCCATGGACTGTTCATGTAAGGTTCAAGAGATGCTGAAGAATCATGAATGGAGCTGAATCCTCCCTTGTTTGCTGAAGATTTTACTTGCCAAGGGATCAGGAAGAGTGCCAAGGGCTGATGAGGAAGCAACCTGAGCAGGATGCAGGCTGGAATCAACCCGAAAATTGCACCGCAATTTTCGGGGCTGTTTCCTGCTCCATGGCTGAGAAAAGATTGAGCAATCCTATGCTCTTTCTGAAGGTCTTGAACTGAGGAATCATTTCTATGTGGTACTTGACCAAGAAACTCAGGGATAAGAGAGATATGAACTGATCTTCAGGGCTGATCTTCCATGAAACCTGCAGGAAACTCCAGGAAAGGGGAAAGAGGAACCCCTCTTTTGAAAGTAACCACAGTTTGTTCTCAAACTAAGCCCGGTTAACCATTCTTTACCCTAGTTACCTCCATTTTTGGCATAAAATTTGATGACGTCCAGCCATTTAAGCCTTTACCCGCCATATCTGACCTTGAATATCTCCAGATGTAGTCATTGCTAACTGTAGTTGTCCTGCAGCACTCCACTAGTCACTGTCTTGTACCATTTTTGTCTGAAATTGGTTTTGAAATAGGAAAATGAGAGTGAAAATGGAAGAAAATAATGGATCAAAGACTGAAGCTCTGATACCACTTGTCAGAGAGAGAACTAGGGAGAGAGAAAGAGGAGAGAGAAAGACTGCAGAGGAGAGAGAAAGACTGCAGGAAGAGAGAGAAATAGAGTGACGAGGAGAGAGAAAGACTAGAATTGGAGAGAGAAAGACAAGAAAGATGTAGAAGCCATGGAAGCTTGAAGCAAGAAGGGAGAGAAAGTTTGTAAATGTATTGATATGTCAAAAAGATGTGAAAAATTACAACTTCTCTCCTTATATACCAGTGTCAATGTGACATGGCATATTATTAGTATTCTAAGTATTCCCAGCTTCTTACACCCTCAGCCCGGCCAACTCGGCCCGTCTAAGTGATCCACTCAGCCCATTCGGCCCACTCAGCCCTCGGCCCTCGGCCGGCCGAATTTGGGACTCAGCCCAAAAATTGCAATTTTTCCAGAATTCCATTTTGGCCAGAAACTGAGTTGCCACCACCAAAATAGACTCCAGAAATCGCATAGAGCCAAGGGCACATCATAGATCTATCACTAGGCTAAAATCTATAGCAAATAGTTCAAAAATTAGCTACCAGAGGTCCTCCCAATCATGCATGGTATTTACCGTAATGGCCCTTCGGGCCGGGGGGAACTGCCCCCCCCTCCGGACCCTTGCAGAGGGGGCTCTACCCCCTCTGCACCTCTCCCGGTAGGCTGGAGAGAAAACGCCGCCGCAACAGGTCCTCCGGATTAGGTCCTAGTGTAGTAATGGCTCTACACAAGCATAGATCTTCACTTGCAAAGTAGCAAACAGAAGCCCATACCCAAACAAAGACAAACAAAGACCCTAGAACCTCAACGGGCCAATCTAGCTATCAAGGGCAAAAAGGCCACACCACAAGAACACATGTACATTATGTTCAAACTGCGTCTAGTCGAAGCAGAATGCAACATCATCAAGCTATCAATGCGAGGATGACTAGACATGGCAGTCCTGACGATAGATGTACCTTGAACAGCGCTGCACAAACGACCCAAGACCTCAGTAGAGAATCCACGTCTGACTGTGCACTTAGGGACTCAAAGGCATGTATCAGAAGGCTTGAATCTGTAAACCAAGACCCGGAAGATGAAGACATAGTGCCACATGCTTATCTTAGGGTCAAACTCACCACAAAAAGAGAGCATAGTGTTGATGCTCTCATTGATGAAGGAGCAGATTTCAATATCTTGACTTACGAAGCATGGACTCTACTAGGTCAACCAGAGCTCAAACCGACTGATGCAACTCTTAATCCTTACGGGGAACACCCACAAGCACTTCTAGGGAAGTGCAGAATCCTTGTAACCATTGAAACAGAAAGCTTTCCAGTCCTGTTCTATGTTCCTCCAAATAGCGAGAATTGTGGAAAGGAAATTCTCCTAGGAATGCCCTTCAAAAAGGCAACGAAGTGTGAAGTCGACTATATAGCATAGAGGATACACCTAACACTACCAGATGTGAGGATAATCACGAATTTTAGCAAGGGTGACCTCACCAAACCTCGAGGGAAGGGCAAGGAGCATTCTAACATACCAAGAAAGCCTAGTAATGAGAGCAAGGAGCTGTTGAAAGAGTTGATACAAGTGCAGGTTGAACGGAGAGAACCAGTGAGTGAGGCTATACTTGAAACAAAAAGGTTAGGAGACAAGGCCAAGGATAGGGTTTGGACTTACAAATATCATAGAAGACCACAAAAGAATCCCAAGTCTTATAGACGAAGGCATCGATGGAGAGCTAGCACAACGCCATGAAGGATATCCAAGGCGTTGCTTCGTGTTCAAGGGTATTATGCATGCAACTGATGGATTTGGGTACCAAAACCCCCTGCTAAACCACCTCTGTCAGAAGCCCAAATTATGTCAAAAGCAAAGAGGTGTAGGAGGAAACCTAAACAAAAATCCAAGTCTCGAACCAAAAATATTGGAGTGATTGAGCCCCCCACGATTGAAATCAAGAAACCAAACATGACCTATCAAAAATTAGATCCTCAGCCTAGCGTGCTTAGCAAGCAGATATCAGAGGTAACTGTCGAGCGTGCACAAGGTTCACTAGTGCTCGAGCGTGCGCAAGGTCCACTAGTGCCCAAGGAGCCTTTGACTTCCCAAGAGGATAATGAGCACCACAGGCACAACATTGCTCATGATAAGGCTGATTGCTCAACAAAGCTAATGACAGAATCGTCTAACAATCACAAGCAAATTCTCCAGTCAGTGCCCCACGTAGAAGTCCCAAATCTCCTACATCCTCTTCACCTAAATGGACACGGGAAGCACGGCAGCAGCAGCCTTGTGCCGCTGCTCAACCTACACAAGTGAATGCGCAAAGGGCAACAAAAGACACGACCACTTCTGATCTGCCTAAGGACTTGACACCGCAGTCTACCAATGATAGCCAGTCCACTGAACTAGCCACCACTACTTCCAATCAAGGACCACAGCAGTCACAACCTTTGGTCGTGACAACACCCATTGCGGAACATGTCCTTAGCAATTCACCTTTGGAAGAGATGTCACAACAAACATCTTTGATACCTCCAATCCTTCCAAAGTACCTGAATCCTTGGCTTGAAGATAAATCTCTCGAAGACTTGGCCAAAGAAATGGCGCATCTGACCAATGAACCAGAGATGAAGTGCATGGTGAAGCTTGATCAAAGCTGGCAGCCATCACACGTGCATACGTCCATGTGGACATCGGAAGGCCAACACCAGGGCACACAAAGCTCATAGCTAAACCACTGACTTGGTATGAGCAGCAACATGTTTGTTTCTGCTATGCAACTATTGTTGAATAAGTCATTAAGGACATCCCAAAAGCCACAGCTAGAGAATTGCGCTTGATACCCTCATTTTATACAGCTCTATGTAAGACAAACAAGGAAAAGCTTGAAGCAATCAAATGAAAAGGGAAAGGACAAGGTTTCTTTGCAAAAAATTGGTACTCCAACCAAAGTTTGGCAGCCAAAATTGGCCACTGACTAATGACACTTGCTAAGCAAAGGAAAGCCCTTTGGACATCAATACATGATTCCACGTACATTGCCCTGACCTCATTGAGAGTGTTGGCAATTGCCCATGATGTCTAGCTTTCTACTATTGTCCAAAAAATTCCCTTGTATGATAAAGTGCTTCTAGAAGAAGATCTACACGTGGCTAGCAGGCTAGGAGTAGGGAGCATGGTACTTGATGTCAGCGCATATGTCTTTTGCCTCACTCAAGACCCTGCAATCTTAGATCTCTATGCTTCCCATCAATACAACCCTGGCTTCTTCAATTGGTTTCTTCCAATCCTACATGACAAAAACCCCAAACCGTCTCATGGTTCTACACTAGAGTCACCCAAACCTCTAGAGCAAGAGAACAACAACTCTAAACACAACACTCACCTTGACAAGAAGCAATGGAGACAGGTTCTAATAGATAAGGACAAAAATCTAGAGCAAATACCTAACCAAGAGCAACTGTCAATGCAATCAAATGCGGGGCTGAACAGAGGAGAATTAGCTGGACATCTAGACTCTCCAAAAAGAGAGGTAGTTGAACCCTTGCAACCTAGCAAGGCTGTTCAACCTAGTGAGGCCGTAGCAAAATCCCATGATGACATGCCACAGAAAGAGAATGCTAAGGCCCAACCAAGCACATCAACTACTGACCTAGTTTAGGATCGTGAGTCCTTAAAGGATACACCTCTAGTGCCCAAGAGAAAGATAAGAAAACAACAAAAACAACGACAATTGCAAGATACTGCAGGCAACAAGAAGATTGGGACCAAGAGTACTGAAGAGATGATGAACAAAGCGTCTAGTTCATCCATAGATAAACCCATTGCCATCTCTCCTAACAGCGGTGAAATCTCAGACACATCCATGTGTTCTGATAAATCAAAGCAACAATTACCGTCAATTGTTGCTTGCGACACTCAACCCACTGATAGAGAAACTCACATTGATCAATCAAGAGTGGATACAACATTGTCACAACAGGATGCTAAGACCACGCCGGTCACATCCGAGGAGAATCATGACACAACTACCATAAAGCCTCAGGAGAAACATGAAAAACTCGAAGGCATAAGCAATCCTGGCATTGATCAATCTTGCTCATCTAGGCCTAAGCCCCCAGCTATGCTAAAGCCTAAGGAAACCCTTAGAACTTTGCATGAGATAGCAACCGAGCAAGCCCTCATAGAACATAGAGATGTCGCAGAGTGCTTGACCAAGTGGGACACTAAACTGAAATTATTCGCACGTGTCTATGTTCATGCAGACATGGGCACATTCCCTAGGGAGCAGCTTGAGGAATATTTGCCTTATCCGCTATCGTTGGAAGAGCAAGAATATCTGGATGGACATTATGACAAGCTCTTACATGAATGCATGCGACTCATCTCAGACGAGGAGGCTGACAAACTACACTTAACCGTGACATTTAATGAAATGCTTGCCAGCCAAATCTCCTAGAGATAGAGCAATTAAAGTGAAAATCAGAGGGTAGAAGCCAATTTGAAAAACGTTGGTTTGAAAACCGCACTACAATGGCCGAACTTGGAGCCCAAATTATGACAGTCTTAGAGAAGCAACTAGCCAAATGGCGGTCCCAAAGAGACCCGACCTATGTGGCACCAACTTCATTTCGAGTTCTAGCTACAGTTCGAGGTATGGACCTAGCTGGAACTAGCCTAGAGAGCCCTTTGATTGATAAAGTTCTCACTGAGGAGGAGCTACATGTTTCCAGTAGACTCGGACAAGGCACCATACTACTCGATGTTGCCAAATATTTATTATTGCTAAGTAGGCTACCACAGAAGCTAGATATGTGTGCCACACTCGAGTACAATCCTGAGTTCTACAATTGGTTTTTATCCTCACGGAGTGACATGGTTTCATGAACATGTACATAAATAAACAACTCGTTTTGTGACTATGTAAATAATACCAAAAGAAGCAAGGCCAACACACCCCATGAGCAATGATGACCAAGTGCAGGTGATACGCATCAAGTCAAAACTAAGGGATTCAGGTTGGCGATGTCTTGTTTAGCTGGACATTTTCATTATGGTTGAAGCATGTGACTTGCATGTACTCTCATGCCTTTCTAAGTGAATGCAAAATGACACAGGTCAATGCCTAGAAGCGTTTAATATCCAAGTCACCACAAGACCACCAACCCCATAAAGAACCATTATGGAGGAAGTGACAGGAATACCAAGAAACAAAAGCCATGACGGAAGTGCCACTGGATGAGAACCCAAGGACACCTCTGCAGAAAGCACATATTGCAACTGAGCATGGCCAAAGCATAATCATCAATTACCTCCTCCTTCTTGGCCAAACTCTATGTTCGGGCAGGAGCCACGCTCTCAACAAGGGCAAACGTCTCTTCATCATCCAGGATTCAATTCGCAAGATGCTCTGCCATTGTCCATGCACAGCTCACTCCAAGTGCTACCTCAATTGTTCAATGTCTCACATGTTACAAAGAGGTTTGCAAAATCTCAAGTGTATCTCTTCATCTCAACAACAGTTCCTCTAGCATCAAGGCTGGCAACACAATCATCTCTGTAATATCCATTCTTCATAGCCTTTGGATCCCAACATTTCTCAATCCAAATGAAAGGCTAACAACCTCAATGTATGGCATTGATTGTATTCATTTTTTCCACCAAAAAAAAGAAAAAAAAAAGCACACACAATCACAGCACCGCACTAGGGGTCCTCAAATTAGGTACATCCAGTGACCTTGGTCGGCTGGCTCCGTTCCTAATCCCCTAGCCCTTTGTACATCCCCCACAATTGTTCAGGGCACATCAAGGGCAGGACATACCTGGGGAGCTCGCCTCGCCTATGGTTAGACCTGTCACCCTGAACCACTTGCACAATTCTTTTGCACTCCATCTCAATGCCATTACAATCAACAGTGGTAAGCAAGGCATGAAAGACAATGGAAAAGTACATCATACTTTTCAAGCACTACAAGTAGCCACTAGCTACCAAAAGCTAAGACATCAAGGAGCTCAATTATGCTACATTGCCTTGACAAGACCATAATGATGTCTCAAGCAATCTTCAAGTGTACTCCCTGTCTTCATCGACAAATTTTTCCATCAACTTAGTCCCTTGCTTCACTAACCCATTGTTATACAAGGAACCAGGCCGACAGTCTTCTAACTAAGTAATACCTAAATACGCATGTGTACTCACTTAATATTCACACTATAACCTATACACGGTTTGGGTCCTCAAGTGCAGGACAATACTCCAGGCTTGCTTAGAGTTCGACCTATCTCCCAAACTAATCAAAATATGTCTTGTGCACAATAAGAAGACTAGCACTACCCCTTAGGGAGAGACCACATGAGAGGTTTTCCAATTGGAGGTATTAAAGACTCCAACGAAAGCGTCGTCAGCTCTACATCAACACTCAACTCTGAACTCTTGTCCTTTTACTTCATCATGCAAGACCACCAGAGAATCATCACGAGCAGAATCCACCATGAGCATCCCAAGAACACCAACACCCGTGCCAGCTATGAGTGACCATTCCCAACAAAGAGTAGCCCTATCACCACCTACAACAATCATATCACCAGCCAATCAGAACAGCAAAGTGCCACCAATGACCTTCATCCGCACCAACATCAGAACTCCTCTAAGGCAAACCACAACAGTCCCTTGCACCCACGTCTTCGGTGCAAGCTCCGCATGCTACCTTTGACGAAAAGTGCCATGGGACTGGCACTCGTCTAGGAGGGGGGTAATGTTAACCCCAACACAAAGAAAGCAAAAGGAAATAAAAAAGACGCAGAGCAAAGGCGGAAAAAAGGTAGCCCGACTGAAGAAAGAAGAGGAGAAATGGCCAAAAGCGCAAGGGTAACCTTAAAAGTCCAAGGCAAATGCAAAAGGGGAAAGGTGCGTTTTAAAATACAAAGGCGCACCCTGAAATCTTGTAAAAGAGTGCCAGGCTCTCTCATGTGCAAATTGTAAAGATAGATGGGCAGTGGAGAAGAAGCAAGAAGGATAGGAAAGAAATAGGAAAAGAGGACCTAGGCCAATGGCCGGTCATGTAAAAAGGGGATGACCACCCAAGGAGGAGTAGGGCATGTATAAAAGCCAAAAAGTGGAATGAGAAGCTCATTCTTGTGTGTGGCCAAAAGTACCTCTCCTCTTCTTCTTCTTCTTCTTGCTTGCTTGCTTGAGCTTGTGCTTGAGAGAGGGAGTGTGAGAGTGTGAGGAAGTAAGTGTGTGAGGGTGAGGGACCCTGGGGTGGAGAAGCTCTCCATCTTCTCCTCTCTTCTTCTCTTCTCTTCTCTTATCTTATCTTGCTCGCGGCGATGGAGCTTGGAGCTTGGAGCGGGAGGATCGAGCTTGCTTGAAGCTTGCACTTGGATCGTGGAGCTACCGGAGTGTACGGAAGAGGAGGCAACTCGATCGGCATGAAGGTAAGCTCACTACACCCGGTAGGCATGAGAGCATGTAGGCTATGTGAGAGGTAGCCATTAGCATTCGGCTTGAAACACTTGAAGCAATAAGCGGTCCGTGGGTCTTGGCGGTTGAGCGTGAGCTCCCACTACAATATACAACAAAAATTTGAAGTTCTTGATCCATCTATCTCATACTATATGAGGAGTGAGCTTGATGCAAGTGCATTTGATCATTGGTTCAATCCAATTGACTTTGAAACTTTGGAGGCTCTTCTAATTCTATACAATGAAAAGTAAGTAATTTGATATTTTGTTAGATTTTATGAGATCCTATTTTGCTAGATTATTGAAATATGATTGTTTTCAGCTCTCATTGGAGCCTAATTGGAATAGACTGTGTGGAGAGGCAATGTTTCCTCATCAATTCTATGAAAGGAAACCATGGAAATACCAAGTTGTAAGTTATATAATCTAGGGTCTCCTTGATATTTTGATCTTTTTTTTACAAGTATTCTAAATATTTTGATATGTTTTTATAATTACTCTAAATATTATTTCTTTTTTGGTACGGAGTTGTAAAAAAATCGATTGAAGTGCTAGAGAAAAAGCCTCCCATGCCTTCTGATTTACTTGCAACAATGCAATATAGACAAGTTGCAATAAGGTCTTGATTAATATGGTTGGAACATAATAAGAAAATGTATTCTATAAACTACCATTAAAAAGTTTCATAGTTTTACTTTATATTGTTGATTGTAGTGTCCTTATCAGGATGATAGTCACTTCTTATGGCTAGAGAGTAATTGCAAATGCCAGAAGATTAGTTAAGTTTATTTATCTAAATGATGATAAACTTATAACAATAACGTGAAAGATACTAAACTTTAAGATAGAGGTTTATTTCAAAATAGTCCATTGATGATAATAATATAGTCCATTGTAAAAAATAATAATACACTAAAAATATTTTCTTACAAATGTATGCTATTTTATAAGGGATTGCTATACAAGTGAGCATATTTGGTATATAAGAGCAAAGGTCATGAATTACATAATGATCAATTGTATACAATCGACAAGAATGGACAATAGTGGGGGCTTGGACATTGAAGGAGAGAAGATGCATGTAACTACAACAAGTGAAGCTATGCCTTTAATACCCAAGGTAACCAAAGCATCAAAGAAAGGCAAATGGAATCCTAGAAAGGATGTCCCTTCTTTTAAGAAAATTCCTCAAAAAAAGAAGTAGCTTTGCATCATTGCTTGTAAGCTCATGTGTATATAAGTCATAGAGATGGTTGAAAAAATTTTGACACAAAATTTGTTAGTGTATTTTATATTGATAGCAAAAAGATCTTTTTTTCAATATCCTTGCATTGTATATTGTTCTCTCTCCTCGTTGGTATTTGTAAAAAGAAACATGTTATAAATGTTTATTAATCAAGAAGTGAAATCAAATGTATACCTAAGTGGATATAATATGATATAAAAACTTACTTGTTTGTTATTAAGTTGGAACACAAATAAGTATGGTAGTTCAATATCTTCATTTTGTAAATCCATCCTCACTTGATGTAGTATACATGATGACCTAACCTTTATGATTGCAATATGTCCTCATTGTATCAAACATCAAAATCCATTATAGAATCTTTGCTAAAATTATCAAGATTTTGATCTAAAGCAACCAAACTACCACCAATATAATATCATCTACTATAATAAAAGCTAAGGATGAAATTTTGAGTAGTAATCATATATTTACAAGTTATAGAATCTTGATCTATCTTACATATAATTTTTCCTTCTGTCTTAGTGTCCCATCCCTTATCAACAAATTGTGTAACATGATCATATGTTAGTCTCTTCACTGAAAGCATGGCCTTTGATCTTCTTATCTAAGCATTAGAAAAGAAGTCAACAAATATATTAATAGGCATTAACAAAGTAACTTTGCTTAGCCTACTTAAGATATTAGGTCTTAATGCTCTTTGTATCTCAAAAAATATTTTACATCTATAGCCCTCACTAGTAGCTAGACTTGGCAAAGGCCACTCAAAGCTTTAAAAATCGGGCAAAGGAAGGGGGGATATTGATCCCCATTGGCTATGCTACATGGGGACAATATAAGAATGGTCATGAAAGAATATTCCATTCTTTGCAAGTTATATCTTCCTTCTACCTTTATACATCTCTTCTCCAATCCAGCCATGCATCACATCAATAACATCAATAATAGACTCAACCGGTTGCCATTCCTCAAGATTAGAGGGATAAACATCTACAAAACAAACGAACAAGTGTTATAATGGAAAACCTTAAACCAAGTTCAAGAAAAGAAAGACTTTAAGAATCAAATGCTTACAATTTGGTCTTTTCATTGGAAGATTTGAAGTTCCAAGTCCCAAATATAGCTCTCTATGCACAAACACTTGCACTAGTACCTCTTTTATGCTATTCTTATTTACTCCAAGCTTGAAATCTCAAATTCTACCCTTCCAAGCAGAGATGAACGAGCTCTCATATCTTTGCCTTTACCCACATTATGCCTATTGCATGGTGATCCAACTGCCTTTGCTAATGATTGTAGCAATCCATCTTCCATATTTTTGGAATGAGTTAAATACTGATATGGATGTGATTTGGAAGCTTGGACACCTTGTTCAAGGTCGAATTTCTATATCCATGGCACACACACACACACACACACACACACACACACACACACACATAGAGAGAGAGAGAGAGAGAGAGAGAGAGAGAGAGAGAGAGAGAGGGAGGGAGGGAGGGAGAGAGAGGACTAAGCTACCACAAATGAGAGAAAAACACAAGAGAGATAAAAGAAAGGAGGGAGAAAAATAAGTGCCAAGCTCTTTACTAATTTGAATATAGATTAAACATATCATTATCATTAATCTAGACATATCATTAAATAAAAGTGGCTATGACTATATATCATTAATGGAAATAATGTCATAATGATGAATATAACAGGCTAAAAATAGATATTGATAATACAATCATAATATTATTTTATAAATATATCTTTTTGTAAAATGATTTTTGTATTTTTTAAAATAGAACTTCCATTATTGAGGCTTTGCTCCTATTGGTCTAGAGCACTCTCTCTTTATCACCTAAAAGGCATATTCGATACCTCAAAACTCTCCTAATGATTTTGGGAAATGTGATATGTGGAAGCTAGTAGAAGATATGTCTATAAGGCTTGCTTTTGCTAGTGTTGAAGTTGGAACCTATGGGATGGAGATTGAATATATCACAAAGATAGATTCTCAAAGAAAAGACTTGTCTAGCATAAAGAATAAAATTTTGCCTCATGTGTTAAAGCTTGTATAGGACGAACTTGGGGATTTTCCAATTGCTTCTATGGACTATATTAAGGATGATGAAAATGTAGATTTCTTGTTTAATATGTTGACAAATGTATAGTCTAATGATATATTGATTGGGGATGCTAATGTGATGTCAAATATATTATCTAATCTTGCAGATGTATTATCTACATCTATTTTAACTAAGATTGTTAATGATACATTAATTCAAATATTGATGATACAAGTGTGTTGTTCAACGATACAAATGTATTGACTAAGGGTGTTCTTAATACAAGTCTTTTAACTAATGATACAAATGTGTTGGTTGAAGATGCTATTCAACTTGATATATAGGAGGAGTTTATAGAAGGAATTGAGATGTAATTAGACAATGTTGCACTTTCTTTATAGACATTTTGTGGTGGAGATGATAAGAATTTTGGGCACCATGGTTCAAGAAGTGACTTAGGACAGCAAGAGGAGGATGATAATGAGTTTATGCCTAAAAGCTATTGGATGTAGTTCTAGAAGATTTTAAGCAAGACAAAGATATTTTTCAAGGTGTTTTTGTACTAATGGCTGGAAATTACCCCTCATTGCATTGTTCATGGGCTCCTCTTGCCTATGTGAAGGCTCTCCTTGTTCGAAAGTGCAGTTAGGAATGCCCATTCTCCCCAAAATACCTTGGGAGTTCATCTTTGCTGCATTCACTGATGGGCCAGTCACTCTGTCAGCATGCATACCCGACCTATCCTCATGTTCCTTCCCTTTCATTTGGAACTCCATCCACTTAGTGAGCTGGGTAGCAAGGGTGTCCATAGTCTTCAGTTAGGAATTTATTGATGAGTGGATGATGTAGCAACTCTTTAGGTGGAGACAAGACACAAGCTTCAATGATGGCCTAGAGAGATGTGGGCTCCTAGTAACTCAGATCATGTTTTAGAAAGCTAACAATCTTCTAAACACACACACACACACACACACACAAAGGGAGAGAGAGAGAGAGAGAGAGAGAGAGAGAGAGAGAGAGAGAGAGAGAGAGAGAGGACTAAGCTACCACAAAGGAGGGAAAAACATGAGAGGGATAAAAGAAAGGAGTGAGAAAAATAAGTGCCAAGCTCTTTACTGATTTGAATTTAGATTAAACATATCATTATCATTAATCTAGACATATCATTAAATAAAAGTGGCCATGACTATATATCATTAATGCAAAGAATGTCATAATGACGAATATAAGAGGTTAAAAATAGATATTGATAATACAAAGTCATTATATTATTTTATATATATCCTTTTGTAAAATTATTTTTTGTATTTTTTAAAATAGAACTTCCATTACGGAGGCTCTACTCCTATTGGTCTAGAGCACTCTCTCTTTATCTCCAAAAAGGCATATTCGAGACCTCAAAACTCTCCTAATGATTTTGGGAAACGTGATATGTGGAAGCTAGTAGAAGATATGTATATAAGGCATGCTTTTGCTAGTGTTGAAGTTGCAACTTATGGGATGGAGATTGAATATATCACAAAGATAGATTCTCAAAGAAAAGGCTTGTCTAGTATAAAGAATAAAATTTTGCCTCATGTGTTAAAGCTTGTATAGGATGAACTTGGGGATTTGCCAATTACTTCTATGGACTATATTAAGGATGATGAAAATGTAGATTTCTTGTTTGATATGTTGACAAATGTATGGTCTAATGATATATTGATTGGGGATGCTAATGTGATGTCAAATATATTATCTAATCTTGCAAATGTATTATCTACATCTATTTTAACTAAGGTTGTTAATGATACATTAATTCAAATATTAATGATACAAATGTGTTGTTCAATGATACAAATGTATTGACTAAGGGTGTTCTTAATACAAGTCTTTTAACTAATGATACAAATGTATTAGTTGAAGATGCTATTCAACTTGATATATAGGAGGAGTTTATAGAAGGAATTGAGATGTAATCAGACAATGTTACACTTTCTTTACAGACATTTTGTGGTGCAGATGATAAGAATTTTAAGCACCATGGTTCAAGAAGTGACTTAGGATAGCAAGAGGAGGATGATAATGAGTTTATGCCTAAAAGCTATTGGATGCACTTCTAGACAAAGATATTTTTCAAGGTGTTTCTGTACTACTAACAAAGTGAGATATACCATGGAATTCAATTACCTATGCATGCATAGTGAGGATTCCAAAGCCAGAGGGAGTGAATCTACTTGACCAATTCTTCTACTTATATTAAAGAATAATCAAAAATAGATACTCGATAATGGAGCAAATATGAATATGTTTTGTGGGCTAAAACTATTTCAAATGTGGGAGTACTTGATGCTATCTTATGCTCCAAACGTATTATGAGTACTTGATGCTACCTTATGATCCAGGGGAGTTGCAAGTCATGATATGCTCAAATGTATTATGAGTTAACAATACTAATTGATTCATGTGGTTTTACGGATTTCTTAGAGTAGGATACATATCGATCCATGCTATTTGGGATGCATGAACTTTTGATGTTGCATGATCTGGGAGAATGCCATGATGCTCATGACCTATGGTGGTTTATGTACTAGATGTTTAATATAGGAAATGGAAGATGGTTTATGTGCTTGGATATTTGGGAGATTATTATTTGGCCTTTTAATCTAGGGAGATTTGAGTAATGTGGTATATGTCAAAGGATGTGTTGGGTTAGAGAGGATAGGTATTGTATAGTTTTGCAAATAGAACATGAAAATTCTATGAATAAATATATGTGGTAGATTCATTAGGCTCAAATGAAGTTGATCTTGCCTAATATACATTAGCACTTGGCATTGTTGTTGTTTGTCAAGACTTGAGTCTGAATGCACTCAAATAAACTCTTTTTTATGTGGATGTATTTCAAGTTTGCAAGTCATGAACGTTCAAGACTTGTGGCCAAAGCATAGGAAGGGAGTTGTATTTTTGGGTAGGAAAAATCATAACTTTGTGGATAGCAAACAAGACGTGGACTGCATAGGGAACATGCATGAAAAATCATCACAATTTTTGAGTTGCAACAGGGTTGGGAAATCATGGATAGCATATGCCTTTGTTGGTGTTGATGTATGATGGATATGGAGAGGAAGATAGTAGAGATATAAAGGGCATGAACGAACTTCAAATAGGGTTGAACTGTCCTAAATAAGAGTAAGCATAAACCGACATAAATAAGAGATATATAGGGCTGAACGAAGGGGTTGAATTACTATAAACAGGAGGTTAAATGCAAGGTTGAAATATTATAATCAAGAGTGGGGTGAAATAAAGCAAGACATGAATGGTTTTAAAAGAGGGTTGATTTGATACAAGAGAGCATACAAGACTATACTTGAACATTAGCGTTGTCCATAATTTAAAAACATGGATAATCTTATACAACAGAATCTATAGGAATATTCTTGAGCATAAGAGGTATCCATAAACAAAAACAAGTTTGATCTTGTAATATAGGGTTTTTTATAAATAAAGAGGGATGTTCATCGCCAAGAATATGTTGTACATAAGCCATGAAAGTTCAAGTACTTTTTTTGTTCTTGATGGATGCATAAACTTCATTATATTTCCAAGTGTGTTTTCATTATATTTGTGTCTACATCTTGATTTTACTCTCTTCTCTTCTTTTCTTTATAACATGAATTCTATCTCTTCCTAAGTTGAACTCTCATAGTTTGAGACTTGGTCTTCTTCACCATACATGATAAGCCTCTTAACAACATTGTCAAAATTATAGTATATTGATACGGAAACTCTCTCAATGTTACATTACAAGATTATATAATGAAAATGACTTCATAAAATGCAACATGGCAATGTAGGCGAAGGGTGACATTTCACAATTGTCTGGATGTGTAACAAACCTTATTGGCAAAAGCGGTTGCTTTTTTTCACATCGTCCCAATAGGTTTCTTCAAATGTATCAATACATAACTATTTCATGAAAACTTGACTAGCAAGCTGGTTAGACCATAATATACATATGTCTATGTATTACGAGTTCAATTCCATTTAGTGACATATTAAAAAAGGCCTAGGCGAGGCCGGGCGAGAGGAGTTTTCTTTTGTGGCCACCTTGCAGATAAAATAAAATTTCAATAAAGTTAGGTTAGAAAGCCATGTAATAGGCAATCATTTTGCACTTTTTGGGTAGCTAGGATAGGTCAATCACATTTGATTTTTAAGTTAAACAAATTTTTCAACTAGCTTACATTAAAAATCATATACTAATATATCCACCTCATCAAGTTTCAATGTGCTTGTGCATCGACTTGACTTTGCTCACTTTCTTTTTATTGTAGGATTTCTTGTAGAGTTCATAGCTAGTGTGTATTTACTTGCAAGTGCATCCTTAGACATTGTTTGAAACTAATAAACTTCTATGGAGCATATCTTACTTCAAGTATCATCCTTCTTACCTTTCAATAACTTTTGCTATCCAAAATGGATGACCCATCTCATCATCCTCAGCTACTGTTTCCATAAGTGAGCCTATCTTAATATCATTTTAATATACCCTGCCATATTTCTTGTAGCTTTTTAGTTGTTGTTCTTGATCTTGTACTACCAATATACATTTCTAGCTCCTTAAGATGTAAGATCTTTTGGGTCTCCTCATGCATTTGTATATTGCTCTTTGCAAGAGGATTTATAGTACTCAGGCTTTTAGGCCATGCAAAAGGTTTTGTTAGATATCAATCATCATTTTTTATTTTTATGAGTATTTTTACCTAATTTCTCTTTATCTTTTAAAAAATCCTTTCACCAAGACACATCTTGTGTGCCTACATACATTCTTTCTTTTTCAATTGATTGCCTTTGTGCTTGTGTACATTTGGTATGGTCAATCTCTTATTCCTTCCAAGATGCTTCTTTGTCTTCTTTAATGAAATCAAGGGGTTCTTGTTTTTCTATAAGCATTATAGTATTCCTTCCAAGATGCTTCTTTGTCTTCTTTAATGAAATCAAGGGGTTCTTGTTTTTCTATAAGCATTATAGTATCTAGGATATATCTCAAGAACTTAAGTCTCCTTGAAAGTAACCTCTCCTTACTAAAAGAAAATTGCTTTCCATATAGATGTACTCTATCATCCTCCCTTTTTCTCTTTATTAGAAAAGCATGTTGAAAGTTGAGGCCATTTAACTTGTACAAAGATTTTACATTTTCTTGCTTTGAGCCATATGCAAAATTCTTGAAGTCATATGTTTCTCTTAAGTGTATGACAACTGGTTATGGTGTATAAGCATCCTGGATGATATACATTATTTTAGGCAAGCTTTAGCATTGTGTCAAGATAGTCGCTTAGCAAATGTGCTGAACTGATCAATATGATCGTGTATGACCCACCATTAAAAATTCACTATTACTTTTTGAAATACCCCATGTGTACAAGCATATTGAGATAGCCCAAAAATGTTTGCTTTTTTGTTCTCTCTTACTATGTTATCCAACTACAAATAAAGAACATGTGGTAAAGCAAAGCAAAATGTTCAAAATTGTGACCATAAGGTTAGGATCATTATGAACAGTTGGATAAGTAAAGAGCATTAGGGTAAACTCTTCCATGGTATACAAGGCAACCCACTAAATGCATTTGTACAAGAGTTCCTTCATTGACATCCTTTGAAACAAGAGAAAAGTGAGATAAGCATGACTTCTTCTGGTCCATACCATCAATGAAAAGTCCAACATATCTTTTCAATACAACAAAACACTTATACCTATAATGCATGGTCTTTTTTCTCTCTATTGATTACTCTTCCCAATGAATTTATAGTGCTGCCTTTGCCATCACAACCTCCTCACCATCTCTTGCATTTTTTTTTTAGCTTTTAACTTCACATAGATGCTACATACTCCCATTCTAACTTTCCTCAAGATTGATATATTGCTGAAAAATGACTTTCGCAATCTAGTGAAATGTAGATAGCTAACAAACTTGTCTGCACTTTGAAGCATACATTGCTTGTAGATGGAATATACTTCAATCCTAATAAAGTTATCTACGAGATGTAACTTGCCAGTTGTTGGCATAACTTCACAATGTGCTAAAAGTCATTTCTATTCAAGAAACTATAAGCCTAAAGGACCAACGGTAATATTTGGCTCACAACTGTATCCATCATACTTAGAGATTGTGTATTTGACTCTTTCAAGACGAGTATTATCTAGACTCAAGCCTATTTTAGATACTATCCTAAAAACCACTATGTTATAAAAACAACACTCAAATTTTTCATATATCCATGGTATCAATATTGATGAAACAAAAGCATCGTACTAACTATACATCAAAGAAAACTAATGCTACCAGAGTGCCTTCAATTTTTTATAACCATATGTAGCAAGACAATTCTTCTAGAAAAAATCACATTACAATGCATACATGATTTGTGTATTAGTAACAAGTAACCTAGCATAATCCATACCATAATTTCTTCTATTCTTTTGGAAACATATAATTGTTTTACCGCCACGTCCTTCTTACATACCTGAAACATTTTCATATGATTTGTGATGTTGATAGTATGAGTGATCTACATGCTTTGATGATTGTACCTCTGCATCATTCAGGGAACCTCTCATGTCCTCCAAAGTATTGGAATCAAATGAATCAAAAGACAACTAATATTGTTCTTTGACAATATCCACATCATTTTTCTTTGTAATTTGGATTGGGCTACATGCACTTGAGAGGATCTCTAAGTCAAAGGATTAAAAAGATAGAGCATTAAAAACATCATAGGAATCAAAAGATAAAATATCCATTTACGCAAGAGAAAAGATATGGTGTAGGTGAGCAAGAGAATTAGAGAACTAACAATGGCAAAGTGGAATATAGGCCCGATGGTCTTTTTTGAGGAGAGTAGTTGAGGTAAGGGTTAGGGTTAGGATTAGGGTTAGGGTTAGGTTAGGGATAGGTCTCAATATAAAGATACCTTAAGATTAAGGACTTGCTAAGTTAAATTTTTGTTCATAAGAAGGGATGCATACCTCATTCCTCTCATTTGCAAGCAAGAGATCAACAAGCTAGAGAGTAGAAGAGCATTGTAGAAAGAGCAAACGTGACCCACAAAAACCTAGCATAGTAACCTTGTAATAATAACCAAAAATGCCAATACAAGTGATTTTTGGCTAGTGTTAAAAGATTTCTCTTATTGAAACAATATAAATTATCAAAAGTTTTTAAGCAAGTAATTGAGTTGCAAGAGGTATAGATAGTTGGATTTTATAGGCCTTCTATTTAGGTAATGACTTGATTAAGAATAATGATTGAAAAAAGTAGGTCAACTTAATGCAATGCATCAAGTTAAAGTGAATATAATAAACATATTTGATCACTCAAACAAGGAGTTTTTCCAAGACTATAAAGAACTTGATGTAGTACATCAATATTCTAAGAAACTTTTAACTTCTTAAAGATAACTTGATGGATTATATTGAATTCTTATTAATGTCTCTATCAATTTGATGCATTGCATCAAGTTTGAGTAGAGATATATTATAATATCTAGTTTCACTTGATTTAATACAATACGATTCTTAGAAATTATGTTCATAGCTTTGTTTACTTGATGTTATGTATCAAGTAGCTTATGATTATTGTTACTATTTCTATTGATCCATTGTAATGCATCAATTTGACATAAACATTATATCAAGTTTTGTTCTTCCTTGGAATTTTGTTAAATGTTGTAGCTAGCTTGATGTAGTGCATTGAATTGCCTAGAGCTTTTTATAAAATTTCATTTAACTTAATATATACCATCAATTTTATTGATTTTTTGTATCATTTTTCAATCTTCTTTGGTATAATGCATCGAGTTTCACAAAAACTTTATTAAATTATTTCTAAAGTCATATAGTGCATCAAGTTGCTCAGAAAGTTGGTTAAATTTTTTACCAAGTCGATGTAATGCATTAATTTTTCTAGAGTTGTAGCCAATATTTTGGATGAGTTCATACCTTACATCAAGTTCACTTGATATTTATATGATTTTTTGTCTTGCTTGATACATTGCATCAAGTTTCTTAGAGAGTTTACTAATTTTCCAGCCAAGTTTATGCAATGTATCAACTTTCTTAGAAATTTTGCTGATTTTTTCCATCCAACTTTCTTATAAACTTTGCTAATTTTTTGGCCAAGTTGATGCAATGTATCAAGTTTCTTATAAACTTTACTAATTTTTTGAACAAGTTGATGCAATGCATCAAGTTTCTTATAAAATTTGTTGTTTGTTTTTATCAAATTGATACAATGCATCAAATCTCCTTGAATTTTATCAAATATTTTGGTTAAGTCAATGTCATGCATCAAGTTCACTTAAATTTCAATATGATTATTTTAATTTACTTGATGCAATGCATCAAGTCTCTTTGAAATCTTATTACTTTTTTAACTAGATTGTTATAATCCATCAAGTTTTGATGTATTGCATCAAGTTCACATTAGTTTTGGGTAAGTTTAATTTGCCACACTTGATCAAATGTATTAAGTTTTATGATATACTTGATACAACACACCAAGTTTCTTAGAAATCTTTCTTTCATTTTAGTAACTTGATTATAGTGCATAAAGTCACAATGAATTAGTCTAATTACATTCTCTCAATCTTGCTATATTACATCAAATGTCTAGTAGCAAAGCCAAAATTAGTTTAGTAAGTTTTTCTTTTTATTTTTCTTTTATAATTTTCATCGAGAAGGAGGGGGGAGGGGGGTGGTGAAAATTTTCTTTTCTTAAATGTAATTTTTAATGATGGTATTTTAATTTAAAATTTCAAAAATTAGAATAAATTTATTTTTTGTTTCTTTTCCATTTGCTTTTTTTATTTTTTATTGTGCTTTCTTGCTTTTTTGTCACCAAGGTCAAAAAGTGTTAACACTTTTATCGACTTGGAGCATTGCATCAAGTTAGTATATATTTTAAGTAAACTTTCTCACTAGCATAATGTATGACTTGAAGATTTAGTTAGTCTGCTTTTCTTCAAATGTAGCTTGTGACTTTGCAAATTTTGGTATTGTGTATTTTATATAATTCTTTTTTTAACTTGATGTAGTGCATCGATTTGCTAGCTTAAATAAAAGTGCTTAGCTTGAATTTCTTAGCATGAATAAATTGACATTAGATATATTTTACTTTGTGTTAGTCAAGTACCCTAGATGTTTCTTCAAGTTTCTATTGAACGCATCATGTTTAATATATCTTATGTAATAATTCCTACATCTTGTTGTTGATTTTTATCAATTAGCTCAAACTTTAAGCACAATGTTTCACTAACTTGATGTTGCATATCACCTTCTTTCTCTTTTTTTCATTTTGTTATGGATAGGACTTACTAGGAAGAGAGTAGCAAGAAGTTTAAGAAGACATGGGAGTATACTCTTGAAGAGTATACCTCCGGTCCACTTGATTCTCCTCCCCCAACTACTAGGATGAAGAAGAGTAGCAAAGTTCAAGTTGAGAGAGGTGGCAAGTGATATCCTGGTGGCAAATTGGGTAAGCCACTAAAGTATCAAACCCGAAAGAGCACTATTTCCAAGTGGTGCTTTTTCTGAAAAAAGTAGACCACACAGAAGCATCAAGGCAGAAGAATAATGAAGGACCAGAAGAAGCATCAAGGCAGAAGAATAATGAAAAAAGTAAGACCACACTGAAGCATCAAGGCAGAAGAATAATGAAGGACCCGAAGACTGACCGTGAGGTGTTCAACAACAACCTTCTCTACTAATCAAAGTCATCATATATAAAATAAAAACTTGAATCGAAGTGACAAATACATAAAATTGTGGAGTCTGGATCTGAATCTTTGACATAAAAGTATAGTTCTAGTAGTAAGGACCCAATGTGGCCTCAGGCAAAGCAAACTATTTGATTTATTAATAAGACATGACAAGATGGGGTACCTCTTCTTGTATCTGAAGGGCCTTCAATAAATGTTGTCACATGAGAGTACCCTAATCACGAATTGTGTTTATCATATCCTTCCCAAGGAAATCTCATTTTTTGCATTACAATTAACAAGCCAAAGCAATGTGGGAAGGTTATGTCATGTAATTATGAAGATTTTTTGTGGCATTGTCTTCTTTTATTCAAGGAAATGTACCATCACATGTTGAATCTACACCTCAAAAGTCTATTCAAGTCAAAGAGACCACTCATCCTACAGAAAGGATGACTAATAGGAGAGAACGTAGTAGTCCTACACAAAAGAAGAGAAGTCCAACAAGGCCAATACTTCTATCAAATTAAAGACCAAATAAGAATTCTAAGAAACATGTGCAACATGAGACAACTAGTAGTGGCAATTCAGAGGAGATTAAGTATGAGTCAAATGTTGGAGGAGAGGAACTCATAATGCTAGGTGGGGAGTTCGAATCAAGTATCTTATCTCAATTGAAGCAAAAAGGCAGCTTGTAGAAGAGTGTCCTCATACACATCACTTTAAATATGCTAAGTGTAAAGTGTATGTAGGATTGAGTTTTAAAGAAGCAAAGCTTTTGTCTTGGGATCACAATAATGACAATGTTTTCAAGAGGAAAATGTCCTTCATTGAGAAGAAGACCTATTTATACAAAATATTAGGCAAAAATATGGGAAAGTAAACATGAATCTTAGAAGACTAAGCTTATTAGAGGTTAGTATGGTAATTGATGAGAACTCAAAGGTAGAGGATTTTCATAAGTATGATTCAATGTTCCAATTTGCGTATAGGAAAGGTCAAATTTGGGATTTATAGAATCAAATCTTCCGCATGTGGAAAGATAAGCAATTAAAAGGTCAGAAGTTAAAGAAGGCTAAGGATGGTGCAAATATAATTTTGAAGGAAAAGTCTAAGAAAGTAGATTTGCCCATTGAAGAGCTTGCTAATAATATGAAGTTGTTACCATAGCATTCTCTTCAAGGCATGAAGGATGAGAGGGTGCTTATATCAACCTTACCTAGGGTAATAGCAAAGGAAGTCTCCTTAGATGAGATGCTCAATGAATTGAACTTGTAAGTTTTCTTTTCAATATGTTTATCTTGTTTTATAGTCTACTCTTTCAAATACTAAGAAGAAACAATTATTTTTAGACATAAGGTTTATATGAAAATACAAGAGACGGTGACAAAGTGCCTCAATTATTATTCATGGGATGAAGTCACTTGTAAATATCCAAAGTCCAATTCTATGAATGTGCTAAAAGATTTCTTCCTAGCATTTAACGATTGGTAATTATTGATGTTTCTCATTTTGAAATATAACTTATTTGTAGTATATAGATTATAATAGTTTTCTTTTTCTATTAAAGAAACTAGTAAAAGATAAAAGAAATAGAATAGTTCTTGATCAATTTGGAGAGGGCAAAGCAAGAGAGATCATGTAGATTACTAAAGGACCGATATGTAGCACAAGGTGATGATGTGGAGATGCATTCTTTCTATCATAATGTCTATTATAGGAGATAGCGATGTGAATGACTTAGATAAATTGGTAGATCTACATTACTTTACCGTTGTTATTGCTGCAGATATACTATATGGACTTGACATGCCAAGATCTACTAATGATGATAATGTTGTCACATTCAAATAAGTCTCACAAATTATTAAAACTTTCAAGAAAATAATAATTTTTCATTTTTTGGATTTGTAATCTTCCATGGTACACACTAAGCTAGTAGCGTAACACTTGCTTTCAAAAATGAATAACATGGAGCAAAATCTTTTATTTGGTATAAGTTCTTTATTCTCTACCCAAAATAATTTCTAGTCCTGTATATATTGATGTTTTTTAGATGATAAAGCCAAGTATCTTTTTATGTAGGGAGAAAATCTATATTGACCACACACCTCAATTTCGATTCAAGAGTTGCTTTGAGTGATCATCGTAGGATACTAAGATGAGGTAGAGAAGAAAAGAGTCAAAGCACATACAACTAAAACAAATAGAGAGAATATCTTCAAGTATCCATCCATCACACAAAAACTAAAGCATGTGGATGTTGGCAAGTCTATACTAAACTCATATCAAAATCCATGAAGGTTGACCAATAGATTGCTTAACTTATTTTTAGCATAAGATGATTGAATGCTTGATTTATTTTCAAGAATATGTGTGTATTTGGTTATTCTACTAAGAAAAAATATCTAAATAACATAATAAAGATATATATAGCCCATGGTAAATAAATAATATATTTAAATTTTATATCATCATCAAGAACAACAATCGTGTGTGTTATTTAGAAACAAAGACATTGTATTGCTATAGAGAACAATGACCTTCAATTGGCATTTATTAAGATGCAACTTTAGGGTGTCCTTAAATTGCTCGATGAGGATCAAGAAGTAGGTGCAAAGATCATAGTAGATATAGAGAAGGTCAAGCATGCATCTAAGGAGCACATGCCTCCTCTATCTAATGAACCAGGAGAACTTGTAGAGTTGAATGATATTGAAACCGTTGAAGTAATTGAAGAGAATGAAGATGATGATGATAGTAGTGATGGGAAAAAGGCCAATGAGCAAGAGCAATACCTTGAAGACAAACAAGCTATGAAAAAATTTTTCACTTTTCTTGAAGTGAGGTCTCTCAATCTTATATTCTTTCGCTAAGTTTGGGAGGAAGAGAGATTTTAGGCTTTTTTTTATCTCTCCAATTTCTCGAATTAAGGAGAGGATGATGGTATCTTTTTTTGGCGAAAAGGGGGGGAGAGGATGGCACATTAGTTCGACATCCCCTTCTCTCTATTAAGCTTTTGAAAAAAGCTCAAAGATTTGCTTTACTTGCTTAAGTATTAAATGGGTTTAGTCTACTCCTTCGAACTTACTAGCCATAACCGCCATTGCACATGGCAATTTGTGTGTAGAGGTATTCACAAACGTATTGATCTTGAAAGGTATTGAGATACGAGATATATATTATTTTATTCGAGATGCCACTTTTTATAGTCTAGGTTCTTCAAAATTAATGTATAGGAAGTCACAAAAGTCGAAGCCTCACAAAGATAGTAATTAGATAAGCCACTAAGTAGAAATTGAACATAGCAATTAGATAATTCATCAACCATTAGACATTAAACATAGCCTGTCTCCCTACTATCTACATGTCTTGCGTAATCGAAGTCAGTGTACCCCACGACCCCTGTATCCTGGCTGCCATAGCAAATACACATATCTGTTGTGTCCTTCAGGTACCTCATGATACCCTTCACGGCATCCCAATGTTTCCTACCAGGTGTAGCCATATAGCGTGCCACAACACCAACTGCAAAGGCAATATCTGGACGAGTGGCTATCATGGCATACATCAAACTGCCCACGGTTGAAGCATAAGGGATCTGGGCCATCTCGGCCCTCTGCTCATATGTTTGCGGACAATCGGCCTGTGATACCTTCACATAAGAAGGCAATGGACAGCTAATAGGCTTTACGTCCTGCATGTAGAAGCGCTCAAGGACTTTATGAATATACTCCCTCTGTGACAAGTAGAGGAGTCCCTGATGCCTGTCGCATCTAATGTGCATACCAAGTATGTGAGAGGCCTGTCCCAAATCCTTCATCTCAAAGCTCTTCTTCAGCTGAGATTTAAGAGCGTCTAGCTCATTATGAGCTTTCCCTGCTATTAGCATATCATCCACATAGAGTACCAAAATAAGCAATGAACCATCATGGGCTTTCTTCGTGTAAAGACATGGATCCATAGCACTCTTGCTGTAGCCATGTGACTACATAAAGTTATCAAACTTACGATACCATTCCCTAGGTGCCTGCTTCAAGCCATAAAGACTTTTCTTCAACTTGCACACTAGGTGCTCCCTGCCAGGTTCTACAAAGCCCTTAGGCTACTCCATATAGATCTCATCATGCAAGTCCCCATGTAAGAAAGCCATCTTGACATCCATCTGATATAGATCTAAGTCAAGCTGAGCAACCAAAGCCAAGACCAAGCGCAGGGTGGTCATCTTAACCACAGGAGAAAAGACCTCATCAAAGTCTACACCATGCTCGTGCTTAAAACCCTTTGCTACCAATCTAGCTTTGTATGCCGGCTTGGGGTGTCCAGGGGTACTTTTCAGCTTGTACACCCACTTGCATGGCAAAGCCTTCTTACCCTTAGGCAAGGCAACCAAATCCCAAGTCTCATTTTTATGTAAGGAGTCAATCTCAGACTGCATAGCCCTCTCCCAGGAGTGACTGTCACCCCTGCGCATAGCCTCATCATAAGTGAAAGGCTCTCCTGCATCTGTAACCAAAACATAATGCATAGAGGGCTGAAATCTATCAGGTGGATGTCTGTCTCTAGCAGACCGTCTCACTGCAGGCTCTGTTGTCTGCCCAGCTGCCTGTCCAACACCCTGACCATGAGCATCTGCTGCAGCTGTAGGCTGTCCAACTGGCTGTGCAGGAGCTCTAGGCTCCTCCTGAAAGATCGCTCTGCGGATCTCAACCACCTTCTCAGGCTGCCTGTGCATCTTGTCTTCATGGAAGACTACATCATGGCTACGTACTATTTTCCGCGCCTGCGGATCCCATAGGTGATAGCCCATCTCTCCTGAATCACCATAACCAAGAAAGATGCATTTAATGCTCTTTGGATCCAACTTACTCCTCTTGTCCTTGGGCACATGGCAGAATGCCTCACATCCAAAGACTCGGAGATGCGCATAAGAGGGTGGCTTACCAACCCAAACTTCCTCTGCAACCTGGAAATTCAATCCATTAGAAGGCGATCGGTTTATGACATGCACTGCCATACTAACTGCCTCAGCCCAAAAGCTCTGTGGTAGGCCTGTATGGCTAAGCATAGAGCGGACACGCTCCTGAATAGTCCTGTTCATACGCTCAGCCAAACCATTCTGGGCGGGGGTGTAAGGGGCGATCAACTAACGCTTAATACCCCTGTCATCACAAAACTGCTCAAAAGCACATGAGACATATTCTCCCCCATTGTCAGTCCTAAGGCATTTCAGCCTATACCCAATCTGGTTCTCAACAAGAGCAAGCCAACGCTAAAAGACTGCCAAGACATCGGACTTTTGCTTTATGGGATAAGCCCACACTTTCCTAGAAAAACCATCAATGAAGGTAACAAAGTACTTCGCGCCACCCATAGACATACACGGCATGGGCCCACAAACATTTGAATGCACCAAAGCCAAGGGCTCACTCATGCATGGCCTACCCGATTTCTTATGCGTAGACCTATCCTGCTTACCATAAAGACAAGGATCACATGAGTCAAAACGTGCATAGTCCAAAGGCGGAAGATACTGCAAACCAGATAACATTTTCATTCCCTTCAAAGACATATGCCCCAAACGGGCATGTCAAAGTGATACATGTGGGATAGAACCCACTGCCAAAACATGGTCTACAGAAGACCCAGATACAACAAGAGGACAGAGGTTGCCAACCTTGGCGCCTCTACCAAGCACAAGTCTGCCTCTGGTAATCTTCCAGGCAGAATCCCCAAAACAGACATGAAACCCTGCATCATCCAACTGTCCTGCAGACATAAGACTGCGCGTAAGCGCAGGTACATGACGTACATCCCTGAGCAAAAAGGAACTGCCAGTGGAAAACTGCAACTGAATATCTCCACAGCCCACAATATCAAGAGACCTGTCATCTCCAAGTCTGACTGATCCAGATACAGTACAGTAAGAGTGAAACCACTCACAGTAAGGCGTCACATGGAAGGACACACCTGAATCCAATAACCAGCACTGTGCATACATACTAGGTGTCTCAGTCAAGTGTGAGGCATCAGAAGAACTAGCTGCAAGTATGAACTCATCACTACCATCGGAATCCTAGGTCTGCGTGACATTAATTTCTTCAATCTTGACGCTGGACTTCGCAGGTACTATGCTGCGATCAAAGGACTTCTCCTGCACTTTCTCTTTCCCCTTATCCTTGCGCTTCTCATTGCGCAACTCATGACACTGTGGTCTGATATGGCCCTTTTTCCCACAATGATGACAAGTGACATTAGCGTTGTGCCCACGCGACTTACTACGTGACTTTCCACGAGATTTAGACCGACCCTTCTGCGAGTCACGGCCACGGCCATGACCACGATCATTCCTATTATTCCTGCCTCTAACTGTCAAAGCATGTGAAACACGAGAGGCATCCAAGTTTTTGCGATTAACCTCTTCCTGCAAAAGAGCACTCTCAACATCATTCAGTTTCAGAGTAGCACTAGAGGCACATAGGGCAGTGTGGAATACATCCCATGACTCATTCAGAGTCCCAAGCAATAAAAGAGGAGTTACTTCCTCTCCAAAGGTGATATCCTGCGAAGTCTTCAGTATAGCATGGAACTGGCTCAAGTGAGCAGACATAGTCGCATTATCCTTCATGCGCAGATCCATAAGCTGCTTCAACCAGTACATCTGACTCACCGGACTTTTCTTATCATAAAGATTCTTGATCTTATTCCATAGATCCCATGCACTTTGTGCTTCCTCAAATACATTATAATGTACCTATTCAGTGAGAGACAATATAATCGTGGACTTGCATAGCTTATCAAGTTCAAGCCAGTCGTCATTGTTCATAGTTTCAGGCTGCTCCCCGCTCAACCGAAGTGGCTTAATCTGAGATTTCTGCACCAAGACCTGCCAAGTTTGACTCTTCCAATAAGAGTACTTGGTACCATCCAACTTCGTGATGTTAAATATGGCATTATCAGTTGAAGAGGACGCCATAATGCAGGCTGGAAATGCACAGACAATGTAAAACTGTTGGTTGTTTTACTGCAGAAAATGCCCAAAATCCACTGAAATGAGCTCCAAATGGCGAGAAAAGTGTGCCAAAGATGCTGTCCACTTAGTACTAGGTGCGGTACACCAAATCAGGATATTTCAGCATAAAAAATACTGCTTAGTCCACCAATAAATGCTTACTGTAATAAATTTCAAAACTGCAATAATGAGAGCAAACTGTCCCAAAACTGGATCTAATGTCAACTAAACAATGCTAGGTCCAAAGCCGGCATAAAGAGGACAAAGCAAAGCCAAATGACAGTGAAAATACATGAGCATAACATCGAGAGATGTCAAATCGCATTTTCCAGTAAGAGGCACACCCCCAGACAATCTAGGCAAAATATACCTGCAACTGCCAAAACCTGACACAAATAGGTGTCTGCTCAAAGGAAAGCTGATCCAAAACTGAGACTTGGCTCATAAGCATCCTGTGAACTAAGACATATATTCAATGCAACATCCAATTTTCAGAGTATAATCCCAAAGTCTCAATACATCTGTAACTGCTCAATGACATAGACTGCTCCAATAGCATGTAATCCCTGCTCAAGATCAAGTAAGCATGCAAGATGCTCCCACTGGCACAAAAGGCGTACAAACGAGCTCAAGGGCTCAAGCAACCCAAGACAAAGTACCAGTGACAAGTGACCAAGTCAATGCGTCATACGCATCCCAAGAGAATGACATACATGAAGCAACTGATGGAAGCAACCAACGAGCAATACATAATTCCAAAATAAGATCTGAAGAAACCTTGTTGAGTCTCTTTGCATCAAATCCCAAATTTCATACTTCTCTTCTCAAATCTCTCTTTGATTGCCTAGATATTCTTCCATATGTTTGTCAATTTTAGGTCAATCGATGATTTTTGGTAAAACTATTGTGTCACATTCTTGGTTTTTTCTCAATGATAGGTCTAATATTGTGACAAATGTTAGATTTTTCTTGGCTTGAAGTGCCTAAAATATTTTTCAAGTTAACAACAGATCTATTTGCATACATTCTAGCTTTTGCATGGGATGTAATTTTATCAAGGGACATGGGAAATGAAATTATCTACAAATTGAACCATGCAACATATGCAATTCATTTGATACAATTTCAATATGGTTCAAAAAAATTTATCAATTTTCTATTATAACTTTTTTGGGGTTCCTTTGGCCTTTAATGAAATCATTAGTAGTTTTTATGGGAATGACATGAAGCATTTCATGGAAGTGTACGGCGGCATGTAGATGCATGTGCCTAATCAATTTGTGATATGTTTGGACTTTGTTGAGTGCATATAGAGCTTGACCAAATTTTTAGAGCTTGGCTAGATTTGACTTGTGAGATAGATTTGGGAGAGCTAAGATTCAACCTAGAGAGAGTAAATATGACTAGAGTACATACAAGAAATAAGGTATGAACTAGAAAAACATGTTCAAGATAAGTTGTCTAGGGCAAGGAACACTGTAGGCCTTCAACATCCTAAAAATACTAAACATTAAACAAATCGATAGTCAAAAGGCAAAACTAGAGAATACTTGGTAGAGGTAGGGTGATAAGAAGAAAGAAAAAAAGGCAAGAAAATGTACATAGCTTTCTAAAATAGAAGAACTACGATTTCTAATAAGTGATATCTCTATTGGAACTTGTACATATAACATGAGCTTGGTGTGACACAAGATGAACTTTTGGAGGAATAGATTTTGGACCCTTATAGTTTGGACTCCCAAATAATGGTTCAATATTTATATGCAACAAACCCTAAATTTCATGCTTCTTCTCACATATGTCAACATTTTCTATTTTCCAAGAGATCTTCCCATACATTAATCAACTTTTTATCATAGATAATATTTTGTAACTATTATTTCCTAATTTGGGCTTTTACTCCAATTGTGATAGGTCTAAGACTACAATAGAGGTAAGAACTGGCTTGTCTTGAATTGCTTAAATAGTTTTTCATGATAGTAGTAGACCTAAATTTCCATCCCTTGTAGCTTTTCATGGGATGTCAATTCTAGCTAAGAGTTTTGGAAAATGAAACTATCTACAAATTGAGCCAATAGCATTTAGAGTTCATTTGATCTAGTTTTATGAATGTTCAAAATATCTTTTGTGTGTTCTATTGTAGTTTTGGGGGGTTCCTTAGTGTGTGATGAATTTGTAGTAAATTTGGTTATGGGAATGAGATGAAACATTGGATGCAAGTTAAACACGTGTAAATACATGTTCCTAATCAGTTTGTGACATAATATGGGAGCAACATAAGATGGAGAAAGGAGAGATAAGACAAGGAGGAAAGAGATGGATGCCAAACCATTTTCTTTCTTTCATATTTTCTTCCACTTCACATAATACAAAGTAGATAACAAAGAATATATAAGATATCACTTTAGGAACTCTTAAGTTGAATCCAAACAAAAGTGAGGAGTTGGTGTTCTCTATGCCAACTATGTAACCATTGTAACCAACGAGGGCCCATAATAAAGAATCACTAGCACATGTTGGCCATGATGCTCATCATCCATGCCAATGTCATAAGTGTAGAACAATCAACTTAGTGGGTACTCTAGATTTATTAAATTGGACTTCTCAAGGACAACTCACTTGTTCATGTATTCTTGAACAAATTTATAACTACTCCATGCAACCTTGCCTAGGACGGTGAAGAGGGCCTAAAGTTGAGTGGGCCAATGACCTTCTAAAAGGGATATAATGTTTTAAAAATCTATTAGCACTTGTAGGATAAATTTTTTCATGGTCAGTTACTATGCATTCATAATGCTTATTATGAATTCATAAGGGACAATCTTTAATCGTAGAAAAGAAGTTAAAGAACTGCCACTAGATAGGAAAACTCGTTGTTCATGGAGAGACACTTCCATTGTAAAAGAAAAATTTTGTGTGTGTGCGTGTATGTATGCATGCACGTGTGTGTGCGTGTGCATGTGTGTGTGCATGCGTGTGTGGGTGTATGTGTGTGTGTGTGTGTCTTGTTTACAAATATATAACTAAGTCTATGCAACCCTAAGGGACCTAAGGTGCATATCATATTTTAAAACTTGGTTTTTTAGTTAACTTATTGTCATCATGTGAAAATACTATTAATGTGTATGCCCAAATAATATTCCCCATCATGGACAACAAATTTTCCTAAACACTCTTAACTTTTTTGGGGATAAAGGTGCATGTGCCTAACCGATCGTGTATTCATGACACTGACAGTACCTGCACACCTCTACACTGTAGGTGGTGGGCATCCATCACTCTCACTTCATTCTTTATTCTTTCAATGACATTTGGATAAGGTAAGGCTAGTCACACATTGTGACTATTGGAGTTTCTACATCTTGTGTCTCTTGCTCTTGTTCTCTTACTTCTTCCACCATAGCTCTTTCTTTCGCTCATGTGCTTCCACTCAGGGCTTCTCCCTTCAACTAGTAACAAAGCCATCATTGAGAAGCTTCACCCACCATTACTTCAGTGCTCGGATTTGAAAAGCTTTATCTATTCATTCATGGCAGCCATGGCTTCGCCTTCAAAGGTATGCATTTGATCTTCCCTCCTTCTTGGCTTGTTCCTGCCCTCCTAAGGCTTGGTCCAAGGCTACATTTGGACCTTGATCATCATTGTTTGAGCCTTCAAGCTAACCAATATGTTAACCCTCATATGAACAAGATGGAAAATCAGGAAACTCTAAAGCAGAGGACAAGGCCAAGGAAAAAGTGAAACGGAAGATGAAGGCACGCCAAGAAAAATATGGAAACATAAGAAGTGCAGAAAAGTCCTAAATCAAAAAGAAAGGCACACAAGAAAAAGTGTAAGTCAATACTTTTGTAAAAGAGCGCAAGGCGCACCATGATTTATTTTAAGAAGTGTTGGGCTCTCACCCGTGCAAATTGTAAAGGTAGATGAACGGTAGTAGGAAGGAAGCTAGGAAGATAGGAGGACAATGGAAAAGGGCCTATGACCAGCCATGTAAAAAGGAGATGACCGTCCAAATGGGATTTAGGGCTTTGTATATAAAGTTCAAAAGATGAATGAGAGCTCATTCTTTGGTGTGTGGCAAAGTGGAATATTCTTCTTCTCTCCTTCTCATCTCTTTGCTTGCTTGTGTGCTTAAGGAAGGGAGTGTGAGAGTGTGAGGAAGTGAGTGTGTGAGGGTTAGGGATCAAGGAGATTAAGCTCTCCACCATTTCCTCTCTTCTTCTTTTCTCCTCTCCTCTCCTCTCCTCTCCTCTCCTCTCCTCTCCTCTCCTCTCCTCTCCTCTCCTCTCCTCTCCTCTCCTCTCCTCTTCTCTTCTCTTCTCTTCTCTTCTCTTCTCTTCTCTTCTCTTCTCTTCTCTTGTCTCACGTGCGACTATGCAGGATGGAGCTTGGAGGTGGAGGTTTGAGGATGCTTGAGCTTGCATCAAGAATCATGGAGCTATCAGAGTGCTTGAGAGAGGAAGCAACTCAATCGGGCATTAAGATAAGCTCACTACACTCGTAGAGAGTGATAGCACGTCGACTATGTGAGAGGTAGCCATTAGTGCTCGCTTGAAATGCTTGAAAAATAAGCAGTCTGTGGGTCTTGGCGGTAGAGCTCGTGCTCGCCTCAACATTTGGTTCCGTTGCTAGGACAACAAATTCAAGCTTGAGTGCTTGTGCGTTTCAAATTGAGCATTAAAGTAAGGGTTCATCCCCGAACCAGAGCTTGAGGTAGATAGGAGGTTTTGGGTCTTTAACCCATGCTACAAGTAAGTATTTTTTATCTTTGATGCTTAGTTTAGTAGGAGAAATTAGTTCAATGCCTTGCTTTTGATTCTTGTTGCATTTAAAGTAGGTTAAGGTTAGAAAATCGTTTGGAAAAGTGTAGGGTTTGCTGCTGCAAAATAAACCACACAGGACACATATCTGTGAAAAACTGGAGGAAGGAGAGCTGAAGGGGGTTGACACCGACAAGCGAGGGGGCAGGATTGGCAAGAACTTTGTGGAGGAGGGGTTTAATAGCCAAGAGACCAAGGGGAAGCTCATTTGAAACCCTGGTTTCCTGAGAGAGTGTGAGAGAGAGCTTCATTGAGTGGACTTGCTTCAATCTCATCACCGACGAGTTCATTGTCTACTACAGGTATTCCCACACCTTGAACTACATGTGTAGCTAAGATTTGGAGGTGCTCGACCCATGGAAAGGCCTCAATTACTCAGTGCGAAGAATTTTGTGCAAGCTCGACGAAAAATGCATCGCGTTCGGCCCATTCAAGTGATGGCGATTCCGGGCCAAGTCCTAGAATCGGCCTATATTCGGCCATTCGGCCCACTTGACTCAGACACCCACCACTCGGCCCGTCCAAGTCAACCAGTTGGACCAACTTGCATTCGGCCCACCTAACTCAACCCTTAGCCGTTCGGCCTAAACCCCATCGGACAAACCACTCGGCCCTCGGCCCAGTCGATTCGGCCCACTACCATTTGCCCACTCGGTCGGCCCGCTTCAATTTGGCCATTCAGCCCTCGAACAACCTCATTTGAACTAGCCAAATTTGACACTCGGACCAATTGCATTCGGCCCTTTCTCATTCGGCCCTCAACCATTCGGACGGGCCGAATCGGACATTCGGCCCCTGCAATTTGGACTAATTGGGCCAAGTCTAATTTTTCAAATTTTTTTGAGCTTTGGACCACCAGACCACCTAGACACCGACTGTCCGAACATTCAAAGACCATACAGACACTAGAGAAGCCTTCTAGCACAAGGAACAAAGGGATCAGCGAGACTCAAGCATAGAGGTGATGCTAGTCGACCGTTTAGCGCTTCAGCCCAACAGCAGCAGCAAATGAAGTCTTAGAGCACTATCGAATCACGACAGAGCAAAGAAAATAACATAGAACCATATAAACCAACGAGGACAGCCAAAAACTAGGCATGCAAGTGTATCAGGCTAAACCCACAACGAGAGTGATAGAGTCATCTAGGCACTTGTCTTCTCACTCACCCTAAATTCCAGTCCTCAAAGCACAATTGAGAAAATCTCAAAGCATGACTTTGCACAGTGCACAAAAAAGAGCACACATGCATAGAGTGAGGGTAAGTTGAGGACTGGTTGTAATTAATAAGGAACTCACCCAAAAGTAAGAACTTGAGGAAACCCACCAATAGGAGAAGTCTCAAAGACATACGCAAGTAATCGAATCCCTGAAGGTGGGACCAAGTGAGAAATGCAGCTGAAAACCAGATGCATACTATTGTGGAGGTGCATCTACCCAACCTTATCAACTTGATCAACGACTTAGTAGAACAGGAAGTCCTAGACATGGAAGAGGGCAATTTGAGTAGTAGAAGCAACAATGAGTTTAACCTAGGAGACTTTCTTAAGTTTGTCCAACATTTAGTGAACCAATATGATGCTCAAACCCGACTAGAATACCACAGTAGGCCGGTAGAGGACATCATAGTAGACCTAGAGGAAGAGAGAAAACTGGCCCGCAGGGCTCTACAAGGCCTGGCTGCGTACAACCAAGATCAGCAAACCAGGAACTTATGCCAGAGCTTAGAAATGTGAGAGATCCAAAGAGTGCTAGCCTTAGCAGGTAGGAATTGGTTAGAGAACGAGAGACCGCTAGAAGGAGATCTCACGCTGAGCGAGCTTCTAACAAAGCGGCTGCTAGATAACACAGTCGCAGAACAAAGCATTGCAGCATCAGCAACATCGCTACTGACGGGGTTGGGAGTCAACCAAGGCTCTAAGAGTGAATCAAAAATCCTTGTGGTAGCAAAGCAACTGGACATATACCAAGCCACCGATGACCCATATAGCTTCATGGAGCAATTTGAGCAAGTCTGTGAGGCCAACGGCCTCACTGATCTTACTCAACACTCCCAAGCCTTCGAATTGTGCTTAGGCAACAAGAGTCAGGACCTTGTATACAAGTCTAAATATTGCAGAGTGTGCCGATTTCAATGGCTTGAAAAATCTCTTCATTAAGAGATTTTTCGAACCTGAATACTCTGATAACCTGTTAGTGCGACTTATGAACATCAAGCAAAAAGAGAAAGAGGATATTCAAGATTATGTGACCCACATGAGGAGCCTCTTCAAGAGAATTCCCATGGGTGAGAGACCAACCGAAAGGGTGGTATCCACAGTATTCATCATCAGAATACGAGGCGAAGAGCTCTACAAAGCCTTGGCCGGCAACTCAAGCTTACAGTGAGACGCACTGGCAAGGGTCTTTGAAGAAGCTATTAGAGTGAAGGACCAACTCAAGGAAAGAGGCTCCAAAGGCTCAAATCAAGAAGAGTCCAATGCCAGGAATTTCAAGAGAGCCTCAATGCTGAGTGAGAGAGCAGACCCAAGCACGCATGACAAAGGGAAGGACACTAAGTCGAGACAAGAGCTAGCAAAGATCAGGATGGACATAGCCAAACTATAGGAGATGATGAGACGACCAACACGCCCACACGTCCAATGTGTGCATTGTGGCGAAAACCACTTGCCAGTTAAGTGTCATGACCCTAGATCACGACCTTGTGCTAATTGTGGTAGATTTGGCCATGACACCATGCATTGTCGATTACCTCGGAAGCTCCCATACCCGCAGCCGTACGATCAACCCCACCTTGCAAATAGGTCATCGAACTTCTTTGGAAGGGGAGCCCCATTGGCTCTTCCAACACCAAATGATGCTAAGCTAACCATCCCTAGGATGGAAATAAATCCTACATGAATTCCAAGACCAACTAGACCCTACGTGGCCCATCCAATGAGTGACACTCCAGTCCACTATGTGGACGAGCCTAGCAACGATGAGCCTTATGTAAACCCATACGTGACGTATGATCAGGAAGGCAATGCTATCCTCATGGACTATCGACCAATACCATTGATGGCATTGGGTAGAGGAAGAGGCAAAGGCCTAGGAGGGCAAACCCAAGAACCAATCGTGTGTTGGATTTGCGGTCACCCACCAGGACACATTTCTTTGCACTGCCCCGAAAGAAAGCAAGCAAACAGAGATAAGGCTAACTTGAGATGCACTGAGTGTGGAATCACTCATCTCTTTATCGATTGCCCTAGGCAAAGACCATCCTCTAGTTTGGCAAACAAGCCATCAGTTCCATTGGGGTTGTTCGGTGTCGAGACACTCAACAGGGAGGCCACACATATCCCATTACATGCCATGATCCGTGTGCAAACGAAGTCAGCCGACATATCATTGCTAGGGCCTAGCAACCTTCACGCAACCTCAATTGGAAAGAGGAGTCAGAGACAAAGGAAGAGGAGACTAGACGCTAAGATCACCCTCAAAACCAAAAGTACCACAACTCTGCCAGCTAGAGGGAAAGTCATTGATGCAGAAGAAGAGGCGTCGACACCTTTGACAGCTGAAAAGGAAAGTGCTAAGGTTGGGGAGTACCCTAACCTGAAGCACCAACTCGAAGCCATCAAGAAGATGAAAGAATGGGTAAGGGAGGCCCAAGAGCACCTAAAGGATGTTGAACCCATATTGGAGAACGAGATCGATGATCTCTCAAGCATAGGCACCCCAATCTCTCTCCCACAACCAAAACCAAGGGAGGTGATGGAACCACAAGCTGAACCACCTGGACAAAGTCTAATTGCCTCAAGCCGAAAAAATAATCAAGGCCATTGGCCAAGAACCATAGATCTAGAAGAGGCGAGTGATAGCAACCTCCTCAGTACACTGGTGACCACTCCGGTAACTCTGAGCTTAAGCAACTTTCTTAGGCAGCACCCAACGCTATGGTGGGAGCTTAAGTAGTGGGTTGAAGAACTAAATGATCCAGTTGCCACAAACTTTCCTAAGCACGATGTAGAAACTCAAATATTGAGTCTGACACTACATTCCATGCATAAATCCCTACACGTCAATGCCTTTTGGGAAGGCACGAAAACACATTCAGTCCTACCACTCTTAGCACTAGGGGACGTCACAAGAAAGGGGATCGTGGACATAGAGGTAGGAGAGAGTGTGCTAAGTCATGTGGTACTCCAAACTTGGGGCAACCCATGGGTCGAAACTGCTAGATTTAACATTACACTTGCAAATAGAATGAAGGTGAAGCCATTCGGAGTGTTAAAAAATTGGCAAGTAAAGATCACAGGAATCAAGTTCTCTGTTGACTTCATAGTCATGAAGGGAGTGGACTACGACATCCTGCTAGGCCAACCTCAGATGCGCAATGCAAGAGTCATAGAAGACTGGGGCAATGATCTTATCTTCTTGGGCAATCGAATAGAAGCTATGAGAGTGGAGTTGGACACTTGGAAGACTACCCCAGTCAACCTAGATGCCATCTCCACCATGCTAAAGGGCAATGGACAAACTAGGGGATCCTATGGAGCCCTTACCGAGTATATCCCGTGCCTTGAGGATGAACAAGACTAGATGCATGTTTTGGCTACCATCGACCTACCGTTCTCAGATACTGAGGAGTACGAACAAGCCGTAAAGGCAACTGATCAGTTCAAGGACAATGGACAAACTAGGGGATCCTATGGAGCCCCTAGTTTGTCCATGCTAAAGGGCAATGGACAAACTAGGGGATCCTATGGAGCCTTTACCAAGTATATCCCATGCCTTGAGGATGAACAAGACTAGATGCATGTTTTGGCTACCATCGACCTACCATTCTCAGATACTGAGGAGTATGAACAAGCCGTAAAGGCAACTAATCAGTTCAAGGACATACCTTTAGTACCAGTCTGCATAATGATCGGAAGTCTACATGGAAGGCCCACTCATTTTGCATTCCGAGTCCCAAACAATAGATCCAAGCTCTAGAAGATCCTAGGATACTTAACCAACAAGTTGGCTGGCAATCCAGCGATGAACCTTAAGCCACTCCAAGATCTCTTGGATGAGTCTGAATGGCAATGGTTCAAGGTACACGATTTGAACTTGAAATAGAATTGGGCCTTACTTCTTGACCAACAAGAAGGGAATAGTCAGAACCAAGAGAATCAAGAGCAACCTGATGAAGATAGCTCCACGATGAATATGAGGACTATTGTTCCTTCAATGGTGAGAGCAAAAAGGAAATTGATACCCTAGAGTATGACACTGGGGGACATGTAATTGAACAAATACAAGTAGACCCCAGACCACGCAAGCAAAGTGCACTTAGAGGTGGAGTCAGACATAAGGACTATGATCAAACTTGGTTGGATTCACACAAGTGCAATCGATTATGAGCAGGCATGCCTAGCCCAACCAAGTGATGCACTGCTGCTGCTGTGAACGGACTCACCTTCTGAGCTACAACCACCAAGAGAGACCCCCTCTTCTAGCGAAAATGGAGAGTTTGATTCCGAATCGAAAGTCAACTCAAATAGTGACCCTGAAATACCTCAGCCTCCCAAGACTAGATGCACTAAGGGGGACCTACCCATTCACCTACAACGCCGAAGATTAAGGGAGAAACAACAAATACTGAGCAAAGAAATGTGGATAGAGGAACAATAAAAACAGTAAGACCTACCAAAATGATTCATGAAGTTCAAAAAGGGAGATAGGGTGGTGATCTTGCTGGGAGCCAAATGATAGGGGCAAGCAAGCGAACCAATCAAGGGAGCCGCCAAGGTCAAGGAGGTCAATTTAGCTAAGGGAGGGGAGACCCCATGACCTGCCTTTATAGCGGATGACTTGGCTGAGCAAGATGAAGCAAGTCTCGTTACTCTCCTACGAGAGTATATAGACGTGTTTGCCTGGTCCCTAGAAGAACTTAAAGGAGTAGATCAGAGTGTGGTGACTCACAACATACCCATAACACCTGACGCAACACCTGCCAAGCAGCAATTATATCCCATGAATTCAAAGCACGCTCATGCTGTTAAGGAAGAAATTAACAAATTGATGAGAGCGGGATTTATCTATGAAATTGAATACACAGACTGGGTCTTGTCCATAGTCATCATCCTAAAGAAAAATGGGAAGATTCGAGTGTGTGTCAATTATAAGAAGATAAATGCAACTAGAAAAAGAGATAATCACCCATTGGCGTACACCGAGCACGTGTTAGAGAGAGTGGTTGGCAAAGAGGCCTACAATTTCCTGCACGGCTTTTCGAGATACAATTAGGTGCAAATGCATCCTAATGATAGGCATAAGACGGCATTCGCCACTGAATGGGGAGTCTTTGCCTACATAGTCATGCCTTTTGGATTGACGAATGCACCAGCCACTTTCCAACGACAGATGTGTACAATATTCAAAGACATGCTGAGGAAGGAGTTAGAAAGGTTGGAGGAACCAAAGCTAATGACAATGTAGAAATCCTCTTAATTACCAAGAACTTTTGCTCCAATACTTTTAATACGGCTATACCGCCTCTCATTGAACCCCTTGAAATGCCAGTTTTGGGTGAAGCATGGATGTATCCTAGGACACGTGGTGTCAAAGAATGGCATTGCATAGATTTCTCAAAGATCAAGATCATTGTCAATCTTCCACCTCTAGCTGATTACAAGGGTGTTCAGTGCTTCTTAGGACATACCAAGTACTATCGACGGTTTGTGTTAAACTATGCATTGATTGCTAGGCCTCTATACAAGCTATTGATTGTATTCGAATGGACCGCGGAATGCCAACGTGCGTATGAGAAACCAAAAAAGGCTTTAACCACTGCTCCGATACTATGAACCTCAAATTGGACACTCACGTTCCACGTGCAATCGGTGCTTCAAAATTCGCCGTAGGAGCTTTGTTGTGCCAACGCGGTGAACAAAACCTAGATTATCCACCCAGTGAGCTTTGCTAGCAGACAACTCACTGAGACTGAAATGAATTACTCGACAACGGAGAGAGCTTGGCCATGGTGTTTGCCATAAATAAATTTTGGCACTTTTACTTTCTTTGTTGACCATCAAGCCTTGATGTACGTGGTTAATAAACCATGCACTACAGGACGCATTGATAGATGGCTTCTTCTGCTTTTGGAATTTGACTTCTCCGTGGTAGTATGTAAAGGGAAGTAGCACTACATGGTTGACCATCTATCTCGTATCCCCAACAGGAGAAGCAGCTAGCCAAGGCATTGTGGATGAACTGCCAGACGCACACCTATTCTACTTATCCAGCGAAAAATATTTATTTAGAGCTGACATGAACAATATTGGGTAGATGACATAATTCAAGTCCTTGAGCACGGGCTGCCGGGGCAACCAATAAATAAAGCATGACTTAGGCGGCTCATCCTCAAGATCCAACCGTACTGGTTAATAGCATGCCAACTTTACAGGCTAGGACAAGACAGACTACTACGCAGATGCATGTGTGAACATGAAATGCATGACGTGCTAACAGAAGCACATGGCGGAATCGTCAGAGGACATTTCAATGGAGAAGCGACAGCTCGCAAAGTAATGCAGTCCCAGCTGTGGTAGCCTACCCTTTTCCGAGATGCTACATGCTTCGTGAAACACTGTGATGAGTGCCAAATGACCAAAGTCCCGATTCGTAAGGATTGCATGGAGCTAACTCCAATTATCGCACGACAACCCTTCGAGAAATGGGGGATTGACCTTATCGAACCATTAGTCCTGCAGCACATTATTCATAAGCTAAATATATTATTGTGGCTGCCGATTATCTAACAAAATGGGCAGAAGCGCGAGCTACAAGAAAGAATGACACTCGGACCACTACTAAGTTCCTATGGGAGCAAGTGATCTCATGATTCGGCTGCCCCATCGAACTAGTTAGCAACCAAGGCACAACTTCATCAATGAAGTGATAGCTTACCTCCTGTCCTCCTTCCTAATCATCCATTGAACATCCTCGCCTTATTACCCACAGGCAAATGGTCAAGCCAAATCAACAAAGAAAATCCTAATAAATGCCCTGACTAAGTTCGTCTTTGCTTCACGCAGTGATTGGGATAACAAGCTGATGGCAGCCTTATGGGCCTACCACATTCCTTACAAGAGAGCTTTAGGATGACAGATCCCCTTTAGATTGACATATGGCACAGAGGCAATCCTCCCCTTAGAATTCTTCGTACCAAGCCTTAGGATCGCTCTTCAAGAAAGATGGGATGGAAAGGGGGCATAGACAGAACGCTTGATTGAACTCGAACGCTTAACGAAAACCCAACTTCTAGCCACCCATGCACTCATATGCAAGAAGGCAAGACGAAAAAGCTGGTTTGACAAGCATATAGGCAACAAAGCTTCGAACAAGGTGACTTAGTATTGCTATACTCAGTCAAAGGACATAAGAAAAAGCTGAAGTTTTGGGGGCTAGGACCTTTTAAGGTTTGGACCACCAGTCGAACTTTTAATGTAGAACTCGAAACCCTAGAGGGTGAAGGCATAAGCTTCTTCAATGGTAGCTGCATGAGCCCTCAAATCCCAGCACCCCATATCCACGTATGAGTAGCCACTATCACTAAAATAGACGATGAGGATGAGGAAGTAGTACCACCAGCCTACCTCAACATGACGGTCATTGCTAAGCACACGTACACCATCAATGCATTGATTGATGAGGGATTTGATTTTAATATCTTAACCCATGACCATTGGATCCAAATTGGCAAACTGCCATTGTAGCCTACTAATGCTAGCCTCACCCCTTATGGAGGCCAACCCTACAAACTTCTAGAAAAGTGCAAGGTTGCAATTTCTCTTGAGTGTGAGAGCATGCCAATAATTTTCTATGTGTTGCCCAACACTAAGGATGCATGCACAGAATCTCTATTAGGACAAACTTTCAAGAAGCAAGCTCGTTGAAATCTCGACTATGAGTCGCAGCTTATCCACCTAGCCTTGGGTGAAGTTTGCATAGTTACAACTTTCAGCAAGGGCGGTGTGACTCCTTTCAAGTCCACAAAGCCATCGGTAAAGAAAGCCACCGCCAAGTCTCAAAAGGGGGGTCATGACTTGTCACAACCTATCCAGCCTCGAGGCTAGCAACCCATAGAACCACCATTGAAGCCCATGAACCGCAATTCAAATGGGTACCTAAACAGGGAGTGCCACTTAGGAATAGAAACCCACGGCCTCGCAAGGTTAACAATCTGCACCCAAAACCTAAGAGGCCAAGGCGGAACCCTAAACATCAACATACAGTCACAAGCCGTGATGGGTCCCTAAGACCTTATTGTGTGCGCAAGGCTACTATGAGGGTAACACCTAGATTTGGATGCCTAAAGCCAAAGTGACCAAAGGCACTACGCAAGCACCACCCTCAAGCTTGACCACCCACAACATCATGCCAGAAACACTCAAACCGCCAGTGAATCAGGCTGCTAAGCCCATAGAACCTCTAAATCCTAGCTCCGCAAGGCTGAACCAATCTATCGCCCACAATCGCCGACTGCTACTAACAAAATGCCCAGTTCTAGTGCACATGATGCCCCTCAAATCTCAAATGCATCTAGTGGCACAACAACTGCAACCACCACTAAAACCATTAGACAGGAAACCCAACTCCAACCTGAAAAGCAAACCACGCCACAACCATTACCAGGTAAATTATCTAGCCATGTCAAGCCTCAACCACCCCCGGCCTTCGACCCTCTTATGAGCGATGATCAATTCTAACTTTGGTCGCAGACTTAGCTAAAAATACGTGGGACGACTTGGTTGCTTGCCTCCGACGCTTGGTCGCTACTTTCATGACCTTGGCTAAAAGCTACAAACGACTGAACTTAGGCCTCTTGAAAGAACCTATAGCAACGGAAGTATGAACACTCCCTTGCTCTTGGAAAGAGTTGAAATTTGTATTCGTCAAGGCTTTCGAAGTAGCTCAGGAATTGATCGCAACTGAGATATCCCAGGAGCAAGCTATCAAGCAGCGTCATCCCGACCACAAATCAAGAAATTGAGGAGTTGAAATAGCTTACCGACCATGACTCCTCCTTCTTGCAAAAATGGTATGCTCTACGATTGCAATGGGAGCAAGTGAGATACCAAATAATGACCAATGTTGAATAGCGGTGTGCAATCAAGGCATCTGAATATGAACCAACCTATGTCACTCCAACTTCCTATAGGATGTTGACTTCTATTCGTAACTGACCCCTAGAAGAACACATTGAGGGACATATGTATTTAGATCGCATCATCATTGAGGAGCAGTTGCATGTCGCTAGTCGATTGGACTCGGTAACTTCTTGCTTGATGTTCTCACTTATATTACACACGTTGGCATCCGCCCTTTCAACATGGTAGCTATGCTAACCTTGAGTATAATCCAAATTTCTATGCCTGGCTCATGCAAAGGTAGAGCACTCACATTGTGTGTTGAACGGCCCTCATCCTCTAACCCTTTAATCCTAGGAAGGATTCTTCTCAATTCAAAGAGGGGGAGGCATGGTGAAACAAACCAAAACACATAACAAGAACCATAAATGAAAATAACACACGCGGGACATGAGGGACCTCAATGTTAGAACAAAGCAACTTGTGACTGAGGAATTGACAATAAAACTTGAAAGCAATGGACTTAGACTGTTGGAGGAAAAAGTGTAATCATGTACTAAAAATAAGTTTATCTACTAAGCATGAAGTCTTTTCTTTCAGTAAAGCTAGGTGTGGAAAAGCACTAATGGCAAACCATGGCTTATGACTGGAGCTAAAGATGTTGTAGCAAGACCAAGCCCATCGCCTACCTTTCATGGAAGAGGAAAGAGCAAAGTACGGCCTATCCCTTGAAAATTGGGCGTACAACCAGCTCAGGTTTAGGAGCATCCACAACATTGAAGGGGTGGTGACCGACGAAGAAGCTATCATGAGAATCGTGGATTAGTGCAACCTCACCACATATATTGAAAAGTTCAGAGAAGACCCTGACCACACTAGGTGTGTGGAATTCCTGAGGACATATGACCGTGATAAGGAGAGTGGGATGGTATCCTTGACAAGCAGATAAGGAACCAAGCAGGTGCAGGTCCCGCTCAGCAAGACCTTAGTGGAAAAGGCACTGGGATTGGAACCAAAGGTGGAGAAGAGGCACAAAAGAGACATCTATGCCATGCTGGGGATGAGGAAGGAAAGTGTCTTAACAAATGATGGCATAAGTATCCAGGACATCCCCAACACGGAGATCAGATTGCAAGCAAAGGTGATCCACATCCTCTTCTCCAGCCTAAGGTACAATTTACTCATGCATAGAATCAGTGTGCCCGTGCTAGAGAGCATGGTGGCTCATTCATTGCATGAAGTGGATTGGAATGGCTATGTCAGGAAAATAATAAATCAATCAGCCAGGACACTAGCCCTTGGAAGTAGACCAGCAGGTGGAGAGTCCCCAGCATTGAAGGGAATTGATAGGGAAAATCCCTCAGCCAAGGCCTCATTCATAGGGTATGGAGGAGTCTTGACCGCCCTTATTAGAGAGGCGATGAAAGAGGCGCAAGACGGAGAAGAGAAATCAGATGAAACACCTAATAGGTCGCATCCCTGCCAAGAAGAAGAACAATCAAGTGAAAGGATAGTCAGTGAAGAAGAGGACCAGCAAAAAGCTCAATCCAGCAAGAGGAAGATGAAGACGCCCAAAAAGAGGACGAGACGAAGAAGACGCAAGTGGAAGAGAGGAAGAAAAAAGAGGAAGTGGACCTACTTAAAGCCAAAACTGAGTCAAAAATAGCTTAGGAAGAGAGGAGGAGAAAATTTATTGAACAAGAGAAGGAGTTGAGAAAGAAAGAAGAGGAGGACTTGGCACAAGTGCTACACATGTCCATAGAACAGCAATGCAGGCAGGAGGAGCTAGTTGCAATGAACCCGCCTAAGCATGACAAGCCGAGAACTAATGCCCAAGCATCAAAAGACTTATCTCCACCCATCCCTGAAGGAAAGGACAAAGCCGCACTCTGCCCAACTTCGTCTACCCTCTTGCCCACCACAGCAACACCGAGCACCCCAACCATGGTAGAAGCCACTAACCTTATGGCTTGGGTACAATATTTTGCCAACAAAGAGCTAGCCCAATCAGAAAGCATAGAAGTCCCAACTATGGGGCAGAAGAGACCAACAGCAGCAACAAATGGCAAATCAAGGCAGAACCCTAAGCGGCAAAGGGTGGAGGCCTCCACGGCTCCCATTCCCACAACTGTGATGCCACCCGCTAACTAGGATGACTATGTCCCGGAGTCCTCTCCCAACTGGAGAAGGCCAAGGAGAAAAAATGAATAGTGATGGTTGAGTTGGAAGCCGAAAAGGAGTCGGTGGCAGCCTTCCAACTGGAAAAAACTCCGTAGGTCACCACGTACCAAAAAGAGATAAGTGAGCTGAAAGCCAACCTCAGCGCCAAGGAGGAAAATGAGAAAACCTGGAGGCAGCAACTTTAAGAGGAAAACCAGGAGCTGGTGGCACTACAGCGCGAATATAAAACCTTGATACTACAACACTAGGACTTGGAAGCCTAATTGCAAAGAGTTCAATCAGGCATGGAAGAGCTGGCTGAAAGGAAAGCAAAGAAGGAACAGGAACAGGAGGAGCATTATTGAGAGGTCAAAGATCTCGTAGTTAGAGTATTCCTATAAATAGATGAGTAGGAGAGATTGGAGAGGGAGATTTGAGCACTTGGAAAAAGAGGAGGAGGAGCTCACTCACATGGGGAAGGAAGCATGCAAGCAGGGGGAGAGCTCACGAAGATTACAAAGAGAGCCAAAGAGTGGACAATTCATGCTAAAGAATGGATAAGAACCCTACATGCCGTCTGGCTCAAGCTAAGAAAGACAAAACACTTGCGGAAAGCAATGCAAAGGCTGCCCAAATGACCTTCCAAATGCAACAACTTGCCTTCTTAAATACCCTGTTAGACATCACCCAGGCAGAGGAGGGAGAGTCCATGGCGGCTGTGAAGAAGAAACTAGGAATGGCTCATAGAGCACTGAAGGCTGGACTCCAGATGCCGCCACAACCTAGTGGAGTGGGCTCAAGCCTAGATGAACAACGCCATTATCTCCTATTGGCAGGCCTAACTTCACAGGAAGTGGATGCACTCAGTTTAATCGAAGAGAAGCAGCAAGAGCCAAGCTGGCAAAGGGACATGGACGTGAGCTTTGAAATGGGAACACATGAAGAAGAGCTTGTCCCATCGCCTCCTTCCTCGAGGCCTGAAGAGCAGCAACGCGCAAACACCTCCACAGAAAGAAAGGTAACACTGAGAGAAAGAAGGAAGCAAATGGTGGAGGAGACAAGGAGAAAATGGAATACCAAGGGAGTGAGGGCACCCCATGCAACTATCCCACCATGCAATGATGATGACCTGGCAAGTTTTCACGCCGATCTTATAATCTGGGAGAGGCAAAAAATGGCCAGGAGCCCCTTCGACCTCAACTTCCAATTCTCCACCACCCTATGAAGAGTATTACCCATCAAGGTGGTGAAGGAGGTGATTAACATCGGCACCAGCCTCAAACAGCGATGGCTGGAGAAAAGAGAGAAAAACCCCACATTATGGACCACCAAAGATGCCAAATTTTGGCAAAATAAAGTTTTTGAGGTGCCAAGGTCTGTGCCCGACTACGAATGCCAACCTACATGGAGAAGAAGAATCTACGACACCAACCTGGACACGTGGATGGCTTTTTGCAACACTCAACCCTTCGAGAGGAATGACCCAACCTTTATGCCCTACCCTCAAAGGAACGGAGTTGATTTTGACCCCACGGCCGCTACGACTTCCCTGTAATCTACAACCCCCATTATACTACATATGAGGATGCCCTCGTCTTCACACCAAAAAACATGTACGATACTCTAATCCAATTCACTAATGCATTCTCCTCATGCCCTCACCCCGCCTTCATTACTACTTGTAATTACCTTAGATTGCTTAGGATACTCCTTAGGTAAGATCCCACCCCACAAGAACGCGGACTTCCTGTACTCCATTTTGACCCTAACGCTATAGATAGTTGTGCTATGGCTTGATTAATGATGTGAGCTATCCTATTGCCTTCATTTTGCTTAGTTCTGCTAGAGGACATGAATGATAGCCACTTCATTCATTGCAATCATTCCTTCCTCTCCACCACCACCCTTCAAGTTTGCTTAAACCTCAAGGGGTATCTCCAAAGCCACCAATTCCTTAGTAAATCTATCAAGCCTCCTTCTCCACCTCACTTTGACGACGAAGATTAAACTCCTATCACGACTATGTAACTTTATATTATTATATTATTCTTAAAAAATAAAAAAATAAAAAATAAAAAGATATCACACGTATCCATCGTAAGCTGCACATCGATCACAACCACTGCACCTAGGGGTCCTCAAGTTAGGTACGTTCGGTGGCTTCGATCGGCCGACATTGTCCCTAACCGCCTAGCCTCATTTTGACCCCCCAAGTCATTCCCAAGGCACATCAAGGGCAGGACACGCCTAGGGAGGTAATACTCGCCTGTGGTTAGACCTGTCACCCTAAGCTCCACCGCACTAGCATGCGCACAATGCATCGCATGACAAGGGCACACACCCACAAGTAATGCACCTTTCTTTCTTTCCAGGTACAAGCAAAGGCCCCACCACCAACTTCAGAGACCCCATCATCCATATAATGCACTCCCCATCCTATGCCCTGTGCCATCAGGCAAAGCACACCCAATCAAGGGACGGATGCGACAGCCCCAATCAGAAAGTGAATGAAGAAGCTCATTTGGAACAGTGTAGGCAAACTCAGCCACGGAGAGTTAAATGACGGATCTACCTAACACCATCTTAAATTTCAAAGAAGGATCTGTCCACATGCCATCCTCCAAGCGCGGATCCATCTAACACCATTTTTAATTTCAAAGATGGACCTGCCCCCCAACATCCCTCCAACACCAGGGATCATACCCAATGCCAAGGCCTTTCAGTTCCATAAATCCCTCCAACATGTCCATAAATCCCTTCAATACCAGGGCTCATTCCAAAGTCAAGAGCCTTTCAGTTCCATAAATCCCTCCAATACCAGGGCTCATTCCAAACTCAGGAACCTTCCAGTTCCACAAATCCCTCCAATACACCCTCAACACGGTATATCCACAACCTTAAGGAGCCCCTGGTCACCCAGCACCACCATCCCCCTCACCACCAGCAACTGCCATGGGACTAGCACTCATATAGGATGAGGGTAATGTTAACCCTGAGACAAACAAGGTGGAAAATCGGGAAACTCTAAAGCAGAGGACAAGGCCAAGGCAAAAGTGAAACGAAAGACAAAGGTGCACCAAGAAAAATATGGAAATATAAGAAGTGCAAAAAATTCCTAAATCAAAGAGAAAGACGCACAAGAAAAAGCGCAAGTCAATACTTTTATAAAATAGCGCAAGGTGCACCATGATTTATTTTAAGAAGTGTTGTGCTCTCACCCGTGCAAATTGTAAAGGTAGATGGGCGGTAGTAGGAAGGAAGCTAGGAAGATAGGAGGACAATGGAAAAGGGCCTAGGCTATGACCAGCCATGTAAAAAGGGGATGACTACCCAAATAGGATTTAGGGCTTTGTATATAAATTTCAAAAGATGAATAAGAGCTCATTTGGTGTGTGGCAAAGTGGACTCTTCTTCTTCTCTCCTCGTCTCTTTGCTTGCTTGTGTGCTTGAGGGAGAGAGTGTGAGAGTGTGAGGGAGTGAGTGTGTGAGGGTGTGGGATCAAGGAGGTGAAGCTCTCCACCATCTCCTCTCTTCTTCTTCTCTCCTCTTCTCTTCTCTTCTCTTCTCTTGTCTCACGTGTGACTATGGAGGATGGAGCTTGGAGGTGGAGGTTTGAGGATGCTTGAGCTTGCATTAAGAATCGTGGAGTTATCGGAGTGCTTGAGAGAGGAAGCAACTCAATCGGGCATCAAGGTAAGCTCACTACACTCGTAGAGAGAGATAGCGTGTCAGCTATGTGAAAGGTAGCCATTAGTACTCGCTTGAAATGCTTGAACAATAAGCATTCCGTGGGTCTTGGTGGTAGAGCTTGTGCTCGCCTCAACACAAGACAACTAGCAACATGGCCAACATAGCCAGCATGATTTATGCCTAGTTGTCCCATCCCCTTTCCTGATTAGTTTGTGCATCTTCTACCTCTCGTTTGCAATCTAACACTTCCAAGCACTTGGGCAACCTCATTCATCCTACTTGGCTATGTATTGAGCTTATTTACACTTGCTTAGTCAGTCATGTATCTAGTAGTTCTCTTTTTCTATCTTTGAAATCTATTATATACATGATAGTTATGCCTATCAGGTGTATCAATCTAACACATTGAGTTTGACAGTTCTCAGTACTGATTGCATGCGTACATATCCCACTTCTTATGGGATATACTTGGCACTTGCAGATTGATTTTTATCAGTTGATTTCTCACACTTGGCTTTGGGTTTTACTACTATCATTGTTTTCAACCTTGTGTAATTACAGGTTTATGAATCATTTATGAGGACAGATGCCTTGACTTGACTGTCATTCTTTGGCAATTAGTGGACAGCTTGCATTGTGGCTGGTGGGTTGAATGACAATGCTATCTATAATATTAAGAAGTTGGATGGCATCAAGTATAGCTATTGGAAGGCACAAATTTGGCATATTCTAGTACAAAAATTATATACTAAGCCATTAAGACATGAGGGTTTAAATCTCGAGCGCTTTGATGCAGAGGATTGGGCTGAACTATATGAGTTATGTAAATCTACAATCACTTCGTTACTCTCTAAGAAGGTCTACTATAATGTTATCTCTAACGAGCACAACTCATGGACCTTCGTATGAACGAGGGGACCTCCATGTCTACCCACTTAAATGAGTTTCATTCTATTTTCAACCACGTGTTTGCAAGGGATTGAATTTAAGGACAATCTTTCTCCCTTGTTCTTGTTGGTTACATTGTCTGATTCATGGGACATATTCTGTACTGTTATGTTCACAAATATGCTTATTACTGATGAGCTGAGATTGCAAGATGTAGAGCGTCCGCTCTTGAATGAAGAGGTTAACAAAAAGAATGTAGATGCTTCCCGCACCTCTCATGCTTTGATAATCAAAGACAATAATGGTAGGAGTAGTAATGACCACTGTGGGAGAGACTCCTAGAAGTCTCATTCTCAATCACATGGATAGTCGTGTAGTAAGTCCTATGGCCACAAGTCCACATTGACTTATCCCTATTGTGGGAATGTTTTATAGATCGGATGGACTTGCATGTAGTGAGCAAAAGAAGCTCCGCCTCTCTGTTTTTTATAAAATTGAAAGCATGACCCATAAAACTCAAAATAGACTTAAAGAAGAGTAAAGCAAAATTGAGCAATACACTATTGGGTGCAATTTTTTCCTGTACATGGAGTGGGCATCTCCTCCATGCCATATTTATAATATTAAAATGAATCTTGCTTTGCCCAAAGATAGGCCCTTTACAATCACTCTCTTCGCAAAAGAGTTTGAGTTAATTGAATAGATGGTTACAATCAGCTGCACAACTCACAACTACTAAGAGCCATAAAATATTTCTAAACTATCTTCAGCATATCTTCTAAAAATCTCAAGTATCAATAAATATTTACAAAGAGGATGTATGCACACCTTAGAATAAACAACAGTGCGTCTATTTAAATAATTTAATGAAGAAGTCTTTGGAATAAATTGTGCTTATCATGCATACATCCAATTCATCATGCTCTACACATCAGCTATCAAGAATTTAAAAAATTGTGTTAGAAAAGTAATTAATTAAATAAATGCAACTAGCTACTATAACAAATCAACTAATCATTGGAATTCCATTAAGTAATCAAATCATGTAGATGTTAGCACTTGAGATATGAATATTGTGGCATCACCCACGTATGGCTTCACCTATGTTCACACGTGCAAGTCTCATGCCTGAATAGGATAGGCGTTCCCATCAACCTTCCGCCCAAGATGAAAAATAAGTTGTTATTAGGAACATGCCCCGTGCTAATGGAGAACCATTCAAGGTACTCACCCCATCAACGTACACACAAGGGAGAACCATTGAAGGTACTCATCCCCTCGTGTAGGTGCCTCCTAGCAACATACCCCCAAGGTGGGATAGCGATTGTCCTCAATTGCTATTGGTTGGATATGGATTCAATAAATGTGGAGAACCATGCAAAGCATGTGCAGTCATCCATTGAGCTTCCTCAACAAGATGATTTTGAAATTTGACAAGATAGTGAGGATAAGCATTGCTAGTGTTGCGGGTGGTCATATAATCAGTATCAATAATAGATTCAGGAATTAAAAGTTCATGATCATCTTCAAGCAATGGTCGAGAATCATATACAAGATGAACCTTTGAAGGGACAAAGAATAATAATATGAAAGCTATTATGAATTTTCCAATGAGAGGGTGATTCTAATTTAAAAACATTAGCATTGATAAAATGAAGAATTTTGAATGGTCCATAAAATCTAGGTGCAAGTTTAATATTAGGATTCTTCTCAACACTATGCAATCTACATTTCTCAATGCGCAACTAGATATAATCACCGTCTTTAAAATGCATAGTTTGGCATTTCTTATTAGCTTTCTTAACATAGGATTAATGGGCCTTAGCAATCAATTGTTTAACTTGTCCAAAAATAGTAGAATGATGAACCCAACCATTAGCACTAGCAAAATGCACTTTTTGACATTAAATGAAATATTGGTGTTGGAATTTTACAACCATAAATAATTTCAAAATGTGCTTTGATGGTGGGTAGAGTGAGGTGTATTGTTGTAGTAGGCAAATTGTAAAAGATGTAAATGTTGATCCCATGTACTTGGTGAAGAGATAGTATATGCACAAATTAAATCAAGAATGGTACTATTAGTAGCGTCAGTTTCGCCATTGGTTTCAAGATGAAAGGCTAAACTAAAATCAATTTTAGTGCCAAGGTTAGAGAATAAAGTTATCCAAAAAGCATTGCAAAAATGGGGATCACGATTAGATACAATAATGTTTAGTAAAACATAGTGTACAAAGATATGGTTAAGAAAAAGATTAGCATCTTGTGAAGCAGTTAGATTTCTCTTGCATGGAATAAAATATACTTACATACTAAATCTATTGATAATAGTCCAAAGCATATTATTTTTTGCGAAGAAGTCAATGGCAAACCAATAATACAATCCATTGAGATTTGTTCCCAGGGTGAGATGGGAATAGGTACATGCATTAACAAACCATACTGCATATCATGATGTCTTTTAATGCATTGGCAAATAAGACATTCAAAAACAAGGGCAGAGACACCTTGATTCATATGAGGACAATACAAATCTTCTTGCAAATTACAAAGAGTAGAATTGATGCCGCGATGACCCATATAAGGTGGATCGTGAACTTCTTAGAGAACAAAATGATGAAAGGGTTGAGTACCAATGCCAAAACCACTAGAGTCAATAAAATGACTAAAAAGAATGGTCTATTGAAATTAGATAGTGGTAAAACAAGTGTATGAGTTAATGCATGCTTTAGTAAATCAATGGATCATTGTTGGTTGTAGCCCCAATGAAATACAAGACCTTTCTTTAATAATACATTTAATGTCAAAGCAAGTAAGGAAAAGTTTCTAACAAATTTACCAAAGAAACTACTTAAAAATGAGCGGACTTCATGCACATTTTTGGGTGTAGGCCATATATTAATAGCCTCAATTTTGCGTAATCAACTTAGATTCCTTTAGCAAATACAATATGACCTAAATATTTAATTTCTATTTGAAAGAAAGTACTCTTTTTTGGGTTAGCAAAAAGATGATTTTGTTTTAGTAAACTAAAGACTGAAGATCGATTATGTTCATGTTCTCTTTCAATTTTACTAAACATAAGGATGTCATCAAAAAAGACAATAACACAATGCTGAAAATTTAGAAAGATTCAATTCATCATCCTACTGAAAGTGACAAGTGCATTAGTAAGACCGAAGAGCATTACTAGAATTTTGTAATAGCCAAACTGGGTCCTAAAAGTTATTTTCTAAATGTCAAGAGTAGCCATGCATACTTGATAATAACCGGACTTAAGGTCAATCTTACTAAGCACAATAGCATCTTGCAATTTGTCTAACATATCATCCACACGAGCAATTGGATATTGATTTTTAACAGTAATTTTATTTGGAGCCCTATAGTCTATGCACATACGATAGGTTTGACTCTTTTTCTTTACTAAAACAGCAGGAGCTCCAAAAGGTGAACTGATAGGTCATATTAACTTTTTATTTAATAGTTCTTCAACTTTTTTTATGGATTTGTTTTTTTTCTACCTGATTATGGCAATAAGGAGCTTTATAGGGAGGTTGACTATCAAGTAGATGGTTGATTTGATGATCCTCGCGGGTCGTGATGGAGAAAGTTGAAGAGACAGGTTGAAAAACAATCAAAACTTTTACTAATAAAATTTTGATATATTATAATTAACTTAGACTTGGCAACTTTAATTTCATTAATTAATATAAGAAAAACTTTAGATTATTTTCGAAAGACACGCCTCACCTAAGTATGATAATTAATGGGTATATCTCAGTGTTTATTAGTCCTTCAAGAAAAAGAATTTTACCTTCATGTTAAATATGCATCGAATGCTTGTCATAATCAATATTGGGATTAAATTGATACCACTAAGACATACCTAAGATTACATCGGTAGATTGTAACAGTGCTACTATAAATTTTAATTTTTCTCTATAAGGTCCAATAAAACCTTAATTTTATAAGTAGACAGAATAGTTTTAAGTTGTAATTTTCTAACTAACTTTTTCAAAATAAAGTTTTCTCTCATAAGCATGGCTTCACCAAAATCAGGCATCGCTTTAAGGTGTTTAGTTGCTTCGTCAACTCCAAGATAATGTAAATGTGTAATAAGCTTGTTCCAATCCCGAGTGTTGTCCATAGGACAACCATTCGCAATATGGCCAAAGCAATTATATTTATAGAAAATTACATTCTTGGAATTTTTATTTGAGACACTTGGATTAATATTTTTAGATTCAAATGACTTAGGCAAAGTAGTAGGCAGATGAGAAATGTTAGGATTATAATTTGAAGTAGACTAGCTTACATTATTACAAAAATTTCTCATCCAAGGTCAGTGATTAGGACGATTCTTTCCAAATTGAAACTTGCACTTGGATTAATATTTTTAGGTTCAGATGACTTAGGCAAAGTAGTAGGCAGATGAGAAATGTTAGGATTATAATTTGAAGTAGACTAGCTTACATTATTACAAAAATTTCTCATCCAAGGTCAATGATTAGGACGATTCTTTCCAAATTGAAACTTGGAAGCACGAAAAGAAATAAAATGAGAATTTTTGTTGCCCATATTATTTTCCATGGAAGTTAGAAGTTATCGCTTGTTTCTTTTTGGCATCATGCACCAAAGAGGTAGCCTCGTCCAATGTGTTGGGTTAAAACATGTTGACTTCAGCTTGGAGAAACAAAAGAAGGCCGGACATATACTTTCTTTTAAAAGTAGATTCAGCTATAGGCTTGAACATTCAAAGTTGTAGCAAAGTATTCAAGAATCTTTCAGTGTACTAAGGAATGCTCTCTCGCACTTGCTGCATAAAGACATCCCATTGTTGTTGCACGTGCATACTATTTGATGCAATTTTTTTCCCTACATGGAGTGGGCATCTCCTTCATGCCATATTTATAATATTAAAATGAATCTTTCTTTGCCCAAAGATAGGCCCTTTATAATCACTCTTTTTGCAAAAGAGTTTGAGTTAATTGAATAAATTGTTACAATTAGTTGCACAACTCACAACTACTTAGAGCCGTAAAATATTTCAAAAATATCTTTAGTATATCTTCTAAAAATATCAAGTATCAATAAATATTTCAAAGAGGATGTACACGCCTTAGAATAAATGGAAGTGCATATATTTAAATAAAGAAGTCTTTGGAATAAATTGGTCTTAATGCATATATCCAATTTATCTTGCTCTACACATCAGCTATCAAGAATTTAGAAAATCGTGTTAGAAAAGCAATTAATTAAATAAATGCAACTAGCTATAATAAATCAATTAATCATTGGAATTCCATTAAGTAATCAAATCATGTAGATGTTAGCACTTGAGATATGAATATTGTGACATCACCCACATACAACTTCACCCGCGTTCACACCTTTAAGTCTCACGCTTGAAAAGAATAGGTGTCCTCATCAACCTTCCACCCAAGATGAAAAATAAGTTGCTATTAGGAATGTGCCCCGTGCTGACGAAGAACCATTCAAGGCACTCATCCCATCAATGCGCACACAAGGGAGAACCATTGAAAGCGCTTATTCCCTTGTATAGGTGCCTCTTGGCAATAAGGAAGCATGGTTATATTCGGCCACAATGCCATAAAATGTGTAATAATAGGCACAACGAAAAGGGAAAGAGTAAAGTGCAAGAAAAGAATAATGATCACAGCATTGTCCTTAACAAGTCGAGTATCAAGATTGAAGAGATTAATGTTGTGCAAACTGATTCTAATGGTGACTATACACTTATAGCTTCTTCTCTTGATGTTTCGTAGTTGACTAATGCCTCGTCTACCTATGCTCAATGTTTGCTAATTGATTTAGGAGCTTCATTTCATTTACTCCTCATTGAGAGTGGTTTCGCTCATATGATATCATGATAGGATCTTTCAGATTGGGTAATGACTTGGCATTGGGTATTGTTGGTATTGGAGATGTCCAGCTACAATTTCCTTTAGGCAATGTGTTTACTTTGCATGATGTACACCATGTTCTAGCTTTGACTAAAAGCCTATTTTTGACTAAACAATTGGATGATGCAAGTTATATTGTCTCTTTTGGCGATTTCTGATGGAAGCTTACCCATGAGAATCTTGTCCTGCCACAAGGTACCAAGTCTAGCACTCTTTATCCCTTACTTGTATTTAGGTCTATCAACCATATTTTGCCAATGGATGTAGTACCACATGTATCATTATGGCATCCCCACCTTGGACACATATCATTAAAGGAAATAAAAATGCTTACTTATTTGTAGTATCTTCTATCCATTGACTATAAGTGTTTTGATTATTGTGATCATTATCTTTATGGGGCAGGCAAACCTGTAGTTTGTATAAGAAGTAGGGCATTATGTGCATGGGTGAGCCATTGGCTCTTATTCATTCTGATGTTTGTGGACCTGTGCCTTATAAGTCTTTAGGTGGCATGAAGCATTTCATTACTTTTATTGATGATTACTTGTATAAGGTATGGGCATACCCCATAAAGTAGAAATCAAAAGTCTTAGTGTTGGCTTGCTCTTATTGAGAACTAATCTGGGTATAGGCTAAAATGCCTACAAGCTGACAATGGGGGAGAGTGTATATCTAAATACTTTTAGCCATTTTGTGATGAGAGGGATATAACCATCAATTGAACGCCCCATACACCCCCTTCCCTCAAATGGTATGGCTAAGCACATGAATAGGACAATTCAATAGTGAGTTCATAGCATGCTTGTCCAAGTAAGCTTACGACAACACTTTTGGGCCAAGTTAGTTATGACTATCGTACATTTGATTAATTGATCTGCATACACTACTCTTGATATCAGGTTACAGAGGACGTATGGTCTGGAAAACCTTCATCATCATATGCTCATTTGCATGTCTTTGGTTGTGAGGCTTTATGCCATGTTCCCAAGGACAAGTGCAATAAGCTAGATCCTAAGTCTATTGCAATGCATCTCTCTTGGTTATGGGGATGCATTTGAGATGGGCTATCACCTATGGGATCTGCTGGCTCGGAAGGTTATTCACAGCCATGATGTTGTTTTCCATGAGAAGAAAATGCATAAACAGCCTAAGCAAGTTGTTGAGGTATGCAAGGTAATATTTCAAGAGGAGCCTCTTATTATTGTATAGCCAGCTAGATAACATGTAGCACAGTTGATGCTCCAATGGCCCAAGACCATAATGTTAGATAACAAGTACATGCCCTACATCATGTTTTGGGATGGTCTACTAGAGATAGATGTCAGCCTGATTGATTTGCACCCTCCATGGATTATGTTATGGTGACATATGCTAGTGGCCCTCTTACCTATAATGAGGCCATGCACAAAGGTGATAGTCACTCTTGGGAGAGGAAAATGCAATTATAGTATGACTCATTGTAGAAAAATCGTATGTGGGATTCAGTTCTTTTGCCTAGTGAAAACCGTGCTTTGCCATGTAAGTAGGTGTACAAGTTGAACAGTACCTCTCGGCACCCCAAGCCAACCTAAAAGGCCAGATTGGTTGCTAAGGGAACCTAAAAGGCCAAATTGGTTGCTAAGGGTTTTAACCAAGAGCATAGTGTTGACTTCGATGAAGTCTTATCTCTTGTAGTCAAGATTACTACCCTACGCTTAGTATTAGCTTTGGTTGCACAACTAGATTTGGACCTCTATCAAATCATGATGTCAAGATGGCCTTCTTACATGGAAACTTGCATGATAAGATTTATATGTAGCAGCCTCAAGGCTTTGAGGAAAAGGGCAAGAAACACCTAGTATGCAAGTTGAGAAAGAGCCTTTATGGCCTTAAACACTGGCACCTAGGAAATTGTATTAAACAGAGGGAGAGTGTGCTGAAATCTGCAAGGCGGTGTCAGGGACTAATGGGGGGGAGGGGGGGAGGGGGGGCTGCTATATAGAGCCCCCAACCTCAAAACTAGCCGACATGGCCTAAAACTGGCCGACTGGCCTAAAACTGGCTGACTGCCCCATAATGTCTGACCTGCCCATAAAATGGGCCGACTGCCTACACCCAGGAGCTGACGGACTGGCCAAGACATGCTAACGCCCCCTCTCAGATCTTGGGAGGCTGAAGACCTAACATCCACATGTGATGAAGCAAAGAATCCTGAGGCAAAGGCTTCGTGAAGAGATCAGCCGCATTGTTCGCCGTGGGACAGTAGGCCACCGCCAGCTTCGAGTCCACGATCCGCTCTCAAACATAGTGGTATTGAACCTCAATGTGCTTCGAGCGAGCATGAAACACCGGGTTCTTCGCCAAAGCAAGAGCGCTCTGGTTTTCCACGCATAGCTCTGTAGGCCTTGTCTGTGGGAAGCCAATCTCCGCCATCATATGACCGAGCCAAACTGCCTCCATAGCGGTCAAACATAAGGCCTGATACTCAACCTCTATAGAAGAAAGTGCCACAATAGGCTACTTCTTGTTGCTCTAAGAGACAGCACCGGATCCAAGGGTGAAAGCATAACCTATAGTGGATCGTCTTGAATCCACATCACCTTCCCAATCAGAATCACTCCATCCAAAAAGAGTGGTCCTATCTCCATACATAATCCCATAGGATCGAGTCCCCTACAAATACCAAAGGACACGCAAAGCTGCCCTCTAGTGATCCTGTGTAGCAATCTTCATGAAAGAAGACAACAGAGCCACCACAAAAGAGGTATCTGGGCCGAGTGTGAAGAAGCCAGATAGTGAGCCAACAAGGCAACTATAACAGGTGGAATCAATAAGAGGAACTCCATTTGCCAAAATCTTGGACTCTGGATTCATGAAATAGGCCAACACTTGGCATGGGTCCATGGGTCCATGGGGCAACCGGTAGACATGATCCTCCTTCCCCTGCACAAGAAAACCTGGAGGTTGTGAAACATAGATCTCCTCCTCAAGGACGCCGTTCAGGAAGGCTAACTTGACGTCCATCTAGTAAACAGGCCAACGGTGGTGAGCTGCAAGAGCCAAAATAACTCGAATGGTGGACATCCGAGATGTAGGAGCAAAGGTCTCAAAGTAATCCAAACATGCCCGCTATGCAAAGCCCTTGGCAACAAGCCTAGCTTTATGCTTGTCCAAGGAACCATCTACAAGATACTTAGTCTTAAAGACCCATTTCACACCTATCACCTTCCGTTTCGTGGAACGCGGTACAAGCTCCCAAGTCTGATTTCGCTCAATGGAATCAAGCTCTACCTGCATAGCATGTCTCCAAACATCCTATGTAAGAGCCTCCTCAACTGTGGAAGGCTCAAAATCTTGAAGAATCTGTGACATAAGAGCATAGTTCACACAAAAAAGAACTATCCCCCTGGGCCTATAATCCGGACTGATCTGGGTGGACTTGTAGAAGAAGCAGGAAAGTGAGTAACACCTGAATCTTGTATAAGCTGGCGATACCACAAAGGAATCCTAAGAGACTCCTCTTGCTACAAGGGAGACCGAGTAGGCCTCCGAAACTTGCAAAGCACCTATCTGAGAAAGGGACTCCCCCTCACCAAGGGAAGGTAGATCCTCCTCATCTGAAGAAGGCTCCCCATCGGAGGGCTGTGGATCCCTGGAAGACTCCTGAAGGAAGGCAAAAGGGATGGAAGTACTCAATGAAGAAGGAGTAACATCCACCACAAGGGGAGGGGAAGCCAAAGTGGAAGGAGGGGTGCTAAGAGGCATCCTAGAAGGAAGAGAAGGGAGAGAAGGTGGGGGAGGGTCTGTCGATGATGAAGAAGCACCTGTAAGAGAACCATCAATCAAATCCTCGGAGGTTTTAGCTGCATCGAAGATCACATCCCTGCTCACCTCAATCTTTTGTGTCGTCAGGTCGTAGAGTTGATATCCCTTCGTGGTCGTGCTATAGCCCACAAAGATAAGCCGTCTCGACTTAGAACTGAGCTATGTCTTCCTCTTCTTCTTGTCCACATGGGCAAAAGCATCACATCCAAAGATGCGAAAGTGAGACACAGAAGGCTTCCTCCCAAAGAAAGCCTCAAAAGGAGTCATGTCCTACAATGGCGAAGTCGGAGAGCAGTTGCAAATATGCACCGCCATAGCCACCACCTCACCCCAAAGGGAATGAGGAAGACTCCTATGCTCTAGCATGGATCCCAGCATGGATCGGGCCATCTCCACCATGGTCCGACTTGCATGCTCCACCACACCATTCTCCGATGGGGTGTTTGGATGGGAATACTCCACCCAAATGCCATGATCCCTGCAAAACTAAGAGAAAAGGTGAAAAATGAACTCGCCACCGTGATCATCTCGAATGCCACGAACTTCAGAAGGAGTTTGTGTCTCCACAAACACCTTCCACTTGTAGAAACAAGACTACGCCTCGCTCTTGTACTCAAGAAATAAGGCCACACATAACGACTAAAGTCGTCCACAATCAGCATCAGATACTTGGCCTTCCCAAGGGAGGCCATGCCCATAGGTCCGCAAAGGTCGATATGAACCAACTCGAGCAGTGAAGAATCCCTCCGAGAAGCAACCTGTGTGTTGAGATTGCCTATGTTGCTTGCCCCTCAAGCAGCTAGAGCATAAAGTGTGAAGAGGAGGGAAATCTGGAAGTCCCTCCACCATCTTCCTCTTGGAAGCCCGTCGAATCGCATCAAGGTTCATATGCTCGTAACGAGCATGCCAAAGCAGCCCAAGCTCATGGGAAGCCCTCACAGCCAAGGTTGTGAGCTTGTAGAGCCCACCCTCCTGTGTACCTGTCCAAAGAGCATCACCTGTAGAAGCATCCTCCACTGTGACTGCATCCTAGGTAAAAATGACTCAGGTACCGAGCTGAGTAAGTCCATGCATAGACAATAGGTTAAAACCCAAATTAGGTACATAAACAACTTTGACATAAGAAGATCGCATGTCTGAAAACATAGGTAAACTCCCCACACCTCGAGCAGGAACTATAGAGTTGTCACCAATGGTGACAGTGCCCCCTCTTGAACAAATGTCCTGAAGCCAATCCTTCCTAAAGGTCATATGAGAAGATGCTTCGTTGTCCACAAGCCAAGGCTTCTCCTAAGTGGTAGAAGCTAGGGTTGTATCCCCCTCAACAAAGACATGCACAAAAGCAGACTCTGTTGTGGCTGGGGCCACCTTCGAGTCTTTCTCCTTAGGCTTCAGATGGGGGTACTTCTGCCAACACTTCTCCTCAGGATGAGTGCCCTTCCCACAGTGTGGGCACTTGGGCTTCTTCTCCTTCGCATCCTTCGTGTCCTCCTCTTTCTTGTCCTTGGCCTTCTCCTTCTGTTGCTTCTTCTTCTTGCCTCTCCTGGTACCTGTAGTAAAAGCCTTGGTGGAGCCACTGGCACCCACCTCTCTGAGACGCTTGTCATGCTCCAAGACAAGTGGGAAAAGTTCCTCCCATAGGAGTTTCTCGCGGGTCCTCGAGGTGATGAGGTTTGTATAGAAAACATCAAAACGGGGTGATGGCAGCTAAGTCAAGAGAATCATTGCCATATCCTTGGAAGAGATCATCCGACCAAGAGAGGCTAGCTCGCCTCGCATATCCTCTATCTTCGTGATGTGCTCCTTCATGGAAGAAGAATCATCAAGACTGAGCATCCACAATTTCTTCTCCAGAGAGGTCTTGTGGGAGAACGTCTTATACCGGTACAAAGACGCAAGCTTCGTCCACACTTCCGCCGCAATCTTCAACCTGTGAACATGAACAAGAACAGAGCCGTGAAGACTCATAAAGAGAAAGGAACGAGCTCTAGAGTTGAGCCAATCCCACAAGGCTACACGGTCCATAGAGGCCCCATCAAAAGAATCCACCAAGGGACGATCGATGGGTGAAGAAACAAGCTCCCATAGGTCGAATGTGTCAAGGATGCACTCCACTTTGCACGACCAGAGGGAGAAGTTGGAACCATCCAACTTGTCTTCCTTCGGAAAGGAAGGGAGTATGGACACCTAAATCGAGGGAATCAAGGAAGGCATATGGAGCAGTCTTTGCCGACGGAACCTTCATGATAGATGGAACCCTCTAAAATGCATGGACTGAAGAAGGCTGGGTACGAGGAGGCTCCTCATGTCATTGATCACAAAACTCCTAATAATCCTATCTTCGCTCAGAGGAATGATGAGAAAGAAGCTCATCATCTGAGTCATCGAAGCCTGAAAACTAGTAAGACATCTTCCAAAACTACAAACAACAAACAAAGTTCGCTGATGCCGAGGGATAACCACCAGAGGGGTCAGCAGTCACCGATCAGACCGCCAAACACAAGAAACTGAGGTCGCCTAGCACCAGATGCTATAAACGCAACTGTTCATGATGCAAATGCTTGAGGAGCAGTGGTCAGACACCAAAACGCAGGTTGATATGCAATCGCCAGTAAGAAAATGGCCACCAATGGTCAAGAACACTGCCAAAATAGCAAAACGCCAGTAGGAGTGTCGCCCAGCTGTAGATGAGGCCGCCTTGCTAGAAACGCAAACAAGAAGGAGAGAATGGTGATATAGCTGCCACAGAAGGGGTCGTCTGCAGTAAATGCAATGTGGGAGACCTTCAGGGATGGCCACCTTGCTGATGGTGAAGGTATGGCAACAGCAGAAAAAGGGAATGGTGTGTCTCTATGGAAGCTCTCCTCCGAGGGATCTCCGTTAGGCGATGATACCATGTGAGAATGCGCAACGGAAGAAGAAATATGAACACACACACACAGAGCGGAGAAAGTGAAGGAAGAAAATCTGCACTGACCCAAATGAATGCTGACTACAAAGTTGTAGACTGATCAGTCCTTGTACGCAGCTCGGAGCATTAGTTAGGGCACCAGATCTGGCTAGAAACAATGGCAGCACCAATGCCGAAGTGGGAATGGAGGGAGAGTGTGCTGAAATTTGCAAGATGGTGTCAGGGAATGATGGGGGGGGCTGCTATATATAGTCCCCCTAGCCTCAAAACTGGCTAACCTGGCCTAAAACTAGCCGGCTGCCCCATAATGTCCGACCTTCCCATAAAATGTGCCAACTACCTACAGCTAGAAGCTGACCGACTGGCCAAGACATGCTAACATGAAGCAGGCTCGTGATGGCAACCTTATGATTTTGGTACTCTGTGTGGATGATATGTTGATTATTACTGGGAGTGCTCATGATTAGTTGGATGCCTTGAAAGGTCATCTCAAGAAAAGTTTTGAGATGAAGGACATGGAACATGCCACATATTCTGAGGATGTGCATCATGCATGATTGCTCTAAGGGGATCCTTTACTTGTCATGGAAGGATTACATCCAGAAGATCCTTAAGTGGTTTGATATGTATAATGTTAAGCCTACTTGTTGTCCTTTACCTTCTCATGTGAAGGTTAGTCGTGCCAATTATCCGCATCCTAATGAGCAGAAGGCTAAGATGGCCAAGATCCCTTATGTATCCATAGTGGACAGTTTAATGTATGCCATGATAGCCACTCATCCTGACATAGCATTTGCAGTGGGAGTTGTGATACATATGGCTACATCTAGGAGACGCCATTGGCATGTCATGAAGAGTATCATGAGGTACCTTAAGAGCGCTCCAAATATGTGCATATGTTATGGTGGCCATGATGCAAGAGTCATGGGGTACGCTGACTTTGAATATGCAGGACATGCAAACAGTAGGAAGTCCACCTCTAGCTATGTCTTTACCTTTACTAGAGATGTTTCTTAGATGTCCAAGGTGTAGAAATGCACAACTCTATCCACGACACAGGCAAAGTATATTACAACAACTAAGGCTTGCAAGGAGGCTCTCTGGTTAGGCTATTTGGTGGGGCAAACCTTGGTATCAATGATATGGTCCCTACACTACATTATTTGGATTCTATGAGTACTATTCAATTGGTCGGGAATCCGATCTTCCATGTGAAGACAAAGCACATTGAGATGTGTTACCACTTTATCAAAGAGGTTGTTGAGGACAAGTCCATCGAGCTTGTCAAGATCTCAACTAACTAAAATCCTACAAATCTACTCACTAAAAGTCTCTCAATGGAGCATATTGCCTTCTTATGAAGCTGATGGGCATTGGATGAGATGATGTCTTTCCTCATCCTGTTATACTTCATGTACATTTTGTCCCTTTTTTCTCGTTCTCTCCTCACTAGGGGCACATTCTTTGTTGGGGGTAAAGGCATATGTACCTAACCACCCGTGTATTCATTACACTGACAGTCCATGCATACTTGTACACTGCATGTGGCAGGTGTCCATCACTGTCACTTTATGCTTTATCCTTTCAGTGGCATTTGAATAAGGGAAAGCTTGCACATTGTGATTGTTGGAGTTCCCACATACTATGTCTCTTGCTCTTATTCTCATGCTTTTTCCACCATAACTCTTGCTTCTGCTCACATGCTTCCACTCAAGGCTTCTCCCTTTAAACTTATGTGAATTAGAAGTTACTATAAAACACTCTACCCACAAAAGTACGTCATGGTTGGTTAGCTTGAATGGAGAAACATATTTAATTATTGTTTCTTGTTCTAATGGTCCTGAGAAATGGAGTCTCCTATTTCTTAAATGTGTCATTTTGGAGCATCAAAGGCTCCACAACAAAATAAAAATGAATTTAAAATATTTAAGTAACCCCAAAGTGTGATATTTAAAAACCATACAAAAGTAGTTTGAGACAAAAGGATATTGTGAATTTGTTGGAAGAAAATAAGACAAGCCTAATGGAATGATACCCATTGTAAATAAGAAAATCAATATTCTATGGACTTAAAGCTAAAGATATCACTTCTAAAATCAATGCCTTTATCGAAGAATTAGCCACGTCTTTATGGAAACATCAAGTATTAGGCTCTACACACCTAGCGTCTAACACTTCACGCTTGGGTAAATCAAGCAAGCGGCAAGTTTACGTGAGCCAACCAATCGACCAAATCACTAGTCAACTAGCTAACCAAATCACAAGCACAATAGCATGTTTTGCAAGGGGGCTACACACGCAACAAGTGGCACCCACTCCAATCCTTTCAATAATAATATTAAAAGAAGGGATAAGAGGTAAGAGATGCTTTCTAAAATTATACCACAATTTTCTAGTTGTTGCAAGGAAATGTCCATAGTCAAGGATCAACTAACAAATGTTTCAAAAAGAGAAAAGATAAGCCATCAATAAAATATTTTTAAAAAGTAAAAACAAAAGAATATCTAGAGTCTACATGAGATGGTCCTTGTAAGAGAGTTGGTACTCTATAAAAGGATCTTGAAGATATTTCTACAAAAGTTTAAAACTTTAGAACATGGCTTCATTTTGTTCCTCTTTTATTAAGAAGTTTCAGACTCCGCTCATTGGCATAACTCCTAAGGTGAAATTTTGTCTACCTCAAGCTCTCAAGAATCCTCAACATGGTCCCAAAATGTGTTTGTGTGTATGGTGGCAAATGCATTACTTCATTCTACCAATGATTATTGATTTTTATCTTACTACAAAAATTCAAAACATTATCTATCATTCGATGTATCCACTATCATTTTAAAAAAATGTAGTTCAATTAAGAAGAGTGCTTTAGATACTTAATTAAGATTATCAATGATAAGTTATCAAGACAAAAAGCATGAGTAAAAGGCTCTATAGTTGGAGGATCAACTTGCAACAATAAACCTTGTGCCACCTCTTTGCATGGTACATCATGAATTGGATCTCACTAGATGCAAAAAGTTTGGTGTATTTTGGATGTAAAGTTGGTTGGCTTTAAGTACGCAATTTTAGAACACCATAGTATGACTCCATATTCAAACCCCAAATGTCTTGCTTCTCACTAAGTGCCATAGACAATGCCACTAGTACAATCAAAGGTCAATTGCCTAACTCTTTATCCATATTGACAACACAATTATTAAAATGGTAGAAGATGATAAAGAAGTGAAGATTCATATTTTCATGGTTCATTAGATGGTGGACTCTAGCCAACTCAAATTGTATCAATATATACCAACATAAACAATTCTTGCTTCCACTCTATGAGTAGTATTGAAGTGTACCATTTATCTTTGGACCTTACAAGTAGGGTTGACTAAGATCTACACAACCAACCATTAATAGATCCCCATCTCATCTCACCATGAAAAGTATCAAGCCAACTTAATGACATGATATCACCAATATCTACTTGCCATGGCTACCTCTCGAAACCCCATCTCAACAAAATTGTGACAAACCAACTAGCCTTTCAAAGGAGCCACCTAAAGGTTGCATATAGGTAGATCTCAAGTGAATCTATCCACATGCCATGAGCCCATGTTTGCAATCAAAGCATCCACATCCTTTGGTGGGCCCATGGGCTTCTCGAAGGCTACTAGAGCCATTGCTCCTAGATGCCTTTCTTGTATTACTTGCTTGCACCTCGTGCTTGCAATCCATTCTTGTATTACTTGCATGCATCTCATGCTTGCAATCCATGAGAGGCAACCTCCCTTAAGAGCCACCCAAAGAATGTGTGGAAAAAGTCTAGAGTGAGTCCATCCATGGAGTAGGTCTCAAGTGATTCCATCCACATGCTTGCAAGCATAGCATCCAAATCCTTCAACGAGCTTCTCTAGAGAGCACATGTAGTTCTAGTGGTACATTGAACACATGGTAACTATTAAGTGTGGAGTTGCATTCCCATATCAATAAGATCATCCAATAATAGCAAACAAAATAAACTAAGATTTGGGCTAGTCTTTCCAAAAGGCTCTCACCTAAGGCCATACAATCACGTGTGTGAAGAAGAGAACACCAAGCTTTGCAAAAGCCTCACCCTTACAAGGCATGCTAATAAAAGCCCAAAAACACAACCTACTCCTTGCAAAATCACTATTTCTAATAACTTGTCCAAACAAGAACATAACCTAGACCCACACCAAACAGTGAGCTCTACCAAGAAGAAGAGAACACCAAGCTTTGCAAAAGCCTCACCCTTACAAGGCATGCTAACAAAAGCCCAAAAACACAACCTACTCCTTGCAAAATCACTATTTCTAATAACTTGTCCAAACAAGAACATAACCTAGACCTTTCCACCACATTAAAATGGCCCTTCCCAATAATGGTGGTGTACACTAAACCAAGTCTCCATAGAAAAGGTAGACAAGAAGCAATCCCACATGTAACTACGGAGTCCACATTCCAAGGCACAAGCACTCACATCAAGTCAATGGAACTACATTCAATAGAGACCAGCTGATGAGCACAATGAAGCCAATGAAAATAATCCCCAAGCATATTTCACTTGTGTGCACCCTCAATCATGAGTACTTCTCTCTTGTAGACTGCATATATTGCACCACCTCAATCTATCTGAAGTGTCAACCTTACTGTGGCAGGGGTATCCTTTGGTACTTGAGCAAAACTGTCATGGAAGGCTAATAAGACACTGTAGGTTCCTCTTGTTATCGCTTTAATATTGTGTAGTCCAGATGGGTGGGTTTGTATGAGAGTATCATGAGCTATGTGATTTGTAGTCTAAATACGTACAACATCTGATAGCACTACATAGTATGGTACAAATTTTTGTCACTTGGTATCCATACCAAAAAAGACTAGAAAGACGGCCAAAATTAAGAACCACTTTCATTCATTAGCTCATACTAATGGCTCCTTCATGCTTGGGCCATGTTGCCATCACATGGCAGGAGATATTCATACATGACATGCTTTACACCACATGCCACTTGCTATGTCAAAGTTTAATGTCCCTTCACAAAATAGGGACATATCGCTTTCACTGTGAGGTTTGCAAAGAATTTGCTTTTTACAGAGTACCAAAGAATAGAGGATAGAAGCCCTTAATAAAATCAATTAGCTAGAACCTGGTGGAGTTGATTTGCAGGGCTAGCATACCACCCAAAGAGGTTGGTTGCATGGTGCCATCAGTTGACTGCTGTGAACACATGCTTAGACAGTCAGCGGCTCTTGTTCTGAATCAAGAGTGCTTTCAGATGACCAAGCCTCAATAATTTCTACAAATAGCAGAATCCCAGTCAGATTTTGAAACAATTCCATACAAATTTAAGCCTTGATCAGATTTTATTGAAAAATGTAGCTAATGCTAGGAAAGCTCACTTGTTTTGGGTCTTTCAGACACGATCATCAATCGGTTTTGTAAAACAGAAGCCATGAATAAAAAGATAGAACACATTCCAAACATGACTGTGATGGGAAAGGCATTGACCTGCAGCAAAATAGGACATAATTAGCTTGGAACGTATTTTGTATTAAATGCCAGTACCAGAGGGGCTGCACAGCAAGCTTGGATGAAAACCGCACTGCTAGAAAGGACAGGCAACAAGAAGTTTGAAAGAAACTGGACTTTATGATAAAACCCAGCATGAAACAGTTCTAAATTATTATTGGACTTACGTTGTATAGAACAACACACACAAATATGTTGACTGGGATTCGAAAGAAATTCAGAATAGTGCTCCTGGACTCCTCCGGAACATGTTGAGACCGCAATTTCATGATTGATGGCCAGAATATGCCTACACATGCTTCAAAAACACAGAATGCAAAAAGCTGTACCCTACCGGATGCTCTCATAGTGCCACCCTTTTCTCCAGAAGATTTCATGAAAAGCTGTTCAAACAATCCAAAAATTAAAAAAATCTAATCTAAACTAACACACACTATGATACATAATATTGACCTGAAGGAGAGAAATGTCAACTTTTCTTCCAAAAATGTAAAGCAACTTACTTTAATAGCAACTGGAGAAAGAAGAGTGGCAGCTGAAACAAGAAACACCATTTGCATATAAGCCTCCACCTTCAATGATGATCGTGCCATTAGTCGAGCAGCCAAAGAGCTTCCAATCATAGAAGACAGCATGAACGTAGCGAAGATAAACCCATGGGGGATATCTTCATCATTAGGGCTCAGAGCAGGTGTCCAAAGGAAAACAAACGTGTACATTGAGCCTTCAAAAAGTGATTGTATTGCTCCCAGCAAGGCGATCTTTTCATCTGCTCTCATCAAACCCCCAGTAAAAGCCTATGTGAAAATTCAATGTCAAGTGATTTCACACAAGGAATAACACAAAGGCCTTCGATAATTACCAGAAGCAATAGCAGTTGCAGCAGATTTAAACTGAGAAAACAAACTTTTGTCCTCTGAACTGTCCCCATAGTTTTCAGACCATGAGTACAGTATAATAGCCATTCCCACTGCTAGCACACATGAGGCAGCATCAAAAGGGGACACTGGTCCAAGGGATAATGTATCAGCCAGCAGATTGGCAACCAATCCTGATACAATAGCTATAAGCCCATTTCCCAAAAAGACTGCCTTCGAAAAGGTCAAGGACAGCCATTGAGCTTCAAAGCCTCTCTGCATCCTCCAAAACAATTAAGTCAGACTTGGAAACTCCAAAATAAGAATGTGTTAAGAAAGCATCAAGAAATAAGTTGAGATATTTAGCATACATCAGCCATTGTTTGCAAGTTACCTTGAAGTGCTCTGCCACTAGCCAGGATTCAAAGGCTGAAAACAGTAGAGATGTAGCAATGCCACCTAGTATTCTGCCTGCCATAAGCACCTTATATTGAGGAGAATGCTTAGTCATACAGCTTAATATATATGTGATGCAGTATGTGATACTGGCCCTTTTTCGTCCACTGTAGAGACAAACTAGATGTCAAGAGAATTTTCACTGCAGCTATAATGGCAGGCTTGAACAATGTATGAATCTTTATACTCACTATTTGTCCGCAAGTGAGCCAACAAAAGTGCCGAATACCATTGATGACCCAAACCCAGCTATGAAAAGCCTTCCAATATCACCTTTATTGAAGCCATATTGAGTATACAGAAAATACACATATGGTCCTTGAAGCCAGTCACCAGCTGCAAACCCACCAGCCAACAATCACTAAGTATGTGCAATGGCGAAAAAATGTTTGCAAAAACAAAGTCCATTAATGCTCCAAGCCTCCAGGTCCAAAACCTCCACATTGAAACATGACACACAGCACCACACACTGAGAAACACCAACCGACACTGAAACCAGATTAATGGCTTGTATGTACACTAGAGGGTAACAGTTGATTTCCAGCACCTTCATTCAAACAGAGCCTAGGCAAACAACTGAACAACATGCATGTAAGTCAGGTGTATAAACTTGCATAACCTAGATTGAGCTGCAGAAAATTTTCAGTACCAAGAATAACAAGTTAGAAACTTTTATTTCTGCTGAGATTCAGGTACTCTTGGTCTTGTTCCAACTGATCAGGCAAACCCACGTGTCTGTAACAGCTCACATTGCCTCTCCACTGCACATTGGGCACCACATCTGAATACTTCATGTGCCACACCATCAGCCCCAACTCCTCCTGCTTACTCCACTAGAAAGCCCTATCCTCAGTGGCATCATAGGTACTTGGGAAAGGTTCAACAATGTGCATAGCAACAGACAGGATCCACAAATGAGACAGTACTAGCAAGGATCCCAATCTTATTCAACATCAATGCTTCATTTAACTTGAGCCGGAAAAGCAGAGGCAGCTTGAAAGTATTGCACATCTGGTTTTAGTGTCAGAGATGTCTGTTTCCCTCCAGAATATCATCCCTCAAAACATTTGCTACAATTCCAAAAGGCACGTTAAGATGCTCACATTTCCCCTGATAAGCGGACATACAGTGTGACACAACACTGATACAGAATGGAGAATCCTGTCACATTGGAAGGTACTTCCTTGTTCCTCTAACATCTGAAGAGCCCCTTGAAGATGTTATTTGGGATTTGAAGGATTGAAGAAGGAAGCATGGAACTATATGTCCGTGTGATTTTCAAACTATGCATATAGATCTGCTAGCGAGATCAAGTTTTGCTGGGATTTCATTGAAAGGAAGACTGATAGATCTGTTCCTTTCCTCCTTATAGTCCTAAACATGAATCGGCGGCTCGTTTTACTCCTACAAAGTGGACTGTCATCTGTATGACCGACCTCTGACGATGCCCTGACATGAAAGCACGCTCTCCTTTCTATTTTGCACTGCAACAGCCTCATAACAAGATGAGGTCCGCAATGTGCAGACTTTCATCGTCACATTACATCGAGAGGCCCCCAATGAGTGCAGGTTTGCATCGTTTCACTCCAGTGTGCAGATTTGCACCGTTACGCTCTTTCACCTTAGAGAACACAACGAGCGAAGACAGAGCCAAAACCTGGAAGAAGGAAACGAAGAAGAAGGAGAGGAAAGATCAGATATGGAAGCTTACCCATCATGAGGCAGTATACGAGCAGGTAGTTGTTCTTGAAGGCGGAGAATGCAGAGCTGGTGATAATGCGGTCCTTGTTGGACTTGCCGAGCTCCACGCCCACCAGCAGCAGGAGCAGGAAAAGGAAGAGCGCAATGTAAAACGTCTCCATGGCTGGCCGGAATAATGAGGGATATTCAGAAGGGGAAGCCGACAAAGGGCGAAAATTTTGACCTGAGATTTCTTGATCACGATCGAGAATTTGATGAAGAGTTGCTTTGTTCTATTAAGTCCGCAGTCTCATGGCGAGCTATGGCGATAAGTAAGGCTCCTGTGTGACAGAGAACGGGTGTGGGGTATGGCTATGGAGCGAATGAAGCTTTCTGCTGCAAGTATGAAAGGGCAAATGCAGCAGCAGAGAGCAAGAAGAGCGCCGGGACAAGAAGAATGCCTGGCCTAGGGTTTCTTGGCCATGGCTGCCCTCTCTCTCTCGCTCTCTCCTGACTGAAGATGAAGGCAAAGCATTTGTTTTTGCCCCTCCTTTTCTATCATCCTATTTTCTCATTTAAAACTTTACAATCCCACAGTTTTTTGAATTCATAGACAATATAACTCACATAAATATCATTTTTTGGAAGTCATAAATAACGTCATCAAAATGAAGAATGATCATATTTTTAAATATGATTAATTATCATATTTTTAAATAAACATATTAACATATCATGTGTAATCCCCATCTTCACAAACATGTCTATTTTACCGAGTCTTTCTCCGAGACAGTGCCCCCCAATAAACATACACATCAAATGAAGATATTTACTCATAAAATGAAGAATGATCATCTATACTATTAGTTAACGAGAGGTGGGGGGCGGGTGCCGCGTGGCAACTCCCCACCTCCCCCACAAGAAAAAAAAGAGAACGCAGGGGCGGGTGCCACGCATCCAACACCCGCCCCTGCCCACAAAAATCGCGCCCTTCCCGGTGCGAAGTGCAGGGGCGAGTCTAGGCGCGGAGCGCCTAGTGTTTTTAAATATGCACATTAACATATCATGTGCTCATTCATAACTTGATTAAACATACACTTTAACAATTCTTCATTTCATAATTAATCTCATCCATGTTGGATATGCCATTAGGAACTTCATCAAAACTACTAGTGTGAACTCATGATATTTTGTTTTTCACTAGAGACTTCTGAAATTATTGATAGCATAGCTCTTATTAAATTATGGAAAGAAAGAGGACTAAAGATGGTATGCTTGAAAAAAGATACTATATTACAAATATCCAAATACACAAAAGTGATGAAGCTTTTGGCCATTCTTTCTCCTCTTCTATCATTCTTTCATCAAAATATTTGCTTTTAATTATGCATTTTTGACAATGGAATTTTAATTAACTTAAAACAAAAAAGGTAGACAAATGATGGGAACCCCCACTCTTCCACTTATCTCTCATGATTTGCTTCAACCAAGAATTATCTACCTTGTCTACATTCTTCCCAACATTTCTAGGTGCATTTATTTTGTCAATGCCTTTTCCTCCATTCCTCTCCTTTCAATTACAATTCAATGTTCACTTATAAATATTTGTATAAAGTGTAGTTACATTTAAAAACTAAAGTGAGAAATTTACATCATTTGTAAAATCCTTCTAGATAGCATGCTATTTTCACATGTTCGATGGGCTAAGGGCTTCGACAAAAAATCTTGTAGACTTGTGCTAACTTCTTGGCAATTCTAAATACACAAAGAATCTCATAGCAACAATAGGGGGATGCTTCACATAAAAGTTAAGGAGTCTTGTGCTTTTTTGAAAAGCTTAGTATTTTTTAAGTTCTAGATGTGGCAAATTACAACTTGCCTAATTAGGTTCTAAACTTTTATCGATTCCTCATCCATTTTTACATGTTCACCAAAAGGGATCAGCCTCACATTGATTTCATCATTAAGTCCAGCGCATTTGACTTGTCCTTCAATTCTCTTCTAAAGAACTTTGGATATTGGATGTTCCTAGAAGAGGTCTTATATAGATTGCTCCATGTGTTAGCATAGCACACATACCAATGTAGGTTTAGGATAAGAGTTGGGGGGTGAAAATTTAGCCCAATGGCTATTTTTAAGAGGTTTTTGGGCAACAAAGCTGATATTTTGGGTAGCAAAGCGCAAAGCTGATATTTTGGGCTTCGAAACTTAAGAAATAGGCCATACATAAATCAAAATTGTCATTCAAATTTAACCCTAGAATAGTCAAAATCAAAGTTTTTTTTAGCAAAGCTTCACCCTATTTTCTAATTACTTGATATTTTATCAACAAAATATTCACCAACTTGTGTTTAAAGGCAAGAAATTATGAAGGTCCCTTGTTTTCACCCCTAGTAACTTTTTCACTTTTGCCATTCTTTGTTAACTTTCAATCAAAGATTCACTCAAGTAAATTCATTTTTTAACTTTCTATGATACATTTTGTAGGAGGGGAACTCTACCCTTGTAAAAGTTAGCTTGTTATTAAAATCAAAATTGATTTGAATTATACCTCTAGTGAGACTATTAAGTCCATGATGCTTATGAGTTGTGCTTCTATTCATCCACTTAATGGTGGTTCGCTAAGGTCATGGCATTCAACGGATATTCAAAACCTACGCATGTTTTATGGTAGTTGTATGAGTTTTTGCTATTTGTTTAGCTAGCATTTCTTATCTTGTGTGCCCCCATCTGTGGCATTCGTTGTGAGGGGGTGGTTGTAGGGGGGATTAAAGAGATTTAGCTAACAATAAATTGAAAAAAAAATATTTGTTGTTTTCATTCGAAATATTTGTTTTTAGCATTCTAAAATAGTACCAACAAACTATTTCTTTTTTTTCTTTGTAATATTTGTTTTTAGCATTCTAAAATAGTATCAAAAAACTATTTCTTTTTTTGTTTGCAATTTGCTCTACAAATAGAAGGTATTCAAAGTGCAAGTGATTGTAAATTTCTTGCATGGGACTTTCCAAAAAAAAAAAGGATTATTCTTATTCATTATCTCACAAGGATCAATGATATGCTTATTCATTGTGTGCTTATTGGTGTGTTTGTTATTAGTATTTTGAGAAGGATTCGTTTGGAAGGCTTGGAGTTTCTATTTTGAAGATCTAGCTCCTACCATTAGAGTTGGAAAGTCTCTCTTATTTTGTGTTTTCTATTTTCATTAATTGAACGTTGGTTTTCTTCTTATGCTCATCTAAGGTGGTAGTTGTTGGTTTTGTTGTTTGCAATGCTTTTTCTCTTCTTTGAGGTGGTTTTAATTGTTAGGAGAGCTTGGAGTTCTACTTTGAAGACAAAACAAATAGAATTATGGTATTTTTATCTTCTTTACTAGTATGAATCATAACTATAATGTTATCCTCATTTTTTGATGTATTGTTATCCTCATATTTTGAGGTGTTTGTTATCATCCCATTTGTTATCTATCTCTTCTTTCGATGGTGTGAATCAGATAACCATTTATCCATCCTCCTATTTCAACGTGTGCACAATTGTATGTTTTCAAATGTCTAAAATTTAGTGCATCCTTGCTTTCTATAATCATTTGATAACATGTACTAGCTACATCCCATGTCAATGCATTTCTAAGAAAAATCCCTATTGTTCCAAGATTTTCTACGATTGCATGAATATGCGCGTCAACAATGTTTATGATAATGAATTCAACACCTTGAATCCGGAAAAAGTGTTTACAAAAATATTCTATTCTAATGATGCAATCTCTTTCTCCACAATTGTTTGCATGTCTCTATTGCAAGGAGTGAAAGCCTATAGATGGAAATCATAGGAAAGAAAAGGCTTATCGATTCTAGAATTTGATGCGTTCTGTGTGGCACTGGTAAGAACAAAAAACTATTTATTCCATGTTTGAAATAAGTTCCATAATAAGTTGATGCAATGTAGTTTTATCAGAATGCAAGATTTTGGTTTCATCTTACTATAAAATTGAGTTTATGAGGTAATGATACACTTGAGTGGGAATTGCAATGATATTCTTGGCATGCCTCATGTATCAATGGTTTCTTGTTTTGTGTCATGTAGATTAGAAGGAGTATTTATACCAAAAACATGTCCATCCACAAGTATGAATTCCTCATCAATAGTCTCTTGATGAGTGGTACAACCACTAGTTTCTCTTGTTACATCAAGAGGTCTTACTTTTCTATCATCTAGACAAGCAGGATTATATTACATGACTATCTTCAATAAAAGGTGTGAACTTATGAGTTACAATATAAACATGGGCAATACCAATTAGCTTTGTACTAATGTGCAATCTATAGAAGTTGGGCTATGGACTATGCCAACATCATCTTGATCTATAGGGACAAACTCTTTCCTAACAACATATTCTTTACTGATTGCATGAGTATTGTTTGTCTAGTTGGAAGTAAACTCTCTAACACTTTTTGCTTCATCAATTGTTGTCACCTAATTTAGAGAAGCAAATCTACTACCTATGATAGAATTTCTTTCATTTGGAGGTCTAAAATCATATGAGAACGGCAGAAGAAGAGCTATAGGAGGAGGAGAAAGAGGGCCGAGACGAAGGTAACACTCAAGACAGATGGTGCCACCACACTACCTAAGGGGAAGCAAGTCACGGACGTAGATGCGGAAACATCTGCTTCTAAGAAGACAGAAAAGGGGAGTGCCAAGATTAGGAAGTATCGTGACTCGAGGAACTAATTGGAAGTAATGAATAAGGTCAATGAGTGGGTGAGAGAATCCCAAGAGCACCTCAAAGATGCCAAACCTATCATGGAAGACAAGATCAATGAGCTATCTAGCATGAGGACACCAGTCTCGCCAATGCAGTTAACATCGGGAGACGTATGTGCACCCCATGTAGCACTACAATGGCATAGCCTAGACACCACATGCAAGCAGACCGGGCGAGATCATTGGTAAATGGGCATAAAGCCTAAGGAAAAGCAAGCAATTGGTAACTTGCTCATGACATTGATATAAGCCCTTGTGACTCTACCTATGGGAGAGTTGCTTAAGCAAAACCCAACATTATGGCAAGGGTTGCAGCAATGGGTAGAAAGACCTAACAAGCTTGGAGTGACTAACTTGCTTGACCATAATGCAGTAATGTAGATACCAACTTAACCCTAAACTCAATGCCTAAGTCTTTGCATGTAAATGCTTTTTACGAAGGCATAGAGGTGCATGCAGTCTTACCTATCAATGCATTAGGAGATGCCACAAAGAAGGGAATTGTACATATAGGAGCGAGAGTCTGTGTGCTTAGCATACAACCCTATAGGCTTGGGGTAATCCACTTGTGGAGACCGCTAGGTTTAACATCCTCAAGTACACAATGAAGGTTAGACCATTTGGAGTACTAAAAGATTGGATGCATGTGCTAGCCACCATCGATCTCCTGTTCTCAGATCACAAGGAGGATTGTAAGCGAGTTGCCATGGCAGTGAGTCCCACAAGGTCCCACCATCTCACTGGCCTACTGTGCTGAGAGTAGGATCCCACCATCAGTACCACTCTATGTGATGGCCAAGAGCTCTGGTAAACAACCAATGCTTGTCCCCTTCCACATCCCATCTAGTAGACTCAAACTCCAGGGGATTCTTGAATACTTGACTAGAGAGATAGTTGGTAACCCAATTGTCAATCTCAAACCCCTCAAGGATCTCATGGATGAGAAGCTGAAGTGGTAATGGACCAAAGTGCACGGCTTGACTCTATTGCACAATTGGGCGTTAATCATGGACGAAAAGAAGGTTGGGAGTAGAAGCCTAAGAGATGAGGAGTAGTCAAAATATGACGATTCGAACAACAAGTACAAAGACTACTACTCTATGAATAAGGAAAGTGGAAAGAGGCTGATACAATAGAGTATGATATGGACGGCCAAGTGATTAAACAGATACAAGCATACTCTAAGCCACCACAAAAAGCCAATGTCTTTAGGATTGAAAGAGGAGCCATCAGGATGAAATGCGACTGTACTTGGTTGGACCACCTGAGCGTAATGGATTATGAGCAAGCATGATTAGTTTAACCAAGTACCACACCATTCTTTAGAACTAAATCAAACTCAGAGTTGTGATCACCAAGGGAAACTCCTTCCTCTAGCAAGGGTTGTGAGTTTAACTCTGAATCGGAAGTGCACTCTGAGAGTGATCTAGAGATACCCTGACCACATAAGAGCAAATGCACCAAAGGAGACCTATTGGTCCACCTAAGGCGCAGGCGATTGAGGGAGGAAAAGAGGAAGAAGTCAAAGGAGTCAAAAATTGAAAAGCATAGGAAGCCCCAAGATCTACTGAAGCACTTTACGAAGTTCAAAAAAGGTGATAGGGTGGTGATCTTGCTAGGAGCTAAGAGGAAAGGACATGCAAGTGAACCAATAGAGGGACCCACCAAGGTCAAGAAAGCCAACTTAGCGAGGGAAGGTGAAAAGCCTCGACTTGTATTTATAATTGAGGACCTAACTTAAAAAGAGGAGGCTAATCTTGTCGCTCTCTCACTAGAGTACATAGATGTGTTTGCTTGGTGGTCCTTAGACAAACTAAAAGGAGTAGATTTGAGGGTCATGACTCATAGCATCCCCATGACTCCTAATGCAACGCCAGTCAAGCAACAACCATACCGAATGAATCAGAAGCATGCACACACTGTTAAGGAGGAGATAGATAAGCTATTGAAGGTTGGATTCATCTATAAGGGTCTTAAAGAAGAATTGGAAGATTCAAATGTGTGTGAATTATAAAAAGGTCAATGCTGCAATGAAGAGGAACAACTATCCACTGTCTTACACAAAAAACATGCTCGAAAGAGTAGTGGGGAAGGAAGCCTATAGTTTCGTGGATGGCTTCTTAGGCTACAACTAGGCGTAGGTACACCCTGAGGGACAGACATAAGATAGCGTTTGTGACCAAATGGGGCGTATTTGCCTACGTAGTCATGCCATTTGGGCTAACAAATTTGTGGCTACCTTTCAGCACCTCATGTGTGCTATCTTCATCAAAGACATGATTAGGCAAGAATTGGAGGTATTCGTTGACGATCTATGTGTCCACTCTAGTTGGGGGAAACACCTAGATAAACTTTGTATAGTCTTTGAGTGGTGTAGGTTGTATAATCTTTCCTTGAACCCCCTAGAGTGCTAGTTCTAGTTAAAACATGGATGTATCCTAGGGCATGTGGTGTCTAACAATGGCATTGCCATCAACTTCTCCAAAGTCAAGGTCATTGCGGATTTACCACCATCCATGAACTATAAGGGAGTTCAGTTCTTCCTGGGACAGACAAGGTACTCTCGGGGATTCATCCAAAACTATGCATTGATTGCTAGATCCCTTTACAAATTGCTAATCGTATTTGAGTGGACTAAGGAATGCCAATGTGCTTATGAGGAACTAAAGAAGGCTCTTACGATCGCAACAGTCCTATGAGTCCCAGATTGGAGCATAACATTCCACGCACACATTGATGCATCAAAGTTCGTTGTGGGAGCCGTTTTGTGCTAACTTGGTGAGCATAATCTTGATTATCCTGTGAGCTTTGTTAGTAAATAACTCACATATACAAATATAAATTACTCCACAACGAAGAGGGAAGGCCTAGCCATGGTGTTTGTTGTGAATAAGTTCTATCATTATCTTCGAGCTACACCTTTCACCTTCTTTGTTGACCATCAGGCTTTGCTTTATTTAGTAAACAAACCTTGTGCTACGTGACGCGTAGCTAGATGGTTACTTTTGTTTCTAGAGTTTGACTTCTTCATGGTTGTAACACAAGGGTAAACAACACTACATGGTAGACCATATGTCCCACATACCCACAAGAGAAGCTGCTGACAAGGGCATCATAGATGACCTTTTAGATGCACACCTTTTTAGCATGACTAGTGAGAGAGACTTGTTCAGGCTTGATTTAACACCATATTGGGTAGATGACATAGTCCAAATCCTAGAGCATGGATTGTCTGAGAGACCCATAGAGAAGGCTAGACTAAAGTGCCTTATCCTCAAGGTCTAGCCCTATCAATTAATAGTTGGCCAACTCTATAGACTAGGATAGGATGGGCTATTATGAAGATGCACATGTGAGCACGAGATGCATGATGTACTTGCTAAAGCGCATGGTGGAATTGCTTGAGGACAATCTAGTAGAGACACTATGGTATGCAAGGTGTTACAATCTCAACTATGGTTGCCCACCCTATTCCATGATGTAGCTAAGTTCATGAAGCATTGTGACAAGTGCCAGATAACCAAAGTCTCAATACCTAAGGACAGGATGGAGTTGACCCCAGTAATAGTAGAACAACCCTTTGAAAAGTGGGGAATCGACTTCATTAGGCTGATCAGTCCCACAACGCAGTACTCATAGGTGAAGTACATAATTGTGGATATAGATTATCTCACAAAATGGGCTAAAGCTCAATCCACTAGAAAGAATGACACTAGGACTATGGCTAAGTTCTTTTGGGAGTAGGTGATCTCACAATTCGATTACCCCATCAAACTAGTTAGTGATCAAGGCACACACTTTATTAATGAAGTGATTGCCTACTTACTATCCACCTTCTTGATTATCCATGGGAAATCCTCACTATATTATCCCAGGCTAATGGTCATGCAGAATCCATGAATAGGATCCTAGTAAATGTCCTGGCTAAGGTAGTCTCCACCTCGCCCATTGACTAGGGCAATAAGCTCATGGCAGTGCTATGGGCCTATAGGATGGCTTACAAGATGGTCGTAGGGGGTAGACACCATTCAAGCTAACCTATGAGACTGAACCAATCGTGCCAGTGGAGTTCTTCATTCCAAGCTTGAGAGTGGCAATACAAGAGAGATGGGATGGCAAGGAAGCATGGACGGAATGCCCAGTGGAGTTAGAACGCTTCTTTGAAACCCAACTCTTGGCAACTCATGCACTAATTTGTGAAAAGGCAAGACACAAGAGTTGGTTTGACAAGCATGCCAAACAATGTGACTTCAAGCAGGAGGGAGACCTAATGCTCCTACACTCGGTGAAAGGCCATAAGAAAAAGATGAAGTTCAGGGGATTGGTATCTTTCAAGGTTTACAACATTAGCCGAACTAGCAATGTAGAGCTTGAGACTTTAGAGGGGGAGAGCATAAGCTTCTTTAATGGTAGTTGCCTCAATGTAGAGCTTGAGACTTTAGAGGGGGAGAGCATAAGCTTCTTTAATGGTAGTTGCCTCAAGATGTACTACCCTCCAGTACACCCACTACATGAGCCTCTAATGTTGGACTGGCGTGTGAATGTAAGAGTAGCCACCCTCATTGAGATAGAGGATGAGGATGAGGAAGTAGTGACATTTGCATACTTGCGCATAATGGTCATTGACCACAGGACATATGCCTTTGATGCACTTACTGACGAGGGAGCTAACTATAATATCCTCACATGATCATTGGACCCTCATTGGTCAGCCCCACTTGCAACCTACTAACGCAAAACTTAGCCCGTTTGGGGGGCAAACTTATTCATTGCACTAGGAAAGTGCAAGGTAGCGATCTCTATCGAGAATGAAAGCCTCCTAAAAGCCTACCAATGATCTTCTACATAATGCCTAACACCAAGGCCGTTGGTAAGGAATCACTGTGATAGGATGTGCATTTAAGAAACAAGCACATTGCAATGTCGACTACGACTCATAGCACATTCACCTTACCATTGGAAATGTTTGAATAGTGATGGCTTTTAGCAAGGGCAGCACGGTTCCATCTAAAATCGCAGTGCCATCGATAGAGCAACTTTATGCCAAGCCTAAGGAGGGGGGTTGTGACTTATCCCAACCCACCACAACAAACCGACCACAACCACCAACAAGTGCACCCAACCACTAAACAACAACTCAAATGGGCTCTAAAACCATGATCACACACCCACCTAGAAGCCAATTCGCACGAACTCATAATCCCAGAACCTCATGCCCTAGGCTTAGGAGACACATCTATTGCTATAGGAACCCACAAATGGTCAAGCCACGATGGATGCCCAAAGACCTATTGCGTGCTCAAGGCTACTACGAAGGTAACACTTGGATTTGGTTGCCCAAAGCACAAGTGGCATGCATGTCCCTTAGCCACTACTCTCCAACCCTTCTCCACGAGACAATAAGCCAACTAGGTATGAGAAATGAACCGACCCAAAATGAACCAAACCCATCGAGCCTCAATAGATCTATTGACTAAAACTGTGGCCCATTGCATTCGAACCAACTCAACCTGACACATCTACTATTCCAACCGCTCCATAAGTAGAGAGCAGCACGTTAACTAAGCCACAAGACCAGAGCATTACACAACACCCCACTGAATAACCAAAGTAAGGATCGAATCATCAGCCAAGGCATTGTCATCGAGCTAAAGACCTATATAGGTGAGTCACTGGCCACCACAACTAAGTCGACCAAAAAATGGCCGCATCGAAAGCGTCCATGACAGGGTTTGGAGGGCTATTGATGGCCATTATCCAAGAAGCTGCGGGAGAGACAAAAAGGGAAGAAGAAGTAGGGGAAGTCCGGAGAGATCTCCTATTCAAGAGCAACACATGTCCCTAGTCCCAAAAAGCCCATCAACATCTTCGAATGTGAGAAAGGTGAGAGAGGAAGAAGCAAGCAAGCCACATAAAGAGAAGGCAGAGCAAGCTATAAGAAAGAAGGGAGCTCAACTTCAAGCACAACAGCAATAGGAGGGGTCTAGTGAAAGGATCGTTAGTGAGCAAGGTGGGGAGGGTTCAGTCTCATATTGAGCCAGGGGGAGGAAAAGAAAATCATGTTGAAAATCTCGGGCAAGAAGAAGAAAACCACAACAAGAGATAATAAAGCCCAAGCAGTCGTGTGGAAGAGGAAGCAAAAAGAAGAGGAGGAATGCTTGCGAAAGGTAGAAGAAGAGTCCTGAAGGACGGAGGAAGAATGAAAAAAGAAGCAATAAGAGGAGGAGGAAAGGCTAAGGAGAGAAGAGAATGAGTAAATGGCTCTTGCCATCAGGTTATCGGTTGAGCAACCCTCTTGCACAGAAGAGCTTGATAGGAGGAGACTAGATTATGCACCTAGAACCAAATTTGTAGTGGCAGAAGTGGTCAGAAAACCTATAGTGGAAGGCAAAGGAAAGGCCCCATTAGATCTGATTTCGCTCGTCATAGTTGCCACCACTACCACCACCCAAGAAACCACAGATGCAAGAGTAAACCAAAGCAATGTGATGGCTTGGCTATAGTACCTAGTCAACATAATGTAATAATTTGGTTTAGTGCCCACCAATGGAGGAGCCCCTATACTAGGAATGAAGAGGCTTGCCACTATTGACATCGAATATAGAAAAGACCCAAAGAAGGCCAGAGTGGAACCCTCGATATGTCCATACCCTCGGCCATGCTAGAATAGTATAGTGTGTATGTCTAAGAACTACTAGGTCAACTGGAAAGAGTAAAAGAAGAGAGGAAGGTAGCATTGCCAAAGTTGGAAACTGAAAGAGAAATATTCTCGGCCTAGAAACTTGAAAAAACATGCCAAATAGCCACCCAACACCAAAGGCAAATAAGTGACTTGAGAAAGGAGTTGGAAAAGAGGTACTAGGAGGGAAAACGAAGGAGAAGGTTGCAAAAGAACCCCATGGCAAGGAAAGAGGAGAACAAATGATGCTTGAGGAGGACTTTTATGTCCTCTTGCAGAGCAGAAGGAGCTGATGTAAGAATACCTCGACCAATTGAAGAAGATTGGAGACAAGGTCATTGAGGAGCTAGAAAGGGTTAGGAACCAAGCCTACATAGAGTGTAGAAAGGAGAAATAACAAAACAAACAATTGCTCAAGGAACTACATGAGGCTAAGGCACAACAAGATGAAGTGTCTGCCAAAAATTTGACAGAGGTGGAAAACCAACTTCAGGTGGCCCTCTTAAAGCGAGAACAATTAGTAGAGCAATTGAACTGCCTTAGACAATAGATGAGGAAATGCTCAAAATTTGGAAAGACCACGAATAGATGATCATGATGTTGTCTCAATGCCAAAATCAAGGCATGGAGAGGATGAGTGAAAAGGCCAAGGCTTGGGATGAAAAAACTACTGAAAGACTCAGAGATCTTGATGAACACCTTGTCTTGGCAGAAAGTGAACAAATCATGGCACTAGCAAGGACGGAAGTAGTGGAGGTAGGTCTTGAATTCCAACAACAGTCCTTCCTTAAACACAATTCCACATGTGACCCAAGTCAAGGGCAAGGATATGATAGAAGGGATGTGGAGGAAGCTAGAACTTACAAGAAGATCCCTAAGATACAGCCTCCATGAAAGAGTACCGAAAGAGAGCACTAGCTTGAGGCATGTTGGGCTCTCGACAAAGGAGCTAGAAGAATTAGGGTTTGGAGAGCCAAAACATCAAGCTCAACTATCCACTGCAACTCCAATGGAATCGCTAAGAGAAGAAGGGCTAGATTTCAAACAAGGCCAAGATGAAGAAGAGCAGCCATAAGAGCCAAGCCTAGCATAGCAGGTACAGGTACAAGCACAAATGAAATAGTAGGTTGAAGAAGAAGCCCCTCACAGTGTTGTGGGAAGGAAGTGTAAGCTGAGAGAGTAGATGGAGTTGGCACAAAGGAGACACCAAGCAAGGCCATAGCAAGTTCCTGAGGTTTAGATTTTGCAAAGAGAGGAATGCTATCTTTTGAACTGAGCCCAATAACTAGTTGTTTGGAAGTATTGGGAAAATCAAGGCCGATCCTTTGAGTTCTCCTTCCACTACCCTCATTCCTTAGATAGAGTTCTATCTCTAAGGGTGGTGAAGCATGTGATTAGGCTCATGCAAAGGGTGGGGAATAAATGGACAGAGGAAAGAGCAAGACACCCCACAAGGTGGCAGAGAGAGCCTACAGATTATTGACAAGAAAAGGTTTGGGAGATTCCAAGGATTGTTGGCAGATACGAAGCCCAACCAAAATGGTGGCAACGTGTCTCAAACTCCAACCTTGAGCTTTGATGGACTTTTTTAGCACCATACCATATGAGTGCAACGATCCCATCTACATACCATATCCGTGTGGAGAATAGGGGTAGATTATAACCGGATATGCATGGTGCAGGTACGACTTTCCAAGGATCTACAATGTGAATTCAGGAAGTCCATAGGAGTGTCTAATCTTCACCGAGTAGGATATCCGCCCATCCATCACGTAGTTCCTTGACTAGTTCTCATCATGGCCCCCGACCCCACCTTTATTACTACATGTAATTATCTTAGCGTACTTAGGATTTTGCTCAAGCAAAAGCCCACAACGAAAGAGGTCTGACTTTTGCCACTCTTTTTTTATCTAAATGTAAGAATTGATAAATGTGTGATGGCCCATCTCATGATAGGGCCATGGTCCTGCCTTCTTTTTACATGGCCATGCTTGAAGATATGAATGAAAGCCACTTCACCAGGTGCAGCCACCCCTTCTTCCTATCAATGACATCTCTAAATGTATGTATTAACATAATGGGCTACTTGCAGAGTAGACCCTTTCTTACCAAGTCCCTTAGGCCCCCTTGTAGTGTAGCTTCTGAAGAGCATAGGGATGACATCTAGCATGCTCCTTCCTAATATACTAAATATAAAATACAAATAAAAATAAGGAAGGCAAAGGAAAGACAAAGATGAAGCAAAAGCAAAGGAAGAAATTGAATTCTCATCTATCATCAGAGTGCCATAAACACTACACCTAGGGACAATTATATCCCTAGCCCCTTTCCCCACTTCACATACTTAGGGCAGATTAAGGGCATGACACACCTAGGGAGCTTCCATAGACCTGCCTCCCTAAGTCACGCCCACAACACCTCTCCTTGTACACAAATTGGGTCCTCAAGTGTGGGACAACACCATGGCCTTGCTTGAGGTTTGACCCAACTCCTAGTTCCACTACCATGGATACCATGCACTATTGCACGATGAGGTAGATTCACCCCCAAGTAGTGTACTTCCTTTTCCTTTTTAGGTACACTTGACAACTCGTGATCAACTATCGACATTGGAGACCCCTGTCACCCACCCAATCTATCCTCAACCTCCACAATCTCTCATCCAGTTTGTTATGCTTCTTCTCCACAGCCAATCTCCCTAGAGCCCCATCATCGATCCACATGGCAAACCTTCAACCGCCCGAGCCCTCACCAACAAGTGTTATGGGAATGGCACTCGGCTAGGAGGAGGGTAATGTTAATCCTAGTGCAAAGAAAGCGAAATGAAAACAAAGACCTTGATGCAACGAAAGTGAAAAGGAAGCAGAGAAAAGTAAAAAGATGTAGGACAAAGCAAAAAAAGACGACCCAACAAAAAAATAGGAGGAAAAGGGCCAAAAGTGCAAGAATCAAACTCAAAAGTCCAAGGCAAGTGCAAAAGGAGAAAGACACATTTTAAATATAAAAGTGCACCCTAAATCCTTGTAAAAGAGTGCGAGGCTCCCTCTTGTGCAAATTGTAAATGTAGATGGGCATGAGTGAGGAAACAATGTGAATAGAAAGGGAATAGGGAAAGATGACCTAGGCTAAAATGGTTGGTCATGTAAAAAAGTGACGGGCGCCCAAGAGGAGTAGGGCATATATAAAAAGGCAAAAAAAGAATGAAGAAGCTCATTCTTGTGTGTGGCCAAAACTAGCTCTCTTCTTCTCCTTCTTCTTGTTCTTGCTTGTGCTTGTGCTTGTGCTTGAGAGAGGGAGTGTGAGGGAGTGAGTGAGCATGTGAGGGTGAGGAACTGTGATGGAGAATCTCTCCATCTTCTCCTCTCTTCTTATTCTCTTCTCTTGTCTTGTCTCGCACATGGCAATAGAGCTTGGAGCTTGGAGCTTGGAGCTTGAGCTTGCACCTTGGATTGTGGAGCTATCGAAGAGCTTGTGGAATAAGGAAACTCAATTGGGCATGAAGGTAAGCTCACTACACTCATAGGTGTGAGAGTGTGCATGGCTATGTGAGAGGTAGCCTTGGCACTTGGCTTGAAACGCTTGAAACAATAAGTTCTTTGTGGGTCTTAGCAATTGAGCGAGAGCTGCCACACAGTGTATCCATGCCTAACTCCTAAAATGCTCCATAACTCATTGGCGCATCATGAGGATTATTTCATTCATCATTAAAAGGATTCAATTTAATCATTACAAGAGCTAGACTAGCTAATTGAGAAATCGTGGTGGATGCTTCTTGCAGTGGTGATCTCCTTATAGATAGCTGGCTAATTATCATATGAAATAACTACATCCTCATAAATAGCTGATTTGGATCATCTAGCATAGTTTCATACTCTACATTAATAGTTTTTAGTTAGTGACAAGGGCTAACTTAATTAATTATAAACTAGTTGCAACTATTGACTCTAGCTAGGATGAGGTTGGTCATCATCATTAAGGCTCTTCTCACATGTAATTGTTGATTGGTGATGATATGGACAATAGCTAGATTTGTGAGTAAATAATTAGCATATTATGAGGATGTTTTGATTCATTATCAAAAGGATCAAACTTAATCATTGCAAAACTTGGATTGGTTGATTCACCAATCACAATGGATGGTCTACAATCATCACCATGACTTCTACAATCACCAATAGGGAAATCTTCAACTTGCTAAGCATCACGATCGTCATTGTCATCCTAGTAATCCACACAATCTGGTGGGCATCTCTAATACCATTGTCCTGATTATAGGAAGGTGATACTACCTCAACCTCTATTGTTTTAGAGTTTGTTGCCTTAGCTTCTATTTATTCCTCCCTTTTAGCTTCTACTATTTCAAATGTGGCTTCTTCATTGGATGATGACAAGGATAGAGTTATGTAAGAACTCTTGTCTTTGTTTCTAGCTAGTTTCATTAAGTGCTTCCTCTTGGTAATGAGCAAGTTCAATTGTGCTTCTACATACATTGGCTCATTTCTTTGACCTACTTCTAATTATTGGGGAGAAAGTTTAGACAGCTCCTCTTTAAGTTAACTAGTTCGATGATTAGTAGATTCAAACGTGAAGTTGGATGGAACCATCTTAACCTTTCGCTTCCTTGTCAATTTCTAGGGTCACTTCTTCATGAGTGGATTGTAGGTTATCATCTCCAATGACCTTTTCAACTTGTTGATTATCAACATCATCTCAAGTACAATGCTTTGATAAGAAGATGCATCTCAAGTTTGTGGTTTACCATTAATGTTAGTGAATATGTTTGTAGTTACCTCATTTGGAGTCGGCTTACTATGTTTAGCATGTCAATGAAGGACTTGATTGCAAAAGGAGTTAAGAGAAGCAACCTAGATAAACTAGCCTCAACAATCTTCTTATAGGTTTGATGAACCATGTGCTTGTACATATTGATACATGCTTATAGACATATAATACAACACTTCTAGTGTTATAATGGTAATGGTAGATAATTATGGAAGAATATATTTTTTTGATTGACCCCAAGTGCAAATTGATTGTTGTTGCAAACTAAAATTGGAATGTAGGAGATTGATTGTCAAAGGTAGAGCAACCTAGTGTGGATAGGTCAATCTAAGGTAATATTGCAATGACAGACTAAACATCCAATGTGAGAATCAGGGTGCATAAAGAACTAGAAGAACCAAGTGAACTTGAACCTGATTGGCAATGCATAATAAAGGACTAGTGTGGCTATCCACAACTATGAGTGTTACTTCAAGGCTGTCATTAGAGTTACTATGGTGACTAATTCAGTAATTTACTAGACTATTATGGTAATTATTGACCTTGACTTTTCCTTAGTAATGTTTGCATGAGATAACCTTGGTTTTTTGTACAATATATTTGTTATTCCTAATACTAACTTGCTTCATTACAATTGCTAGCCTTTTTGGCAAAGTTGTTTGTCTAAGAGAATCAAGTCAATTTGAACCTATTGGCATTGTCAATGCATGATAAATAACTAATTTGGCTATCCACGACATTGAATATTACTTAGGGTTGTCATAAAAGTTACTATGGTTGCCAGTTCAATTGTAGACTATATCACTATGCATAACTATTGACTATAGTACTATGGTTGCCAATTCAATAGTGCACTATAGTACTATAATGGTTGCTACCAATTCAATAGTACACTATAGTACTATAGTGGTTGGTGCCAATTCAATAGTATATTATAGTACTATGCATAATTATTGACGTTGACTTTTCCTTTAGTATTGCTTGCATTAAAGAAAAACATGCTCATTGAAATATGCATAATTATTGACTATAGTACTATGGTTGCCAATTCAATAGTACCCTATAGTACTATAGTGGTTGTTGCCGATTCCATAGTATACTATAGTACTATAGTGGTTGTTGCCAATTCAATAGTATATTATAGTACTATGCATAATTATTGACCATGACTTTTCCTTAATATTGCTTGCATTAAAGAAAAACATGCTCATTGAAATATGCATAGAGAACATAACTCTACTTGATGGATTAGTAAATGAAGCAACTAGCATTTGCAAAAAATGCATTATTGACAAAAGTGATATAATGTGGATCAAATTACAACATAAAGTTGAAATTGAAAACAATCGAACCCCTATAAAACAAGTAACAAAAGAATTCCAATTAGGAAAGAATAACAAAAACACAATTTCTAGAAGCTAATTTCCTATATAGCTAGTTACATATAATGCATTGAACACAAGGATGAACACTGTCGACAATAGCATTTGATCCATCAAATATTAAAACGCATTGCCTAGTTTATGGAACACTTGCTAGGATAGCTAATTTTGATAACTTGTATATTCTAAGCACGCTTTAAAAAACACACACACATACATGTATATCCTTTAATTATAAAATAGAAAGATTTAGAAAAATAAGTAGCATGTGAATTCACAAACTGAATACTTTAACGCAAACATTGAACAAAATAAATTCGATCCACACTTTACATTATAAATAATAAAACAATACTACAATCAAACATTCCATGTTTCATTGATACATACTCAAGCAAATATGGATATATTTGTCACTATGTAAACTTTGCAAATGGACATGGAATAGCTCTTTACTATGACAACACAATACAAAACATAAAATTACAAACACTAATGAACACCTACAAACGAAAGTACAAATGCACACAAATAAAACCATAAATATCATTTCCACTTATAGACCTCCAATTACACCAATAATAACACTAATATCTACAATTGAAAACTTAATACACAATGTTTCATAAGAACAACAATTTATATTTGTAGATGACTTCAATATCCACTACAACAATGCATCAAAAAAGCAAAAAATCATCAATATGTTCGTAAAATACAATGCAACACAACTAATACTGCACCCAACATTATCATGTTAACCTATTATAGACCATATATCAACAAGCATAACATCAGAATAAAATAGCATATACACTACATTTTGTCATTGAACAAACCGCTCGATTGCATATAACAACATTTAGCTACTTAGTTACTAGAATTGAAGTTTCAATACTCTTTAAATCTTACACCTACAAAAACTTGTAAGAAAAAAACATGCAACATTTAACTAAAAGAAAGTGCATCCCCTTGATATATTTATCACTTGGTCAACTCAAATTTTGAAGAAATTTTCCATAAAGTTCTACATTCACAAACTCTAAAGTTATTTCTTCCTTTCTTACCCATTCTAGACCACACAAATCAACATTAGATTTTTCCAATGTCTAATAAGTAAAGTTGGCCCCTATATAGCCAATATGAGGCTTAAACAAGGTGCCACATGTAGCTCGCTTTACTTGCTACACATCCCAAAAGTTTAGCAAGTAGTGTCAAGTGTGTGTGACATCGCCCTTATAGTGCTACCATGTTCTTGAATAAAAGTAATGGGGCTAGTAGGATCCTATTCACACCATGGTTGGGGTGTTGAAAGTGGTTTGATGCTAAAAAGGTATTAAAAGGACATGTGGTGCTTCTAGTTGCCTACATTTAAATATTCAAATGTTTTAAAGTAAGAAGGGTTGATGAGACTGGATGTATCAATGGTAGCCATTTATTGAAAAAGTGACATGTTTTATCATTTAGTGATTGGTTTGATTGGTAAACAATTTGGACCATGTGCTCCCACATAGCCCATTATGGTTGCAAGCTTGAAACTGGTTGTGAATCCAAAAGCCATGGAAACCTAACAACTTTGTCACTAGTTCACACCTTGCAATCCAAGCTGAAAGGAGAGAAGGATTGAAGCTTGCACTCGAGAGCTATGGCAGGAGAGCAAGAGCAAGAAAGAGAGAGACAAGAAATGGGAACTCCAATAGTCACAATGTGTGACCGAGCCTTCATTTATTCAAAATGTGACTAAAATAATAAAGAATAAAGTGACGGTGACGGGCGCCCACCACCTGCAGTGTGTAGTGGCGGTGACTGTCAATGTAGTAATACATGGGTGGCTAGGCGGAGGCGCCTTTACCCCCAACAACCTCCCACTTAAAGGTGAATCTACCCTAGTGAGGAGTGAAAAGAAAAAGAAAAAGAAAAGACAGTACAACACGTACACATGTACAATAGGATGAGGAAAGACATCATCTCATCCCACGCCCATCAACCTCCTGAGGAAGGCAAAGCGCTCTATAGAGAGGCTTTTCGTGAGCAGATCTGCAGGATTCTGGTCAGTCAAGATCTTGACAAGATCAATAGACTTGTCCACAACGACCCCATGTATGAAGTGATACCTCACCTCAATGTGTTTCATCTTCGCATGGAAGACCGGATTCTTGGCTAACTGAATAGCACTCATAGAATCCGAATGCAGTGTAGGGGTAGCATCAATACCAAGGTCAGCAACCAAATGACCCAACCAAATGGCCTCCTTGCAAGCCTCAGTGGCTGCAACATACTTGATCTCTGTAGTAGAAAGGGCCGTGCATTTCTGCACCCTGGACATCCAAGAAACAGCACCTCCAACATAGGTGAATACATAGCTGGAAGTGGACTTCCTACTATCTGCATGTCCTGCATAATTAGAGTCAGTGTACCCCATGACTCTTGTATCCTGGCTACCATAGCATATACACATATCTGCAGTGCCCTTCAGGTACCTCATGATATCCTTCACGACATCCCAATGCTTCTTGCCATGTGTAGCCATATAGCATACCACAACACCAACTGCAAAGGCAATATCTAGACGAGTGGCTATCATGGCATACGTAAGATTGCCCACTGCGGATGCATAGGGAATCTCAGCCATCTCGGCCCTTTGCTCATCTGTATGCAAACAATCAGCCAGTGAGACCTTCGCATAAGAAGGCAATTGACAGCCAATAGGCTTTACGTCCTGCATGCAGAAGCGCTCAAGGACTTTATGAATGTACTCTCTCTGTGACAAGTAGAGGAGTCCCTGATGCCTGTCGCATCTAATGCGCATACCAAGTATGTGAGAGGCCTATCCTAGATCTTTCATCTCAAAGCTCTTCTTGAGCTGAGCCTTAAGAGCATCTAACTCATCATGAGCTTTTCCTGCTATCAACATATCATCCACATAGAGTACCAAAATCAATAAAGAACCATCACAGGCTTTCTTCCTGTAAAGACACGGATCCATAGCACTCCTGCTGTAGCCTTGTGACTGCATAAAGGCATCAAACTTATGATACCACTCCCTAGGTGCTTGCTTCAAGCCATAAAGACTTTTCTTCAATTTGCACACTAGGTGCTCCCTGCCAGGTTCTGCAAAGCCCTTAGGCTGCTCCATATAAATCTCATCATGCAAGTCCCCATGTAGGAAAGCCATCTTGACATCCATCTGGTATAAATCCAAGTCAAGCTAAGCAACCAAATCCAAGACTAAGCGCAAGGTGGTCATCTTAACCATAGGGCAAAAGACCTCATCAAAGTCCACACCATGCTCCTGCTTAAAACCCTTTGCTACCAATCTAGCCTTGTATGTCAGCTTGGGGTGTCCAAGGGTACTTTTCAGCTTGTACACCCACTTGCATGGCAAAGCCTTCTTGCCCGTAGGTAAAGAAACCAAATCCCAAGTGTCATTCTTATGCAAGGAGTCTATCTCAGACTGCATAGCCCTTTCCCAAGAGTTACTGTCACCCCTGCGCATAGCCTCATCATAAGTGAAAGGCTCTCCTGCATCTGTAACCAAGACATAATGCATCGAGGGCTGAAATCTATCAGGTGGACGTCTGTCTCTAGTAGACCGTCTCACGGTAGGCTCTGCTGCCTGCCCAGCTACCTATCCAACACCCTAACCATGAGCATCTGCTGCAGCTGTAGGCTGTCCAACTGGTTGTGTGGGAGCTCTCGGCTCCTCCTGAAATATGACCCTGCGGATCTCAAATGGAAAAAGCCAAGTCGTAACGAAAAAATCCAAGTCAATGTCCAACTGCTCAAGGGAATACTCAAATGAATGTCAAGACGAGCTCAAACAACTGCCATCCATAGCCAAAGCATAAAGCATTCACCAAGACATCATAACCCGTACTGGGTAGCCTAGGCATAAACCATGTCATAGATGAAATGCCAGCTGCAAAGAAGTGACAGTCAAACCCAAATCGAGCTCTAATCTCAGCTCAAAAGCATTCTGGAGCATAAATAAGACATGTGGCATAGTCCAAATACATCATGACATCATACCGAGTAGCCGGGAGCACCCCATGACCAATAGGCATAACCCAACAATAGCATAAATAGCTTCAGCCCTGAAGTTTCCAGTAGCATATAACCTCTATAAACTAAGCAAATCAATGCTCAATCCAAGCTCAAATCCATAGGCAAACCATAGGCGTACATTCCCGTATGTATAGGCACCAACCGGGCATAATTGGGCATCAAATGCCAAGACCTGTAAACATAAAATTGAAGTAATAGGTGGCTTCCCTATTTTGGACAAATCTAGGATCGTTTAAAACAGATGGCTGAGCTAAATCAGCTCCAAATGCGTCTCACATAAGAGGCATAACATCCACAAGTGATCTGGTATCAATAGACATCAGTAGAAGCATCACATAAGCCATAGGCATACAAATACATGTTGTCTCAGACCTGAAATCTATTTTAGAATATTTTGTCATCAGAATTTGGCGAATCCGACATCACCATTGCCTTCGGAGCATGCCAAAACCCCAACTTAGACTCTTACCTTGCTTGAATCGGGTTTCGAATGCCTGAGATATGACAAAAAGAGTGATTACCCTGTTTACCTAGACCTATGGACTGAGATAGATCTTTGAAATAATGAAACAATACCTCAATGTCAATGCCCTGATGGTGCCTCAACAGGCCGGGAAGAAGCTTGGGAAGCTGGGGAGTGATGGGAGCTCAAGAGAATGAGCTATGGCTGTCGGAAAGGAGACTCAATGCAAGTGGGGAGTCAATGGGAAGCTGAGAATGCCACGAGCCAAGCTCAAGAGTTGGGAAGCCATGCTTTGATACCAGTTGAAAGGAGAGAAGGATCGAAGCTTGTACTCGAGAGCTATGGCGGGAGAGCAAGAGCAAGAAAAAGAGACAAGAAATGGGAACTCCAACAATAACAATGTGTGACCGGGCCTTCCTTTATTCAAACTGTCACTAAAAGAATAAAGAGTAAAGTGATGGTGATGGGCGTCCACCACCTGCAGTGTGTAGTGGTGGTGATTGTCAGTGTAGTAATACACGGGCGGCTAGGCGGAGGCGCCTTTACCCCCAACATAAGCCTTGGTGGGAACATGTTTTAAATACTTCTAAACCCCACTCAACCCTATAAAATGTTTACATGAGCTTTTTTTAAATAATCTATATCTAGAAAAAGAAACTTTTTGGTGTAACTCTTCCATATGTAAGCATACACATGTGTGGGCATACACACACATGTACGCATGCACGCATCGCGCGCGCGCGCACGCACACACACACACACACACACACACACACACACACACACACACACACACACACACACACACACACACACACACATGCACACACACATGTTGGGGGTAAAGGCGCATCAACCAAGCCGCCCATGTATTACTACACTGAGAGTCACCGCCACTGCACACTGCAGGTAGCGGGCGCATGTTATCGTCACTTTATTCTTTATTCTTTTAGTGACAGTTTGAATAAAGGAAGGCCCGGTCACACATTGTGACAGTTGGAGTTCCCATTTCTAGTCTCTCCCTTTCTTGCTCTTGCTCTCCCGCCATAGCTCTCGAGCCCAACCTTTGATCCGTCGCTCCCTTTCAATTGGTATCATAGATTTGCTTTTTGACTCTTGAGCTTGGTTCGTGGCATTCTCAACATTCCATCGACTCCCTACTTGCATTGGGTCTCTTTCCCGATAGCCATATCCGACTCCTTCGAGCTCTCGTCAGTCCCCGGCTTCCCGAGTACCTTCTCGGCATTGTTGGGCACCTTTAGGGCATTACATCAGAGGTATTTGATCATTTTCTTTAGGGTTTACTTCGGTTCTCTGGTTACACAGGTTGTGAATAGTTTGGGGCAGCCACCATTGAAGCTCCGGTGCTTCATATCTTCATTGCCCCTGCTCAAGAACCCTTGAGGCTTGGTGTGTGCCCCCTTGGGCACCTACTTGAGCCCCAACTCCACCCCAGGTATGCCACATGGGCTGTAGGCCCCCCAAGACAGCAACATGTTGTTTGCGCCTGTTTCAGGCTGATCCATACCTGCTCCACCTCAGTCCTCCTCAAGCTCCAGGCCATTGGGCACTTCCACAAGCTTCATCTGAGGTATTTGCACATGCTTGATGCTCGGTCTTGAAGGCTTGAGCATTGGACATTGATTTGGGGCTAATTCAAACACTGTTTGGGACTGTTTACAGCAGTTCATAGTCATGTTATGCTGATGCTACATTGACAGTAAATGCAATGCTTGTCTAGGCATACATAGTCAACCGGTTTGATGCCTATTGGATGCCGATCAACTTGAGGATGGATTGCACATGCTATGCTTGTCTAGGCATACATAGTCAACCGGTTTGATGCCTATTGGATGCCGATCAACTTGAGGATGGATTGCACATGCTATGCCATCATTTTGGCACTGATTTGGAACTGAAATTTCTCAGTTTTTTGCAGTCATTTCATGCTGTAATAAAAGCGGGCTGAAGCTATTACACATGCTTTGGGTTATGCCTATTGGTTCCGGCCTATGTCTTGGATATATGCCATGAAGTGTTGATCTTCGGGGGTACAAATTCGAGCTTGGATTTCATTCCAGATGCTTTTGGAAGAGCTTTGACATTACACACTCATTGACATGGTTCATGCTTGACCGTGGTATATGCTTTGACAATGATGCTCCTTGGGTTTATGCATACTCGTTGCCTACGGCTTGATGCTCATGTCACGGTTAATTACCCTATGTATACGTTGAGCTTGAGTGCTCATTGGAGGTCTACCTTGAATGTATCTTGGATTATCTGGAGTTGTCTTTGATGTTAGTTGGCTTGTCAGAGTTTGGATTGGGACGTACTTGATGTCTTACATGCTTATGGATGCTACATACGGATGCTCTACCGCCTACATGTTCGGGATGTACTATTGATGTATTGTCTTGGACTTATGTCATTGGCATTGTGTCTTGCCTTGGCTTGAGCTCTTGAGCTCGTACATACAGCTTTTGTGGCAGTGGGAGCATTCTTGAATGCTTATCAGACATTGAGCAGGCGGTACTTTTATGCATTCAGCCATTACATGCTATTGAGCAGTTACAGACACTTGAGACTTTGGGACTTCTTACCCTTTGGGATGATACATCATATGTATTGGTTCATTGTATGCTTATGAGCTAAGTCTCAGTTTTTGGATCCGTATCTTTGTGAACTAACACCTACTTGTGTCAAGTTTTGGTAGTGGCAGGAACACTTTGCCCCGTTGACTGGGGGGTGTGCCTACTCATTGGCAGATGTTTGTATGACATACTTGGGTGTTGGATTCATGCTTATCGACCGTCATATGCTTATGCTATGCCTGCATGATGCTGGCTTTGGTCTTGGTAGTATCTGATTGCCTTGGGATTCGATTTTGGCACTGTTAGCTCTCTTTTACTGAAATCTGAAATTTATTACAGCAAGCATATATGTATGGACTGACATGGAATTTTCATGCCAAAACACTTTGAAATGATGTACTTTTACTAGTATTTGGTGTGGGCAGCAGCTTTTGTTCCACTTTCCTTGCCATTTTTCCTCGATTTTGGTGATTTTTTGGTCATTTTCTACAGTAAACAGCAAGCAATTTTGAACTGTCTACAGTCTTCCAGCCTGCATTATGTCGAGTTTGTCCACTGATCATGCTATTTTCAACATCACTAAGCTTGATGGTAGAATTAATCTTATTGGAAGAGCCAGATTTGGCAGGTGCTGGTGCAGAAATCGCAGATCAAACCTTTGAGGTTAAGCGGGCATCTGCCTGCAACTATGCCAGATGAGGAATGGCTTGAGCTTGATGAGTTATGCAAATCCACTATTATATTGTCTCTCACAGAATAGGTTCACTATAATATCTTTGAGGAAGAACATAGTGCATGGCAGTTGTGGAAAAAGATAAAAAATCTCTGTGATAAGAAAAGTCCAGTGAGTTAGATGTATTGGCTGAAGCAGCTTATGGATCTGCGCATGAAGGAGAATGTGACTATGTCTGCTCACTTGAGCCAGTTCCATGCAATACTCAAGAACTTGACTTCGCAGGATATCACTTTTGCAAAGGATGTCACTCCTCTTTTCTTGCTTGGTACTCTTAATGAGTCATGGGATGTATTCCGCACTGCATTATGTGCCTCTACTGCTACCTTGAAATTATCTGATGTTGAGAGTGCTCTTCTGTAGGAAGAGGTTAACCGTAAGAATTTGGATGCCTCTCGTGTGTCTCATGCTATGAAAATTAGAGGTAGGAATGCTGGATATGGAAAGCATGGCAGTGGTAGTGGCCATGGATGGGATTCTCAGAAATCTCGGTCCAAGTCTTGTGGGAAGTCACATAGCAAATCCCATGGCAGGAATGCAGATGTTACTTGTCACCATTGTGGGAAAAAGGGCCATATTAGGCCACAATGCCATGAATTGCATAATGAAAGGCGCAAAGATAAGGGAAAAGACAAAGTGCAAGATAAGTCTTCTTATCGCAGCATAGTACCTACAAAGTCCAGTGTTAAAATTGAAGAGATCAATGTTATGCAGCCTGAGAATGTTGATGATGATGATTATATCGTAGCAGCTTCTTCTAGTGCTTCGCAGATGACAGAGATACACTCTATGTATGCACAGTGTTGGCTCTTGGACTCAGGTGCGTCCTTTCATGTGACACCTTACTGAGAGTGGTTTCATTCATACCGTACTATTTCAGGTTTTGTGCGCTTGGGTGATGACAACTCTCTTGATATTGTGGTCATTGGTGATGTTAGACTGCAGTTTCCTTCTGGCAACAGTTTTGTTATGACCTTCTTTGACATGCAGTCTCATGTTAGCTGCATAGCTTGATGACGTAGGATATCATATATCTTTTGGAGACTCTGCATGGAATATCACTCGTGGCAGACTTGTGATTGCGAGAGGTGCCAAGGCTAGCAGTCTCTACCCCTTGATTGTATTAGCCTCTTCCCTTGATCATGTTTTGACTGTGGGCTCTATCCCACACGTATCTCTTTGGCATGCCCATTTGGGCCATATGTCTTTGAAGGGAATGGAAATGCTTTCTGGTTTGCAGTACTTACCGCCCCTTGATTATGCATGTTTTGATTCATGTGAGCATTGTCTTTATGGCAGGTAGACTAGGTCTACGCATAAGAAGTCTGGTAGGCCACGCTTGAGTGAGTCCTTGGCATTGGTACATTCAGATGTCTGTGGCCCCAGGCCTTGTCAGTCTATGGGTGGTGCAAAGTATTTTGTTACGTTCATAGATGATTTTTCACGAAAAGTTTGGGCTTATTCCATTAAGCTGAAATCCGATGTCTTGGCTATGTTTCAGAGATGGCTTGCATTGGTTGAGAACCAGTCTGGGTATAGGCTAAACTGCCTAAGGATAGATAATGGGGGTGAGTATGTCTCATGTGCCTTTGAGTAGTTATGTGATGAGAGGGGTATTAAGCGTCAGTTGACCGCCCCCTACAAACCCCCCCTCCCCCCCAAAATGGTTTGGTTGAGCGGATGAATAGCCAGGAGCATGTACGCAATATGCTTAGCCATGTACGCCTACCACAGAGCTTTTGGGTTGAGGCAGTTAGTACAATTGTGAATGTCATAAACAGATCACCCTCTAGTGGTTTGGATTTTCAGGTTACAAAGGAGGTATGGACTGGAAAACCTCCCTCGTATGTGCATCTCTGTGTCTTTGGATGTGAGGCATTTTGCCATGTGCCCATTGACAAGAGAAGTAAGTTGGATCCTAAGAGTGTCAAATGCGTTTTCCTTGGTTATGGGAATGCAGGCGAGATGGGTTACCATCTTTGGGATCCGCAGGTGTGGAAAGTTATTCGTAGTCATAATGTAGTCTTCCATGAAGACAAGATGCATAGGCAGCCTGAGAGAGTTGTTGAGATCCGCAGGGTCATATTTCAGGAGGAGCCGAGAGCTCCCACACAGCCAGTTGGGCAGCCTACAGCTGCAGCAGATGCTCATGGTCAGGGCATTGGATAGGCAGCTAGGCAGGTAGCAGAGCCTGCCGTGAGACAGTCTACTAGAGACAGACGTCCACCTGATATATTTCAACCCTCGATGCATTATGTCTTGGTTACAGATGCAGGAGAGCCTTTCACTTATGATGAGGCTATGCGCAAGGGTGACGGTCACTCCTGGGAGAGGGCTATGCACTCTGAGATAGACTCCCTGCATAAGAATGACACTTGGGATTTGGTTTCCTTGCCTACAGGCAAGAAGGCTTTGCCATGAAAGTGGGTGTACAAGCTAAAAAGTATCCTTGGATACCCCAAGCTGGTATATAATGCTAGATTGGTAGCAAAGGGTTTTAAGCAGGAGCATGGTGTGGATTTTGATGAAGTCTTTTCTCCTATGGTTAAGATGACCACCTTGCGCTTAGTCTTGGCTTTGGTTGCTCAGCTTGACTTGAATTTATACAAGATGGATGTCAAGAAGGCTTTCTTACATGGGGACTTCCATGATGAGATTTATATGGAGCAGTCTAAGGGCTTCGCAGAACCTGGCAGGGAGCACCTAGTGTGCAAATTGAAGAAAAGTCTTTATGGCTTGAAGCACGCACCTAGGGAGTGGTATCATAAGTTTGATGCCTTTATGCAGTCACAGGGTTACAACCGGAGTGCTATGGATCCGTGTCTTTACAGAAGAAAGCCTGTGATGATTCTTTATTGCTTTTGGTACTCTATGTGGATGATATGCTGCTAGCAGGAAAAGCTCATGATGCATACTTGGTATGTGCATTAGACGTGACAGGCATCAGGGACTCCTCTACTTGTCACAGAGGGAGTACATTCATAAAGTCCTTGAGCGCTTCCGCATGCAGAACGTAAAGCCTATTGGCTGTCCATTGCCTTCTTATGTGAAGGCATCACAGGCTAATTGTCGGCAAACAGATGAGCAGAGGGCCAAGATGGCCAAGATTCCCTATGCATTCGCAGTGGGTAGTCTTATGTATGCCATGATAGCCACTCGTCCAGATATTGCCTTTGCAGTTGGTGTTGTGGCGCTCTATATGGCTACACCTAGCAAGAAGCATTGGGATGCCGTGAAGGGTATCATGAGGTACCTGAAGGGCACTGCAGATATGTGCATATGTTATGGCAGCCAGGATACAAGAGTCATGGGGTACACTGACTCTGATTATGCAGGACATGCAGATAGTAGGAGGTCCACTTTCGGCTATGTATTCACATATGCTGGAGGTGCTGTTTCTTGGATGTCCAGGGTGCAAAAATGCATGGCCCTTTCTACTACAGAGGCTAAGTATGTTGCCGCCATTGAGGCTTGCAAGGAGGCCATTTGGTTGGGTCGTTTGGCTGCGGACCTTGGTATTGATGCTATCCCTACACTGCATTCGGATTCTATGAGTGCTATTCAGTTAGCCAAGAATCCGGTCTTCCATGCGAAGACGAAACACATTGAGGTGAGGTATCACTTCATATGTGGGGTCGTTGAGGATAAGTCTGTTGATCTTGTCAAGATCTCGATTGACCAGAATCCTGCAGATCTGCTCATGAAAAGCCTCTCTACAGTGCTTTGTCTTCCTTAGGAGGTTGATGGGTGTGGGATGAGATGACGTCTTTCCTCATCCTGTTGTACATATGTACATGTTGTACTATCTTTTTTCTTTTTCTTTTCACTCCTCACTGGGGCAGTTTCGCCTTTAAGTGGGAGGTCGTTGGGGGTAAAGGCGCCTCTGCCTACTAGTTGCCCGTGTATTACTACACTGACAGTCACCGCCATTGCACACTGCAGGTAGCGGGCGCCCGTCACCGTCACCTTATTCTTTATTCTTTTAGTGACAATTTGAATAAAGGAAGGCCCGGTCACACATTGTGACTGTTGGAGTTCCCATTTCTAGTCTCTCCCTTTCTTGCTCTTGCTCTCCCGCCATAGCTCTCGAGTCCAACCTTCGCTCCCTTTCAACACACTCACTCCCTCACACTCTCACACTCCCTCTCTCAAGCACAAGCTCAAGCAAGCAAGAACAAGAACAAGAAACACACACACACACACACACACAAACACACACACATGCATGCATGCACGCGTGCACGCACACACACACACACACGCCACTTTTTCAATCCACTACATCTCAAGTTAATTTTCTCTCATTGGCATGCACACAAGTATGTGGCAAAAATTTTAATTTAAATATTAATTTGACAAGAGTAATAGAGTTGTTATTTGAGATTAACCTTCTTTTTTACTTTGATCAATATTTACTTGATAATGAAAGTGCCATTAGATGCATTTTATTTACATTCCTTATGTGCTAACTCATGATGCTTCTACATGTATCAACTTGCTTCTTCATATTTTTCAAGCCTTCTCAAGGTTCTTTTGGTATTGAAGGTTATTTTGCATTGCTATGGCAATGTGTGCATTCTTTCTTAGGTAATGCATTGATAAGTCTTTAGTTTTTTGGAAAAGCATAAAAGGCATCTATAGCTTTTAAAGTATCAAAAGGTGACATATGTAGGCTCATGTAACACATAGAGCTATAATAGAAGTCTGCCAAGTACAATAATCTATTTGAAGTGGATTTTGTGTGATGATGAGAGTAGTGCATAGAGTTCTCTGACCACTTGTTGATCTTTTAAGTCTATTTATATGCTTAGGGATGGTATGCTATACTTGAGGGAAACTATGTGCCTATGGATTTGAAAATTGACAAGTCTCTAAGTTTTTTGAAAAGCATAAAAGGCATCTACACATTGTAAAAAGGCTCAAAGAGTGACATATCCAAGCTTGTATAATAAGTAACCTTCTAAAGAGCCTCAAAGGTTGACATATGTAAGCTTGTGTAATAAGTTGATTTGTAACAAAACGCTACCAAGTGCAAACATCTATCCCAAAATGGATTGTGTGCCATGAAGAGAGTAGTGCATGCAGTTCTCTAATTACTTGTTGACCCTCTAAGTCATGTCCATCTGTTTGGGGATGGTATGCTATACTTGAGGGAAGTTATGTGCCTATGCCTTTGATGTGAATGTATGAAAAAGTGTTCATTAACTTTGTGACCTTATGACATTAACATTTGATGTGGAACTCCATGCAAACGGACTCCATCCATAAGTTGCTCTACCACTCGAAAGTTAAATAGGCAAACTTGGTGGGTTTAAAATAATGAGTTACTTTAATAAGCTAGCCAATCAGTAGAGATGCAATTGTTTCTCAATGTGATAAGCATACTTGTAGTGACATTCCACAATGATGCAATGATAAATGCCTAAAGTTCTTTCTGAACTTGGGTTGAATAGACTCCTTATTGAATTTTGTCAAAGGTTTTGAATAACCAATGTGACAATACAAGCATCAGGAAGGAGAAACATACAGCTTGTGCATAATGCAAAAGAAAACATGGAAAGCAACAAGGGATAGATGCACCCCCATTGTACCCTATTGCTAAACACAAGGTAAGGGTGGTCAATGTGAGCAGCTTATGTCACTTTTGCAAAAATTGGGAGGTCTGTAGGACATTCACTTTGGATCTCATCCATGCAAAACTCATGCAGCGTTCATTGCATATATTACTGATGCACGTAGCCCTAATAATGAACTCATTATAAAAAACAAGGGAAAAATAGCGCATAATTTGCGAGAGAACTGACACTGTGCGATATGATGTGACATCAACCACCTGCTGATATGGCGACGGTGGTAGGTAGCAGGAAGCTCAATGAATGTGCCACATGTATGCATGCGAGTTCAACCAAAGAAGCAGCTGCATAGACCTGATGCTTGAGGAGAGGCAGTCCCCCACAGCCAGATTATCATTGACCTTGTTCTCAACCTCAAATTTTCCTCTGACTCCTATTATCATTATCGAGAATAATGGGAGCTTGTCCTTACAGGAGCACTTTGGGGCCTAAACCAACCTCCCAGGAGCCCAAGAAGGATATCACCCCCTGCTTAGAAGCAACCCTCTCCTACTCTTCATATTTTTGGCATTAATGCGGTGCAAGGCTCTCATTACACAGTCTAGCAGACTTGTCTTAGCCATCTCGCTTTGTGCCTCTAGCAGCCAAAGTCCCTAGACATGACAAACCAACCAGTTCTACTTGGCAGGCAAGCCCCAAAGCCCAAGTAGCATGAAAACAAGGAAACTCGGCACCGCATCTAGGAAGGTGGGGGATAAGAAGTTTGACAAGCTTTCCATCAACAAGGAGCATGTGAGAACAGCCACCCCCCCTGCACCCCCTCGTGGGTAGGAACTATTTATGCCCCAATTAATAATTATCAATTGCATGATACACCAGATGCAATGTGTTGAGTAACCTAGGATCTCCCCTAAATTGAAGTTCCTCTCTTGCAATGTAAGGGAAATGTGCTCTCATTTTTAGAAAACAAATATGTAATGGTGTGCTTAGGAAGTTTAAACCTCATGCTGTAGATCTACAAGAAGTCAAAACTTGATGAGGAGGCTTGCATGACTCTTCAATTCCCAAGGTTCTTTGTTTTTTATGTTTTGGTCCAACGTAGCAAAGGTGATACTATTCTCCTCATTAGAGAAGATCTAATCCCCTCATTGCATTGGCCTATGGGTGATGGAAGTTGTATTTCTATCCAGATCAGTTTGTGGGGGAAACTCTTCTCCTTGCTTCAATCTAAGGTTCTCATACATCTTTTGTCTAAGCAAGACAATGGGATGTGATCAAGATGCATTTTGAAGGTGTCTCGACTATCCTAGCCAAGGACTAGAACATGATTGATGCCACTTTTGACACATTGCATGGAGGTTCGTGTATGCTGATGGAGGAGTGAAGTTCCTGGGAGAACTTGACCCAGTCATGTGACCTCAGAGACATGGCTCTGCTCTTCGAGAAGGAGGATAATCAACTCTATACATGGCTTACCAGTCATTTGGGCCAGACCTAAAGAACGAGCCAATTAGATCAATTTTATGTTACTCAACACGGATGGCGTCTAGCTGGCTACACAAATTATAGATGCCTCCTAGAGATAACGATCTTTGGTCATTTTCCCAATATGGTTACCTTTCACCTCTCAATTACTAGCTTGTAATGGAATGTGCCCCCCCCACCCCCCCCCCCCCCCCTTCCTTTCAATTTAACATGTCCTTTCTCTTAGATAAACATTTCATGCAATAGCTTGATGTTGCATGGTGCTATGTTAACTTCAAATGGCTTTGTTATCTGAATGCCATCATGGTATGCGCTAAATAACATGGCAAAGAAAGAGCTGCTCGTCGAAGGAAGGAAGTTGAGCATGCATCCTTATTCTTGAATCTGCCTTTTGAAAGCTATCAAAAGGGTTGATAATGACCCTCACCTCCATCATTTGCTCCTAGAAATGGAACAATACATAAGGCCACATGAACAATAGGATGTGTAGGTAGCAAAAGTTTAGCTCAAAGGTCGGTGGATGATAATGGGTGGCAGTGCCCCAATGTCCTTGTTCTTTGACTCATTAAAGTTGAAGCAAAAGAGAGAGATGATCATCAGCATTGAAGATCTTGATGGCTCATGCTACAATGATGAGGTATCAATAGCAACAACCTTTGAACAACACCTAACAACTATTGTGGACATAGAGCTTGAGATGATTACTAATTATGAGGAGCATATGGTAGATTTTTAAATTGATGTGTCCTCCCCTATCCCTCAAGAAGAAGCAATATGGTTGGAGAGGCCCATCACAATTGAAGAGGTCCACTTCATTGTTATGATCATGAAGATTGGCAAGGTCGTGGGCCCCAATGGCCTTCCTATGGAGGTGTTCTATGGGAACAGTGTGGTCTAGTCTTGCTGATGAACTACATGAGATCATTAGGCTCCCTTCAATCAAGGCCTCATCAAACTAATCCCCAAATCCCCTCTTCATATAAAGGTGACTAATTGGAGGCCCCTTGCTATGTTGAACTTCACACATAAGGTTTATGGATTCATCCATGGGCAGAAGATATAGGATGATGTACTTAATCTTGTGTTTTCATTAGATCACCACCAATCTTGACTTGGTCAACATGGACCTCGAAAAAGCCTATAATAGGGTTAGATGGTCTTTCATTAGAGGAGTCCTAGTTGCCTTTAGGTTTGGGTGGTCAGCACTTTGTTTTCTAATGATGTCGCCTCCATCAGCATCAATGGTCAACTTACTAGAACCTTCACTCTTTGAAGATAAATCCATCAGGGATGTCCACTTGCACTGCCCCTCTTTGCCTTAGTTATTGATCCATTGTGCTAAGGAAGATTGACAGGAGGATACAAAATGGAGCAATTAGAGGTCTACCACTTCTTGATGGTTCGATCTTGGCCACACAATTTCTCACCTTTAATACATTTTACATGGCCTCAATGTTTTGTTTCAACAAGACTGCATGATATCAAGTTGAGAGGCTAATCAGGCTTTTTTATCAGCTAAGGATGATTCTAATTACTATGTATAGATAGGTTGGGACCTACTCTCGGTGGATAGATTAGACGGGGGTGTTGGGGTGGAGCCCTTGGTTTGAAAAAGTGCTTAGAACATACTTGACAATTCTTAAAAGAATCCATGAAGACTATGACTAGGCTATTCTAATGCATGCATTGATTTTTGAATCATCTCCCCCTAGTTCAATATGTTCACATGAGGGATGGATGGATGTCCTTTGTAAATATCATGCCCATGTCAAGATTCCTCAATCTCCCCTGACTCAAGCAGTGACTCACCTAGAGATGGGGATTCCTCACTAAGCCTTAGCATTTGGATTAACCCTTTGCATATGACCCCTCGGTTGCATTCATCTAAGCTAGTTTGAGAATGGTTAAGAAGGTGCATGTGAAAGGGCTTTGCCCCTAGGACCAACTTTGAGACGAGGACATAGCACCATGGAAGTCCAAGGTTGAGATGGAGCATCAATTTTCATTGTAGAATTCTAAAATGGAATGGCTATAAGCAACCATGCTTTGTTTGAGACTTGATTGGCCTACTACAATGGTCTCTAAGCATGGTTCTATCCTATGCTCTCTATGTAGCCTAGTTGGGAAGGTACTACTAGAATGCAAGCATCGTAGGGACTTATGTGGCTCTTCTCTCATTACTTCAATGAGGCTCGGTAAGAAATGAAGGAAACATTTTCCTATGGTTAGGCCTAATATGTGGAGGCACAAAGCTGAGAGGGTTTGAGTTGCAACTCCCTCATATAGATGTTGGGAGTAAAGGTGCCTCTGCCTAGCCGCTTGTGTATTACTACAGTGACAATACCCACCACTGCACACTACAGGTGGCGGGCGCCCATCACAGTCTCACTATTCTTTATTCTTTTAGTGACAGTTTGAATAAAGGAAGGCCCGGCCACACATTGTGGTTGTTGGAGTTCCCACTTTGAGTTTCACTCTCTCTCTTGCTCTTGCTCTCCATCCACCATAGCTCTCACCGCTAAGCCTCTTCCTCCTGGGTTCCACTTCCCTTTCAACTGGTATCAGAGCAAAGGCATTGGAGCTTGCCCGACATTCTCTTCAACCCAAGCTTCAATGGCAGCCATGACACCTTCATTTGCACATATGTTTTGATCTCTCGCCTCCTTCCCGAGCTTCTAGACCTTCATGGGCTTCTTCTCGAGCTGCATTGGAGTCCCCTCAACATTGCCAAGGGCCCTTGACGACTGTTGAAGACCCCCTAGCCCCGAGGAATAGCCAGCGCAAATTTCGGCGCATTTTTAGGGTGCTGGGCTGACCTACTCTTGGCATTTCCCTGCTCTTCCTCGGCTTCCCGGCACTCTTGGCAACCTTCCCACTGATCATTGTTGGACTCCTCGGCATTAGTGCTTGGCTCCTAGTGATCGATTCGAGTGCTTCCCCCTTCAGCCCTTGCTATATACACAGTCCCAGGACTGTCAAAACAGGGCAGCACTTGACATTTACTATTTGATGCTTCTTGGCATTGCCTGTTTGATGCCTATTGATGACAGATGATGCACGGATGTTATGGGATGCTATGTCTATGCTTTGGGACTGATTTGGAGCATATTTGAGTACCATTTGAGCTTCATTTAATAATAAATTGCTTGCTATAATACACTGGGTTGAAGCTCACTCACTTGGTGTATGCATTGGTTCATGGATACAGGGTGCTTATTGGAGGTTTGAATGATCATACCGATGTATTTGGAGGTTTTCAAATGCTTCTTCTTGGTTCGGGAATGCTTTTGAGCTTGGAATAGGCTCCACCTTAGTCATCATCACTAGCATTTGGCTTCAGTTAGCATGCTTTAAACCGGTTTATGCCTATTGTCACTACTTGACATTTAGGCTTCTTGCATTTATGCTTTGGTCAGATATGGATGCTACTTGGTTTGCCCATGCTTGACAGTTACTTGGAGCTTCATCTTCATATGTATTTGAGCATTTTGGATCTACTGGGCATTACATTTGGTTGTCAGTTACATGCTCTTTGAATGCTTTCTGGCTTATGCTTTACGGGTCTGAGATAGCTTGGGATTTATGCTTTGGATGTACCCTACTGGGATTTGGCATGTCTGATGCTATGTATATCAATGTATTAGAGCATCGCTTACTCTCTTTGCATCTGAATTTACTTACAGTGGGAGCCTCTTGTTATATTCGAATGTACACATAGTCTTTTTTACACTTGGGCTTGAGCTTGTGGGATAACTACATGCATTTGCTCTCTTGAGAGCTTTATGTTTGCAGTTAGTCTGTAGTGGGCTGATTTGATACGCCTATTGGGGCAGGCACCTATCTCTATCACAGGTTTGTCGGTTTTGTATGCATCTTGGATGGTTATGTATTGAGCTTCTTTTGCTCTATCAGTTGTGCTTGTGCTTGGTCTCTTTTCTTACCCCGAGACCCATTACATGCATGATTTCTAGACCTATGAGATGTCTCTTGCCTGACAGGTGATTGGTTTGATAGTTCTTCATACCTTCTTTCCCCTTGGACACTCACTGTTGGATGTATCTTGCTACCTGGCAGCTGCAGTGACATATGTATCAGTGATTGCTTCATTTTGGGACAGTTTTACATACTGATGTCATTTATTACAGCAAGCTGAAATCTACAGATTTTGAGCACTTCTATGAGGGTAATGCTTACTATTTGATGTTATCTTGGTCATATTTGGTGGACAAGTGCTTCTCTTGGTGAAATCCACTATTTCAGCCAGTTTTAGTAGTGGTTTTAGTGCATTTTTTGCTAATTACAACAACCTGCAATTTTACTTTTTTGCATTGATTTGGGACAATATGGTTGGTCATCTGAAAGACACAGCTCTTTTTAACATTGCCAAGTTGGATGGTACCAACTATGGATATTGGAGGTCCCAAATATGGCAAGTTTTGGTGCAGAAGTTGTAGATTAAACCCTTGCGTTTCAAGAGTGCTAAACTTGAGGATATGGATGATGATGTTTGGATGGAAGTTGATGAGCTATGCAAGTCTACCATTGTTTTGTCACTCTCAGAAGAGGTCCATCATAATGTTGTTGACGATGAAAATCAGAGTGCATGGGATTTATGGGAGAAGATTCAGGAGCTCTATGCGCAACAAAGTCATGCGTCACAGATGTATTGGGTGAAGTAGTCAATGGACCTTCGCATGAAGCAGGGGACCTCCCTTTCATCTCATTTCAGTCAGTTTCATGCTATCATTAAGAGTTTGTTGTCACAGGGTATTGAGTTCAAAGACAACTTGCACCCATTGTTTCTACTTGGCACCTTGCCTGAATCATGGGATGTCTTCCGTACTGCTATATGCACAAACAAGCTTGATGGGCTAAAAATCAAAGATGTTGAGAGTGCTTTATTGATTGAGGAAATCAACATGAGAAACAATGATGCTTCCTACTCTTCACATGCATTGACCGTGGTTATAGTAAGTCCTGTGGATGGAAGTCTAATCTTACCTGTCATTATTGTGGGAAAGCATGACATATTAAGCCACAATGCCTTAAGATGCGCGATGATAAGTGCAAGGAAAAGGGAAAAGAAAAAGTGTAGGAAAAGTCTTTTGAGCGCAGTATTGTACCAGCAAAGTCCAGTGTGAAGATAGAAGATGTTAATGTCATGCATGCCACTAATTCAGATGATGATTACATACTTGCAGCTTTTTCATGTGATGCCTTACAGGCTTATGAGATACATTCTATGTATGCACAGTGTTGGCTCTTGGATTCGGGTGCATCCTTTCATGTGACACCTTGTAGAGATTGGTTTCATATCTATCGTACCATGTTTGGTTCTCTGCGTCTTGGTGATAACAGGTCTCTTGACATTGTGGGCATTGGAGATGTTAGGCTACAGTTTCCTTTTGGCAGTTCTTTTGTTTTGCACAATGTACACCATGTACATGCGTTGACTCACAGCCTTATGTCAGCTGGACAGCTTGATGATGCAAGGTATTTTGTGTATTTTGGAGACTCTACATGGAAGATTACTCGTGGCAGGCTTGTGCTTGCAAGAGGTGCTAAGTCCGGCAGCCTCTATTCCTTACTTATATCTGGAGCTACATTGGATCATGTTTTGTCTGTGGGGTCTATCCCCCATGTATCCCTTTGGCATGCTTGTTTGGGGCATATGTCTCTTAAAGGAATGAAAATGCTCCGTGCTTTGTAGTATCTTCCCCCTTCTGACTCTTCACATTTTGATTCTTGTGATAATTGTTTGTATGGTAGGTAGAATAAAAATACGCATAAAAAGTATGGTAAGAAACGCATGGGTGAGCCCTTGGCTCTTGTGCACTCAGATGTATGTGGGTCCATGCCCTGTCAGTCACTTGGTGGGGCAAAGTACTTTGTTACTTTCGTAGATGATTACTCACATAAGGTTTGGGCTTATCCCATAAAGAGAAAATCTGATGTCTTAGACACATTTTAGCGTTGGCTTGCATTGGCAGAGAACCAATCTGGGAAAAGGCTAAAATGCCTAAGGTCAGATAATGGGGGTGAGTATGTATCACATGCTTTTGAGCAATTTTGTGATGAGTAGGGTATTAAGCATAAGTTGCTGCCCTTTATACCCCTCCCCAGAATGGTACGACTGAACGTATGAATAGGACCATTCAGAAAAGGGTCTGTAGCATGCTTATCCAGGCTAGCTTACCGCAACACTTTTGGGCTGAGGCAGTTACTATTGTAGTGCATCTTATTAAAAGGTTGCCTAGGAGTGGCATTGACTTTCAGGTTGCAGAGGAGGTATGGGCAGGCAAGCCCCCCTCTTATGATCATTTGCGTGTCTTTGGATATGAGGCATTCTACCATGTGCCCAAGGACAAACGCAATAAGCTGGATCTTAAAAGTGTCAAATGCATTTTCATTGGCTATGGAGATGTAGAGAAGAGATGGGTTACCGTCTATGGGATCCGCAAACACGGAAAGTGATCCACAGCCATGATGTCATCTTTCATGATGATAAAATGCATATGCAGCCCGAGAAAGTGGTTGAGGTACGCAAAGTTATCTTTTAGGAGGAGCCACCTACTCCGATTCAGCTTGCCACTCCACGGCTAGCTAGACAACGTAGAACATCACCTGATGCTTATGGCCCAAATGCTAGACATGCTGATGTTAGACATGATATTAGTCCAGGCAGCAAAGCCTAGGTTAAGGCGCTCTATTAGAGATAAATGACCTCCTGACCATTTTGCACCCTCTATGGATTATGTACTGGTTACAGATGTAGGAGAGCCTCTCACTTATGATGAGGCTATGCACATGGGCGATTGTCACTCTTGGGAGAGGGCTATGCAGTCTGAGCTTGACTTATTGCATAAGAATCAGACTTGGGATCTGGTTTCCTTGCCTCAGGGTAAGAAGGCTTTGCCATGCAAGTGGGTGTACAAGCTGAAAAGTACTGCTGGACACCTTAAGTCGGCATATAAGGCTCGATTGGTTGCTAAGGGTTTTAAGCAGGAGCATAGTGTTGACTTTGATGAAGTCTTTTCTCCTGTGGTCAAGATGACCACCCTATGCTTAGTCTTGGCCTTGGTTGCATAGATTGACCTAGACTTGTACCAGATGGATGTCAAGACGACTTTTTTACATGGGGACTTGAATGATGAGATTTACATGGAGCAGCCTAAGGGCTTTGCAGACTCTAGCAGGGAACATAGGGTGTGCAAGCTAAAGAAGAGTCTATATGGCTTGAAGCAGGCACCTAGGGAATGGTATCATAAGTTTGATGCATTCATGCAGTCACATGGCACCAGCTGCAATGCTATGGATCCGTGCTTGTACTCGAAGAAAGCTCGTGACGGTTCTTTACTAATTTTGGTACTCTATGTGGATGACATGCTTTTAGCAAGGACAGCTCATGAGGAGCTAGATGCTCTGAAGGCTTAGCTCAAGAAGAGCTTTGAGATGAAAGATCTGGGACATGCCTCTCATATACTTGGTATGCACATCACGTGCGTAGATCTCAGGGACTATTCTATCTGTCCACAGAGGAAGTACATTCATAAAGTCCTTGAGTGCTTCTACTTGCAGGATGTTAAGCCTGTTGGCTATCCATTACCTTCTCATGTGAAGGTTTCACAGGCCGATTGTCTGTAGACAGATGAGCAGAGGGTCGAGATGGCCAAGATCCCCTATGCATCAGCCATGGGCAGTCTTATGTATGCCATGATAGCCACCCGTCCAGATATTGCTTTTGCAATTGGGATTGTGGCACGTTATATGGCTACACCTAGCAATAAACATTGGGATGCCGTGAAGGGTATCATGAGATACCTGAAGGGCACAATAGATATATGTCTTTGTTATGGCAGCCAGGATATAGGAGTCGTGGGGTACACTGACTTTGATTATGTAGGACACGCAGATAATAGTAGGAAGTCCACTTCTGGCTATGTGTTCACTTATGTTGGAGGGGCTATCTCTTGGATATCTTGGGAGCAAAAGTGTACGGCTCTTTCTACTACATACAGAGGCCGAATATATTGCAGCCACAGAGGCTTGCAAGGAGGCTATCTGGTTAGGCCGTTTGATTGTTGATCTTTGTATGACAGATGCTCTGCCTACACTACATTCGGATTCTATAAGTGCCATTTAGTTGGCCAAGAATTCGGTCTTCCATGTGAAGATGAAACATATTGAGGTGAGGTATCACTTCATTCGTGAGGTCATTGAGGACACTTCTGTTGACCTTTCAAGATTCTGACTGAGCAGAATCCTGCAAACTTGCTCAAGAAGAGCCTCACTATTGAGTGCTTTGCCTTCCTCAGCAGATTGATGGGCATTGGATGAGATGATATATTTTTCCTCATCCTGTTGCACATGTGTACATGTTGTACTGTCCTTTCTTTTTTCTCTCAGCCATTGCACACTGCAAGTGGTGAGCACCGTCACAGTCACTTATTCTTTATTCTTTTAGTGACAGTTTGAATAAAGGAAGGCCCGGCCACACATTGTGGTTGTTGGCGTTCCCACTTTGAGTTTCACTCTCTCTCTCTTGCTCTTGCTCTCCATCTGCCATAGCTCTCACCGCCAAGCCTCTTCCTCCTGGGTTCCACTTCCCTTTCAATAGACTCAATATGATGAGGTGGAGAATCATGGTTTAAAAACTACCATTCAAAGCCAAACCGACATCTAAGTTTCTAGTGAGCTTGATGTGCCCCCTATGCCAAAGACCATAGGAGAGTGAGAAGCACCTCTTTTAGAATTGTCCCAAGGTTGCACCAATTTGGTTTAAAATTAGGAAGTAATTAAGAACAATTTTTGGAATCATTGTGGCGTTGTTTGGTGATCGACAACAAGCATGGAAGCTCATTGGTCTCATGTTTGCAATTACCTTAGTGTTTATTTGGTGTGTAAGGAATGAAGTGGTTTTTGGAAGAGAGCCCAAGAGAATACACGAAGCTTGTGTGAATTAGTTGTTAAAAGAGCCCTTAACTATGATCTCTGGTTTCATGTCTAAGCATTGGATGTTTCGTCTTTTTTCTAAAAAGTTCAAGTCTCTAGCCTAGTGCCAATTCATCTCTGATGCTATAGCTACTTACCTTTCTCTTGATGTTAACGCAATTTACTGCATTATAAAAGAATGAACTTATTATAGCATTATCCATTTGTAGCATGTGGTATCTCAAAATCATATTGTTGTTAACTTGCTAACCAAAACATTGATGTGGAGAAATATTTGGTTGTGTCACAAAGTAGCCAAAAACTTGGTAGTAACTTAGAATTTAAAATGATTATCATATAAGTACTAGTGCCATTTCTATATAGCATGCAAAATGGCCAATATTTCCTACTCATATAATGTGTAATGCCTTCTCTTTGTCAACTTGCTATCCCCACTCCATGTTATTGATACAAACTTCCCTCAAGGATCTTTATTGCTAGCATCAACTTGTAGTAAATGGTTGTGAAAGATATAGCAATAAGCCTACATAACTTGTATAATTTCTCAACAAAGTTTTGTGCTAGCTTGGATATTTTTACATTTGTTCTATATGAACCAAATGACCAATCTTCACTAGTCTATTAATGTATTGTCCAAATAACATCGAGAATTTTCATGGCCTTGGGTAGACTAGCAAAAGATCCATAGATATATTATTTCATTTACTTCATAGTATTTCTAAAGAACTTAAACCAATCACCCACTTTTAGGTGGTATGTTGTAAGTATAACATACTAGACAATGTAATACATACTCTTAGTGTGGGGGCATCATTAAATAAGGTAGGCACAACAATACCAACTCTTTACAAAATTTGATGTCATTGGAATTCTTTAATGTTTGACATGTACTATATTGATTCTTGGCATAAAATTATGGTGCTCAAGGTCATCTACATTCTAGATTAATCACTTATCCTTTGTAGAAAAGTAAGTCATTAGTGAGCACTCTAGTTGCTATATTTGAGTGTTCTCTTTAGGTTAGTAGATGCCCATGACCAATCAAAGAGTCTATATAGCTAGTGAATTTCAAAATGTTGTGTTTGTTCCAACAAACACTTGTCCTTATCTTAACATATGGAACTTCACGTTAGTGTAAGTGCCTTACTAGCTCAAATATTTCATTATTGTATTGCATGAAAGCAAGCTTGCAAAGTATTAGTATACAACGTGACATGCTATGGCAATCAACAACATCATTTAACTTTCTATTTTTATACCTCAACATGAAAATCGTTTTGCTGCATGATTGGAGCCTAAGGAGCTTGTCTCCTTTTGTCTATGATAGGGTAGTTGATGCTCTTATTATTGTCCATATTTTCAAAGCATAAGTAATAGCATATAATGCCTTCTCGCATGCATAATAATTTAAAAATGTTCATGTATTAGCTTATTACTATCAACATGCAAAATAATTTAAAAATGTGCATGGTTTAGCTTATTACTATATAAAAAATGGTTAATCAGTCATTATCCAATAAGATGGCACATCCTATATTATTGGCAGCCTTAAAAATTAAGCATATACATTGCTTATGAACCATAATTGGCAAGACAAGAGTTGTTGCCCAACAAAAATGTTCAATGCCTTATACATTTCTTTTGAGATCCCCCCATATTGAAGTGTTTTTCCTTTCTTACTAAGGTGATAGTTATGCATGTGAGAATGCAAGGGTAGTCAAGCTACATGTCTAGCACTCAACCATTAGGGGATCCTGATCGATTGTTAATTGAGCCTTGATTCTTTAAGCATGTGTCATTAATAAAGTTACACATGATGTAAGCAATGATATAACTAAAAGTGTCCTAGTTCAAATAGGACATTGTAAAGGCAAGAAGGTGGATAGGGGCACATCCCCAAGTTAAGGAACCATTGTAGGGATGATGTGGACTAACCCATGTGGCACCCAAAAGGTTCTACCAAAGCCTCTTCAAAGGCACCCCAATTAATGCAAGTGATGTGTGTGCATTTGACCAATTCACTTTCTCTCATGGCTTCTATAGTATTTGATCCATGATGTCTTCTATAGCCTAGAGCTCACTCTTGCATTCTCTAAATTCATGTCTACCATAACCACTTCTCATCTAGATTAAATATCTCATGGACAAACCTAGTCTCACAAATTAGTTCATATATTTTAGCCCACACATCTAATCATAGTGATTTATAGCTTAGGTCAGACAACAAGCCTTCATTTATGGCAATCATTAGCTTCTACAATCAAATTCTAGAAATCATTATACTTTGTTCTTTCGTGAATAAATTTTGGATCTACATACCTCAAATGAAAGCTAGCCATAGGTTCTTTTTTATCCCACGGTTTAGTTGCAACATTCCATAACCACAAGCACCACCAATTTACTAAATTTTAATGTAGTTAAGAGGCATGTTTTCCAATTATACACTCTATTGGGCATTGTTGCAAGAAATTCTACAATATCTTTAAGCTACTAGGTGCCATTTATTAAGAAAAATTTGGGTAAAGGAGCATAAGCATAGAACCATCGATTTGTTCTCCATCAAACAATTATTTCTTCCCTAAAACTACATAGCTTAAGCTTCAAAAAGGTATGGTTTGCCATTCTTGTTTGCTTGTTAGTGTTTGATATACAATCTTTTCTAGTTTTATCTTTATCACTAATCCTTTTATGCAAAGGTATCATGAAACATAATGCCATTTAAGAAGCAATGAATAACAATATGTCAGGTTTTCATCAATGAAATTACTTACCAAAAGCCATGTATCAAGTTGTCTATGAATCATTGTATTGAAGCCAAAATAAAGATGAAGTCATTGAGAAACTCCACCAAATCCATTTAAATCCTATGATGCATTTATGTATCAACTCAAAAGTTGAAAGCCGTGAGCAAACCTATGTGTTGAATCATGTAAAAGACATTGAGCTATATCCAAAGCAATGTATTGATCCTTTTATTGATGTGCATCACAAAGCCATTGATCCATCTCAAAAGCAATGCAATGCCCATTTCAAGAAGCCATAGAGTCATTTGGCAAGGAATGTATTATTCCTCTTATTTGCATTAGGCCAAGTAGCTATTGAGCTAAGTCATTTTTCCTTGAGAAATCTATCCCAAGTTCATGTTTCAAGTACATATTTCCATCAAGAAAAAACGAAAATTTTGCATGTTAGTCATTGTATTAATGATTGCCACAACAAAGTAGATATGAATGGAAGCCAAAGTGCAATTGAAAACAAGAAGAGTAATGTGAAGTGCAAGACACATGTGAAGTCCAAGACCCCATCCAAGATCCAAAAGATGAGATAAGCCAAGTAGCAAAGAAAAGAACAAGGACCATACATCAAGAAGAAGTACAAGTTAAAGGAGTTAAAGAATGTGGAGATACCAACAAGCAAAAGCCAATGAAGCAAGAGTTCCAAGGTCAAGTAGAAGACCGGATGTCTGGAGTGCAAAGATAACACCATGTAATAAGGAGGATCCAATTCATATACAACAATCAAAGCAACACGCTTATAGTCTATTCTATACTTTCTATGAATGAGGCAAAGCACCCACCAACAAGGTAGGGACATCTCTCTATGTCCACCATCCATTTACCTCTATAGGGGACATCAAGATTTGAGTCAGTTTTGTAGCTGAAGTTGGAATTGAGGGGATTGTCTTTTTCAATGTAATGCATCAACACAATCTACCCTTGTTAGAGTGTGGGAGCTTTTTGCTCCAACTGCCAAGACCCACAGACCGCTTATTTTTTCATGCGTTTTAAGTTGAGTGCAATGGCTACCTCTCACTTAGTCGTACACACGCTCACACCTACAAGCGTAGTGAGCTTGCCTCCATGCTTGATTGAGTTTCCTCCTCCCACAAACACTGTGGTAGCTCTACGATCCAAGGTGTAAGCTCAAGCAAGATTGATCCTCAAGCTCCAAGCTCCATGCTCCATTGCCGCATGCGAGACAAGAGGAGAAGAGAAGAAGAAGAAGAAGAAGAGAGGAGAAGATGGAGAGCTTCTCCACTATGGTCCCTCACCCTCACACACTCACTCCCTCACTCCCTCACACTCCCCCTCTCAAGCACAAGCTCAAGCAAGCAAGAAGAAGAAGAAGAAGAGGAGAAGAATAGAGCTAGTTTTGGCCACATGGAAGAATGAGCTTCTTCATTCACTTTTTACCTTTTTATACAAAACCTTAATCCCTTTTTACATGCTTGACCATTTTAGCCTAGGTCCTCTTTTCCTATTCCCTTCCTATTTGCATTATTCCTTCACCCATGCTCGTCTACATTTACAAATTGCACAGGAGGGAGCCTGGCACTCTTTTACAAGGATTTAGATTGTGCTTTTATATTTAATTTGCACCTTTCCTCTTTTGTTCTTGCCTTGAAATTTTAAGGTTGTCCTTGCACTTTTGGCCTTTTTTCCTCCTATTTCTTTAGCCGATTGGCCACCTTTTTTTGCCTTGCCTTGTGTCTTTTTAATTTTCTTTTTGCTTTCTTTATAGTAGGGGCTAACATAGAGTACAAGTATAGGACTTTAACATTAGGGGATTCTTGTTCAAAATACAAGGCTAGCTAGGCTACATATATATCACATTATCATTAGGGAATCCTCATAATATGTTGATTAAAGCTTAGTCCTTTAGCACATTATCATTGAGCACAGGTCATTGATGATGTAAATCATAAGTAAAGGGAAAATTCACCTTAGGATGATCAGAAACATCTGTAAGGCTCCTTGTTGATCTTTTTAATTATTGTTAATGAGTTTATGACATAATCAATAAATCTAATAGGTGAAAAATAATTAAGCAACTCATTTTGAAAACACTAGCATACAAGTTAATTAACCACTTTAGCCCTTGAATGGACATGAAGAATTCAAAAAATACAAATAATGAAAAACAAACTTAATAGTATACATCTAACAAATAAGGATTCAGGTGCCTTGTTTCACTTAGAGTTGATAATGCAATGCCATAATTCAATCAATGATGTTGTGTTCATAGTTATATATTAGGATAGTAGGGATACCGATCCTATTCATGTCCATGGTTTGAAATGTTATTTTGTCTTTATAACCTTGAATTTCAAAATCCACAGCCTCAACATGGGTGTTCCAAATCTTGTTGATATATACCTTGCCCCCTATTACCAATGTGCACTAGGACTCCTAACAACTTTGATTAAAAAGTAAAGGATACTTCATGATATTATATGAGGCAACATAATCAATCAAGATGCACACTCTATGGCCTTGAATGGAACTGTGTAATTGGACTAAGTCATTTCAAGCAAAGGTAAACTCTTTTGAACATACAATGGGTGATATGTTATATACTTACGTGTAGTTTTGCTATAACCAACTAAAATTTAAATTTCTCTCAACCTTCAAATATGGATCCAATTTTAGTATTTACACAACATTGCTCAAACCCAAGCTTGTACTCAAAAGCATCACTCTTAACCGGGTAGTCCCTACTACGGACAATGGTAGATTATAGTAGGAAGAATGTGTAAAGCTGTTGGCAAAACACTTTGGTCCAATTTTTGTTTATCTTCATGTAATCCTAGTAATGTGATCATTGGCCAAGCAAACAAGGCAAAGCTAGTTAAGTGATTGGCTCTTGTGGTCTTTTTCTATTAGCATTGTAAAGCATTTAATATTTCATTTGTGAGATTTGACATCCCCAAAACCCTTTAGATGCATCCCTAAATTTGACATGTTTATTAAGTGCATAGACCAATGTGCTACACATGCTATGAGCGAGCCACAATGCGGTAGGGATATCAAGGCATGGCGGCCTATGACACAACATGACACAGAGGGTGCATGCTATGATGCGATGGTGTCTTCTTGGCATATCTTTCAAGTTGGCTTCTACTACGTATTCAAGACGTGACACAATGCCTTGTGCACACGAACCATGCTACTTGTGCACGTTTTTGCACTGTGGAACTGTGGGATCAAGGAGCCACTGTGACACAAGACTACTAAGAAAGTCTTTCAATTCATCTCATTGGTAGGGCAAGAGCTTAGGCCTAACCTTCACTAAGAGATTAGTCCACTATGTCAAACTCTTTTCACATCTCAAAATGCCTATCATCATTTATTTCAAACATTATCTACTACGGTGCAACTAAACAATGAAACCAAAACCTTTGGAAAAATGTTACTCATGAAAATTTTGTTGTAACCTACTCAATTTGACAAAGCTCACCAACTATGATGACCATGTTCTTTGATATATACACTTTAAGTTAACTATTCACCTTCAACTAGCCTTGTGCATGAGTGCTTCTTCAAGCTAACCTTGTCAAGAAAAGGGGTAGGTGGCCTATTTAACTATATCACCTCAAGGAAGGCCAACTAGAAGAAATGAAGGTGTAGGAAGGAAGTAGAAGCACACAAATGAGGAATTGGTTGCATGATCTTCTTCTCTAGAAGAAAAATAAGGAAAAAGATGGCAATATGAAAGAAGATAAAAGCTTGGCCTACATGTGCATTATTGCAACATACCAACCTACAAGAGTAGAGGCAATATTGTTGCCACAATATCATAGGTAAATATATAATCTAAATATAAAATAAATATACATAGAAATGGGCATAACTATTGTCGTTATTATCGCCTTCCCAATTGATCATTTTATCTCATTCAATGAGATAAATACAAACTAGTAGATTTAAAATTTCAAATTAAAAGGTGAACTAGAAGGTGATGAACTAAGTAAAGTAAGAACTAAAGGCACAAATTTTCTGAGTGCTAGAAGAAAAAGAAATGCATGAAAATTCATTCGAAAATGGTGAGCCCTAGAAACTTGATTACTAAGGTCTTCCAAAGGCAATCCAATGTATAAACAACTATATTTTCCAAGGCATAGTCTTGCTAACAATGAATGTCCATGTAAACATGTGTAATGAGACCATCCATGGTCACATTGTGCAAAACCATATGTACTAGAATAGCAACATGATTACTACCATCCAAATAATTGCAACCATCACCAATGGAGAGAAGCCATTCAACAAACCCACGATTCCCATCTTGCACGAAAACTCGAATATTTTGAGACAAACGTAAAACATGCATATGATTCCATAGAGGAGAAAGACAAAGGGTTACATCAATTGTCTCTTCACGATACCCTTTGGCACCACTAGCAAGATCTAACAAAAGTCTCCACCAAAGAGAATGACTTTTTCTCCAAAAGGCATGTCACATTCCATAATATCCCTCAATGTTCTATCCAATGTCTCAAAAGCATGTCAATGCATCATTTGTGCCTCATCCCCCCAAATAATAAGACATGCAACCCTTAATAGTTCTACAAGCTAGCACTGCACTAGAATGTTGCACGACAAAGTACTCTTGAGCTCAAGAAGAATCTTAAATCTTGAGTGCATCATACGCCCCTTTGGCAACAACAATGCAATAATCCCAAATAAAGCTATCGCTAGCATGACTTTTTCCTCACCTCTCAATTTTGCAAGAAAGCAATTATACAAATATGTTTTTCCTAATCCATCAAGTCCATCTAGAAAGAAAATAGTTTTACCCGAGAAGGTAACAACATCAAGCACAACCAAGTATGCCCTTTCTTTGACACTCATTAAAACTAGGATCCATTGAGGATGAAATGTTTTGTTGGCTAACAATGCCAACATCTTGCTCCTCATGAATCAAAGGATTGCCTAAATCTGATACCAAAGATCTATCAATTTCAGGCATTCCACAAACATTTCCCATGTTGTTGAAGAATGTCTTCAAAATGTAGCAAATCTAAATTCAAAGCTAAGTCTTGAATATTTTGATTCTTCCCATGAGAAGAAATCAAGCGATGCAATATATCGTCTGTCATGGCAACCTTAAATTGTTCCCATAATTGGTCTAGACACATAAGTTCACAAAAAACTAGCAATGTTGCAAAAAGTGCACGCAATTGTTTGCTTGTTTGAACAATCACAGCCTCATCCATGTAGATGTACCATTCATGGTCATTTCCTAGAAACCCCTTAGGTATGCAAGCATCTTTGAAGGTCAGATATAGAACTGCATCAACTATGTGCAGGTTCTCAAATGACCTACAACCCTTGCACTTGGTGAAAAGCATTCTTAAATAGTAGAGCTCTCCCATAGAAGGATAAACAAAATAGATGCGACCACAAACATCTTCCTTTTTTTGCTTTGTACAAAATTTTCTTGTTGCATTCCAAACCCAGTTTTAGGGGAACTCCTGGTACAACAATACATTTGCTTCAATTGTGGTTGCAAAAAAACCACTTAGTCAAAGTTGTTCACTACATGTTGGCATTAGAAACAACATCTCTTATATTGTCATTGTCATGGAAGGTGACAACATTTTCCCTTGACAAGTGCACATGCAAATGTATGACATCCGGCTTCTCATTATGCAAATGTTATTAAAAAATCCTCCTACATGCCTCCAATATAGAAATGAGTTTAGCATCTAGATACATCTATATTTCATCAACAGTTGCAATCATTGTAGAACCATTAGCTTCATTTGATGGATCCCTCCCTATAGAGCACATCCTTACAATTGCATGGTCATGGCCTTTGTAAACATACTTATAAAGGTATTTTACAGTGAAAATTATATAACAAACCTCCACATTAATGTGTGCTCTATATTTTGTAGATAGGTAAGGATTATAAGGCACAACCCAACAGTGGTCAAGGTGGGCATGTCTGACCAAAACCTATCACCCATAATTTCTTCTCATATAAACTAGGTAACCATGGTCATCTTCCACTGTTAAACTTGGAAATGACCGTAGATAATGCTTTGAGCATCTACCATTGACCATGCATGGACTTTTGGGACCCAAATGGCCACACGGGCCATGCATGTTGCAAGCAATAATGGTTTCCAAAAGCTTAGGGAAATTGTCATGGCCTGGAAGCTTTGCACAAACCATTCTATCATAGTGATCAACATCCTTCGGCTTGAAAACATAATGTAACATTAGTAGCATATGCAAGTGTGGCAATCCTTGCTTCTAGAGCTCCAATATACTCACATATGCTACAACTTTGCCAAACAAACTTTTTCTTCACAATAGTCTCCATCATGTCCTTAAGTTTCTGATAGAAGACTATGGTAGTCAAGCCTGGCCTATCACGCAACACTTTCTGACCAGGTAACAAAGCATTACTATTTTCCACCCACCTTGGATTACATGTGAAGGAGATGAAGAGTTATAGTATTCCTCTACTATGAACTATGACCATGGCAACTAGATATAGTCGGTACATGTGTTGAGGACCCCTTGTAAAGGATGAAGGAAGAACAATGCATTTGCCTATTGATCTCCTTAGAATAGCATCCTACCTATCAATAGTAGTAGAAATCATATAAGCAAGTCCTGAGTAGACCTCAAAAGTGGATTGATTAAGATGACACCATGTTAGCTTGCATTGCTCAATGCTGTAATATGCATCCACAATAAATTATTGTAACAGTATTCCACCTCTTAGTATGCATGCAATGGTGTCATCTCATGCCTACAAAATTGATATGCATAATACTCCATTTGTGTAACATAGTCTTTACTTGGCATGTTTTCTAGAAGAAGCAAACTATCACCCGCTGTGGAATAGGGGATTTTTGAGTGCCACCCATCCTCTCCACTAGGAAATAGAAGAATATATAACAATGGCATGTAGCTTGGTTGGACATAGTGACACACATGCCACTTCTCATTTATGCAAGCCATCATCATTACCTTGACTCGGCATAATAGTATCAATCTCATTCCCAATTGGCACAGAGTACTTTTTGGACATCGCACATCCTTTTGCAATGGTCATCCTTATCTCTATTATAGGATTTTCATGAATCATCTCTCCAACTATTCGAAACACTCGAGGGTAAATGTTGCAACTATGCATTATTGCTTGTAGTGAGGAAAGAATGCCCAAATCAAGGCTAGGCATTATAGACATTTTGTTTTGAAGCTCATGCTTAGTATCATAGATATATAATTGTGCAAATCTGGAGTCTTGTACGATTCGGAATATTAGGCACCAATATGATTATATATAGAGCCATGAACTCAAAAGGTGTGTCCATTCCCACCCCCAAGTAATGACTCATCTATCTCAGCACCCAATGACACAAAAAGCAAGGGTAGCATTGTAGGCACGCATTTGTTTCTTAAACTCTCTACTCTCACAATTATTCCCAACCAACAAACCATGCAAGGGCTCAGGTGTTTCTTGAAGAGGAGGTGAAAAGCCCAAGGACAACACTAAATCTACCAAGAGAATAGGCCTCATGGTGGCATCTACAATGTCTGCACCCTCAAAAACTTGTAAGAAACATCCTTCCTCTCATGAAGAAGCCATGCTCACACACAAGAATCTGGCACACAAGAAATATGGCCATCATCTTCATCCTCACTCTCTCCTTCTTCCATGGAAGAGATAAAGCAAGAAAGCACAAGAAAGGAAAGAGAGAAAGAGTTGTGCCAAATGAGAGAGAGAGAGAGAGAGAGAGAGAGAGAGAGAGAGAGAGAGAGAGAGAGAGAGAGAGAGAGAGAGAGAGAAGAAAAGATACGTGCAAGAGGAAGATAAAGGACAGAGAAAAGGAGGTTGCAAACACCTCTCTCAACCACTTTCCCCCCAAATCACACGACTCCTCATTCCCACTTCCTTTTTGTATTTCTTTAGAATATTTTTCTTACATGGTTTTTTTCTTGAAACCTTAGAACAAGAAGGTTTGATTATTGAAAATAAAACAACCTCTCAACCTTTTAAGTTGGAAAAATAACACACACAAATCTCAAGGCCATGACTTTATACTTTTTAATCATGCCTTTTACAATGCTTTTCTTGAAATTTTGCAATGAAATTACAATATTAAATTATCAAACTTCATAAGATTTGCCGATGAAGATCATACTTGTGTGCCTAAAATTGCACAAATTTGGGAGTTATCATTCCTCCTCTTCTAATCTTGTGAGCATCCTCGCAAACACTTTGAAAATGCACTTTTTCCTTGGAATAAGCACCTTATGTTGATGAAGAAACTACAAACCTTCACTTCATTTCACTTCAAAAAATTGGATCACCTCAATCGATACTCGTCCAAAAACACGATGCTTCTTCACACACTTCACTATGCCTCTCCAACTTCTTCTTTACACCAACACTTGTAAAATTTTCCACTTTCACTTTAAAAAGACAAGGCAAAAAGAAACCCTCAAGAGGAACACAAATTTGCCCACAATATTTGAAAAGAAAGTCATTCGAACCACCAACTTGAAGCACATTGTCCATTGATCCATGGGAAAGACCATGGATTAATTTCCTCGCAAAAGATTGATCTTGTAGCACACCCTCACAGAAGATCAAACTTAAAGAGCCCCACCCAGCTGATGTATTTGTGTGTGTTTGATAAAAAAGGGAAGAAGGGTGGTTTTATTTCAGAAAAAAAAACTATCCTACTGTTATTTTGATTCTTGTGTGTGGAAGTACAGCTCTTTGAAGCACATGAAGAAGAACAATTGAGAACAACATGCGGTTAGGCTATAGAAGGATTGATTTTTTAAAAAAAATTTATTATATGATTATACTTTGATCATCAATTTTTCAAAATAGGGAGCAACAAATGCCATCGGATATGATCGTGTGGATAAGCATCAAACTATTGCAGAGAACATCATGAAAAGATAAGGAAAGGTAGGAAAACTATGAGTTAGGTGGGAGACGAGACCTTTTGGAAGTGGATATGGTAATGGAGATAGGTTGGCATGCTTCACATAAAAACCCTCCTTCCTTCTTTTGTGTGAGGAAATTTTTTACGTGAAGGGTATCCCCCGAAAACTAATTGTGAAGGGTATCCCCCGAAGACTAATGATGTGTTGTTTCTTGTTTCTTCTCACCTCCCTAGACAAAGAACCGAGCTCGAAATCATGAGGTTACACCCTTCTCCTTTGTCAGCTTGGCCGCAAACCCATGAAACACCCTATCATACACATGTAGCATCTGGCTCTCCCCCTCACCCCCACCGAACTACCTCCATAAACCCAACACCCCTAGCCTCACCTCAATCTCATGCGCCTCTTCCTCCATCTTCTTCTTTTCCTTCTTCTTTTACGTCTTCAGAAACACCATAATTTTATTTTTCTTGTTCTATTTTATGGTTAACCTCGAAATCAACAGAAAATTCATTATTGGCTTCATCCTATCTGTCATTGCTGTGCTTTGCTGTCATAGTATTGACTTCGACCTTCTTCTTCTTCTTCTTTTTCTTCTAAGACATTGTAACACTACTCTTTTGCTTCTCTCAACATTGTCCAACTATAGTATGCATACAATGATTGTCTTCTCCTCATCCACATTTTGTGCCAAAATCTCCCATCACCGAATGCAGGTCTTCTTGAAGCATAGGAGAAAATGGCCAACATGGCAAGTTGGGGCACCCTAATTTGTCTCACAAAGAATAGCATTTCCATGGATAGAAGGACTGCATCAAGAGCAGTAGGATCTGGACTACATTATGAATAATGAGACCAAAAATATCATGAATGGATGGGGTTCTATCCCTTGCATGAACAACATTAGAAACATTACAATTATCACCAGCATTGCAATGAACATGAACCACATCAAATCTATCCTTCTTTCTCATTTGTTTCTTGTAAATCTTGAGAGCATCCATGAGTAGTCCCCTGGCAGGATCGCCAAAAATGAAAAGCCCAAGGACAACACCAAATCTACCAAGAGAACAAGTCTCATGGTGGCATCTACAATGCTTGTGCCCTCAAAAACCTATAAGAAACATGCTTCCTCTCACTAAGAAGCCATACTCACACACACAAGAATCTAGCACACAAGAAATATGGCCATCATCTTCATCCTCACTCTCTCCTTCTTCCATGGAAGTGTTGAGATATCGAGCTCCACTCATGATACGCCAGGGTGACCGTTGTGTATTTATGTCACCGACTTGTTAGTTGCAGACGCGGTTGGTACACCGCCCATGAATAATAGCTACATGATAGCTATCCTTATCTACTCTAGTTCGTGGCTCAATTAGTATGCCACCTTAGTTAGTTGAGTTTTGGTTTGAGACCCATATATAGGGTTCTTCTATTTCTTTGTACTAGAGTTCTTTTGGCTTACACAACTAAGAAGAGGAAAACTGTTTTCAGCCTCCACCCTTGTGTGTATTCCCCCATTGTGCAAGCAAGAAAGCTTCAAGTGAGACTCCTTCCTTCTCTCCCACAATCTTGACATGGTATCAGAGCCTTATTCATGGTAAGGAGCTCAAGAAAGCAAGCCAAGCTCGCGGTGTTCTGGTAAGAGGAGCAGTGTTGCTTTCATTTTCTGTTTTGGGAGCAGATCTCTGCAAGTAGCACAACCGGAAAGTGCAGGAGTGCATTGTCTCAGGTTGAGACACCCTTCGCGGTGAAGCAAGAGGGCAGTATATGCTGCGGGAGAGGGCTTTAGCCCCTGCGGGTGACCTTGTTTTTTTTATTTGAGGCCATTTCGGGGCCTGTTTTGGAGGCGGAAGTTTTCTGCACGCACTCAGGAAAAGGCCCAGTTTTATGCTGTGCAGCCACTGTTCTACAGGTCGGTGAATAGTTACTGTAAAAATTGCATTGTATGCTTGTGCCCAGAGACATAAGGAGTTACAGAATCATCCATGTTGCCTGTTGATGCAAAATCGTCACTAGGAAGTGACTGTGTGGTCAAATACCACTTTCGCCAGTTTTGCAGATTTTCCCTTGTGAGGGTGAAGCTGTGGTTTTTGCAGTGACAGAATTTTTTGCAGTCTTCTGTAATGGCATCTGATTCTCTTTCACAGATTGTCACTGAAAAGCTTGACAACAACAACTTCCAAGCATGGAAGTTTAGAATGACGAATTTCCTTATGGGAAAAGGATATTGGGAATTTGTTGCAGGAAATGAAGAAGAACCAGTTCTTCCTGATGTTCCCAATCAATAGCAAATGCAGGCATTTAAAGCATGGCATGAGAGAGCCAGGAAAGTTATGTATTGGCTGTCTATCAGCATTTCAGACTCTATGATTGTGCATATTCAGGATGCAAGTACGCCAAAGGAGGCATGGGATACTTTCTCAAAAATGTATAGCACAAATACGCAAGCCAGGAAAATGCAGCTCAAGCAAGAGTTGCACAACGTGCAAAGAGAAAATATGAGCATCAACGACTACCACATGAAGGTGAAGAAGATTGCAGATGCACTTGCTTCCATTGGGTCACCAGTGGAAGATGATGATTTAGTTTCTGTGACCTTGAATGGTCTAGGAAAGGATTATGCACAGTTTCGGACATCCATTTCAATTCGTGAAAGATTTCCTGATTTTGAGGAGCTGATTGCCTACAGTTGCCTTGTCGAGCACAGAGGCTGAGTACAGGGGTGCAGCAATGGCTGCATGTGAGGTAGCTTGGTTGCATAAGTTACTTTATGATATGCATCAGTCTACAGATGGACCAGTTGTCATTTATTGTGACAACATGAGTAGTATACACTTGGCAAATAACCCAGTCTATCATGCTAGAACAAAGCACATTGAGGTGCATTATCACTATGTGCGAGAGAGGGTTTTACTAGGTCTTATTGATCTATTTTATGTCAGCACAGAGGATCAGGTAGCTGACATATTCACGAAGGCATTGGGCGCAGAGAAGCTGCGCAAGTTCAGAGACCTGCTTGGTGTGCAGGAATTGGGATTGAGCTCGAGGGGGAGTGTTGAGATATCGAGCTCCACTCATGATACGCCAAGGTGACCGTTGTGTATTTATGTCACCGACTTGTCAGTTGCAGACGCGGTTAGTACACCGCCCATGAATAATAGCTACATGATAGCTATCCTTATCTACTCTAGTTCGTGGCTCAATTAGTATGCCACCTTAGTTAGTTGAGTTTTGGTTTGAGACCCATATATAGGGTTCTTCTATTTCTTTGTACTAGAGTTCTTTTGGCTTACACAACTAAGAAGAGGAAAACTGTTTTCAGCCTCCACCCTTGTGTGTATTCCCCCATTGTGCAAGCAAGAAAGCTTCAAGTGAGACTCCTTCCTTCTCTCCCACAATCTTGACAGGAAGAGATAAAGCAAGATAGCACAAGAAAGGAAAGGGAGCAAGAGTTGTGCCAAATGAGAGAGAGAGAGAGAGAGAGAGAGAGAGAGAGAGAGAGAGAGAGAAGAAAAAATACGTGCAAGAGGAAGATAAAGAAGAGAGAAAAGGAGGTTGCAACTACCTCTCTCAACCACATTTCTCCCAAATCACACGACTCCTCATTCCCACTTCCTTTTTGTATTTCTTTAGAATATTTTTCTTACATGGTTTTTTTCTTAAAACCTTAGAACAAGAAGGTTTGATTATTGAAAATAAAACAACCTCTCAACCTTTAAAATTGGAAAAATGACACCCATACATCTCAAGGCCACGACTTTATAATTTTTAGTCATGCCTTTTACAATGCTTGTCTTGAAATTTTGCAATGAAGTTACAAGGTTAAATTATCAAACTTCATAAGATTTGCCAATGAAGATCATACTTGTGTGCCTAAATTTGCACAAATTTGGGGGTTATCAGGAGGCAATGAAATGTTTCCATTCCGGCAATAGTGCTTCCCCCCATAGTCAAATTCTAGACTCGGAAGACCAAATCTTTGCACTGTAATGAGAACATAGCCTATTCATTTCTGCAAGACTATGAAATCCAAGTTCACAATAACATAGCACATGCATCATAGGATGCTTTACCATTTGAGGTACCTTGTGGAGAAGGGAATAAGCTCCTCCATTATTAGGATCAAAATTTGGTACCACCATATCTTGAGTATAATTTGGTATTTGGGAAATGTATAAGGCAACATATTGCACTTCCCCAACTAGACTTGCATGCATAGGTGCAATCAAGGATGGAAGATTATGAACTTCATGAAAATCATGAGGATTTGGACTTGCATTCATAGGTGTAATGTATGATGGAAGATTGTGAGGTTCATGAGGATCACAAGGATTTTCTTTTTGAGGAATGAAGGGTGCAAAAGAAACTTTATTCAATCTATAGAATGAAAGATGAGGTGCATTAAAACAATCAAATCTAGCATTTTGATTTGGATCATATATAGATGAAAGACATAGTTTGAAGATTCGTAGTTGCATTCAAAGCCTAGCATTGTCTTCAACTAACACTTGTTGAGTTCAACCATAATGTACGCAATTGTAGAATTGGCTCCCTTGACAACGAATGTAAAGTTGGTGCCATCCTAAAACGACAATATTATTGAGGGTTGTGAGCAAAAGATATTCATAGGTGGAATGAGAAAGAGAATAAAATCTTAACATGCATGCATTCATGGGGCGCGCACGCGCACACGCACACACACACACATTAAATACTCAAATGAATAATACAAACATACATGCAAGAGAGAGAGAGAGAGAGAGAGAGAGAGAGAGAGAGAGAGAGAGAGAGAGAGAGAGAGAGAGAGAGAGAGAGAGAGAGAGAGAGAGCTCAAACACTTCACGCATATGAAAAACGATCATTGAAAGGCCTAATTATTGTAACAACAAAACTGTTCCAAAAAAGAATCACAAAGCAAAAGCATGTTTGAAGGAAACCTTACAAACTGAAAGCTAGCACTGAAATCTAGGAGGCCCATCAACCATGTTACTACTACCAACAACACGATGGACATTATCAATGGCACCCGGCATAGTATTTGTGGCTATCCTAGCAATTGTATCATTCTCAATCCTTATAGTGATAGTATTCAAATGCCCTAGATAAGATTTGAGGTTGGTAACCTCAACCATAAACTTATCAAGTTGAAGCTTTCAAGATTCATGGAGCAACCGACAACCTAAGGGGCACACATCTGACCCTTCAAGTCCACCCCATAGTATACCCCACATCTCACCATAAATCTCACTAATGTCCTTTTGTATGTTTGAGGCTATGTCTAGGAAGCCTTGTAGTGCAACATCAATTCCAATCTTCCAAGAGATGTCTTGCTCCGCCACATATTGGACATGTGCCACAATATTGCTATTGCATGCATAGCACTACTCAACTTGCTGTTGCAATGACTGAAGCTTGTGGGCGAGGATGCCATCCAACTCTCCACATGATCATAGCCTTTTGCAAATAGCAGTCAAGGCTCTCTTAATGGCCCTTCACCTAGCAATCTCCTTAGCCCACCTCACATTGATACATCTTTGTAGAGTGGATAGCACAACCTTTGGAGCATCATTATCAGATGTCTCCATGGTGGCATTAGGGTTTCTAACCTTCATATCTATCAAGAAGGCAAACAATTGAATTTCTCAAAAAAATTTGTAAATGGATTACACAACACATGAAAACATTTGAATTTAGGAAGACAAATCATGTGTTGGCAAGAAGTGTAGTGAAGCCACCAATTTTGAAAGAAAATGGATGTTCATCAAGCATGCAAGGAGACTCCTACATTGTGGAAGATAGATACACCAAAGTAGTTGGTTTATAGTGCCCCTTGTCTTGTCTGCACCATGCATAGTTTACCAATTAGAACTTCTATGATTTGCATTATTTCAAGAGATCACATAGCAAAGCAATGCATATAACAAAATAAAAAGAAGGAAGATCTAAATGATAGGTTCATAGTTGAGTATGAAGCCTAGTATTGTGTCTTCAACTAACTCTTGTTGATTTTAAGCATAGTCTACACAATAGAAGAATTTGTTCCCTTGTCAAAGGATGTGAAGTTAGTGCCATCATCTAAGAAGAATACTATTGAGTGCTGAGAAAATAAAAAATGTAAAGTTGAAATGAGAAAGAGAAAAATTATATGTACGTACATGCATTCATGGGGCACACGTACATGCAAGACACACACAACATGAGAGAGAGAGAGAGAGAGAGAGAGAGAGAGAGAGAGCTATTTTTCAAATTACACTTTCAAATGCAACTCTTATAATCTTATCTTTTAATCTAATATCTATAAACACAAAATGTAAAATTGGATATATATATATATATATATATATATATATATATATATATATATATATATATATATATATATATATATATAGAATATCTATTGAGAAATGTAGTGTATGAATTGGTGTGCACATCATGCTAGATTTCAAAACTATTGGCATGATGCTGTGAGGCATTACGGCCTACAAGGTTAAACACAAATCAAAACCCCCAAAAACTTTGCAACAACTTTAAAGTAAACTTCGGAGTTCAAAGGATAAAGGTCAAATATTTGTGCATACACATGAATGGTCCGCCTTTAATGAAGACACATGGCCATCCCATATTGTCCCTTCCAATGGAAATGTGGTTCCCAAAGGGTCAAAGATTTGTGCATACACATGAATGGTTCACCTTCCATGAAGACACATGCCCATAGCCTATTATGCCTTCCAACGGAAATGTGGTTCAACATTTCTCTACCCCCAATGCATGAAAAAATCGGGTGCATTTTATCATATAGGCATTGTAGGTTTCCATGTTGTTCATATTATGGGGTACATTAGGTTTGAAACACATGTACCTCCACTCTTATTAGAGAGCCATCTAAGAAAGGAAGGATTTCACTTACCTTAGGGCATCTATCCAAAGCTTTATTGTCTCGTATCCAAGTGTCATCTATTTAGAGCTCTATAGTTTCTAGCCAACTTTTATTGCATTATGGGTAAAATAAATAGTCGGTGGGACCCTTTTAATACAATGCATACATTGTCATGAGGAGATCCTAATCCTCCTCCATTAAATGCACTTCCTAGGGAATGGACCCCACATGCATTAACAAACCATGCACATACCAATGTCAAAGGATTCAAGCTCCAATCTCAACTTAGGAGCATGTTAGAAACATATTCATAGGCATACATGACAAGCAATGTGTCTTTGTATCCAATATGTGGTACCTAAGTAGCTCATAATGAGCATAATCTGTATCAGACAACTACTTGCTATCCACTATGAACAACAATGAAATCTTTGCTAAAGATGGGCCAATGCAAGCTCAATTGAGGCCCAAAAGCATTGCAAGACATGTATAAACCATCTCTAAGTTTCAAACTAACATTTGGACATTAATACCAAGCCCCAAAAGCATCAAATGACAAGAGGCATATGCTTTTCCCAGATAAATGACATTCAACTCTGTTATTACAACAATGAAATCTCTGAGAAACCTAAGCCAAATGTATGCTCAAATCAGTCCAAAAGCATAACCATACCATCCACACATCAAAAAAGCATATCTGAAGCATCAAACGTGCATTGTGGCATTTATTGTTTATTGTCCAAACCATACCATCTAGGCACCAAAATAGCATATCTGAAGCATCAAACATGCATTATAGAATTTATTGTTTACTGTCCAAACCAAAATAGTTCTGTTTTGTGTGAAATAGTGAATAGAAGACTACATAATATCAACTATGTGAGTGCTTACATTTGTAGTTCTCATCGCACTCTTCATTTCTAGCTATAGAACGCTTGAATTTGAATACCGTATGCAAAAGTTTTGGCCAAAGTATGATAGTGTTATCAAGTTGCCATAGTTATCCATGACTTCTGCAACATGCTTTGCATCCACTCAAAATGGACAGAATGGCTGCTCCTTAGCTCAATAAGCACTCAACAAGGCTCGGGGATAAGCCTTAGGAAGCTCCTCAAAAAGCATAGAGCAAGCTAGAACAAGTTGGAAGAAGGAAAGACTCAATACATCCTTCTACATCTCTCTCTCTCTCTCTCTCTCTCTCTCTCTCTCTCTCTCTCTCTCTCTACACACACACACACATGCACATATAGATGTATGTATGTATGTATGTATGTATATATGTGTATGTGTGTGTGCATGTGCATGCGTTGTGATTGAGAATAATTAAATGATGAACAAACTTAATGCCTTTAATTAGAGGTTATTATATAGCTTTGATAGGGTCATTGTATCTCTCATAAAACTCTCATTCTCTCCTTATCTCTCTCAATCAACTTTGGTCCGCCTTTTTGAGTTTGATGAGTGTCTATCTCGCAACGATCACAATGTATGCTATAGTCTCTCTTTCTTCTGTTTCGATCATAGAGCCTTCCTCCTTGATTTAAACAATGCTCTAGTTTGATCTATGAATAATGATGTTCAACTTTCATACAATGATTAGTTCGATACAATGAGTTTACATTCGGTTCGAAAATGGCAGTTGGAGACATCGAATACTCTATGGCAAAATGACAATTTGAATTTTTCAAGAAGAATGTTGATCAAAACAAAATGTTAAAAATTTGTGGGTTTTGCTATAGCTTTTAAACTTTTTCCAAAATCCCCTCTCCACAAGTGTGGGTTCATGCATGAAGGGGTGAGCATATTATATTTTCTCCCCCTTAGAGAATTCAAGATATCCACATCTCGAGAAAGACTTCGAGGGTATCATTCTCTTTGGTAAGTTGTATTGTAGGACTCATGGGATCCACCATGCTTTTGTTGTGCTACTCTGATTACACACAAAGACTCAATGTTGGAAGTAGATACATTTTTTATCACAATATGTTGTGGCTCAATTGCTAGTGTAAAAAGTAGGCCTCAACTTATTGCATCTCATGAAAATCTTCTTAGGGTTTCTACTCATTTTCATAGGTTATAGTGGGCTTTGATCCTTCATCATCATCTAATTCTTGGAATAGTACACTAAATGTTGAACTTGTAATGCATCATTTCTCTACTGGTTCCTCATTTTTACAACCCCTAATCTATGTGAATACATAAGAGGGCTACAATGCTGTATATAGTGTTACAAAAAATTGTTGTAGGTAGTGTGGAAAATAACCCACACTGTATGAGAATACATTCTAGAATACTCGTAGCAACAAAACAAAGATAGAAATTATAGAATATGATGAGAATATATCAGAAACATGGAAATAGAACATGGTGCCAACTGTTAGGTATCATGAATAATCAGAAGATCCCATCATACATCAAATTGAAATCAATCATAATGAGACGTGAATGACACCCTTTGAGGCCACACCTATATAACAACCATAGATAACCATACTTCATGCGACAGCTAAATTCTACTCACATTGGAAAATACCAAGGACTAAGGTATAAACTATGCTAAGGGTAAATATCATATATCAAGTTATGGTTAACACCTAGCACAGCCTAGTGGGTGGGTGGAATAGCCATGACTCGAACCCTTGCATGTCATGGTATCAAATGCCTTATCCAAAAGTAAACATACCTAATGACATACATTATGCCTTACTCAAAGCCTTTCACCTTGAAGTAAGTCACATAAAGAAACCATGACTAGAGCCTCTCCAGTAGGATACTTATAGCCCCCTAATGCAGTTGCATAATTCACTCAAAAGATAGTCACAAAACTATAGGCATGTACATAATAAGCATGATGGAAAATACAAAAACTGACAGTGCTATCAAAGTACCTCATGAGCTATGCGGCTCATCAGTATCATGAGAGTTAGTCATAAACATCACATAACACTACTCATAAGCATGTTGCTCATGTGAAGAGAATGGAACTACATCAATCTTATGGATTTTATCAAAAGTAAGCTCTCTAATCTTCACTTGCTTGTTGATATCCAACAAGACTTCATTTATATCAAACTTCATTGCATCAAGATCAATCGATTGAGTTTCAACTTTGTCATGAGTCTTCATACTCAACAATCGTGAAACATAACCAACAATCTGTCATATTTTCTCTATAGTGCATCTAATATTTCCTTCAGGGTATCTTTCTCATGAACCAAAGCCTCCAAATTGTTGGATATAATACCTGTTGTAAGAATCCATAAGACCAAGATACAACTTGAGATATTCTTCGTGCTATAGTAGTCCATTGATCATACATAGTCTTTAATAGGGCATTCTTCATGGGATTCAAGTCCTTCTACATGAACATGCTACCTTCCAAATCCACTTCTGAATCATGCAAAATTTTCTTTTCCACATGTAATAAAGGTTTCATTCTCCAAAAGCATCCTTTCCACTTTCAACTTAGATTCTCCTATGCTACTAAGTCAATTTCCTATTGATGTCCATTCTTCAAAAAGTATTGAAGAAATCTTACACTTTTGTAGCATCATGCCATATTTATCCACTTGTCTCCTCAATACTTCCATCTAACTCTCATGCAATTGCTTCATTTTATGCATTTCAAGCATCATAACATCTCCTTTTTCCTTTTCACAAGTAAGTTGCTATTGTAAGGCCGAAACTACATCCAACTTATTGCTTCACTAGCATGCATGTCAAGCAAGAATTTATGTGAGCCTATCATCATGGAACATACCTCCTCAAGGCTTCACGATACATGACCTGCGACTATTGGTTTCTTTTTAGCACACATAGTACTCTTCTCATGCATCAAGTCCTACCTTTTTATGCATTGACTCCATCTTGACCTTGGAAAATTTCACTTTCTTTTGCATGCGCAAAACCACAACAACTTCATCATGCATATCCTACTTGTTGTCATCATTGAGCCAATTCAAGAAGTCTAAAGGATAGTTGATCTGATTGCACCATCATGCTAGGCATCATGCATACCAAATCCTATACTCAAAGGAGCAAGTGGCTTGCATACGTAATCATTCTCACTATCAATCAATGCATTTGAAGGACCTGCATCCTTGCCATAAACATCAATGCGTATGCCATCAACCATCTTTTGCCTCATGAAAATTTTCCCCTTTTCACGTATCCCACATGGATGACTTTATAGTAGACCAACAAAAATGCGCATAAAGGGCTCCAATCATAGAGCCAACTCTACTCTTTTGCTATTTCTTTCTAACCATAGGCACATACCCCTCTTGCATCAGATTGTCATGTAGTGTTCAAGCCCAATTAGACATTGCTATATTTTTTGCATACCACAAAATACCAAAAGTGTCTCTAATAATAGCATATGTTTTACCATAAACCACTTGATATAGTGTCTCCTTTTAGGATTGACATTCCATAACATGTATTGGTTCTTACTGCTTGTCGCAATTTTTAGACTCCTCTTGCATAGACTCTTCGGTGCACCACCAATGCTTCACATGATCATTCAACTTTAGAGCAAAGACTTCAGATAACAGAGATGGAGTAATATCAATTTTACCCCCTATCTTGCCTATGCCATGGAGTGTGGCCAATTGTTGCCTAGCATGAGCATTATTTGTCCAAGACTCCAAAGGTAACTCAACAAATTTGAACAATCCTATCTGCATTAACCACCCTCTAGTATTTGAGCTCAAAGGTATCCATGTAGAGCATAGAGCAATTAATGGTGTGGAAGCATAAAGTCAATTAATGGTGTGGACAACTCACCATCATCTTCACTGGATGCATTCTGGGTAGCTTTAGGAGTTATCTCTCTTCTCCTTGTAGGTGTCATCTCAAGGGGCCTATCACTCGAGTCATCTTCCTCCATAATACCATCATTGCACTATTGTTTCTTCCTTTTGATTAGGCAATTTTTGGGCCTTCTTGAATGTTGTCTTCACAATGGCCTCAATAGTACCAATCGATTAGAAATCAAACCTGTGAATCAAGTTGAGAAAGAGTGGAAAAATGAAGATGATGGAGGGAAAGAGCATGATGGTTAGCAAGGCCTACAAAGGATGGCACAATTCATCATGTTGGCCTCCTTGCCATATTCCCATTTTTCCCCTCCTTTTCACTCATGCTATGAGTCTCATTACACATAAAGAGAGAGTTGTCACTACATTGATTGCATGTGATACTCATAGTTTTCTTGAGACTTGACTTTTGACACCTTAGTTGTGCCTCATGAAATTGCAAGTCAAAAACTTCATCCAATTTTAGGCAAAAAACCTCTTCAGTTAGAGTTAGTTCACCAAATGTCTAATCAACAATGACATTGTAGTCAAAAGATTAAAAGCTTTTCAAATGCCACTTTACCCAAGCCACCTTTGAAAACACGTTGACCTTGCCATACATTCCCATGGACAAGCTTTGTTTGCATAAAATATTGCAATACCATAAAATCATGCATTGCCTGCAGCAAGACTGTAGAAAAACAAGCGACATCCCACTTTTCTCATAGTAGGACTAAGACTTGTATGGTGTTTTGATGAGAACCAAATATAACTTGGAGGACAAATACATCCCCAATAATGTTACAATGATATATTGGCATTTCTTATAAGGAACTAATCCCTAAAAGCTTGCAAATAACCATAATAGTATGAAAATTATAAATTGCTGCTTCAAGCAACACTATGAGAATCTAAAGCAAATTAACTACTATTGCTTCCTTTTCCTATGACTCTTGATTTGGGTCATCATAGTTAAGTTGTACCAATCTCGACAGCCTAAATCCATTGACTGCTAGCTTAATAATTTCACCTTGTAATGTAGCTAAGACAAAGGTTCCTTGATCGATGTCCTTGACAATTTCATACATACCTATATAGCAAAGCTTAAGCTTACTTGGATGCTTGCCCAAGTTCAAAATATATACCATCACTAGGTCCCCTTTTTAAAAGTTTTCTTTCTGATATGTTGGTTTACCCAATCTTGCCATCTTAACTATACTATCACTAACAAATAGTGAGCAATGATCCTGTCCTCTTCAAGATGGATCAACTTTTGAAGCCTATCATGAACTGATCTTCATGGGATAATCGATAAGTCACGGCAACTCTTAAACATGGGGCTAAAAACTAACTCCATTGGAAGCATTGCTTTAAGTCCACATATCAACTTAAATGGAGTTAGACTTGTATGACTTTATAAGCACTTCTAAAAGACCATAATTTTAAGCCTAATTTAGTATCCCAATCTTTCTAGTTACCGATCATAATCTTATTTAGAATATGCAACAAGATCTTATTCAAACTCTCAGCCTACTCATTTGCTTGAGGATGATATGATGTTGACTTCTTATACAATACCATATGTTTGGATGTCAACTCCCTAATAACTTCATTCAAAACATGTTTACCTTGATCATCACTAACAAGCTCAATAGGGCATTCAAATCTAATCATTATGTTAAAATATAGAAATTGAGCCAAACTTGCTATTTTATTATCCCATAATGCTTTAGCTTTGATTCATTTAGTGCAATAGTCTGTGCACACCAAAATATACCCATTTTTACTTTGACGGGCTTCTAGCTTAATCTGGCAAATGTCCAAAGTTATCTCCAGGTGTGGAAAATTATTCAGAAGCTAAGTGATGTAGCTTACCGATTGGAACTTCCTCCTGGATGCTGTGTTCATCCAGTGTTTCATGTTAGCAAATTAAGAAAGTATATCTCACGTGATGATAATCTAATTGATGGTATGGTACCTTTGCATGAACAGGATTCAGTTGTTGACCATGGACCAGACAAGATACTAGATCAGAGAGAGAAACGGTTGCATAAGCGTACTCTCCATGAGTATCTAGTTGCCTGGAAGGGTGTACTAGTTACTGATGCTACATGGGAATCAGAAGCTCTGATTCGATGACACTTTCCATCACTAATCATTGAGGACAATGATTTTTGAAAGGGGGAGAGAATGTCAGACATAATAACCTTCGGCCGGGCAAGTAGCCCAAGATGGCCATTAATTAGTGTGTCCCAGACAAGGGCAAGAAGTGCCAAGGTCCGAAGCTCGGGGATACCTTAGATTTCTTACTAAATTGGGCAGGACTTGTCTATTTGGAAACATCGATCGGGTGCACCATGAAAACATGCCCTAGAGACCCAATTAGAAGGTGGGAAGAGGAAAAGGTCTCTAAGGGTAGAATTAGATGATCATACATTCTAGCTTAATAGGGCCCACAAAGTCAATATCCCATTTTTGAAAGGTCTCTAAGGGTAGAATTAGATGATCATACATTCTATCCCTAAGTTGAGGTTTCTCTTCTTGCATACATGTAATTGAAGGGAGTAAGCCTTGAAGTGGAAGCATAGAGCGAAATCAATAGCTATGGTGGAAGGAGCAAGAGCAAGAGAGAGAGAGACACACACAAGATGTGGGAATTCCAATAGTCACAATGAGTGATCGACCTTTCCTTTATTCAAATATCACTGAAATAATAAAGAATGAAGTGACATAGATAGGAGCCCATCCCCTACAGGGTACATGTGTGCCGATAATTAATACATGGTGTGGGTATTATTAACTAATATACGGGCAGTAGCCATAGGTGCCTTTACCCCTAGCAACCTCCCACTTAAAGGAAAATGTGCCCTAGTGAGGAGAGAATAAGAAAAAAGTGACAAAGTACAAGTGCACATAGACTATAATAATAGGATGAGGAAAGATGTCATCTCATCCAATACCCATCAACTTCCTAAGAAAGGAAAAATGCTCCATTGAGAGACTTTTCGTGAGTAGATCTACAGGATTTTGGTTAGTTGAAATCTTGACAAGCTTAATGGACTTGTCCTCAACAACCTCTCTGATAAAGTGGTAATGCATCTCAATGTGGTTCATCTTGATATGGAAGACTAGATTCTTGGCCAATTGAATAACACTTATGGAATCTGAATGTAGTGTAGGGACAACATCAATAATGCCAAAGGTCTACCACCAACCAACCTAACCAAAGAGCCTCCTTACAAGCCTCAATGGCTGCAACATACTCCGCCTCTATAGTAGATAGAGTCGTGCATTTCTACACCTAGACATCCAAGAAACATCACCTCCAGAAAAGAGCCTCCTTACAAGCCTCAATGGCTGCAACATACTCCACCTCTATAGCAGATAGAGTCACGCATTTCTACACCTAGACATCCAAGAAACATCACCTCCAGCAAAGATGAAGACATAGCCAGAGGTGGACTTTCTACTGATTACATGTCATACTACATAATCAGAGTCAATGTACCCCACAACTCATGTATCCTAACTACTATAATAGATGTAGATAGTCACTATGCCCTTTAGATGCCCATGATACCCTTGAGGGCATCCTGATGCCATCTAATGGGTGTAGCTATATAGTGTGCCACAACTCCCACTACAAAAGGTATGTTAGGATGAGTGGCTATCATAGCATACATCAAATTGCCCATTGTGGTTGCCTAAGAGATCTTGGTCACCTTAGCCTTCTGCTCATTAGACCACAATGGATGATTTACCTAACTCGTATTCACATGAGAAGGCAAGGACAACCAATAGGCTTAACGTCCTATAGATGAAACTACTCAAGGACCTTCTGGATGTACTCCTTCTGTGACAAACAAAGGAGTCCCTTAGAGTGATCACATGTAATGCACATCCCAAGAATATGTGAGGCCTCTCCCATATCCTTCATCTCAAAGCTCTTCTTGAGCTAACCTTTCTCAACATCTAGCTCATCATGAGGACTCCCAACAATCAACATATCATCCATATAGAGTATCAAAATCATAAGGCTGCCATCATGAGGCTTCTTTATGTATAAACACAGATCCATATCACTACAAGAATATCCTTTTGAATGGATAAAAGCACCAAACTTGTGGAACTGTTCTCTAGGTACCTTCTTAAGGCCATAAAGGCTCTTTTTCAATTGGCACACTAGGTGGTCCTTGCCAGGTTCTGCAAAGCCCTTAGATTACTCCATGTAGATCTCATCATGCAAATCCCCATGAAGAAAAGTCATATTGATATCCATCTGATGAAGATCCAAGTCAAGTTGAGGAACCAAAGCCAGGACCAAGCATAGAGTAGTCATCTTCACAATAAGAGAAATGGCTTCATCAAAGTCTACACCGTACTCTTGCTTGAAACCCTTAGCAACCAGTCTAGAATTGTATGCCATCTTGGGGTATCTAGGGGTACTTTTTAACTTGTATACACACTTGCATGATAAAGCACGCTTTTCACTAGGCAAAGGAACCAAACCCCACGTATGATTTTTCTATAGTGGGTTATACTCTGACTGCATGGCCATCTCCCAAGAGCAACTATCACCTTTGCACACATGGCCTCATCATAAGTAAGAGACTCACTAGCCTCTATCACCATAACATAATCCATAGAGGACACAAACTGCTTAGGCTATTGTTTATCCATAATAGACTGCCTCAAAATATGTTATGGGGCTTGTACATCTTGTGGAGCATTAGAGACTTGGGCCATTGGAGCATCAATCGTTGCCTATAGTAGCATGAAGCTTCTCTTGAAATATCACCCTGTGGACCTCAATGACATGCTCAGACTGCTTATGCATTTTATTCTCATGGAAAACAACATCATGGCTATGGATAACCTTCTAAACCTATGGATCCCATAGGTGATAGCCCATCTCACTGCATCCCCATAACCAATAGAGATGCATTTCATAGACTTGAGATCTAACTTATTGTGATAGTCCTTGGAAACATGTTAAAAATCCTCACAACCAAAGACATGCAAATGAGCATATGATGGAGGTTTTCTAGACCATACCTCCTCTGCAACTTGATAGTCAAGAGCAATACTACATGGGGATCTATTAATCAAGTGTATGGTAGTAGTAACTATCTGAGCCCAAAAATGTTGTGGTAAGTTTGCTTAGCTAAGCATAAATCAGCCATACCATGGAGTAGTCAATTGATGCTTAATACCCCTCTCATCACGAAACTACTCAAAGGCTTTAGAGATATACTCACCTCCATTATCTAACCTTAGGCATTTCAGCCTAAGACTGATTCTCAGCCAAAGCAAGCCAATGCTAATATGTAGCTAAGATTTTCAATTTTTGCTTAATAAGGTATGTCCAGACCTTATCTGTATAATTAACAATGAAGGTAATGAAATACTTCATGCCACCTAATGACTTGTAGGGCATGGAACCATATATATCCAAATGAACAAGAGCCAAAGGCGCATTCGTGGGTGTCATACCAAAATTTATATGTGTATTATGTGTTTGCTTGCTATGTAAACAATAACCACAAGACTCAAAACACTTATAGTCCAAGGGCAGAAGTTACTACAAATGGGTAAGTATTTTCATTCCTTTCAAGGACATGTGCACAAGGTGACGATGCCAAAGAGATATATGTGGAACTTCATAAATATGGTCAATTGATCCAAATACAAGAAAGGGGTTGAGAGTATTAGACTTCACACCACATGCAATGATAAGATTCCCACATGTAATCTTCCATGAGGAATCACCAAAAGAAATAACATAACCCACATCATCCAAAGTGCCAGTAGAGATAAGGCTCTTCATGAGAGTTGCTACGTGACATACATCATGAAGAATGAGTGTGCTGCTTGAACCAAATTGCTGCTAGACATCACCAATATCAACTATGTCTAATGTCAAGTCGTTACCCAAACAGACAGATCCAATCATATTGTGATAGGAGTGAAACCACTCTCTATGAGGGCTCACATGAAAGGAAGCACCTGAATCTATCAATCAACACTAAGTATATCTTGATAAGGCATCAATTAGATGTGAAGTATCAAGAGAAGAAGCTGCAAGTATGAAATTATCATCAAAATTGATCTATACGACATTAATCTCTTCAATCTTAATGTTGGACTTGCTAGGGATAACACTACAATCATTTTTTGTCATGTACTTTACCCTTGTCCTTTTCCTTGCACTTGTCCTCGCACATTTTATGGAATTGTGGCCGAATATGTCTTGCTTTCCCATAGTAATGACAAGTCAATGAGGACTTATAGCCACAAGACTTACTATGAGACTATCCATGTGATTGAAAATGAGATTGCTAAGAGTCTCTCCCATGGCGGTCATTACTGCTCCTACCAGTATTCATCTAACTGTCAAAGCATAAGAGATGTGGGAAGCATCGATATTCTCTCTATTAATCTCTTCATTCAAGAGTGCACCCTCTACATCTTGCAAATTTAGCCCATCAGTAGATATGTTTATACACATAGCAATACAAAATGTATTCCATGATTTAAGTTGTGTAACCAAGAGGAACAAGGGAGGAAGATTATCCTTGAATTGAATCCCCTGCACAAACAAATGGCTAAGAATGGAATGAGACTCATTTAAGTGGACTAACATGGAAGTCCCCTCCTTCATGCAAAGGTTTATGAGTTCCTTTAGCCAATACATCTAAGAAGCATGGCTCTACTTGTCATAGGCATTGTGAATCTTATCCCGTAAGTCCCATGGGGGCTACCCATTAGAGACAACATTATAGAAAACCTACTTAGAGAGGGAAAAAATAATCGTGGACTTACATAGCTCATCCATTTCATCGCAATTATCTACATCAATACATTTGGACTTGACATCCTCATGTTTCAAAGGCTTAATTTGCAATTTCTACACTAAAACTTGCCAAATTTGGGCCTTCCAATATCTGTAGTTGGTGCCACCAACTTGTTAATATTAAAGATAGCACTATCATGAGAACCACGAGCCATAATGAGACCAAGAAAGTGCATAAAAGGATAAAACAGGTTGTTGTAATAAGCTGTAAGGCAGCCCCAAAACCACTACCAAATCAAGTTGGAAATAACAAGTACTGACCAAGTAATGAGCTATTCACAAACTCAATTCAAAAAAATACTTTCAAATGGGCGTGAATCCTCGCATAAACAATGCAGTAAATTGAAATTACAACATGGTGAAAATGAAGTACAGTAGTAAGAAATCAATGCCAAAGAGGGGTAATCATTGAAACAAGACAAATTGCAATTGCTAGGGAATATTTGGAATTAGCAGTGAGTGAATATGCAATTAGCACTGAGAACTATCAAAGGATCAATGTGTCAGACTGAGATACATCCCATAGGCATAGCCATCATGCATAGAGTAGGTCTCATAGCTAACAGAAGAGACCAACCAAAGGCACAACTGACAAAAGCAATGTCAGATCAACATACTAAGCATCAACTGGGTACATAAAGCACGATGAAAGCATGTACATTTCACCAAGTCCCACAGTCTCACTATAAGGCCCTCAAGCTCAACTGCATAACCAAATGCTCAATGTAACATCCAAGTGTCAACTGTGGCTCAATACATAAAGCCCAGTAGCTCCCACTCCAACAAAAGTTGAATACCAAATTAGCAAACAAAGCTCAAAACATCATGTCAAAGGCATCCATACATCGAAGATCCAAGTAGCATACATTTAGGAGCATTCAACCCAAGTAACTTGCAAAACTCTTATTGTAACATCAAATGACCATATATAAAAGTGAATGATAGCCAATGTCACAAGTCAAAGCTCTAAGCTCTACTCAAGACCATTTAAAGAACATAACCAAGCATGGAAAATCACTAATATACATTAGCATAACATCCAAAATGCATAGGAAGTGTCCAAGATTAATGAGCATGTGCTTAATGAGCATGTGCTTTCTCAAATAAATTAATAATTAGCTTTGCTCATTACAACAACAATATCAGTGACAAAACTAAGAAAATGAAGCCTCAAATCAGGTCCAAAATCATCTCAAACCAAAGACATAACATCCCCAAGAGCAATAGCACCAAATAGGCATGAACAAGCATCGACTCAGCATAGCTATTGAGCAAGAAGCATCCAAGACAAGGGTTTGCCCTATATTAACCAATGAAATACATGTTTATTCTAGCCAAGGTCTAAGTATATGTTCCTCAAATCCAAGGTACAATGTCAAAGATCAAAGCCAAGACCCAATCCTTAGCATCCAAGAGTGATTTGAAGTGCTCAATGAGTTGCCACTAATGAGTAGAAACTAAAGAAGGTTGATGTGGTACCCCAGCCTAAAAATAGGTGCAAATTTTGTGATGCTAATGCTGATCTTGAGGTTTCGTGTGTGGCTATTGTGATAATTGACTAGGATGGGGGGCACTAGGAGTACCCAAGGAAGCCTTTAGACAAGCTCAAAGCAAGCTAGACTTCAATATGAAGATATAGATATGCCTACTCCTAAAGAATGAATGACTGGGCTAAAAGAACTCACTAAAATGAGCTCAACACAAGCTCATGAATACCCTGACGATCAAGTCCTAATAGGGCTTGGTGAATGCCTAAGCAAGAAGTAATCGATATAAACCTCAAGTGGAGCTATGGCTACAAATGGTGAAAATTGTGAAGTGAAGGTATTCTCCACAAGCTTTGTTGGGATAAAGGGCAGTGCCTGTATCCGCCCGTAAGGGTTAGGTTGTAAATAGTACATATACCTATCTAAAACATTATTGAGACACACTCTTCAGTACCACAAATTGTGTGTCTCTATCTCTTCTCTCTCTCTCAACGTGCATCTCTACACAGAAGCTCCATTGCAGCTATCTCAACAAACTGGTATCAGAGCTTGGGGTTCAAGCAATTAGGAGCTTGGCATTTCTTCAAGTGCAAGAGCTTGAAGTTGAAGAAGAGTTCATTGTGCAGGCACAGGGCAACAAGGTTTGAAGCTTTTTCTTGAAGCTTGAAGCTTCCCTCTTCATTCAAGCTTGTTGGCAGCTATCGTTGGCCACTTGGGGACCCTCCCCATCATCTCCAGCACTTGGACCAGCATTCTAATCCCTTCAGGGCTAAAGGCGCCATCAATATGGGTATGCAAATCAATTTTTCAGCATGCTCAGTACCTACAACAACTGCTCCTCTTCATTTGGCATCATGGTTGTGCTCCAAACTTTGCATCTAATGCTTAGCATTAAGCATTGAAGTGTAGTATTACAATTGGGATTGATGTACATTTAGCTTCATGTCTGAAATACACAGTATATAAATATGAAATAAATAGGGCAGCACATATCTTTGTGTGTCTGGTGCATATAGATCATGCTCATTTGATGGCTATTGGATATCTTCATACTTGATGCTTTGGGAATCATGTGGCATTGCCTTGAGGCCATTTTGAGCTAATCTTGGCAAGGATTTGGCTCAGTTTGCAAACATGCTTATGGCTGGAATACACAGTCCATAGCCTGCAATTTACAGGCAGCTCTCTTTCCTTTAATAACATTGGTCCTTGGACATTCATGTTGATGTGTATACATGCTCAAGTGATGTCAAGACAATGAGGAATGACATGCATGTGTATTGAAGTGCATTTGGGCTGATTTTGACTGAGATTTCACTCAATTTTGACAAAGATTTGGTTGCTAGAATAACAAGGCTGAATGACATTTTGACTACATATGCATTATGTATTGCTTCTAGACTTAGTCTCGAGCATTCTATGCCATGTATTCATGCTTATGGTTGATGTTACATGCTTGGATTTGATTCCAGAATGCATTTGAGCAATGATTAGAGCTCATTTTTGGATCAGCTTTACTTACAAGTCTAATGCTGTACATTCAAGATAGTTTTCTAATTGCAAAATAGCCACCTGTATTGTCAAGAATCTCATGACTGCACTCCTGAATTGCAGGACAAATTTATGTATTGTCAGGAATTTCAGGACTATACTCTTGAATCACAAGATAACCACCTACATTGTTAGGAATTTCGGGACTGCACTTTGTTTTTGTCAGAAAATTGGTATGTTTACTATCATTGAATGCTTTTGAGGCATTTTGGGCAATGAACTTATGTATGTTCTTGCTATACATACTTGGGGAGATTCCTAATATACTATTGAGTGGATTTTGGAGCTTTCATTGCTTGGCATTAGCTGTCATTTATTGTCATACAGTTATTTGGCTATGAATCATGGCTAGCAGCAGTGACAATAATCTTATGCATATCAAGAACCTTGAAGGAGCACACAACTTTGCAGTTTGGCAAAAGAAGTGCTATAATATCTTGTTGCAGAAGAAGCAAGCAAAGCCAATTAAAGTAAAGGGGACAAAACCAGCTAATGTAGAGCAGGATGATTGGGATGAGTTGAATGAGCTTGCACGCTCGACCATTGAGCTATTGATTTTGGATTCCTTGCTGTTTAACATTGAAGGGATAGATTCTACTTATGACATTTGGAAGCAACTGGAAGAGTTGTATGCCCAGAAGAGTGCTACAAGCAAAGTCTAATGGCTGAAGAAACTCGTGGATTTACGTATGAAAGGGGGTATTGCAATGTCTACTCACCTTAGTGAGTTTAACTCCATTTTCAACTAGCTTTCCACTTTGAAGTTCAATATTGATGATGAGTTCAAAGCTACGTTCTTGCTTTGCACTCTCCCAGAGAGCTGGGATACCTTCAGGACTGCTATGAGTAATTCTAATGCTGGCTTTTGTATGCTCATGTAGAGAGTGCTCTACTCATGGAAGAAATGAATCGGCAGAACAATGCATCTAGTAAGTCTTCCAGTGCTTTGCATACTAGAGGCATATCACTTAAGAAAGGCAAATCTGATAGCAAGGGACGCAGTAAATCACGTGGTAAGGATGTTGAATGCCATCACTATGGCAAGAAGGGTCACTTCAAACGTGACTACTATAAATGGAAGAAAGAGAAAGGGAAGGGCAAGAAGATGGATGATAGTAAGGAAGAGAAGAAAGAGAGTCAATCTACTAAGAAGAGCAATGTAAAGATCGAAGAGGTGAATGTAGTCAGTCATGAGAGCGACTGTGGGAATGATGTACTGTTTGTCTCTTCATGTTTCAGTGCACATGTTTTGATAGCTTATACGGATGATGACATGCACACTTGGATTTTGGATTCAAGTGCCTCTTTTCATGTCACCCCTCACCCTGAATGGTTTATAGACTATACATGAGGTTGACATGGTGTTGTCCATCTTGGGGACAATTATGCATGTGACATTGTAGGCATTGGCAATGTGCAACTGCAGTTTCAGCATGGATCTATCTTCACTCTTCAAAATATAAGGCATGTACCGTAGCTCAAGAAGAGTCTGATTAGTACTAGTCAACTAGATGACGATGATTTTCATACCACCTTTGGTGATGGGAAATGGATCTAGGGTTATTGCTAGAGGTTGCAAGAGTGGTACTTTGTATCCACTCCATGTATCTAGTGTGCGTGACCATGTTGTTGACGTGACCGAGCAGCCAAGTGTTTCCTTGTGGCATGGCCGGTTGGGACACATGACTCAAATAGGAATGAAAGTACTTTCTCATTTGGGTTACTTGCTTTGTCTTTGTTATGCTAATTTTGAGCACTGTGATCATTGTGTTTATGGCAAGCATATGCAAACATCTCATAAAAAGTCTCTTTCATTGAAATCTTCACCTCTAGAATTAGTACATTTTGATGTATGTTAGATGCTAGGGTTATCTCTAGGAGGAAAGAAATACTTTGTCACATTTGTTGATGATGCTACACGGAAGGTACCCTATTCATAGCAAGGATGAAGTGTTTGACATGTTTCAAAAATTCTTGGCTATGGTTGGGAACCATACTGATAAGAAACTTAAGTGTCTTCACTCTAACAACGGTGGGGAGTATGTATCCAAAGCCTTTCAGGCATTTTGTGACAGCAAGGGGATAAAGAGGGAGCTCACTGCCCCTCATAATCCACCCCAAAATGGAGTTGCAGAGCATATGAATCAGACTATACAGGATAAGGTCCATACGATGCTGTCTCATGCTGCATTACCCCATGGCTTTTGGGCAAAGGCTATGATGACAACCATTCATTTAATTAATAGGTTACCGAATAGGTCTTTGGGGGGCAGAGTCCCTTAGAAAGAGTGGTTGGGCAAGCCACCTTTTTATGCTCATTTGCGAGTGTTTAGCTGTGAGGCTTTTGTGCACATATGGAAAGAAGAATGCATCAAAATAGAATCAAAGTCCTGTATATGCATATTCCTAGGATATGGTGACAAGGGTGAGATGGGGTAAGCTTTTGCAATGTTTCAATATGGAGGGGGGAGAGCAATCGGAGTTCCATTGCCTCCATATGTGAAACTCAGTGCAGAGGACAGCCCTACATTTGATGATGAAAAGGCTGAAAAGGCCAAGATTTCATATGCTTCAACCATTGGCAATTTGATGTATACTATGGTTGCTACACGTCTAGACATTGCCTTTGCAGTGGGAGTGCTTAGCAGGTACATGGCAAACCCTAGAAGAAGCATTGGGAAGGAGTGAAAGGTATTATGAGATACCTCAAGGGCACAAAGGATTTGTGAAAGGTATTATGAGATACCTCAAGGGCACAAAGGATTTGTGCATCTACTTTGGTAAGTATAAGACATCTGTTGTTGGATTTACAAATGCAGACTATGCTGAACATGCGAAGTGCAGGAAGTCCACTTCAAGATATGTGTTTACCTTCACAAGAGGATATGTTTCTTGGATATCTAGGTTGTAGAAGTGCGTTGCACTGTCTACTGCGGAGGCAGAGTATGTGGCTGCCACTAAGGCATGCAAAGAGGCCTTATGGTTGTCACGTTTGGTTGTTGAGCTTGGTATTACTGAGGTTCATGTCCTTTACCATGATAATCAGAGTGCTATCATATTAGCACGGAATCTTTCATGCAAAGACAAAACACATATAGGTGAAGTATCATTTCATCAGAGAGGTACTTGACAGGTCAAGGTGCACACTGATGATAACCCTGCAGACCTTCTCATGAAGGGTCTTCCAGTAGAGAAGTTTGCTCATTGCCGACAGATGATGGATATTGGATAGATCTAGCCTCTTTAGCTTTATATATACTTAGACTTAGTTGATTCTTTTCCTCTACCTTTGGGCACATTGCCTTTAGGGGGGAGGTTGTTGAGATAAAGGGCAGTGCCTGTATCCACCCATAAGGGCCAAGTTGTACATAGTACATATACCTATCTAAAACATTATTGAGACACACTCTTCAGTACCACAAATCCTGTGTCTCTATCTCTTCCCTCTCTCTCTACCTATGTCTCTACACAGAAGCTCCATTTCAGCTATCTCAACAAGCTTGGGGTTGGGCTCGAGCTCTCGAGGAATATGGCTTTGATACCAGTTGAAGGAAGTGAGCACTAAAGTGGAAGCATAGAATAGAAGCAAGAAGTATGGTGGAAGGAGAGAGAGAGAGAGAGAGAGAGAGAGAGAGAGAGAGAGAGAGAGAGAGAGAAGAGATGTGGGAACTCCAACAGTCACAATGTGTGACTAGCCTTCCCTTTATTCAAATGTCATTGAAAGAATAAAGACTGAAGTAACAATGATGGGTGCCTACCACCTGTAGGGTACAGGTATGTGGGTAATTAATACATGGTGTAGGTAGGTAATGTCAGTGTAACTGATACATAGGCGGCTAGGCACATATGCATTTACCCCCAATAGTAATACATTCCTTCACGTACTGATGGGCATCCTTGAGTATCATTAGCCACCGTAAACCTACCTAGAGGATCTTTTTGCCTATAATTTAACACATCTTTTGAGTACATTGTCAATTCCCCACCTGCACAATACTCCCATTATAACTTGAAAAATGTCTACTCTAATGCCAACCTTCTCCATTGATCTCTTGACAAATCTATGGGCATTACTCCATCAAGCAAAATGTTTAACATTTGATCATAGTAAGAATCAATTTGATGCACTTGAATATTGAATAATTCATCGTTAGACAACTAATCATCAACTCCTTGCTTAGCATCTACCAATTGAATTCTACTCAAAAAATTAGCTCTTGCACTCTCCTTACCTAGTGTATGCACAATTTTGTAATTAAAATCTTGTAACAGGAGCATCCATCTAGCTAGCCTTCCTATAAACTATGGCTTGTTGATCAAATAAACAAGGCTTGATGATCCACATGGAATACCATTGGATTCCCCAATCGATAGTAATAGAACTTCTCTAGTGAAAAAATCATACCTAGAGCTTCCTAATTTGTTATGGTGTAGTTCTCTTTCATTATTGTCAATCTTTTACTAGCATAGTACATGTCTAAACCATCCCGAAACTCTTTCCTACATTAGGACTACACCCACCATTATGTTAGAAGCATCTACAAATACATGAAATGGAAGGTCCCATTGGGGGCTTGTAAAATTGGAGCTATTATAAGCATCCTCTTTAACACTTAAAAATCTTTATCTTGATCTTCTCTTCATATGAACTACACACCCTTCTTAGTGAGCAATGTTAGGACAACATATATGAAGGTAAGTACTGAAGGTACCTACTATACCATTTGACCTCTCCAACAAACCTTATGACTTCTTGGACTGTTATAGGAGTAGGTGCTTTTTGGACTACCTTGATCTTCCTTGATCAATTGCCCTTGCCATTCCTTCCATTGATATGATATGTCCTAAAAGAACTCCCCTTTTTGCACCCATATTTGACTTAAATGGATTAAAAGACATTCCAAACTTGTGACATCTTTCAAAACAATGTCAAATGTTGTAATGGTCAACTCTCTTGCCAAACACATAGAAATCATCAATAAATACTCTCATTAATGTAGTGAGATATGGGTCAAATATTTTATGTGCTACCCATTGAAATTCAGGTAGGCCATTCTTAATCCAAATTTCCTCACTATACTGACAAAAGCTCCCCACTTAGTAATAAATGCAGTTCATCAGGGTCCATTCTAATCTAATTATAATGTGAAAGGCATCTAAGAAGCTGTAGATCTCATAACCCACTACATCATCCAATAAGGAATCTATAAATAGAAGAGAAAACGGGCGAGTGATAGTTGCTACATTCAATTTTTTGTAATCATAGCCAAATCTATGCAAAACAATATATTTATGAGTGAGACATTATGAGTGAAAGCTATGGAAATTTTGAAGAAGAATATTATGTGATGATTTCCATTCAAAGTGGTGTATTCTCTTGTATATTTTTGGTTCCTCGATGAATTCTATGAAGAGCATAATCAATTTTGTTCAAGTTAAAGTTGTGGGAGAATTGTATCTATGAAGTTGTGTGAAGATTCTTGTACTTTCGAGTGTTCTTTTCCTTGTTGTGGCCAGAGAAGAATTCAATGGATGCTTGCAAACTTCCTTCTACCACTGAAGAATTGGAGATTCTCATTGCCAAAGCCACTTTCTATAAGAAGTTCATCCCACAATGGTAGAAACAAATAATCATCATGATGCAGGCTCTATGTGGTGGACTATTTCTTCTCCCTATTGAAGCAACAGAGTCGTGCATCTTGGTGATAAATTGTTGGCATTCTCACCAAGATCAAAAGTTGGCATTACTATGATAATGGCACTACAATGATGCTCAAACGAATGAGTTTTGATACCTTCAAAACTAAATACATTCCCCTCTGTGGCAGACTAAAAGCTAAATTCAGAGACGTTGAAAAGAAGGAAGTAGAGGAAATGTTGGCAAGAGGGTCCTCCAAAGATTGAAATCTTTCTGATTCTATTATGTGGAGTACAAACCAACTGGGTGGAGCTAACTCCTTGATGAATGATGTAATCAAGTGGCAAGCACTACTAGAATGAGTCCAAAGGTATGTGAGAAGAGAAAAGGCAAAAATCAAAACCGAGAACGAGCTAGCCACAGAAGCCTCCTTTGACGCCCTAGCAACACTCTTTACATAAGTCCCCATGGCGACTCAAGGTCCCCTTTCTAGTCACATTCGTCTTGGAAATATTGATGACATGCCAACAAATGTAGTCATGTTGCCCATCTTTAAAGGAGAGTACAATGAAGACCCTGATCTTCTTGTAGCAGAGTTTATGGTAGCATGTATGGCTAACAATGCTAGAACCCCCCAGCATTGGTTGAAAATATTTCCCGCCACTTTCAAAGGTGTGGTGTTTTAGTAGTATGAGAGACAAGCAGCAGGAACTTTTGGCACATGGGATGACTTGAAGTTAGCCTTCCTCACTAAATTCGTGTGTGCAGGTTTTGAAGAGCAGATGTGAGAAGAGTTTATAAATTGAAGTCAGTGAACGAGTAGAAGCATATGTCTCTAGAATGGAATCCATACTAAAAAGATAGACCAACTATCATTTAGATGAAGGCATCCAGAAGGGAGTTTTCCTTAGAGGCCTGCAACCAGATGTTCACAAGTTTGTGGAATTGAGAAGACTAGTTAATCTGCAAGCTGTAGTGGAAGGTGCAAGACTGTATGATGAAGTTGAAGCAAGGTTATCAATGACCTCAGGAAGAGGAGTCCTACCTTCTCCCATGCCAGGAATGGCATACCCACCAAATGCAATCCCAAGGACAATTCCCTACCCTTATCCTTAGATGCAAACAATGTCATAGTACAGTGCACCAAATCCATGGTGGCTGTAGATGACAGTACCTCAAATGATGGTTCAACCACAACAACAATGGCCTTAAACAATTCCCCCAATGGTGACTCAACAACAACCCCTAGTCTCAACAGGAGCTTTGAATTAGAACCAAAACTAGAACAAAGGACCCTTTGGATCAACTCAACTAATCTATGCAGTGATCACAAAAGCTTCCCAAAATCCTAATGCAAGTAGTCCAAGAGGTGAAAAATTAAAGGACTACATGTCCAATTTAGTTGCAAGCATAAAGATGGAGCTTATGGATGTGATTACAGAACAGCTACAGATACTGAAGGTAAATACCGCCAACATATCCAGTCCAACAGGAGGTAGAAGAGATGTGATGCGATCTAATACACGGTGTGGAAAGTGTCACCAATCAAGACATTTAGCCACTGAATGTACCCAAAAACTAACCATTCCTAGAGCTTTCTGCTCATATTGTTTAATGAAGAACTATACACAGGATATCTACTCTCTAAAGGAGATGCACGAAAGAAGGAAGAAAGATGGGAAAGCAAGATTTAACTTGTTGGAGTCTAAAATGACAATGTAAGACATCAGACCAAAGCCTAGGGAGTTCGGTCCTAATTTTGGCCCAAGGAGGTTTCCCTCTCAAGGCTATAGAGGATGATATTTTAGCGGTGGCCGGAGATCAAAGCTCGAGTGTTATAGATATGGAGAAAATGGTCATATATCGTCAAACTGTCCAAACCCTAAAAGTTCCATGGACTACAAGCCCTTATGCAATCAATGCATAAGATTGCATAAGGGAGAAGGTCACATTGCAAAATACTATCTAAGTCTCACTCCTGTAAAAGCAATTCTCGAGACTCAACAAAAGACCCAAGAACCTGCATCCAATTTAGAGGAATTGGAGGTTACGACAATAATGCATGCTAAGAAAGGAGAACCTACAATTCCAAAGGAGAACATTTCCTCTTCTAAGATAGTGAAGTCCAATCTTCCTAGGGAGAAACAAAATAGTGCAACACAAAACAATGTAGTACAAAGCACTACAGAGCTAATAGAGGTACAGAGACAATTGTAGAGACAGGACCAGAGGTCCATGAGATAGAGGATGTCGAAGTATCTCTTCAAGGAGAAGAGGTGCAGATGTTGCCACTCTTGGAAGAAAGAGGGAAGATAAAAGTGGGTGTTGCACCATTCCCTAGTCGATTGGAGAGGCCTGCATATCCTATCAAAGAATATGACTTGGTCAAAGACTTAGACACCTTTAAACATAACCTAACATTCCGACAGTTACTAATATTGTCTCCCAGTTGTCGAAAGAAATTCAAAATCATACTAACAAGAAGAGGCCTAAGGATTGCTCCTTCAATAGCAACCAAGCCCAATAAAGCCCCAAAGCTTGTGAAAGAAGTGGATGTGGATAACACCTTTCTGGATCTAGGTATCCTAGAGATTGACATATGGATTGAAGGATGTTTTATTGTAGATACATTGATTGATGGAGGTTCATACATGAACATCATGATAGATATGGCAATGAAGGATCTAGGCTTGCAAGGAATGCAACCTACATAGTGGCTTATCCGATTGGCAGACCAAAGTGGAATCAAGCCTTTAGGCATTCTCCCATATGTGAAGACAACCCTCACATGAAGGGATTATTGGCTAACATATCTAGTTGTCAAACCAAACTCCTATGGGACCTCGTACCCTCTATTACTGGGATGATCGTAGCTTTTTGAAGCAAGGACATGGACGGATTGGCTCAAAGGAACGCTAACCCTAAGCAAAGGACCCTACAAAGTGGTGTTGAAGTTGTATGGATTGCAAAAAGGCAATGGATCCACTTCCATTGAAGTCATCACAGACTCCTCCAATGAAGTAATCGATGGCACATCAGAAGATGAAGAGGCCGTCAAATAAAACTTCTCCAAGAAAATAGAGGCACAGTCCCTAACAGTGGGCATTGTAAGCCAACTCTCGAAAGGAGCCAAGTCTTTGTCAATGGGTGAATACTCCTGCCTGAACCCAAAATTGACTTCTAAAATCACCTCTGATAGTGAGATAGAAGCATGGATGTACCCTTGCTACCTTCCAACAAGTGATGATGGCCGCATTCCAAAAACATTTGCATGACTTCATTGAGGTGTACATAGATGACTTATGTGTCTATAGTCTAATCTGTGAGCATTGGGGACACCTAGAGCAGTACTTTGACAAATGTTGAGAGTATGGGATCTCTCTCAACCCCGACAAATGCATCTTTGGAGTCTCATCAAGAGTTCTTTTGGGCCACATTGTCTCTGCTCAAGGGATAGCAACCGACCCTACAAAGATTGAGAAGATTGTGGCCTTAACAATGCCAACCAACCTCAAACAATTGAGGGTATTCCTTGGACATGTGGGCTATTAAAAAAGGTTTATTGTGCACTTTGCAACAAAGGCAATCCCCTTGCATAAGCTCCTAAGGAAAGATGCAGAGTTTACCTGGACTGCTAATTGTGATGAGATGTTCAATACCTTGAAGCAATGTCTAATTGAAGCACCCATCCTTCAACCTCCTAATTGGACAAAGGAGTTCCATGTGCACATTGATGCATCAGTCGAAGGCCTAGGTGCAATCTTATGCCAAAAGGACCCTTCGAAGTTAGATCAAACTATCTATTATACAATCCGAAAGTAACTGACAAAGAAAGAAACTACACAGTGATGGAGCTTGAGTGCTTGGCAATGGTGTTTGCCTTGGAGAAGTTCTGACACTATCTATTGTCAACACACTTTAAATTCTATGTGGATCATGAGGCCCTATCCTTCCTGATGAACAAGGCCAATGTGAAGGGAAGAATAATGATATGGCTCCTTCTATTTTAAGAGTTTGGCTTTGAAGTGGTTACTGAACCCAGTCGCTCCCATGTCTTGGTTGATCATCTATCGCGAATCCCTCAGAGCGACAAAGACGAGTAGGATGATCCAATCCTTCCTGATGCTTCCCTTTTTCTAGTCAAAACTATTATCCCATGGTACATAGACATAGCCAACATCTTGGCAATGCAACAGTATCCCCTGGTATCTCTAGCTGTGAGAAGAAGAAGCTTTTTTTGGAATTAGTCCCCCTCGACCCTATTAGGTGGTGCTTTGTACAAGAAAGGCAAAGATGAAGTCATGTGAAGATGTGTTGTACGAGAAGAGATTGGAATCGTGTTGAAAGCATGCCATGATGATCTGACCCTCCATAAGCATGCCATGATGAAGAAAGACTTTACTTGTAGAATATTGGTGGGGCCGACCCTCCATAAGGATGCCTATGACTACTGCAAAAGTTATGATGCTTGTCAACGAATGGGGAAGCCTACCAAATCTAGCACCATGCCACTGTAACCCATTCTCCCCCTAAAGCTATTCGAAAAGTGGGGAATTGACTTCGTTGGTCCCATCAATCCACCAACTAGAAGGAAACAAAACAGATATATTTTGGAATATACGGATGATATGACAAAGTGGTGTGAAGCCAAAGCTCTCAAGTGGGATGATGGAAACAACATAGCCCTATTCTTGTACGAGAATATAATCACCTATTTTGGCAGCTCTCTAGAGGTCGTAAGTGACAGAGGTACACAATTTCTCAACAATATCATGGAAGAAGTGACAGAGCTGCACAAGATCTGCCATTGCAAATCCAAATCCTACTATTGCAGGGCCCATAGCCAAGTCGAAGTTACCAATCGCATCCTCTACTCAATCCTGATAAGGACGATTGCCGCACATCGTCATGATTGGGATGATCGACTTACAAAGGCCTTTTGGGCATACAGAACCTCTTATAGGACTGCTACAGGTCGGATCTCTTTCCAATGCGTATAGTACAAAAGTTGTCTTGCCTATTGAACTTGAGCTACCCTCTTTGTGCGTGGCTATGCTTGGGAGATAATGAATCCCTGCAATGCCATCTCGTGCATCTAGAATGTCTAGTTGCCACTCGCAAGATGGCCCTACAGTGCATGGAAGCCACACAAGCTCGCAGAAAGGCCTATCATGATAGCTTCATCAAGCCGAAGAGTTCAAGGAACGTGACTTAGTTCTGGCCTATGATTTCCATTTGAAAATTTTCCAAGCAAGCTTCAACAACGATGGATGGGTCCCTATAAGGTACTTGCCGCCAATCCTACTGGCTCTATCCAAGTCCAAAAAGTCAATGCTACTGATGATCCTTTCCTAATTAATGGCTATCACCTCAAGATTTATTACCCTCCCTGGGGATCCTGACAATCACCACCAATAGCTCCCTCATTTTTTACACATCGATTGGTACAGCTTTGCCTATCGCTCGTGTTAACCCTCCTGTTGATCCTCATGAGGTGGCCTTGTTCCATTATCCCTCATAGCCACCTTCCACCCAAAAGTGCTCCCTTTCCATCTGATCCAACAGAGGTGGCAAGGATGGTTTTGATACATGGTATTCTTGCCATTCTCCTCTTTCAAAAGAAGAAAAAGCATTTTAAAAAATAAATATATATCGATCATGGGAGAAAAGGACTTAGGTCTGTTGAGATATCGAGCTCCACTCGTAATATGCCAGGGTGACCGTTGTGCATTTATGTCACCGACTTGTCAATTGTTGCAGATGCGGTTCGTACACCGCCCATGAATAATTGCTAGATGACAGCTATCCTTATCTACTCTAGTTCGTGGCTCAGTTTTAGTATGCCACCTTAGTTAGTTGAGTTTGGTTTGAGACCCATAAATAGGGTTCTTCTATTTCTTTGTATGAGTGTTCTTTTTGGCTTACACAACTAAGAAGAGGAAAACTATTTTCAGCCTCCACCTTTGTGTGTATTCCCCCATTGTGTAAGCAAGAAAGCTACAAGTGAGACTCCTTTCTTCTCTCCCTCAATCTTGACATGGTATCACAGCCTTGTTCGTGGTAAGGAGCTCAAGAAAGCAAACCAAGTTCGCGGTGTTCTGGTAAGAGGACCAGTGTTGCTTTCATTTTTCTGTTTTGGGAGCAAGTTTCTGTTTTTTTTAATTTGAGGCCATTTTCGGGGCCTGTTTTGGAGGCGGAAGTTTTCTGCACGCACTCAGGAAAAGGCCCAGTTTTATGCTGTGTGACCACTGTTCTACAGGTCCGTGAAAAGTTACTGTAGAAATTGCATCGTATACCTGTGCGCAAAGACATTGGGAGTTATAGAATCATCCTTGTTGCCTGTCGATGCAAAATCGTCACTAGGAAGTGACTGTGTGGTCAAATACCACTTTTGTCAGTTTTGCAGATTTGCCCTTGTGAGGCTGAAGCTGTGTTCTTTGCAGTGACAGAATTTTTTTACAGTGTTCTATAATGGCGTCTGATTCTCTTTCACAGATTGTCACTGAAAAGCTTGACAAGAATAACTTCCAAGCATGGAAGTTTAGAATGATGAATTTCCTTATGGAAAAAGGATATTGGGAGTTCGTTGCAGGAAATGAAGAAGAACCAGTTCTTCTTGATGTTCTCAATCAACAGCAAATGTAGGCATTTAAAGCATAGCATGAGAGAGCCAAAAAAGTTATGTACTGGCTGTCTATCAGCATTTCAGACTCTATGATTGTGCATATTCAAGATGCAAGTACGCCAAAGGAGGCATGGGATACTTTGTCAAAAATTTATAGCACAAATACGCAAGCCAGGAAAATGTAGCTCAAGCAAGAGTTGCACAATGTGCAAAGAGAAAATATGCATCAATGACTACCACATGAAGGTGAAGAAGATTGCAGATGCACTTGCTTCCATTGGGTCGCTAGTGGAAGATAATGATTTAGTTTCTGTGACCTTGAATGGTCTAGGAAAGGATTATGCACAGTTCCGAACATCCATTTCCTTCCATGAAAGATTTTCTGATTTTGAGGAGTTGATTGCTCTTCTAATTTCTGAGGAGCAGAGAAATGGTGGTGCATCTTCTTCAAGAGGAACTTCAAAAGAAGCTGTCTTCTACTCAAATGCTGAAAGAGGTAGAGGCAGAGGTAGAGGAGGCCGATCTGGAGGCCGTGGTAGAAATCAGAATATGCAGCAAACTCAAGAAAACCAGTCCTATGGAGGAGGACGTGGTAACTCTAGAGGCAGGGGGAGTCAAAGAGGTCATGGTGGATGGCAAAGAGGCCAAAATGCAAACAATAATGTTGAATGCTACTACTGTGGTAAAATGGGTCATATGGCTAAAGACTGCTATAAAAAGCAGAATGACATCATGAATGGAAAATTACAAGAAGGAAATTATGCATCTTCTAGTAGACAGGGTGATGACAAAAATGAGTATTTGTTTATGGTGCAGTACATGAACAATTCTGTGACAAGTGCAGAAGAAAGCAATGATGTATGGTATGTTGACTCAGGTGCATCAAACCACATGACAGGTCATGCAGAATGGATGGAGGATGCAAGGAAAATGGAAAAACCAGGATTTGTGGAGATTGGTGATGATACTACACATCCTATTGTGTAGATTGGAAAAATTCCTTTGTCTATGTAGGATAGGAAAAAGAAATACATGTCCGATGTATTTCATGTCCCGAATATCACCAAGAATCTGGTTTCTGTTGGTCAAATGGTTGAGCAGGGCTTGCAGGTCAGATTTAATCCTCATGGATGCTTTGTTGAGGATATGAAAAATAAAGGTCGCTTGATAGCAAAAGGAAATAAGAATGGCAGAATGTTTACGTTGGATGCAGACATGCCTGAATTGAGTGCAGCAATGTTTGCACATGGGACCGGTGTAGTTGCAGATATTGATATCTGGCATAAATGCATTGGTCATATTAATGTACAACAACTTAAATCAATGCAGGCCCAAAATATTGTTACAGGATTGCCTAAATTCAAGGTTGCAGAAATGCATAAGGTATGTGAAGCCTGTCAATTTGGAAAACAGGCAAGGAAACCATTTCCTAGACATGTTCAAGAGAGTAAGAAGCCATTGGAATTAATCCACTCTGATGTGTGGACTACTAAAGCTGCATCTCTTGGAGGCTGTCATTATTTTGCCACTTTTATTGATGACTATAGCAGAAAAGTTTGGGTGTATTTTATGAAAAAGAAAAGTGAAGTTTTTGGGCATTTCAAAACTCTTAAAGCTATGGTTGAAAAAGAAACAGGCCTGCAAATAAAATGCCTAAGGTCAGATGGAGGGGGAGAGTACCTCTCAAATGAGTTTACAAGGTTCCTGCAGGAGCATTGCATAAAGCAGCAATATTCATGCAGCCATACCCCACAACAAAATGGAATTGCAGAAAGGAAAAATAGGCATATTGAAGAGGTATCTCGTGCCATGCTCAATGAAAAAGACCTGCCAGTTTTTTAATGCAGCAATACATGGGATGACTCCAGAGGAGAGGTATACTGGTAGGAAACCAGATATTTCTCATTTGAAAATTTTTTGTTGCATTGCCTACGTTCATGTGCCAGATGAGTTGAGATCCAAGTTGGATCCAAAAGCTGAGAAGTGCATCTTTATTGGTTACTCTTTGCAGCAAAAAGGGTATAGATGCTATAACCCTTCTACTCATAAGTTTGCAGTGAGTATAGATGTTGTTTTTTATGAGATGAGTAGCTAGTATAAACCAGTAAATGTGATTGATAATGTAGATGCACAAAATGGTAATGCTACACAGAATTCACAGCAATAGTCACAAGATATTAGTGGAGCTGGAGCGTCCTCTAGCAATGGTTCACATTCTTCGCCATGGACAGGCAGATTGAGATCAAGAGAATCTTCTCAAAGCAATGCAGATAGTGGTATGCAGGTATCACGAAAAGGAAAAGAGAAGGTAGATCAGCCCATGTTTGATGTGAATGCAAGTCACTCTTATGTGGATGGTGAATCCAATGGCTCAAAACAGAGCATTGATGACGAGTTGGGTATTCCTTCTATTGTTACACCTGGAGTAAGGAAGACCAGGGATGTTTTGAGAGCACCTGGGAGTGAACCTACTTTGCGCAGGTCTACTAGAGCTAGGTATCCTGTGGATAGGCTAAAATATGATGGATTTACAGCCATTCACTATGCATATATGGTCAAAGTGATACAGGAACCAAAACCCACTTCTTTTGAGCAAGCCATGGGAAAAGAAAATTGGGAGAAAGCCATGGATGAAGAAATGGATGCCTTGGAAGCAAATGCTACATGGGAATTGGTACCTTTGCCTAAAGATAAGAATGCAATTGGTTGTAAGTGGGTTTATAAGGTGAAGCACAATGCAGATGGTTATGTGAATAGATACAAGGCAAGATTAGTAGTCAAGGGGTATGCACAAACATATGGCATTGATTATGAAGAAACATTCAGTCTGGTTGCAAGGATGGCAACCATAAAAGCAGTCATTGCTATGGCTGCATCAAAAGAATGGTCTTTACATCAGATGGATGTAAAGAATGCCTTCTTGCATGGTGATTTGCAAGAAGAGGTCTATATGGAGCAGCCACCAGGTTATGTGCATGTTGTTCATCCTGAGTTTGTTTGCAGGTTAAAGAAAGCCTTGTATGGCTTGAAGCAAGCACCTAAAGCATGGTCTGACAAGATAGGGTAGTATCTTGTCATTATTGGCTTTCAGATTTCCAAGGCAGATTTCTCACTTTATGTGAGAAAAACAAAGAAATGTATTATGCTACTTGTCATTTATGTTGATGATTTGATTATGACAGGTGATAGTGATGAAGATATCCTTCATGTGAAAATGCTATTGAAGCAGAAGTTTGAGATGAAGGATTTGGGAGAGTTGCGTAATTTCTTGGGCATTGAGGTGATTAGATCACCAAGTGGGATATGGCTCTTGCAGAGGCAGTATGAATTGGACATGCTATCCAAATATAGGATGACAGGCTATAAGCCTATTTCAGTTTCTTTGGAGCAGAATGTGAAGCTGAGCGCAGATGCAGGTGAGCTTCTCGAAGACCCTACTATGTACAGACGCATAGTAGGAAGTTTGATTTATATGACTATTACCAGGCCAGATTTGAGCTATGATGTTGGATTGGTAAGTCAGTTTATGCAAGCTCTAAGGAAACCACATTTGGATGTGGCTAGACGCATACTCAGGTATGTGAAGTCCACATTGCAGTATGGACTACTTTATGAGACTGGGGTTCAGATACAGTTGCATGGATACACTGATGCTGATTGGGCTGGTAGTATTTCTGATAGACGATCTACCAGTGGATATGTGTTCTCTTTTGAGAGTGCTGCAGTCACTTGGAGCAGCAAGAAACAGCCTACAGTTGCCTTGTCAAGCACAGAGGCTGAGTACAGGGGCGCAACAATGGCTGCATGTGAGGTAGCTTGGTTGCATAAGCTACTTTATGATATATATCAGCCTACAGATGGGCCAGTTGTCATTTATTGTGACAACATGAGTAGTATCACTTGGCAAATAACCCAGTCTATCATGCTAGAACAAGGCACATTGAGGTGCATTATCACTATGTGCGGGAGAGGGTTTTACTAGGTCTTATTGATCTAGTTTATGTCAGCACAGAGGATCAGGTAGCTGACATATTCACGAAGGCATTGGGCGCAAAGAAGCTGCGCAAGTTCAGAGACATGCTTGGTGTGTAGGAATTGGGATTGAGCTCGAGGGGGAGTGTTGAGATATCAAGCTCCACTCGTGATATGCCAGGGTGACCGTTGTGCATTTATGTCACCGACTTGTCAGTTGCAGATGCGGTTGGTACACCACCCATAAATAATTGCTAGATGACAGCTATCCTTATCTACTCTAGTTCGTGGCTCAGTTAGTATGCCACCTTAGTTAGTTGAGTTTGGTTTGAGACCCATATATAGGGTTCTTCTATTTCTTTGTATGAGTGTTCTTTTTGGCTTACACAACTAAGAAGAGGAAAACTGTTTTCAGCCTCCACCTTTGTGTGTATTCCCCCAAAGCTACAAGTGAGACTCCTTCCTTCTCTCCCACAATCTTGACAAGGTCCCTGTCATGCTAACCTATTATTCGAGAAAAGGTGGAAATACCCTCAAGAGTAGGGGAAAAGAAAAGAAAAAAAAACAACAATAATTAAAATCAAAACTGTTATGGGAGAAAAGGAAGAAATTCCATGTCTTAATAGGCCTCATTTCAAAAAGAAATAAAAATGGCACACACCCTTGGACGAGAAGTTGGTTGTGGTAAAGGTGGTAACACCCCATAGTCCAGGACAACTGAATTACTAGCAAAACTCTTCCAGAAGAAGTTTCAAAGTCGCCTCCCTTCATACATTGAATCTTGCAATCCCATCAGTGCTTCTAACTCCTACAACATACAATATTTCCAATGTGCAATCCAAGTACCAGACGTGTTGGCTACCTCCCTGGGTACGCCTCCTCATCAACCAATATAAGTTGACATCATCAACCGGACAAAACCAATCTTCATCAACAAACCTTGAGCAATGAGACCTATTATCCTAAGTGGATGGGGATGTGAGTATTGGTTGCCCTCAGTATTTATTAATAGAGTGCAAGACAAAGGGTGCGGTAAGTGACCAATCCTTGCCCTTTCTATCCAACAAAGAGGTGAGATGTGTGAATGGAGCGTCGCACACACGGGATGGACCTCTCAATACACAAAGCACAAATTTGTTCATGTGTACGGCACTATAAGGCACCCTGGCCTTCCTTCTCGCACCATACGCCGACATAGGGATGGATGTACAGTTGCACCATCAATTGTGCACAAGGCATACAAGCTTCACATAAGTGGTAGTGTAAATTCAATCAATGGGATGTGAGGAACTCGGTTGCCCTCTTGTAATCATCAACAGAGTATGAGATAGAGGGGGGGCTGAGCATTATTAATTTCCCCTTCATCAACTAAGAGGTGAGGATTGAGGGATGTTTCGATACCTGGAGACAGGTACATTCTTGTTTTCCTATGCACTCATGGAACCGAGCCTTTTCCGCAATCACGATACACTTCATTCTATTTGGAACATTGTACAATAAGGCTTTCTGGCCTTCCTTCTTGCACCTATGCTGAATGAGTTGGGACATATTGATACACCATCAACTATGGACACTCGCATACTCCCTCTAAACCATTCTTCTTACTGATCTTTGAATTGGATGTGAGTTATTGGTTTCAATCATTATTTTTCGAGTGAAGTGAGTCATGGAGCGAGCAATTGATCTATCATTTCAACATGAGTGACTGTCGAGACCGAGTAATGGATACCTCACCATCGACAACCTAACCAACGTTTCATCAATAATGCTACCTCCCTGGGTGTTGTTGCATGGTCCTTGCCATTTTGGATGAGTGTGTTGTGGCAAACCCTAATACCTCCTGCCGGCGACTACGATCCTTCATGTGACAACAACAATTACCCTTGACTATCTGTAAATCATGCCAAGTTTCTCTAACCCTACCCCTTTTGATTGCAAGAGTCGGTCATGTTTTAAGTATAGGGACATATGAGCATGAGTTATGATCAATTGTTAGTCCCCTGTCATGTAGTTAAATCTGATCTATTAAGGTCTTAAGTGTGGAAACATGTCCCTACACGTTCACTTTACATACCCTCTTGGAAACCTCCTTATGAAATGCCTTGATCATACCATGTCCTGGTTTTTCCCTGATGGGGTCCCTTCCCCACCCACTCGGCCGTTCCATTTTCACCCCGTCTTGGGGTTGTTCCTTGATCGTTTGGCTTTATCCTTTATCTTATTGTTTTTTCATGTGAACACATCCTATGTTCACCAAAATTACCATACGATCTTACACTCGTGTTTATCCCTTTACAATGGCTAGGCTTCCTTTTCTAGCCCTTAGTTCTGAGCCATGAATCATGAGTTATTAATTTTTAAAGAAATTTTTGCCCATTTAACGTGTTTCCATGCGAACGTATCTTTTTCACTTTGTAACATCGATATGATGATATAGCCCTCATTTATACCTTTCCCTTGACATTTTTTCATTTTGTTGACTGTCATTTTGATGCACAGTTTATTTGTTATTAATTTTTTTATATTTTTGAGTATTTTCATGTATGTTGTTAACTTTTTTCATGTAAACCTATCTTAACCACCTCGGAATTCAATTCTTATTTCATAGCCTTGCCCAAGTTGCTCCCTACACACTTTTTATTTTTTCTCCATCCTATTCTAGCCCACCGATTCTATGTTATTATTTTTTTCGTGCATTTTTGTGCTCATTTTTCCTATTTTTCCCATGTAAATACCCCTTAATGCTGCCCAAAATGCATTCTGACCTGACAATGCTATCCCACAAGTTTCCATGACATTTTTTCTATTTGCACTTCATTCCAATGTACATATTTTCTCGTATTAATTTTTGACTCTATTTTTATTTATGCTTTTACTATTTTTTCCATGCGAACGTGCCTTACCACCCTCGAAATTGCGTTTTACCTTGCTCGTCCTGTCTATCACTTTCTTACATACATTTTTTGTTTTCATCCTTCTTGATTTTGACTACTGGAATTTTCTATATTAATTTTTATTCCCATTTTTTGTGTATTTTGATTGTTTTTCCAATGTGAACGGGACTTGTCCCTATTAGAACTACATTTTAAGGTGACATGCCAGCCTGTCACATTCTCCTAGATATTTTTCCTTTTGACTACCCCTCGTTTTGGCTGACCAATTTATTGATATTAATTTTCATGTGTGTTTTCATGCTTGTTTTTTGCCTTTTTTCCATGTGAACGCCCTTGATTACCACTAGACATTCCGTTTCATTTTTCACCCTCTTCCTCTCGTCCTCTGGCCTATTTTTCCTTTTCATTGTTCATCCATTCGATGCTTGATTCAATTGTTATTTTTTTTTATAATTTACTTTTTCATGTTTGGCGTGTTTCCAAGTGAATATCCGTGTTGATTTTTCACGCATGGTTGCGTTCGTGAATGTCCTTTTTGCCACATGAACACTCCAATTGCTGTGATGCCTCCATCGTAGCAAATTCCCCTCCCCCCTGTCCCCCATGTTCGTACACGAGACCAATGGGGGTTTTTTATTTTTTAAAACAAAAAAACAAAAACAACAAAAATACCCCACCCTTTGATTTTTTAAAAAAAATACAAAAAAAAACAAACGAATACTTATCATGAACCCCCCCCCCCCCCCCTAATTGTAAGGGCTTTGTAGCTATACCATGCCGTTGCTACCGATTGCACCTATATAGGGAGTAGTAGTGACTCAAAGCCCTGCCTTGTTTCCACTCTATGTGTGATTCCCTATGCCCAGTGGTGAACCCTCTTATGTGCGGCGTCACGAGGGTGTAGTCATGGGATGTGTCTATGTTGTCCCCCTTTTGGATTGAATAATACAAGAGTATACCTTGAGCTCATATCGTGTTACCTTTCTGTGCCGTGTTGAGTGCGTAACTAGTGCAGGTTTATCACACTTGGTATCAGAGCAACTCTTGCTCGGAGTGAAGGAGTGCTCACAAAAGCAGGAGAAAGGATCGAGTGCCCCGAAGAGATCGAAGTTGTAACGACCCACAGCGCGATGCCCCGCGTCGTGTCGCCCCACATCACGACACCCCACGTCGTGTCGCGTCACCCCACGTCGCGACGCCCCACATCGCGTCGCCCCGGCGTGATGCCCCAACCGCGACATCCCACCATCTGAAGACGTGACGCGGCACGACCCACACCACCACCGGCGAAACGCGGCTTCCCCGTGTCGACACCACCACCAACCACATGGAGGACGAAAGGGAGAACGTCACCCTCCCAACACTGGAGGAGAGAAAGAAGAGTAGGGGACAAGAATGGAGAGTGGCCCAGGAGGAGAAAGTGGCCGGACTAGAAAGACAGTTAGATGGTATGTCAAGCATGCTAGAATCAATATGGAGGAACATGCAGATGAAAGAAGAGGAGGAAGAAAGGAGGAAAAAACTAGAAGTAGAGCAAGGCTATAGAGAATGGGCGATTCAACAACAAGAAGAGGAGAGAAGACACCGAATGCAAGAGGAGATGGATAGAACGGGTAGAGAGGAGACATCTAGGAGGGCGCAAGATACAAGGAAGGAGAAGGAGAAAGTAGTAGAATTAGGAAGCAAAAAGAAAGACAAGAAGAAGGAGAAGAAGCACCATCGCAAAGAAGAGGGAGATAGCAGTAGTTCAGAAGATGATTATGGAAAATTCAAGATGCCCCAACCCGCCAAGTACAAGGGAGAGAGGGATGGTTTGGTTCTAAAGAAGTGGATCGCAGAGGTGGACAGGTACTTAAAGTATTCACTTATTACTGAAGATAGGAAGGCGTAGGTGGTAGCCATTTACTTGGAGGAGGACGCTGCCAGTTGGTACTTGCTAGAACAAGAGCAGGGCCACACAATCTGTTCGTGGGAAGAGCTCCAAGAAGAACTGAAGGACTACTTTATTCCAAAGCTGGAGAAATTCAAAGTGAGAGTTGAATGGAAGAACCTCAAGCAAGCACAAGGAAAGATGAAAGAATATGTCAGCAAATATAGGCAGATCATGCTGTAGCTACCAAACATGGATACAGATACTAAGATTTTTGTTTGGGATGCAAGAATGGGCGAGAAGAGATGTGGAGAGACAGGAGCCAACAAGCTTAGCAGAAGCCATGAGAATGGCCGAATGACTGGTGGACCTAGAAGGCAGAAGAACAGCACAAGGAAATCAAAATAGGTTCAACAACAACTTCAACAACACCTTTAACAACAACAACTCATGGAACCAGAGGCCCAATGCTCCTAGAGGGGCATTCACAGATACAAGGAGCCAAAACAACACAACCACCACGGCCGTATCACAAACCGCCTTAGTACCGAGAGGAGCAACAGGAAGATGGGGAAACAATCACTACAGGCCAACCCCTAGTACATCATATGGGCCAGCAGGATCAAACACGTCATGGTGGAGACCCCCAGGCCCGTCCGTCGGAATCAGATGCTTCAAATGCGGGGGTCCACACTATCAAAACAGATGCCCAATAGAAGATACAGCTTCATCAAGTGGATCAAGGGTGAATGCAACTAGTGTATATGGAGGAGAAGAACTACAACCACCGCGAATCCAGGAAATCCCTAGTGGGAGTGAAGAAAGCATGGACCACCCAAGGGTAGGGTCAGTTAGCGCCCGACCCCAATGCATGGCAGCCAGAGTAGCAGCAGTCCATCATCTATACATCAAAGGCCAAGTGGGCGAGGGTAACCAACGCATCATGGTGGACACAGGAGCAACACACAACTTCATGACACCAGGGTGTGCAGCCAAACATGGACTAAAACTGTCGAAGGCCCCAGGAGGACTAACAATGACATTCACACAAGGAGAAGCCAAGGAGCTGAAACAAGTCTTTGCAGTCCAAGTAGCAACCGACAAGTGGAAGGCGAAACTCAACTTCTTAGTAATCCCCATGGATGATTTTGAAGTGATACTGGGATTGGAATTCTATGACAAATATGTCATTGCAATGTTTGGTAAAGGTGTAAATGAAATGATGTTAGATATGCAAGGAGAAGGCGTCAGAGTACCATGTGAAAGAATGCAACTGCCTGGCAGGACCCCAATCAAAGTGCAAATGAAGGAAAATAAGCCAGGAGTAGCTTGCCAAACAATGAAGCAGACTACAACCCAACCAAAGGGCCAGACCCAAAGTGTACCGGTCCAGGGGACCGTTGTCATGCCACATATCATGACTTGCAGTGCCAAGCAAGTCGAAAAATCAGTCAAACAAGGAGATATGGTCTATCTATGCATGATCCGACCGATTGAAGAAGAAGAAAGTGGCAAGAAACCCAGACAACAGAACAAGAAAACAGAGGTGGCAGAAATACTGGAAGAGTTCAAAGATGTGATGCCAGCCGAGCTGCCCAAGGGTCTACCACCCAGGCGAGATGTAGATCACAAAATTGAGCTAATCCTCGGGTCGGCCCCACCAGCCCGAGCTCCTTATCGCATGAATCACACCAAACTAATGGAACTGAAGAAGCAACTGCATGAATTAGATGAAAAACAAGGATTCATCCGCCCTAGCAAATCCCCCTTTGGTGCCCCAGTGCTATTTGTAAAGAAGAAGGATGGGGGACTCAGACTCTGTGTAGATTATAAGGCCCTTAACAAAATCACCATAAAAAACAAATACCCCATGCCCCTCGTGGAGGATCTCTTAGATAGGTTACACGGGGCCAAGTACTTTAGCCGAATTGACCTTAGATCCGGATACCACCAAATCCGCATAGCAGAAGAAGATATCCCCAAAACAACATTCCGTACCCAATATGGTAGTTTTGAGTGGCTAGTACTAGGATTCGGCCTAAGCAATGGGCCAGGCACATTTTGTGGCCTCATGGATGGAGTCTTTAGACCGGAGATAGATATCTTTGTCATTATCTACATAGATGACCTCCTAGTCTACAGCAAAACATTAGAAGAACATAAGTAGCACCTGCGCCGAGTTTTTGAGAAACTGTGGCAGCACCAGTTATATGCCAAGCCCGAAAAATGTGAGTTTGCAATAAAAGAGTTGGAGTTCTTATGCTTTATTGTAGGAGCAGATGGAATCAAAGTGGATCCTAAGAAGGTGGAAGCCATCCAAAGATGGCCCGTACTCAAGAATGTAAGAGAAGTGCGGGAGTTCCTCGACTTCACAGTGTTTTGTTGAAGATTTATAAAAGATTACAGCCTCATCACTGCCCCCCTCTCCCACCTCACCAAGGAAGATCACCCTTTTACATGGGGGAATGCGCAACAGGAAGCCCTTTGAGCAGATGAAGAAGTGCATGAGCCAAACTCCTGTCCTAAAGGTGCCAAACTTTACCAAACCCTTTGAAATTTCCACAGATGCATCTGACTACGGCATAGGAGGTGTCCTGGTACAGGAGGGTCACCCCATTGCTTATGAGTCAAAGAAGTTCATCGGTGCCGAAACAAGGTGGAGCACGCATGAGAAGGAAATGTTGGCAGTCATACACTGCCTTAGAAAATGGAAGCATTACGTTCAAGACAAGCATACAATCGTCTTCACCGACAACATCTCCCTCAAATACTTCCAATCTCAGCCCAAGTTATCGGCAAAGCAAGCCCACTAGCTAGACTTCCTAGCCGAATTTGACCTAGAGATTAAACACAAACCCGGCTCCACGAACAAGATAGCAGATGCATTGAGCCGAAAAGCAGACCTAAAAGCTGTCAGTGTGGTCAGCAGCAACTTCATAGAACTCGTCAAAGAGGCCCTAGAGCAAGACCAAGAAATGCACAAAATAATCAAAGATGTGGAAGCAGAGAAGACCCCACACGGAATGTATACCTTAGAGGAAGGTATCCTCTTTCTAGGCAAGAGATTGTATATCCCCAACAATGTGGAATTGAAGAAACTAATACTGCATGAGATACATGATGGCAAGATTGGAGGACACAAAGGGCAAAGCAAAACCTTGGAGGCCCTCATGAAGTAGTTCTTCTGGCCAAACATGAAGGAAGAAGTAATAGACTACATCAAAACTTGCCCCACTTGCCAAATGGTCAAAGCACCACGATCAAGACCAGCAGGTCTACTACAGCCTATGTTAAGACCCCGCGGTCCCTTAGACCGGCAGACACTAACCAGCTTGATAGAAAAAGCTCCTTTAAGACCCCGGATGAGTCAAATAACAAACGCTACCCTTAGATTGCTGAGGTCAACAATCCAGTAAGCGGGGGTGAGTGTAAGGGCTTTGTAGCTATACCATGCCATTGCTACCGATTGCACCAATATAGGGAGTAGTAGTGACTCAAAGACCTGCCTTGTTTCCACTCTACGTGTGATTCCCTATGCCCAGTGGTGAACCCTCTTATGTGCGGCATCACGAGGGTGTAGTCCTGGGATGTGTCTATGTTGTCCCACTTTTGGATTGAATAATACAAGAGTATACCTTGAGCTCATATTGTGTTACCTTTCTGTGCCGTGTTGAGCGCGTAACGAGTGCAGGTTTATCACACCAATACGGTGCTCAACCCCCCTCAAGTTCCCCCCTCCTGTGAACCCCCCCATCCCCTCCTTCCCACCCTCCCCCAACCGTTCCCCCTCCCTCCATATCGTGCCTCCCTCCTCCCCTCTCCCTCCTCGCCGCCTGCATCGGTAGTCGCCTACCCTCCCCCTGACAACCGTGCCCTGTCTCTGCACCTTTGACCACTCGATGTCCGTGCCTGTGTCAACTGCCTGCATTGGTCGCCACTTGGCACCGCATCACCCCTCGTCCTACTCAGCAATGCCTAACTCTCCTCCAGTCAGCCTTTCCCCCCCATGTGGCCTGCCCATTTTCCTTGTTTCATCCCCTCCACCATAGGCTGTCCAACCCCCTACCACAGTAACACCCCCTCCCCCCCCGGCCCCATTTTTTTTAAACTTACATTTACTATAAAATTTAAATATAAAGCAAACACAACACACACACACAAACCAACTGCCCCTAAGCCACCCCCACCCCCACTTTTTTTTTTTAACATCTATTTCAATTTACCACAAACCCAGTTTAAAAAGTAGAATACAATGTACCCTAATCAACCTGTCAATTCGAAGGTCAAATTTTCCAAATTCTTGGGCAAGAAGAAACAAGGCTCAAATTGTCATATTGCTCAATTCAAGACATGGTGGATTGTGTATGGGGATTAGGTTAAGATACAATAATTCGCTACAACCTTCAAGAAGAAGGCTACAAATAGGTATGGTACTTGTGATGATGCTCATTTTAGCACATAATGCACTTAAAAATGCTTTCCTCAGTAGATTCAAGAAATATAAGATACTATAGATGTTTTTAGAGTAACATATATGTCTTCTTTAGATATGCAAAGTTTGTATTTTATAAAAGGTTTGGATAAAACCATTGCTAGTGCAATTACTGATGTTAAATTGCATGCAAATGCTAAAATTGATGTGTTGGGAGAGACTTTGCCAAAGAGTGGAAAAGAGGCTCGCCAAGAGCAAGTCTAAGAAGAAAGCAAGTAGGGATTCATTCGACTTTGATTCCCAAGAGTCTCATTCAAAGGACAATAGTGATGATGAAGATTCCTCATTAGGTTCAATCTTAGATATAGAGTCAAGTGGCTTAGATGATGAGAGAGAGAAGAGGAGGCAAAGATCAAAGAAAAAGAAGTATAAGAAGGACAAAGGATCCTCAAGGGACAAGAAGGAAAGCAATGGTAAAGAAGATAAAACAACCTTGGAAATGAGGCTTAAAAAGAAGATTAAAATACAGGTATGGGATGGTTATTGCTACAAGGAATGCTAAGTCGTAATGTCTTAGGCCACTAAGCTAAAGAATTTTGTTATAATCCAGTGGGGCAAAATATGAGAATGCAAACAACACCTCCAATAGCACCTATGAATCGGGCTATACCAAAAATGATACAACAAAGAGGATTTTGAGGTTTTGGTAGAAATTGTCGGCTACCAAAGCAGTGGGGTAAACCAAGACGATGGAATAACCTTTGGTAGCAGCAACAAGAGCCTTGCCACTATTGTGGTAGGTAGGGACACATGTTGTGACCGAATTGCAAGTTATGGGTATGCCACATGGTTGATAGAAGGTTGCTGATTGAGAATTAGCAAGAAATGCAATCGATAGGAACATACCATGGTTAGCAACCACTGACATTGTACTAAAGTGAACCTAAGAGGACCTAAGAGAGAGAAAAAGTAGTGCAGAGGAGAGAGAAAGAGAGTGACGACAAGAGAGAAGTACTAGAAGAAGAGAGAGAAAGACAGAAAGAGAGAGAGAGAGAAAGAGGAGAAAGGAAGCCATGGAAGTTATGAAGGTGAAGAGAGAGTTTCTTGATTTTTTCATGATGACTAACCTAACCCTCTTACACCTTAAATACCATTAGGGTGATCGGTATTTTCTCCTTATTTTCCCATATATCCATGTCCCCCTTATTTTTCCATATATCTCGCTCATTACAATCCATCCCCACTCAAAAGGTTTTGTCCTCAAAAACATTGGTGGATTGGTTACAATGGCTAAATATAGAGGAATCAGAGTACTACTCTATTTCAAGTGGTTACAAAAATAGGAAAATCGCTAAAAGATACTAAGTAATAGATAGAACCAAAAGGGGAAAACCAAATAGGCCATATGGACATCCATTCGACATGAGAAAATTGAGAATTAGACCACCATAGCTCCAAGAAAAGATAGCTCCAAACAATAGGCGGCTTGTTGTCTACTGCAACCCTACTATAGTAAAATCGAGATATCTTTTGATGGGCATATCCAAAGCAAGTGTGCTCGGAGTCAAAAGAAAGATCATTGGATATATGTTCAGCCCATATAGGTCTTGCTCTGCTATAGTCAAAGCAGAATTGAAATTGAGCCAATGGAGGTTAGGGATTGAAATTCAAGGACTTCTTTGCTACAACTATTGTATTCCACAGCAGTACTAAGGGCTAGAATCATTTAATCACTTGCTTAGGAGCAATAGCTTGATCTTGTGGAAGGAATATTGCTTTCTCTTCATTTGAAGGACCTAGAATACTTGGAGTTGGAGAACTTGGAGGAGATTCTATAGATGTAATAAGGAAATTATACCCCATAGCGGTACTCGTAGAGGTACCCACATCTTCATAGTCTTACGAGGATTTTAGATTTTGGCCATAAAAGATAATCTTTTTAGGTTATGTTTTAAAGCAAAGGCTCGAGAAAGCAATGATAGGGTATACACATAGAAAACCCTTTGAATTGCATACAAGAAATTTATTTTTCTTCCCATAAAATAATGTAATTTTTAAAATGCTTCAAATCAAAGGTTTAGGATGACAACAGCAGGATTGCCAGTGTGTTACAAACCTAATCTATGTGGAATACATAATAGGGCTACAACACTATATACATAAATAAATCAAACTATTGTATGTTGTGCAAAAAACAACTCATATTCTATCAAACAATCAACCTAAAACTTAGAAATCCATGCCTTTCAATCCATGCCTACACAACACCCTTTCAATCCATACTTTCAACACCCTTTCAATCCATGCCTACAACACTATACATAACCATACTTCATGAGGCATCTAAAGTCTACTCACATAGGAAAATACCAAGGACTAAGGTATAAACCATGCTAATTGTAAATATCATGTGTCAAGCCATGGCTAACACTTATCTTCTTGATCTAGTTTAGGGCAATGAGTTTGGACATGCCCTAGCTCATTGCAATGGAAATATCAATTAGGGGGGTATCTCTTGAGGATGTGTCCTAGCTCTCCACACTTGCAGTGCTTATTTCCATGGATCTTTGGATCGATAATGTTCCTTGGAGCACATTGAGAGGGTGGGTTATAAACTCGATCCTCCGAAGTAAGCATAAATTGATTTCTCCTGTCAAAGTTTAGACAATATACGATTGACATGGACATAACCCAAAATATAAGAATCTGTGCTAAGATTTATGACTCAAAAAATATCCCACCATTAATTAGTGATATATAATTTTGCATGAGTGGTCATTAGATTAAATTTCATTACCTTGGCCCACCATTAATTAATGATAGATCATTTTGCATAAGTGGTCATTAAATCAAATTTCATTACCTTAGATAGGCTTGCAAACAATCCTACCTAAGCTTTATTAGCTATAGTTCTATTATTCTCTAATACCATGTGCAATATGCCTATGTAATGCTCCCTTGATGGCATGATTTTAGTAGTCCACCATCAAGAGATAAACATAGGCAATACATTTGAAACTCCATCAAAATATAATGGAGTTTGTTTGACTAGGATCACTTGACTGTGAAAGGTAGAGCCCAAGTGGAAGCTCACAAGTAGAAGTAAGAGCTATGAAGGATGAAGTAAGAGAGCAAGAGAGAGAGACGATGTGCACCCACCACCTACAATGTATAGGTGTGCAGAAATTGTAGGTGTAATGAATAATTGAGGTACGTAAGAGATATTTCAAGTGGAGCCTCCTGTTACTGTACAGCCAACTAGACAGCTTACAACAATTGATACACTAGTGGCCTAGGACCATGATGTTATATAGGAGGTATAGGTCCCATAGCCTATTTTGTGGCATTCTACTAGAGATAGACATCAACCTGATTGGTTTGCACCCTCTATGGGTTATATTGTGGTGATAGATGCTAGTGAGCCTCTTATCTATATAATGAGGCTATGTGGAGATGTGATAGTTACTATTGGGAAAGAGCCATGTAGTCAAAGTATGACTCGTTGTTGAAAAATCATACGTCCAATTTAGTTCCTTTGCCTAGTAAAAAGCGTGCTATGCTATGCAAGTGGGTATACAAGTTAAAGAGTACCCCAGGATTTCCCAAGCTAGCCTATAAGGCCAGATTAGTTGCTAGGGGTTTTAAGCAAAAGCATGGTGTTGACTTCAATAAAGTCTTCTCTCTTGTCATTAAATTGACCACCCTACGCTTGGTTTTAGTTTTGGTTATATAGCTCGATTTAAACCTCTATCAGATGGATGTCAAGACAACTTTCTTACATGGGGACTTGCATGATGAGATTTATATGCAGCAACTAAGGGCTTCCACGAAAATGGAAAGAAACATCTAATGTACAAGTTGAGAAAGAGTCCTTATGGCCTTAAGCAAGCACCTAGAAAATAGTACCACAAGTTTGATACTTTCATGTATTCCTAAAGATATACCTGTAGTAGTGATATAAATCTATGTTTATACAGAAAATGGCTCGTGATGTTGGCCTTATGATTTTGGTACTCTATGCTGATAATATGTTGATTTTTGGGAGTGCTCATGATGAGCTAGATGCCTTCAAAAATCAACTCAAGAAGAGATTTGAAATGAAGGACATGAGACAAGCCTCACATATTATTGGAATGCGCACCATGTGTGATTGCTCTAAGAGTCTCCTTTACTTATCGTAGAAGGAGTACATCCAGAAGATCCTTGAGTAGTTTTTATGCATGATGTTAAGCCTATTGGCTACCCTTTACCTTATCATGTGAAGGTTAATTAATCCGATTGCCCGTAGTCTAATGAGTCAAAGGCCGTGATAGCCAAGATCCCTTACACATCTACAATGGGCAGTTTTATGATGGCTAGACCTAGCAAGCGGCATTGGAATATCGTGAAGGCTATTATGAGATACCTTAAGGGTAGTACAGATATATACATATGTTATAGTGGCTAGGATATCAGAGTCATGGGTACACTAACTCTAATTATGCAGAACATATGAAAATAGAAAGCCCATGTTATGCCTTCACCTTTGCTAGAGGTGTTGTTTCTTAGATATCTAAGGTGCAAAAATGCATGGTCCTATCTACTACAAAGGTAGAATATGTTGCATCCACTAAGGCTTGCAAGCAGACTCTCTGGTTACATTGTCTAGTTGTAGACCTTGGTATTATTGATGTTGTCCCTACACTATATTTGGATTCTATCAGTGCCATTCAATTGTCTAAGAATTCGATCTTCCATGTGAAGACAAAGCACATTGAGGTGCACTATCACTTCATCAGGGAGATGGTAGAGGACAAGTTTGTTGAGCTTACAAGAATCTTGCATATATGCTCAATAAAAGTCTCTTAGTGAAATGTTTTGCCTCCCTTCAAAAGATGATGGGCATAGGATGAGATGATATTTATTCCTCATCCTGTTGTACTTTATGTACATTTGTAATTTGTCACTTTTTTCTTGTTCTCTTCTCACTAAGGTCACATTCATCTTTAAGTGGGAGGCTTTTGGGGGTAAAGGTACCTGCTCAAGCTACTTATGCATTTTTTCTTCATGAAAAATAACGTCATGCATACAAATGACCTTTCGAGCCTATGGATCCCATATGTGATTGTGCACAGATTGGACGCTTTATACGCATGTAGTGAGCGTCGGAAGGTCCCCAAGAACAAAAGAACTCTACTTTTGCACAAAGAACAAGGAAGAAAGCTTGCACGACATGAAGCAAGAGACTAATTGGGTACAATTTCCCCCCATGACTTGTGTGAGCACTCCACAAAGCATGTATTTGATATATTATTGATCTCCAAGCTCAAAAAATAGCCTAATTTACAATTAGCATGCTTTAGCTTTTGTGTTTGCTTTTGTCCCACTAAAGAATTAAAGCTATTGGGCGCCCAAGGAGTTAGACGGTACCCAAATACAATGTCCAATACAAATATTTAAATCATGCGCCCATGCATATACAAAAATAATAAATAAATGTCAAGTGCTTCAATAAATAAGCACGTCAAAATATTGGCGTCATGCCTAAGATGCGCGCCCATAAAAAATGATAATGATTTGAATACAAGCTATCCTCCAATGCTTCCCAACGCCACTGCTGCCTGCTTTACACATAAACTAAAGCATTCACAATTGTTAGAAAATAATAAAATTAAACCAACAAAAGTGAATAACTAACAGTCTTCACCTACAAAATAAATAAATTGGTTAGAACTCCATCCTAACCTTAATTTATTACGAGTGCGCACTCTAAAGTCATAAACATCTATTAATTTAAATATGTATTTTGCGGAATCACCCACTTGCACATTAAATTAACAAGATGCTCGAAAAGGACAGGCGTCCCCATTGACTTTTCACACAAGGAATCCACCTTGTGTATGAGCCTTGGTAGTAAAACCTCACGGAATCCACCGCAAAACCTCGCGGAATCCACCGTGGAATATGCTTCCTGGCATCAGTGATAGCCCATCTCACTGGCATCCCCATAACCAAGAAAGATGCATTTTATGGACTTAGTATCTAACTTATTGTGCTTGTCCTTAGGAACATGGCAAAAAACCTCACAACCAAAGACACAGAAATGAACATATGATGGAGGTTTTCTAGACCATACCTCCTGTGCAACTTGATAGTCAAGAGCAGTGCATGGGGATCAATGAATCGAATGTATAGTGGTAGTAACTGCCTTAATCCAAAAGTGTTGTGGTAAGCTTACCTAGCTAAATATGCTATGAACTCTCTCTTGAATCATCCTATTTATGCACTAGATTTGCAACACCATTTTGGGATGCAACCAAGCATGTAATTGCATCTAAGATCAATGTAAGGGAGCCCCAAATCTTAGCTCAAAAGCACACCATAGCATATCAAAAAGTATATGTAACAATCAAAGTAGCGATAAATCTACTAAGTATCCAGCTAAGCCCCGATAAGCATTAGGCATAAGCTTTTAACTAATAAATGCTTGCTACTCTCTTATTAGTGCATTTAAATGACAGTGAAATTTAACCTATTTCAAGCTCAAATTTGTCCCAAAAGCATAACCATACTATCTAGGTACCAAAATAGTATCCATGGAGTATAAAACATGCATTATGAAATTTAGTGTTTGATGTTCAAACCAAAACTGTTCTATTTTTAATGAAACAAAGAATAGAAAACTACACAAAATCAACTCTATGAGTGCCTAGATCTATAGCTCTCATTGTGCTCTTAGTTTCTAGCTATAGAATGCCTAAATTCAATACCATATAGAAAAGTTATAGCTAAAATATGATAGTGTTGTTAAGCTACCATAGTTGTCCATGACTTCTACAATATGCTATGTATCCACTCAAAATGGATAAAATGGTTGACCCTTAGCTCAATAAAAACTCAATAAGGCTTAGCTACACCTTGGAAAGCTCCACAATAAGCACACAACAAGCTAGAATAAGCCGAAAGAATCAAAGACTCATGTATACCCCGAGAGGAAAAAACAAGTTGAAGCTTTGAATCTAGGCTAAAATAAGGGATGAAGAAGCTCCCTGGATGGTTGGGTCTAATACCAATTGAAAGGTAGAGCCCGAGGATGGAGCAAGAGAGCAAGACAGAGAGACACCCTTATGTGGGAACTTCAATAGTCACAATGTATGACTAGCCTTCCCTTATTCAAATGTCACTGAAAGAATAAATAATGAAGTGAAAGTGATGGGCTGCTCTATATAGGTATGTGGGTATTGTCAGTGTGATGAATATATGGGGAGTTAGGCATATGCACTTTTACCCCCAACAAAGTGCACCTTATAGGGAAGTTTTGCCCCATTCCAATGAGGATCGACTTGAAAATAAGGTTCCTAAACAATACCAAGGTCGCCCAACAATTTATGTAGTAGCCATTGTGGCAATCATTTGTGCAAAATTTATCTATATCGAAGTAAACCTATGTGATACTTGGCTCAAGGGGGTGAGTGACAAGGGGAAGCTAGTTCATTAACTGCTTAGCTCATCAGGCAAAGTCTCACCCTAGAACACAAGGTCAAACTCTAAATTAATATTCCTATGATGGTCAACATTTTAGTCCTTTCTACTTGCTCCAATTCTATCACTTTAAGGGAAACTTGGCTTACTGAGACCACCCTACCATAGGATGGATCCATCAGGGATCTGCCCTTTCGCTTTGCTTTTATGATAGAATTTCTTAATTATCTAACTACCTAGCACATTCAATTCGACATGTAAAAATATGTTACTTAATCAATCTGATAGGTGCATAAGATTTTTCAAACTGAGTAGGTTTGTTACATATTGCAACCATCTACATAAGACTTCACCCAAAGGTGAACCACAAATCTACCCTCAGCTAACATCAAGGCCCTTCACGAAAGCATCCTAGGCTTGGGAGGGGTTAGACTACTCTTTGATGTCCAAGGGATTTACAACCAAAGCTCCCTTGGCACCTCATCATCTCGTAACTAACGTCTGATCTCAAGTAAGAGACCATTCACATTCGAAACTGGTCCTAGTGGCTAGAGCAAACACGCAAGAATAGCCCCTTGGTGAAGGGCTCTCATGACTAGCCTTAGGGGAGGCCTAGCACATATTTGAGCTCAACTTAGTTTAATACAAATCACGAGTAGAATATGCAAGCACAAACAATATTTTTGAATACATCAAACAATCCTTGAGATGCAACTTATGCAACTTGAATTTGCTCTAGGTAGCATTCTACTAACCATTGATCTTGTAGAGATTATTCTAAGCTTAGGAAAAAGTGTTTATCTTGCCTTTAGGGTCCTTTGTTATCTTGTTCTTGGGCTTGGCTCAATGCCAATGGCACCTCACTTGCACGAGCAATTCTATTCCTAGCTCCTGTGCTCCTAGCTCTAGCATGTCTTCACTTTGGGACAATTATACACAAGTTGTACACTTCGTCCATATCCTGCTCCTTACACTCTTCATTGTCTTGCAAGTCAACTTCTTTCCTTCTCAGGCCCTCTCTCTCTCTCTCTCTCTCTCTCTCTCTCTCTCTCTCTCTCTCTCTCTCTCTCTCTCTCTCTCTCTCTCTCTCTCTCTCTCTCTCTCTCTCTCTCTCTCTTTTCAATAATCAAATGATCAACAAATTCAATGTGTTTAGTTGAAGGCTATTTTAGAGCCTTAATAGGGTCATTGTTTCTCTCATCGAACTCTTCTTCTCTCCTTGTCTCTCTTGGCTTTGGCCCACCTTATTGAGTTCAATAAGTGTCTATCAGTGTGCACTATAGCCCCTCTCTCTTTGATTTGATATTGAATCCTTTCTCCTCAAGCTTAATGGTGCTATCACTTTATTTGTGGATAACGATGTTCAATGTCAATGTGATGATTAGTTCGATATGGTGAGGTTATGCTTCGTTTAGATGGCGGTTGGAGATGTTGAATATATGAATGGAGTTCATTAAGTAAGACATTGATCAAAACAAAATTTTAAGTATTTTTGAGTTTTGTTATAACTTTTCATCATTTTCAAAATCCCCCCTCCACAAGCATGTGTTCATGCATAGAGGGGGTGGGGTTATTACAATCTAGCATTGAATGTCATGGTTAGTAGCCACTTTGCTATATGTTTGAAATAGAGGACTATTTTTACATGTTTCCATATGCGTAATCTAAAGGTGTAAAATGAACTTATGCTTAAGGGCTAATTAAAAAATTTAGTTTTAAATGTCCACGCTACTTATGCTAGGATCCTAATTAGAAAACTATAGATGCTTTAGGTATGTATATAGAAAGTGGGAGGTCGGCTTCCCTGCCAATAGTTTTCCTATGGTTGGGCGGACTCAATTAGTTGACTAAATTCTCAACAAATAGGTTTAGACCTAAACATAGGCTTCCATAGGGTTCAAGTCTTACATCCTAGAATAGCACCATTTTAGGAGACTAGTGTGAGGCTATGCCATATGGAAAGAGGAGGACAATGTTCTACTCACCCTCTTTTCTTCATCTCATTGAACTAAGTATGGTGCTTTCCTCCTTCGAGTTTTGATTGATCGCAAAAGCTTTCTAAACTCAATGCTCTATCAAATTTACTCCAAAACAACAACCCCTAAAAGACTTCATAAAGTAAAGAAGGGTATCGAAGAGGTTATTTACTCATCACTTCTAGAGAATTCGAGGAGGACATTCTTGGGATAGACTTAGAAGACATCATTGAGGATGCGAACTATACCACATTGGTCCACCAAATGACTTTATCTTGGTGACTTCTAGGCAATAAGTCATCTAGTGAAATGACCATCACATGTTAAATCAAGGCATTCTTAGAGAATGAATGCCATCTCCTCAGGCACCACACATTGATGATACACTTTATCCACACCTCTTCTACAAGACACCCACTATTAAAGAAAAGCAAAGTGCTTGCTACTTAAACTTCCTCTTTTAAGACTTAGATAGATTTTCTATTGGGTTGCTTGTTGATAAATAATCTGTAATTGAGGCATACTACGAGGGAATAGGGGTTGCATCAATCTTGCACAAATGCTCACAATCACTAACATCAACCCATTCTTCCTTAAGCTCACCAATATCCACTAGACATTTAACAATCCCCTGCAAGTTCAGTTTAGTTCAAATTTCATAATCAAATTATTGCAAAGAGATCAACCATTTGGTCAGGTAGTCAAGGGTAAAAGCTTTTTTAATAATAGATGTAACCTCTTAGCCTTCGTGAAAAATACCACATTCTCATAAAATATAGTGCCTCAACTTCTCGATGACAAAAATGATGGCCAAGTAGACCTTCTCTAAAATATAACGAAGCTCTAAAATACCTTACTTTTGGAGTGCAAAAGCAATAGAATGATACAACTATGCCTCCTAAATCTAGAGCAAGCAACAACCAATCGAATGCATTGTTACGGTTGTAAAATTATAGAGGATTTCACCCCCTTTTAGGAGTCTTTAAAAGTTGCATTTTGGATGATTCCATCTTTACATCCTCGAATGTAACCTTACATAGTTATGTCTACTTAAACATATGGCTACACAATTTGTAAAAGGCAATGAGAAGCACTGAACCACCTATGATAATAATCCACCGATGAAACAAAGCTGTGAACCCCCTTAGGGTTGGTGGGTGGGCTCATTGCTATAATAATAGCTACCTTTTCAAGATTAGTAGTAATGCCAACTCCACTCATAACATGTCATCCTAATAATATTCCACAAGGCACCCCAAATATATACTTATGAGGATTTAGCACTGTATTGTACTCGTGGCAATGCTCAAAGCACTTACATAAAGAAAATGAGTTATCAATGATGGATTGTGGCATACCCCAAGTTGTCTATAAAGACAAGTTCATCAAGGCAGATGTCAACAAACATCTTATCAATCGTCATCCTTTTTTCAACCATGCCCAAAGATTGACCGACTGACTAAGATGTCAGCCAAGCAATCTGAATGTAAGATCCATAGTCATCTAAGCAAAAGCTTGTAACTTGTGCTCTCAACAAATTGAATCACAATAAAAATCCCCTTTAATCATCCTAATTTATTCAATGGGTACTCAAGGTAAGCATAAAAATTTGTCCTTCTTAAACCATGCCCAAAGAACCCCTTAAGATGTCAACTAGGCAATCTGAATGTGAGATCCATAGCATCTAAACAAAAGCTAATAACTTGGCCTCCCAACAAATCGAATCACACAAAAATCCAAAATACACTCAATATGAGCTATCATCACATGTACTTGAGACACCACTCCTTCTAGTTGTCCTTAGATTGCCATCTACCATCTTCAATACAGTGATGACATATTTCTAAATGGGTAGGCCTAGCCTCTCCAATAAATCCATGCTCATTATATTCATTGATAAGCCTAGGTCTACCACTACACTTTCAATCAAAATGTTGGCCACATAAACTTAAACCCTATGGTACTGTTTCTAAACATGTTCCCACCATTCACTACACGCTCAATTGACATTAACAAAAGCTAATTAAATTCCTTAAAATGTTTGGTGACAACCGAATTAAATATGATATCTAGCTTGACTTTACATAAAGCATTTGCTAAGTCAAACTCCCAGAAGTCAGGAGCGTTGCCTTCTTTTCTTTCCAAATCATTATCTCTTTTGGCTTTTTAACAACCTTAGAAGCCTCCTTTGCTTTTGAATTACACTTACCCTTAACCACAAGCTCCTCTAAATCACCATCACATTTAAGAGGACTTGCCTAGATGTTTGCATCCACAATTGTCTTGCCACGACAATGCTAGGTTTAGGGTTAGCTTTACTCGTACCAGGGTTGACCTTTTGATATTCTTTTAGTTTTTTGCCCCTAATAATTGTTCTAACATTATTAGAAGCAACATTCTCACTAGTCAAAAGTGTCTCAACAAGATTGACCCACTAACAATCTCCTTAAGAGTGGCTTCTCCCCTATGCAATATTTTCTTATGGCCCTCCCCTCTAGTATTTTCATCATTTGAATGATGATTTACTAGCCTAAGTTGTCAAGTACCTTGCTAGAGTGAGCTTATTCTATTGCAAGCGGTGTTGGCCATATTCCCTAACTTTCCACATACATCACATTTTACATGTGGGCAATTACATGAAAGATGTTGACCACCACACCATTTACAACTAGAAAACTAATGTCCTTTATGATCTCATGGTATTGCTCCATGATGATATTAGCATAGGGCATCATCGTATCTTTTACCTCTTCTATGATATTAGATGTGGAAAACTCATAACTAGCAGCCTTGATTGTTACCCCCACATTAGGTTTAACTATTTGTAAAGAGGTGGTTGATTATGCAGTCCCTTGTTTCATGACAAAAGCATGTCCACTACTCATGGATGTCATAGGCATAGATTGAATAACATTGGGCATCCCAAGGGCAAGTAACTATGGAAACCCTTGATTTAAGGGTCCTTGAATTTGACCCATAAAGTTGATGGGGGTAATGCAAGTAATGGATTATAACTTGTTAACACTCGCTTAACTTTTGAGCATACACCTTTACGCTCATTAAATTCTTGGCGAGTTTCACTAATGACACATAGCCACTATTTTTCACCTTTTTCGATGGAGAATGCCCTATGAAAGAGGCATAAAACTCTTGCATAGTGACATTGGAATTAGAAGTAAGGCAATTGTATCACTGCACTATACTCCCTTTAAGCATCATGTTGAAAAACATTGTGATGGGCTTCCTCGTTTATTTGATAATCAAACATCAACTTTTGAAAGTCCTTGATATGTAATTTAATATCCTCATTGGGTCCATCATTAAATGTTGGTAGCGAATAACCTAAAGTGGGTAGAGCCAGTGTCCTTGCTATTGGGATTTGGATAGCTTGTGTAAGTATTAACAGTGGAAATTGTGCCATACTTGATACACTAACTTGGATAGGAACAGAAAGGCTAATAGATTGAGTCAATCCACCACTACGACTAGGCCTAGGAGATGTGATTTATCTTACCACTAGTGGGGCAAGAGGTGTAAACTCCCACTCTTACACAAACCACTCATTGGGACTCTTCTTATCATGAGGGGTTATAAGAGCCCTACCTTTAAGTGAAATGGGTCTAGTTGGTTTGTTGAGAACTATGAGAAGCTTACCCCTTGATCAAGGGAATGTCAAGATTGTGGGAGAGAAGGAAGGAGTCTCACTTGTAGCTTTCTTGCTTGCACAATGGGGGAATACACACAAAGGTGGAGGCTGAAAACAGTTTTCCTCTTCTTAGTTGTGTAAGCCAAAAAGAACTCAAGTACATAGAAATAGAAGAACCCTATATATGGGTCTCAAACCAAACTCAACTAACTAAGGTGGCATACTAACTGAGCCATAAACTAGAGTAGATAAGGATAGTTGTCATCTAGCTATTATTCATGGGCGGTGTACCAACCGCAGCAACTGACAAGTCGGTGACATAAATGCACAACGGTCACCCTGGCATATCACGAGTGGAGCTCGATATCTCAACACTCCCCCTCGAGCTCAATCCCAATTCCTGTACACCAAGCAGGTCTCTGAACTTGCGCAGCTTCTCTGCGCCCAATGCCTTCGTGAATATGTCAGCTACCTGATCCTCTGTGCTGACATAAAATAGATCAATAAGACCTAGTAAAACCCTCTCCCGCACATAGTGATAATGCACCTCAATGTGCTTTGTTCTAGCATGATAAACTGGGTTATTTGCCAAGTGTATACTACTCAGGTTGTCACAATAAATGACAACTGGCCCATCTGTAGGCTAATGCATATCATAAAGTAGCTTATGCAACCAAGCTACCTCACATGCAACCATTGCTGCGCCCCTGTACTCAGCCTCTGTGCTTGACAAGGCAACTGTAGGCTGTTTCTTGCTGCTCCAAGTGACTGCAACACTCTCAAAAGAGAACACATATCCACTGGTAGATCATCTATCAAAAATACTACCAGCCCAATCAACATCAGTGTATCCATACAACTGTATCTGAACCCCAGTCTTATAAAGTAGTCCATCCCCCTAAATCAAGTAGCCAACCCTAAGAAAAGGTGGATGATGCATCAACCAACTAATTAGCATAAAGAGAAGAAGATGCCAATATGTAATCATTATTAGACTTAAGCTCTAAGGCATTTATCTTCTCAATTTTCACGCTAGACTTACTAGGAACAATGCTACGATCATTACACTTATCTTGCACTTTGTGCTTGTCTTTCTCCTTGCACTTATAATTGTGCATCTTATGGCAGTGTGGCCTAATATGACCATGCTTCCCACAATAATGACATGTAAGAGAGGCCTTATGACCACAGGACTTGATGCAAGATTTCCTGCGAGATTGATACCTCTGTGAGTCTCTACCACAGTGGTCATTACTACTCTTACCATCATTGGCAATGTGGACTTCACATACCTGAGTATGCGTCTAGCCGCATCCAAATGCGGTTTCCTTGGAGCCTGCATAAACTGACTTACCAATCTAACATCATAGCTCAAATCTGGCCTGGTAATAGTCATATAAATCAAACTTCCTACTATGCGTCTGTACATAGTAGGGTCTTCGAGAAGCTCACCTGCCTCTGCGCTCAGCTTCACATTCTGCTCCAAAGGAACTAAAATAGGCTTACAGCCTGTCATCCCATATTTGGACAGCATGTCCAATCCATATTGCCTCTGCAAGAGCCGTATCCCACTTGGTGATCTAATCACCTCAATGCCCAAGAAATAACACAGCTCTCCCAAATCCTTCATCTCAAACTTCTGCTTCAATAGCATTTTCACATGAAGGATATCTTCATCACTATCACCTGTCATAATCAAATCATCAACATAAATGACAAGTAGCATAATACCTTTCTTTGTTTTTCTCACATAAAGTGAGAAATCTGCCCTGGAAATCTAAAAGCCAATAGTGACAATATACTGTCCTATCTTGTCAGACCATGCTCTAAGTGCTTACTTCAAGCCATACAAGACTTTCTTCAACCTGTAAACAAACTCAGGATGAACAGCATGCACATAACCTGGTGGCTGCTCCATATAGACTTCTTCTTGCAAATCACCATGCAAGAAAGCATTCTTTACATCCATCTGATGTAAAGACCATCCCTTTGATGCAGCCATAGCAATGACTGCTCTTACGGTTGCCATCCTTGCAACCAGACTAAATGTTTCTTCATAATCAATGCCATATGTTTGTGCATACCCCTTGACTACTAATCTTGCCTTATATCTATTCACAGAACCATCTGCATTGTGTTTCACCTTATAAACCCACTTACAACCAATTGTATTCTTATCTTTAGGCAAAGGTACCAATTTCCATGTAGCATTTGCTTCCAAGGCATTCATTTATTCATCCATGGCTTTCTCCCAATTTTCTTTTCCCATGGCTTGCTCAAAAGAAGTGGGTTCTGGTTCCTATATCACTTTGACCATATAGGCATAGTGAATGGCTGTAAATCCATCATACTTCAGCCTATCCACAGGATACCTAGCTCTGGTAGACCTGCGCAAAGTAGGTTCACTCCCAGGTGCTCTCAAAACATCCCTGATCTTCCTTACTCCAGGTGTAACAATAGAAGGAATACCCAACTCGTCATCAATGCTCTGTTCTGAGCCACTGGATTCACCATCCACATAAGAGTGACTTGCATTAACATCAAACATGGGCTGATCTACCTTCTCTTTTCCTTTTCGTGATACTTGCATACCACTATCTGCATTGCTTTGAGAAGATTCTCCTGATCTCAATCTGCCTGTCCATGGCGAAGAATGTAAACCACTGCTAGAGGACGCTCCAGGTCCACTAATATCTTGTGACTGTTGCTGTGAATTCTGTGTAGCATTACCATTTTGTGCATCTACATTATCAATCACATTTACTGGTTTATACCAGCTACTCATCTCATCAAAAATAACATCTCTGCTCACTGTAAACTTACGAGTAGAAGGGTTATAGCATCTATACCCTTTTTGCTGCAGAGAGTAACCAATAAAGATGCACTTCTTAGCTTTTGGATCCAACTTGGATCTCAACTCATCTCGCACATGAACATAAACAATGCAACAAAAAATTTTCAAATGAGAAATATCTGGTTTCCTACCAGTATACCTCTCCTCTGGAGTCATGCCATGTATTGCTGCAGTGAGAATCTTGTTCATTATGTAGATTGCTGTAGCAACTGCCTTAGCCCAGTAAAAATCTGGCAGGTCTTTTTCATTGAGCATGGCATGAGATACCTCTCCAATATGCCTATTTTTTCTTTCTGCAATTCCATTTTGTTGTGGGGTATGACTACATGAATATTGCTGCTTTATGCCATGCTCCTGCAAGAACCTTGCAAACTCATTTGAGAGGTACTCTCCCCCTCCATCTGACCTTAGGCATTTTATTTGCAGGCCTGTTTCTTTTTCAACCATAGCTTTAAGAGTTTTGAAATGCCCAAAAACTTCACTTTTCTTTTTCATAAAATACACCCAAACTTTTCTGCAATAATCATCAATAAAAGTGACAAAATAATGACAGCCTCCAAGAGATGCAGCTTTAGTAGTCCACACATCAGAGTGGATTAATTCCAATGGCTTCTTACTCTCTTGAACATGTCTAGGAAACGGTTTCCTTGCCATGAAATACATCCAATAGGTATTTCTTTTTCCCATCCTGTATAGACAAAGGAAATTTTCAAATCTGCACAATAGGATGTGTAGTATCATCACCAGTCTCCACAAATCCTGGTTTTTTCATTTTCCTTGCATCCTCCATCCATTCTGCATGACCTATCATGTGGTTTGATGCACCTGAGTCAACATACCACACATCGTTGCTTTCTTCTGCACTTGTCACAGAATTGGTCATGTGCTGCACCATAAACAAATGCTCATTTATGTCATCACCCTGTCTACTAGAAGATGCATAATTCCCTTGTGGCAATTTTCCATTCATGATGTCATTCTGCTTTTTATAGCAGTCTTTAGCCATATGACCCATTTTACCACAGTAGTAGCATTCAACATTGCTGTTTGCATTTTGGCCTCTTTGCCATCCACCACGACCTCTTTGGCTCTCCCTGCCTCTAGAGTTACCATGTCCTCCTCCATAGGACTGGTTTTCTTGAGTTTGCTGCATATTCTGATTTCTACCACAGCCTCTAGATCGGCCTCCTCTACCTCTGCCTCTACCTCTTCCAGCATTTGAGCAGAAGACAGCTTCTTTTGAAGTTCCTCCTGAAGAAGATGCACCACCATTTCTCTGCTCCTCAGAAATTAGAAGAGCAATCAACTCCTCCAAATCAGGAAATCTTTCACGGACGGAAATGGATGTTTGGAACTGTACATAATCCTTTCCTAGACCATTCAAGGTCACAGAAACTAAATCATCATCTTTCACTGGGGACCCAATGGAAGCAAGTGCATCTGCAATCTTCTTCACCTTCATGTGGTAGTCATTGATGCTCATACTTTCTCTTTGCACATTGTGCGACTCTTGCTTGAGCTGCATTTTCCTGGCTTGCGTATTTGTGCTATACATTTTTGACAAAGTATCCCATGCCTCCTTTGGTGTACTTGCATCTTGAATATGCATAATCATAGAGTCTGAAATGCTGATAGACAGCCAGTACATAACTTTTTTGGCTCTCTCATGCCATGCTTTAAATGCTTGCATTTGCTGTTGATTGGGAACATCAGGAAGAACTGGTTATTCTTCATTTCCTGCAACAAATTCCCAATATCCTTTTCCCATAAGGAAATTCGTTATTCTGAACTTCCATGCTTGGAAGTTGTTATTGTCAAGCTTTTCAGTGACAATCTGTGAAAGAGAATCAGACGCCATTACAGAACACTGCAAAAATTTCTATCACTACAAAGAACACAGCTTCAGCCTCACAAGGGCAAATCTGCAAAACTGACGAAAGTGGTATTTGACCACACAGTCACTTCCTAGTGACGATTTTGCATCAATAGGCAACAAGGATGATTCTGTAACTCCCAATGTCTCTGTGCACATGCATATGCAATTTCTACAGTAACTTTTCACCGACCTGTAGAACAGTGGTCGCACAGCATAAAACAGGGCCTTTTCCTAAGTGTGTGCAAAAAACTTCCGCCTCCAAAACAGGCCCCGAAATGGCCTCAAATCAAAGAATAGAGCAACCAGGGGCTAAAGCTTTCTCTCGCAGCATATACTGCCCTCTTGCTACATTGCGAAGGGCGTCTCAATCTGAGACAATGCACTCTTGCACTTTTCGACTGTGCTACCTGCAGAGACTTGCTTCCAAAACATAAAAATGAAAGCAACACTGGTCCTCTTACCAGAACACCGTGAACTTGGTTTGCTTTCTTGAGCTCCTTACCACGAACAAGGCTCTGATACCATGTCAAGATTGTGGGAGAGAAGGAAGGAGTCTCACTTGTAGCTTTCTTGCTTGCACAATGGGGGAATACACACAAAGGTTGAGGCTGAAAACAGTTTTCCTCTTCTTAGTTGTGTAAGACAAAAAGAACTCAAGTACATAGAAATAGAAGAACCCTATATATGGGTCTCAAACCAAACTCAACTAACTAAGGTGGCATACTAACTGAGCCACGAACTAGAGTAGATAAGGATAGCTGTCATCTAGCTATTATGCATGGGCGGTGTACCAACCGCATTTGCAACAACTTACAAGTCGGTGACATAAATGCACAACTGTCACCCTGGCATATCACGAGTGGAGCTCGATATCTCAACAGGGAATGCTTGCAAAATATCTCCACATGTATCCTTAATCATTCTTCACGCTCCTCTCATTGTGTTGAATTTGAGAGGTCTTTGGTTCTTGCTCTCTTGCTCTTGCCTAGGCAACTTTCTCCCTGCTTCTGAGTGAAGATGGATACTCACAAGAATCGAGTTTAGACTTTGTTGGAAATCCTAGTGGACTCCTAGCAAATGCACCATCTCCTCTCCTCTCAGGGCCTAAAATAGACTTGACATTGGTTATATCACACTTAGGCACACTCAACCTAAAACCCAACCTCCCATCGCCCTGTGGCCATAGTAGGAGGAGGTTCCCACTAGGTCCCATCTCTTTTTAGTAAACTGTGATGATTATCCTCTCAAGCTTACTTTCACCCACTTAAACCCTCGAATCTATCATAGCTTGGAACTTCCTCACACCCTCTATCATGATGAATACAATTGTTTGATGCTCCAACATATTAGAACCTCAGAGTATGAGAAACAAGCAAGATAACAGAGAATGGAATAGAAGGTTGATGATTTAGATAGGGCTGGTGATCACCTTTGATGGGCAGACATGTCACGATTCCTATCCCCTTTATATGTATATCATGATGTACATTTAAGAGCTGCATTAGTGTCTTTAAAACAAAAAAGGGCTTAGTGAGTGTGAAAACACATTGTTTATTAGAAGAGCACATTAATCAATCACGAAAGTGTTTACAAAAGAGATATGCTGACACTACGTGAAATTATTATTGCAACGAAGAAATCTATAAGAATGCATAGTAAATATGGATATTGCACTTTAGAAGATCACCACCTCAAATAGGACCACTAACCTGTTCATCAACCATGGTTGGTTGTGAAGCCTTTTTGCTACTAGAATGATGGCCATTCCTACTAAACAAGAGCACTGCAAGATGTAAAACTGCTATCAGATACAATCAACATAGCTCAGTAGTGTGCATAAATTGAAAGCTTTAGTAGATTGGCTGTGAAGAGGTCATGGGTTAATTATTCCACCATGGAATGTAGTCATGTCATGATAAGGAGGCATAGACATCAATCATCCTCATCCCCAAATGTCTTCATCACATATACCATGCTTAATTAGGAAGAAGGAAGGAAGAAAGGGAGGTTGAAAGAGAAGGGTTCCACCAAAAGGTACCTATATAGTGCTTTAAAACCCTAGGAATTATTCCTTTGGGGGATTTAAATTTATAAAACTTCCCTCTTTTGTTCCCAAGTATCACCGAAAATGCAAAAAGGTATCCAATGGGGAAAAAAGATGTAAGGTATTTCTAGTAGTCCAAAATTAACCCATGGTGCCTAATGTATTACTCTTGAGTTTTTCAATGGTTTTCTAACCATTGAGAACTAAATTTATTGATAAATATAAACCAAAATTTGTTACAAGCATCCAAGGGGGATTGATATTCCAAGATCTTCTAGAAATCTAACCCATAAAAAAGTTTTTCTAAGGTGCAAAAAGTAATGTATTTAAATTTTTACAAAAAGTTTGTCTCATTTGAGGAAAACACTCGGATAACTAAGATGTTCCAAGTAGCACCTAACAAGTAGATACAAAAGGGAACCAAGGAACCATATTGATGGCTGTGGCATGTGCGTTGTAACTTGTAACAAGTAGGCTACCTCTAGAAAGCACATGTAACCAAAATGGTGACCTTTGAGCATGTAAAACCACGAGCAAAACACGAAGCACAAACACATGAGAGCAAAGTACCTATGGAAGTGCACAAAGCACAAACACATGAGAGTAAAGTCACCTATGGAAGTGCCAATGGGGTTGTGGCGTAGTGGTTTGAGTGACACGGGTGCGTGACTTAGAAAATATGCCCCCCTTGAACCTTCCCGCGCGGCATATCTATAAGCGACCAAAGTTTCTACAGAAGTGGCTGCATGAGCTCGCTTAGCAGCATCTCAAGCGTCTCATTCGTCCAACCTTGCGCCATGGCGCAACTGCATCGCCATCTCTAATGCAGCTTCCAATGCCCTTGATGATGATCCTCATAAGGAATGCGCAGGGAGACAAGCGACATAAACACTTTGTAGGTGGAACTGATTCGTTCCGGTACAACTGTTGCAAACCGACCTGCTGTGCTCCAGAAGCAGGCTTCCAGCCGCAGAGCCGGCCTATAGTAACCACCAGCGTGCAAAGGATCAAGGGCAAAAAAGGATTAATGATGGCAAAATTTATGTAAACGGACGAAGAGACAGTTGGTGGGGTTGTGCTGGTTATGTACTCCTATATGTACTGTGTCTTGGATACATGCACCTATAGGTGCAAACACAGATCAGGCTGATGTTGACACATGTCATCATCCATACAATCAGTACGTTTCCACACGTGTCAACATGCAAGCATAGATAGCTTCAGGTGCAGTTTGCCTGGGAGTAATGCTGAGGAGCTTGTGTAGGAACAATCCAAGTGCTGTTGATCTCATACGCTGGCGGCTATGGTATGGACGCTTGAGCACACACAACCAAAGTGGACCTACAGCCTCTCAGAAGGAAGAAGATGTCCGCATATGGTGTAGAAGCTTGTGCACAGAGAGGCAAACTGATTCTGCAGCATCTCAGAAGGAAGAAGATATCTGCCTGTGGGCATGCTACAGAGAGCAAGGCCCGGGGATAACTACAGCCTTGAGGAAGGCTGGCATGGTCCCCGGCTTGATAACAGATCACAACATTAAGACAGGGAAATCCTCGAACCAGCGCATCTCATTGCAGAGGCAAGAAGTTTGGAAGTACTGGACTCTCATGGGAAGGAAAGGCTTCGCAGCTCGCTTCTATTTGCTGGACATTCATCCATCTCCAGATTCTGAGGAGGTTGTGGAGAGAATCAGAGTCTTTCCAGAGAAGGTAAGAAGCCTGTTGACTTGTTCAATGGCTCTTTGTTGGATTCCGCATTGCTGTGCTTCCATCCAGGTAGCTCATTTTGAAGATCACATATTTGGTTTTTAATTGGCCAACAAGCACCTGGAATTCATTATTCCATCCATGTGAATGTGCTTCTATTCATCTGGCTGCATTTCAAAATCAGACAGTTCAAATTGGCCAACAAGCACTTGGGGGCAATCATATTGGTGAGAAAATCTGGGCGGTTGCTTAAGCCAGATTCCAGCCCATGCGACAGTAGATTATTTATCTATCATAGCTCAAGTTCAGTGCTTTTTGCCATTTCTTAGTGCTCTGTGAGAGCCCTTGGCACTTGGAAGTTCTTGATTGTAGGCTTCTTTGCACGTTTTGGATTAGAATATGGAGAATGGTGTTGGCATGCCTCTCACCCTTTTCACTACCTCGGAATTCTTCATTGAGGCAGGGGTATGAGTGGAAGAAAGAGAAAGTTTTTCTTGACCAAGGGGTGTGCTGCTCTCTATCATTAATAGTTATGACTTAACTGACAATGCAAGTAGTCTTAGAGTAAAGTTTCATTGCCAGATCTTGTGAGTTTTTCCCTAGTTCATTGAAAGGAAATCTCAAAATTTCCAAAATGATTTTGGTCTCGCTGAAACAACTGAATTGCCATCCCAAAGGCTTCAAGGCAACTTGCTTTTACCTGAAAGAACTGCTATTTTCCCTAGAATAGCTCATGTGTCCTCAAAAGAGCTGTTTTGGTTTGGCGGTTTGGTCATCTTCTCTTTGTGAGCCATGCACTAAGCTTTTGAGAAAGAGTAGTAGCTTTCTTTACTTAGGTGGCAACCTTGGCATTGCCTATTTTTTGGGCCACCCTATTGTGTGGATCCATGATCGGACATTGCAAGTGAGAACATAAGGGCTAATAGTGTGCATGGAGTTTGTAAACAACATAGTAACAAATGTATGTGTAGGTGAATTGAAAGGACAATGAAATAAATAAACAAGTGAGGTACAAATGAATGGAGCTCAAGGAGCAAAGGAAGCCAACTGCAATGTTTTTGGAGCAAAAGCGAAGGCTTACTACTTTGCAGAGGTATTAGATGGCACACACAAGCCTTTGAGGTGTGGGCTGTGGAGTGCTGAAGGAGTGAATGACATCGTGAATGAGCAAGATGTGCATGTCATACTCAAGTGGATCCCAGAGAGAAAAACCAACACTTGATGAAAGTTTTGAAGTAGAATTTATGATGAGGATGTGAAATTTTGATGCTTTGCCTAGCATTTGATTGTGTTAATCAAATGTGCAAATCTGAGCACAGCTTTCTTCAAGAGATCTCAACCAAATTCAATCCCAAGAGGGTGCAATTGAAGAATATCTATTGCTAAACTCTAATTCATAGCAGAAATTAGGGTCTAACAACCACTATGGGAAGAGTACTAAAAAATTGGGGTATGTACTTGAAATTCGACAACTGAAATTTGGGGATTTCAAAGAATTTCAAGAGGCTAGCTAGGCAATATTAAGTTTGGGGCATACATTTTCTTCCAAGGAGTAGATTGAAGGCCAATCCCCAAGCAAAGTAAGGGGCAAATTGGTTAGAAGGCTTGCTTGTCATTCTTGATAACAAGAGACAATTGGAGAGAGGACATTAAAGAATCTTAGTGTATTCCATTCAGATTGCAATACAAGTTAAAGGAATACCGCAAGGGGTGCTAATTTTGGGGCCAATTGGCGGTCAATTTTCCAAGATTAAGTGGTAAATTGTGCATTTCGGTTTTATGTAATTATATGTAATTGTTGGTTAACCAAGTTATTACCACCCTCTCCGAGAAGGAAGGCTGGTTTTAGAATTAGTAGTTTCCACCTCTTTGATAGCAATTATGAGCAACAAATGCCACATTTTGATATTGGACATTTGCCTTAAGGGGCAAGGTATGTTCAGGAGCAGCAATTGAAAAGTGGCATGTTGCAGGAGCTGCATTTGATGTGAGAACAGCAGCATGGCTGGTTGGAGCAGCAGTTGGAAGTTGTTAAAGAGTAGATGGACAGTAGCAAGGATGGACAGTAGCAGCAGACACTTGTGTTTGAGGCAGAGGCAGCAAGGTGCTGACGAGAGTTGTGGCAGCGGCAAGGATGGACGGTAGCAGCAGACACTTGTGTTTGAGGCAGAGGCAGCAAGGTGCTAATGAGAGCTGTGGCAGCAGCAAGGGTGGTGATGAGGCTGATGGATGGCAATGGAAATGTGATAATGAGAGAGAGATGCAAGATGATGTAGTTGGGATTGTTGGCCTAGGAATGGAGTAATTGAGAGAGAGAGAGAGAGAGAGAGAGAGAGAGAGAGCCAGTAGCTTGTAGACCTATTGGTAACAAGGGTATGTACTATGAGTTTCATGAGGTCTTGAGTTCAAGCCCTAGTGGTAGCTTGAGGCTGGCCTACCTGTACGGGGCATTGCATGGAACCTTATCATGAGAGAGAGAGAGAGAGAGAGAGAGAGAGAGAGAGTGTGCTACTCCATTGATGGATATCATCTGCACTGCCGCGATTGTGCCCACTTCATGATCCCTTTCCATTCTTGTAGCCTTGTGTTTTATAGCCTTTAGGCTCCATTTGTCATTTTCTACCTATCTTTGAGCCTGCTTGGTTGGCCAGAAGGCCCTTTGTAAATATTTCAATCAATTAATTCAACCTTCTTCTTCTTTTATATATATATGAATGAAAATGAAATAAAATGATTTATTAATATCTGCAATAGGCCAAAATTTGGAGACAAACAATACAATAAAACAAATCTAAACCTAAATGTTGATAACAAAAGAAGCTAGTTGGTAGTATTCCCTCATTGGTCACTTGAGTATAATTGTTGAGCTAAAAAATGCATTATAAATTGATTAGTTCTTTATTACAACCCCAAAACTCATATATTACCAAACTTTCGTTCAAAAGAAATGCGTTCCTAAAGAGTGTTTGTGTCCCATAAGCCAAATCCTGATTTGGGAGAATCCAATCATCTATAAATAGATAGGCTGCCCACCACTCAGCCCTATCTTGTCATTGTAGATTCATAATCAACTAGCGCCCAATCTACATTGTTATCTACACCCCTCCTTGGCGGTTACCTCAGTTTGTGTTGTTGCAAGTTCTTTCCTAGCTTGAGGTGTCCCCAGCTGTCACCTCACTCCGATTACACTAGGAGCTGTTTCAGATCTGTGTTTATTGCTGCATACTGCTGCCTTGATCAGCTTGGAGGATTCTTTTGCGAACCACCAATTTCACAGCCTTTTTGGCTGCGTTTGCAGCAGTCTATTACTGACCAGCATATTCTCTCTCCTTTGGATCAATCGTCAGTGCAGGCTGATATGCATTTCATCCAGACTTGCATTTTAGGCTGTCACTTTGCCCGACTTCACTCTGCTTCGGCCATTATATAGCTGCTGCCATTGATTGGCCTGATTTGGGTAGGTACATCACCTTGATCTGTATTTGCTGCTGTTGATCACTCATAGAGGCTGTCAACTGTGTTTTTGGGATCCAGATAGAGGACGACATATTCTCTAGCTCACATTCTTTGCCTTGGTCCTAGAGACATGGGAGTTTGAGGTTTTATATTCACCCTACGTAGAGTGTTTACAGCATGAGCATTGTATTTATTCATTATTCTTCATTCATATCCATTGTTCATTGTCTTTGAGTTACACTAACCCTATTGAGTTATTTTATCAATCCATGCTTTGTTGTACGATTGTGTTTTTTAAATCTATAGACAAGTATTTCTTGACATGGTATCAGAGCTAGGTACTCTCTAAAGAAACCTAGGTCATTGATTGGAAAGCTCATCATCAAATATAGGAACTATCAGAGGGAAGATAACTTAGAACACTTCCACACCACTTTAGTCTCCAAAACGTTTTATGTTGAAGTTTGGCCACAAGATGTTTAAAATGCATGAATACATCAAATTTGGTCTTCAACCCATACACCCATGTATACTATGAGTAGTCATCGATAAATGTAACAAAGTAAAGATGACCTCCAAGTGCAGGTGTCCTCATAGGACCACAAACATCAAAGTAAATAAGCTGTATTTTTTTAACAACACGTACTGCACCATCCTTTTTTAAGGCAAATCTATGCATCTTGCTTAAAATACATCCCGAGTATGCATGAGGAGATGGAGTCTCCAAAGTCCACAAGAGGCAATGCATCTATCCTATGATACCTTTGAAGGGTCATCAAACTCCCAAAGCTCATATGCCCATAACAAGTATGCTAAAGTTGGAATCTCTAGAGTCCACAAGAGGCAATGCATCTATCCTATGACACCTTTGAAGGGTCAGCCTGCTTTTTCAGCATTTGGTGCCAGGTGATAGGCTGCTATCATCTCTTCTACCAAGGGATTGCTGTAGTACCTGCGTTTTTATACCTGCGTTTTTATTGCATTACTTTGCCCTTGGCATTCTGTATACTCTTACATTTATTTATAGCATTCATTTACTTCAGAGTTTCTTCTCTTTGTGTTTGTCTTTGAGTTTGAGTTTTGAGTTTTTGTGTTTTGCGTTTTGTGTTTAGGGCTTGAGTTTTGCTTGTCTCTGTCTTAGTCTTTGTGTTTCAATCTTGGTTGTACATGCTGTGTTTCCTTAGTGCAAACTGTCATAAGGCCATGTATTTTTGAAACCTCACTTAACATGTGGATTAATTTTTAATCACATGATTTAGTAAATGATGCACATGTGAGGTGCAACTGGGGTTAAAGTAAATTTACGAGCTTGGGACCCAAAGAAATCACGGGATGTCAAAGGCAAAAGTTGCTATAAGTTGTACCGCACAGGTACTTGGTGGTATTTAGTGCTAGTTGTTGGCCTAGGTCATCCATTTGGCCATGAGTGTCAGTTGGTGACACTAGAGAAGTGGCGTTTAATGGTATCTAACACCAATCTCATGGTCAAAGATGGTGTAGAGATACTCGGGAATGGAAGTTGCCTAGCCAATTTAATTATTGACCAGTCATATTATTTTTTAGGGCACTGAAATAATTATTAGATTAATTTTCAGTATTTTAAGACTAAAAATTAATATTTAATCATGGAAAATGTTGGAAAAACCATTTGGGAAGGTTGCCACTTGTGAAAAATGCCCATGCAAGACTGAAAAACATCTTTAGAGGCTAGAGGCATTTTTATAAATTCAGCCTGCAAGAGAGAGGGAGGGGAGGCTGCTGGTCTGATTTGCAGTCATTGGAGGACCTTCTAAGGCAACTAGGGGCAAAAGAAGACCAATCAACAGTAGGAGACAACATCTACAGGCTGTTGAGGCAGGGCAGCAGTTGTACTTGACAGATGATTCTTTGCGACAAAACTTTGAATTTTCTCTCTCTACAGCTTTCCCTCTCATCTCCCAGTCATTTCTCAGCCTTGCTCCGAAGATCTTAGCATTTGGATCCTTGGAGGCAGAGAAATTGCAATTTCTCTATTGTAAACCCTAATTTATAGCAAAAATTAGGGTCTAGCAGCAGTATTGGGAAGTGTGCCAGAAATTGGAAGCTGCAAGACTTGGATTCAACAAGGTTGAAGGTAAATTTTAGCTGAATTCAGATGGAGGACTAGCCAGCCATTGAATTTGGGGCATTTCCATCGTCTATGAAGTGGGTGAAGGCCAATTGAGTGCCCAAATCAAGGGGCAAAATAGATTGAGGACTTGCTAGTCACTTTGGAAAGTAAGGGGAGTTGAAATACCGAAAGCGATTGGGAGAATCCCATTGTAAGTCAACTTTTTCTTCAATAAAGCTAAAGAAATACCGAAAGGGGCGCCAATTTTGGGGCCAATCGGGTGTGCATTGTCCAAGATCAGTAGGTAAATTTGTATTTATTGTTTGTTGCTGTAATTAAGTTGTAATCAGGGATTTATCACCCTATCCGAGGAGGAAGGTTGGTTTCACAAACCCTAGCATATCTTCACATGGTGGAGATGTCAGAGTGCAGCGGTGCGGAAGCGTAGGACTGAGAGAGAGAGAACGCAGAGAGAAAAGGGAGAGAAAGAGACAGTGTACAATGAAGATCTGCTGTATAAAGAATGCTGAATACAAAGATATACACGGGCGCAGTGCGCTGGACTGCGTGTCTCCACCTCGACGATGCGACCTGCTGTCCACCTCGAAGTCTGCTGCAGTCTGCACTGTCTGCTGTCTGAAATTTGTGAACAGAGACAGAAATCTGCACGGCACCGGTCTGTAATCTGCGACAGAGAAGAGTGTGTAGACTGCTGGATGTCGGCAATAAATAGGCGAAAAACCACCTAGAACGGGGCGCCAAAATAGGGCGCAGCCTGGAATAAATCCGCTGCAGGCAGTCGGACTGTCACGTGGCAGTCCGACTGCTGCTGGTCCGACTGCAGCAGTCCGATTGGACTGCACCAGGCTGAAACCTGCCTGGCTGTGATCTCTCTAACACCCCCTCTCAGAGCCTGGGCAGGGCAGAAGCCTGAGGGATCTGGAATGTTGCCGAAGTAGAGCCCGAGGAAGCGCCTTCGTAAACAAATCCGCAAGATTGTCCTCCGTCTTGCAATACTCCACAGTGATGGTCTGATCCAGAAGCTTTTCTCAGATGAAGTGGTACTGGATCTCAATGTGCTTCGTCCGGGCATGAAAAACAGGATTTCTTGCCAAGGCAATGCAACTCTCATTGTCACATCGCAGCAATGTAGGACGAGTCTGGGGGCACCCAAGCTCTTCCAACAATCTCCGAAGCCACACAACCTCGCATGTGGTGGAAGATGCGGCCCGATACTCCGCCTCAGTAGACGAAAGGGCTACCGTGGGCTGCTTCTTGCTACTCCATGAAATAACACCTGCACCCAAAGTAAAGCAGTAACCTGTTGTAGACCGCCTGTGGTCCACGTCACCGGCCCAATCCGAGTCGCTCCAACCTGCAAGTACAAGATCTGACCCATCTGTCCCTGCGGGGTAATGAATCCCCAAATCAGACGTCCCCCTCAGATACCGAAGTATCCTCTGAGCAGCCTGCCAATGCACCGTCTTAGGTTCACTCATGAACCCTGCCAAGAGCCCAACAGCAAAACATAGATCAACCCTCGTGTTGAGAAGCCAAATCAAGGACCCTATCAACTGTCGATAGCGGGAAGCATCCGCCAAAGGAGAAGCTGAGTGGGAAGTGGCCTTCCAGTTCAGATCCATAGGAGTAGAGAGGGCCCGACAATCTTCCATCTCAAAAGTCACCAAGAGCTCCTGTACATATCTCTGTTGGGAGAGAAAGATCCCCCTCTGAGACTGATAAATCTCATGTCCTAAAAAGAAATGGAGTAGCCCCAAATCCGTCATCTCGAACGTCCGATGTAAAGCTGACTTTGTCTCCTGGACCTGCTGTGCATCATCACCTGTGACAATCAAATCATCAACATATAATACAAACAGCACACAACCATCCTCGGAAGTGTGAACATACAGCTGCGGATCGGCCTTGGACCGCCGATATCCCAACTGAGTCTGGAGGAACGAATCAATCTTCTCGTTCCAAGCTCGCGGGGCCTGCTTGAGACCATACAGGGCCTTCTTCAACCTGTAGACTTTCCCATCTGAAGAACCAAAGCTAGGAGGCTGCTCAACATAGATCTCCTCCTTCAAATCACCATTCAGGAAGGCCGACTTCACATCCAGCTGATAAACAGGCCATCTCCTATGGCCAGCCAAAGCAAGAACAGCTCTAATGGTTGCCATACGAGCTGTAGGGGCAAAGGTGTCATGACAGTCAATCCCTGGGCGCTGGGCAAAACCCTTAGCAACAAGGCGAGCCTTGTGCTTATCCAAAGTACCATCACTGAGATATTTGGTCTTGAAGACCCACTTGACTCCAATCACCTTCTTCTTCGGGGGGCGTGGCACAAGTGACCAAGTGCCATTCCTCTCAATAGCCTCCAACTCAGCTTCCATGGGGCGGACTGTAAAGCCTCCTTCACGGAGGTGGGCTCTCGATCCTGCATAACTCGGGACATCAAACAATAATTGGAGCAAACAAGCTCCGAAGAATGCGCCTGGTGCCTCCGTGACCGCCGCGGACTATCCTGCGGTCCCCACTCCTCAGGAACCCCCTCGATCCCTGAATCACGGAGTGTGTCACGGGCCCAGCGAGGAGGAGGCCGAACCTCCCCTCGTCGTTCTCCATCAGTAGAAGACTCTGGAATGTCCACCGGTGGTAACTCCTCAGAAGGATCCGGTGGAACAGTAGACTCTGTGTCAGAAACAGAATCATAATCAAACGGCACAGGCTCCAGTGGAACTGTAGAAGGAGCCAAACTCTCCCCTGGATCTCCAAGAAGGGGGTGCTCCTCACCCGTTGAAGAAGCCGGAACCTCCACAAACTGCACATCACGGCTAGTATATACATCCCGCTTGACGGGATCATACAGTCGGTAGCCTTGGGACTGGGAGCTGTAGCCAACAAATACCTGTTTGCGGGAAGCCGCTTCGAATTTGTCACGGTGAGCCTTGGGAATGTGAACATAGGCATCACACCCAAAGACCCGAAAGTAAGAAACATCTGGCTTCGTCCCAAAATAAGCCTCAAATGGAGTCATCCCTTCCACGGCCGAAGTAGGGGATCGATTAAGGATGTGGACTGCAGTAGCCACAGCCTCGGCCCACAGAACCTGAGGGGTCTGTCGGTGCTCCATCATGGTGCGCGCCATCTCGATCACACTGTGGTTCTTCCGTTCTAGAATACCATTTTCTTGAGGAGTATTGGTATTGGCAAACTCCTGGTGAATTCCTCTATCTGCACAAAACCGAGCAAATTCATTAGACACAAATTCACCTCCCTTGTCGGATCGCAAGGTCTTCAACTTCCGGCCTGATCGGTTCTCCTCAAAGAGAAGCCAATCCTTGAAGTGCGAGAAAGCTTCTGACTTTAGTGCCAAAAAGTAGGCCCATGTCATCCTGCTGTAGTCATCCACGATCAGCATGAAGTACGAGCTCCCACGCAGGGACTCATTCCTCATAGGGCCACATAGATCCGTAGATACTAGCTCCATCGGTGAAGTAGACCGCCGCGAAGCTGTGTGGGGAATGGCATCCCGATGCTGCTTCCCCCGTATGCAGGAGACACATGGCTGCTGGCTCACCACTATATCCGGCAACCCTCGAACAAGCTGTCCACGTGACGCCTTCCAAAGATAGTCATAGTTCAGGTGACCAAACCGAGCATGCCATAACTCAGACTGTGACTGTGAGGTAAGAAGAAGAGAAGAGAGGGCAGTGGAAGACTTCAGTTTGTAAATGCCGTTCTCCTCATATCCAGATGATAGAACCTTCCTCGATTCACGATCAAGGACTCGCACAGTAGAACTGTCAAATTCCACCAAAAGACCAAGGGAGCAAATCTTATGAACTGAAAGGAGATGGTACCCTAATCCTGGTACATGCAAAACCTCTGAGGTATGGGTGCCACCTCGTCCATCCGGAATAAGCTGCATCTTACCCCGACCTGCAATAGAAACTGAAGAGCTGTCTCCAATGAGAACCTGCCCACGCGAAGGTCGCAGCTGGGCAACACCATCTGATGAAGGAGTCATGTGCCGTGAGGCACCACTATCAATAATCCACTCTCGAGATTGGGGAGCCGCCATCGCAGCATCAGAAGCATTCGGTGAAGCGTCCTCAATGACAACTAAATGTAGAAATGCAGCTGATGAGGGTGCAGCCTGTCAGAGATCATAGCCTGTCCAGCTGCAGCAGTCGGACCAGCAGCACTGCTGCACAGTCGGACTGTGCAGTCGGACTGCCACGTGGCAGTCCGACTGCCTGCAGCCACTTTTACCAGGCTGCGCCCCAGTTTTGAGCCCCATTCCAGGCAGTTTTTCGCCTATTTATTGCTGACGTTTTTCAGCAGTCTCCCGATCATTCTCTGTCGCAGATTACAGACCGGTGCCGTGCAGATCTCTGTCTCTGTTCGCAGATTTCAGACAGCAGACAGTGCAGACTGCAGCAGACTTCGAGGTGGACAGCAGGTCGCATCGTCGAGGTGGAGACACGCAGTCCAACGCACTGCGCCCGTGTATATCTTTGTATTCAGCATTCTTTATACAGCAGATCTTCAGTGTACACTGTCTCTTTCTCTCCCTTCTCTCTCTGCGTTCTCTCTCTCTCAGTCCTACGCTTCCGCACCGCTGCACTCTGACATGGTATCAGAGCAGTGTTTGAGGGCTGACTGAGCGCAGAATCAACCTGAAGAGGAGTTTCCATCGCGACACAAATTTGCGTTTTTTTGCGTTTAAGGGCAGACAGGAGGGCTGCGCCTTGGAACAAGGCTGAAACGAGTGTGGGCGCACAGGAAAGGAGTACAGGTGGTGGATTTGCTGCTGTTTACTGCTGTTTGACGCGGAGAAAGTTTGAGTTTTCAACCTAAAAGTGCAGGTTTTGCTTTTTCATCGCCTCCGGCGGGTGAAGAAGCTTCGGGACGCAGAAGAGCCTTAGCAGGTTGAGTTTACCCAGTCAGAGGGGGCTGCTTTTGCGTTTGAGAAGGCATTGCAGGTGAAGATGTCTACAGAGATGGACTTGGAGTTCCAGGCGATTATGGACCGGAAGGTGCCTGTCCTACCGGCTCTTCCTACAGATCAGAAGCTCGACGGCGACAACTACCGCATTTGGCGCGTTATGATGTTGGCCATTCTGGAGTCCTATGATTTGGCGGAGTTGGTACAGGAAGATATTGACCGGCCTTCGGTAAGAGATGAGTCCAAACTCTCTTCCGATGCTCGTGCGGAGTTGGCCAAGGCCCAGTCTCATTGGGACAAACTGAATGCCAGGATTCGATCCTTTCTCTTTCTATCATGCACTACAGCCGTGATCGCTCACATCGAGCACTTGACGGTGGCTCGTGAGATATGGCTGGAGCTTGATCAAATGTACAATCGGATGACCCTGATGAAGAGTGTTTCTTTGGAGGTACAGATGCGGACCTTGTCCGTCAATAAGTCTTCTTCGCTAAGGGAACACATTAACAAGCTAAGGCAGCTACAGATGCAGGTTCAGAATGCGGGGAAGCCGATCTCCTCCGAAGACATGGCGATTACACTCTTGTCCCAGTTGCCGCCACGATTCGGTACATTTTACTCTGCCCTTATTGCTTCGGGGCGAGAGTCTACTCTTCGGTGGGAGGAGTTGGTTCCTATGGTCTTGGACCAAGAGGAACAGTTAAAGGGACAGAATGCTTCCAAGACGGAGGCGTTGACAGGTCAAGCCTCTCAGAAGAAGGGGAAGGACCAAAAGAAGAAGAAGGGGGATAACAAGTCCAAGAAGGACAAGGAGAAGGACAAGGACAAAGACTCCACATGCCATATTTGTGGAAAGACTGGCCATTGGAAGAAGGATTGCCCTGACAAAGACTCGAAGGACACCAAGAAGAAGGAAACCAAGGATTCTGGAGCAGTGGCTGCACCCTCATCAGCTGCATTTCTACATCTAGTTGTCATTGAGGACGCTTCACCGAATGCTTCTGATGCTGCGATGGCGGCTTCCCAATCTCGAGAGTGGATTATTGATAGTGGTGCCTCACGGCACATGACTCCTTCATCAGATGGTGTTGCCCAGCTGCGACCTTCGCGTGGGCAGGTTCTCATTGGAGACAGCTCTTCAGTTTCTATTGCAGGTCGGGGTAAGATGCAGCTTATTCCGGATGGACGAGGTGGCACCCATACTTCAGAGGTTTTGCATGTACCAGGATTGGGGTACCATCTCCTTTCAGTCCATAAGATTTGCTCTCTTGGTCTTCTGGTGGAGTTTGACAGTTCTACAGTGCGAGTCCTTGATCGTGAATCGAGGAAGGTTCTATCATCTGGATATGAGGAGAACGGCATTTACAAACTGAAGTCTTCCACTGCCCTCTCTACTCTTCTTCTTACCTCACAGTCACAGTCTGAATTATGGCATGCTAGGTTTGGTCACCTGAACTATGACTATCTTCGGAAGGCGTCACGGGGACAGCTTGTTCGAGGGTTGCCGGATATAGTGGTGAGCCAGCAGCCATGTGTCTCCTGCATAAGGGGGAAGCAGCATAGGGATGCCATTCCCCACACCGCTTCGCGGCGGTCTACTTCACCGATGGAGTTAGTATCTACGGATCTATGTGGCCCTATGAGGAATGAGTCCCTGCGTGGGAGCTCGTACTTCATGCTGATCGTGGATGACTATAGCAGGATGACATGGGCCTACTTTTTGGCACTAAAATCAGAAGCTTTCTCGCACTTCAAGGATTGGCTTCTCTTTGAGGAGAACCGATCAGGCCGGAAGTTGAAGACCTTGCGATCCGACAAGGGAGGTGAATTTGTCTCTAATGAATTTGCTCAGTTTTGTGCAGATAGAGGAATTCACCAGGAGTTTGCCAATACGAATACTCCACAAGAAAATGGTATTCTCGAACGGAAGAACCGCAGTGTGATCGAGATGGCGCGCACCATGATGGAGCACCGACAGACCCCCCAGGTTCTGTGGGCCGAGGCTGTGGCTACTGCAGTCCACATTCTTAATCGATCTCCTACTTCGGCCGTGGAAGGGATGACTCCATTTGAGGCGTATTTTGGGTCGAAGCCAGATGTTTCTTACTTTCGGGTCTTTGGGTGTGATGCCTATGTTCACATTCCCAAAGCTCACCGTGACAAATTCGAAGCGGCTTCCCGCAAACAGGTATTTGTTGGCTACAGCTCCCAGTCCCAAGGCTACCGACTCTATGATCCCGTCAAGCGGGATGTATATACTAGCCGTGATGTGCGGTTTGTGGAGGTTCCGGCTTCTTCAACGGGTGAGGAGCATCCCGTTCTTGGAGATCCAGGGGAGAGTTTGGCTCCTTCTACAGTTCCACTGGAGCCTGTGCCGTTTGATTATGATTCTGTTTCTGACACAGAGTCTACTGTTCCACCGGATCCTTCTGAGGAGTTACCACCGGTGGACATTCCAGAGTCTTCTACTGATGGAGAACGACGAGGGGAGGTTCGGCCTCCTCCTCGCTGGGCCCGTGACACACTCCGTGATTCAGGGATCGAGGGGGTTCCTGAGGAGTGGGGACCGCAGGATGGTCCGCGGCGGTCACGGAGGCACCAGGTGCATTCTTCGGAGCTTGTGTGCTCCAATTATTGTTTGATGTCCCGAGTTATGCAGGATCGAGAGCCCACCTCCGTGAAGGAGGCTTTACAGTCCGCCCCATGGAAGAAAGCTATGGAAGCTGAGTTGGAGGCTATTGAGAGGAATGGCACTTGGTCACTTGTGCCACGCCCCCCGAAGAAGAAGGTGATTGGAGTCAAGTGGGTCTTCAAGACCAAATATCTCAGTGATGGTACTTTGGATAAACACAAGGCTCGCCTTGTTGCTAAGGGTTTTGCCCAGCGCCCAGGGATTGACTGTCATGACACCTTTGCCCCTACAGCTCGTATGGCAACCATTAGAGCTGTTCTTGCTTTGGCTGGCCATAGGAGATGGCCTGCTTATCAGCTGGATGTGAAGTCGGCCTTCCTGAATGGTGATTTGAAGGAGGAGATCTACGTTGAGCAGCCTCCTGGCTTTGGTTCTTCGGACGGGAAAGTCTACAGGTTGAAGAAGGCCCTGTATGGTCTCAAGCAGGCCCCGCGAGCTTGGAACGAGAAGATTGATTCGTTCCTCCAGACTCAGTTGGAATATCGGCGGTCCAAGGCCGATCCGCAGCTGTATGTTCACACTTCCGAGGATGGTTGTGTGCTGTTTGTATTATATGTTGATGATTTGATTGTCACAGGTGATGATGCACAGCAGGTCCAGGAGACAAAGTCAGCTTTACATCGGACGTTCGAGATGACGGATTTGGGGCTACTCCATTTCTTTTTAGGACATGAGATTTTTCAGTCTCAGAGGGGGATCTTTCTCTCCCAATAGAGATATGTACAGGAGCTCTTGGTGTCTTTTGAGATGGAAGATTGTCGGGCCCTCTCTACTCCTATGGATCCGAACTGGAAGGCCACTTTCCACTCAGCTTCTCCTTTGGCGGATGCTTCCCGCTATCGACAGTTGATAGGGTCTTTGATTTGGCTTCTCAACACCAGGGTTGATCTATGTTTTGCTGTTGGGCTCTTGGCAGGGTTCATGAGTGAACCTAAGACGGTGCATTGGCAGGCTGCTCAGAGGATACTTCGGTATCTGAAGGGGACGTCTGATTTGGGGATTCATTACCCCGCAGGGACAGATGGGTCAGATCTTGTTCTTGCAGGTTGGAGCGACTCGGATTGGGCCGGTGACGTGGACCACAGGCGGTCTACAACAGGTTACTGCTTTACTTTGGGTGCAGGTGTTATTTCTTGGAGTAGCAAGAAGCAGCCCACGGTAGCCCTTTCGTCTACTGAGGCGGAGTATCGGGCCGCGTCTTCCACCACATGCGAGGTTGTGTGGCTTCGGAGACTGTTGGAGGAGCTTGGGTGCCCCCAGACTCGTCCTACATTGCTGCGATGTGACAATGAGAGTTGCATTGCCTTGGCAAGGAACCCTGTTTTTCATGCCCGGACGAAGCACATTGAGATCCAGTACCACTTCATCCGAGAAAAGCTTTTGGATGAGACCATCACTGTGGAGTATTGCAAGACGGAGGATAATCTTGCGGATTTGTTTACGAAGGCGCTTCCTCAGGCTCTACTTCGGCAACATTCCAGATCCCTCAGGCTTCTGCCCTGTCCAGGCTCTGAGAGGGGGTGTCAGAGATCATAGCCTGTCCAGCTGCAGCAGTCGGACCAGCAGCACTGCTGCACAGTCGGACTGTGCAGTCGGACTGCCACGTGGCAGTCCGACTGCCTGCAGCCACTTTTACCAGGCTGCGCCCCAGTTTTGAGCCCCATTCCAGGCAGTTTTTCGCCTATTTATTGCTGACTTTTTTCAGCAGTCTCCCGATCATTCTCTGTCGCAGATTACAGACCGGTGCCGTGCAGATCTCTGTCTCTGTTCGCAGATTTCAGACAGCAGACAGTGCAGACTGCAGCAGACTTCGAGGTGGACAGCAGGTCGCATCGTCGAGGTGGAGACACGCAGTCCAGCGCACTGCGCCCGTGTATATCTTTGTATTCAGCATTCTTTATACAGCAGATCTTCAGTGTACACTGTCTCTTTCTCTCCCTTCTCTCTCTGCGTTCTCTCTCTCTCAGTCCTACGCTTCTGCACCGCTGCACTCTGACACAGCCACCGCTCCAGAATCCTTGGTTTCCTTCCTCTTGGTGTCCTTCGAGTCTTTGTCAGGGCAATCCTTCTTCCAATGGCCAGTCTTTCCACAAATATGGCATGTGGAGTCTTTGTCCTTGTCCTTCTCCTTGTCCTTCTCCTTGTCCTTCTTGGACTTGTTATCCCCCTTCTTCTTCTTTTGGTCCTTCCCCTTCTTCTGAGAGGCTTGACCTGTCAACGCCTCCGTCTTGGAAGCATTCTGTCCCTTTAACTGTTCCTCTTGGTCCAAGACCATAGGAACCAACTCTTCCCACCGAAGAGTAGACTCTCGCCCCGAAGCAATAAGGGCAGAGTAAAATGTACCGAATCGTGGCGGCAACTGGGACAAGAGTGTAATCGCCATGTCTTCGGAGGAAATTGGCTTCCCCGCATTCTGAACCTGCATCTGTAGCTGCCTTAGCTTGTTAATGTGTTCCCTTAGCGAAGAAGACTTATTGATGGACAAGGTCCGCATCTGTACCTCCAAAGAAACCCTCTTCATCAGGGTCATCCGATTGTACATTTGATCAAGCTCCAGCCATATCTCACGAGCCACCGTCAAGTGCTCGATGTGAGCGATCACGGCTGTAGTGCATGATAGAAAGAGAAAGGATCGAATCCTGGCATTCAGTTTGTCCCAATGAGACTGGGCCCTGGCCAACTCCGCACGAGCATCGGAAGAGAGTTTGGACTCATCTCTTACCGAAGGCCGGTCAATATCTTCCTGTACCAACTCCGCCAAATCATAGGACTCAAGAATGGCCAACATCATAACGCGCCAAATGCGGTAGTTGTCGCCGTCGAGCTTCTGATCTGTAGGAAGAGCCGGTAAGACAGGCACCTTCCGGTCCATAATCGCCTGGAACTCCAAGTCCATCTCTGTAGACATCTTCACCTGAAATGCCTTCTCAAACGCAAAAGCAGCCCCCTCTGACTGAGTAAACTCAGCCTGCTAAGGCTCTTCCGCGTCCCGAAGCTTCTTCACCCGCCGGAGGCGATGAAAAAGCAAAACCTGCACTTTTAGGTTGAAAACTCAAACTTCCTCCGCGTCAAATAGCAGTAAACAGCAGCAAATCCACCACCTGTACTCCTTTCCTGTGCGCCCACACTCGTTTCAGCCTTGTTCCAAGGCGCAGTCCTCCTGTCTGCCCTTAAACGCAAAAAAACGCAAATTTGTGTCGCGATGGAAACTCCTTTTCAGGTTGATTCTGCGCTCAGTCAGCCCTCAAACACTGCTCTGATACCATGTCAGAGTGCAGCGGTGCGGAAGCGTAGGACTGAGAGAGAGAGAACGCAGAGAGAAAAGGGAGAGAAAGAGACAGTGTACAATGAAGATCTGCTGTATAAAGAATGCTGAATACAAAGATATACACGGGCGCAGTGCGCTGGACTGCGTGTCTCCACCTCGACGATGCGACCTGCTGTCCACCTCGAAGTCTGCTGCAGTCTGCACTGTCTGCTGTCTGAAATCTGTGAACAGAGACAGAAATCTGCACGGCACCGGTCTGTAATCTGCGACAGAGAAGAGTGTGTAGACTGCTGGAAACGTTGGCAATAAATAGGCGAAAAACCACCTAGAACGGGGCGCCAAAATAGGGCGCAGCCTGGAATAAATCCGCTGCAGGCAGTCGGACTGCCACGTGGCAGTCCAACTGCTGCTGGTCCGACTGCAGCAGTCCGACTGGACTGCACCAGGCTGAAACCTGCCTGGCTGTGATCTCTCTAACAGGAGATGCATCGATGGTGGGGTTTTTTTCTCCAATCCAACCATCCATGGGACCTATATGCATAGGTATTCCATCCATGCATCTCAAGCCCCACCCTATTCTCCCATCTCTCTATATGCACATCAAAGGCTCAGGAATTTCGCAAGGAACAATTTTATCTTAAGCAGCCATCTCAAATTCTTAACCATTTGAGAGATTTTTAGAGTAGAAGGTTTGGAGTTTTAGGCTATTATGGACCATAAGGTCCTCCTACTACCGGCTCTTCCTTTAGATCAAAAGCTTGATCGGGAGACTTATTGCATATCGTGGATAATGATGCTTGCTATCTTGGAGTCTTATGATTTGGAGGAGCTCGCGACTGAGGCCATTGGTTGTCTTACAGCTTGTGACGCCTCCAAGCTTTCTTCAAATGAGAAAGCCAAGTTGGTGAAGATACAAGCACATTGGGACAAATTGAATGTCTGTATTTATTCTTTTCTTTGTTGGGTGTAAAGGCCCTTTGTTCACTTACCGTGTATTGTATTATTTATTTCTACATGTGAATGCACCCTTGTGGGTAAAAACCTTGTAAACCCTAAAGTACAAATACATTTCTTTATCTTTGTGTGCGAACACATTGTTGGTACACACAAATCGTGTTTACTCTCTCTCTCTCTCTCTCTACTGTCAACTTCTCTCTTGCACTTCACGCATGCACATCCTTCATGTTTGTTGTTGCCATTTCTTCGCTTCCGCCTTCAACTCTCCTTCAATTGGTATCAGAGTGCATGTTTGAGGCAGCTGGTCGCGAGCACACATCCCGAGACAGCTGTTCGTGGACTGCAGTAGTAGCAAACTGTTCATGAGCAGCTGCACGCACATTGAGGCCACATTTTTTAGGTTAGGTCATTGGTTTTTCAGGTCTGCGTGTGTGCACAGCAGCTGGCGATGGCATTTATTGCAGCGATAGCAGTCATTTCGATTGTGTGGGATCAGCCGACAGTAGAAATTGGTCTGTGCAGGCAAGCGACAGCCTGCAGGTGGCTGCGTGACAGCAGGCAGCAGCAGTAGGTGTCTGCGTGGCAGTCAAAACAGGTCGAGGATCTGTAAAAGTCCTCATTTGTGCAGAAATCTTACTTCCCGAGCTGTATACTGTCTGAAATACAGCACTTTCTTCAGTTTTGAATACTTTGACCGAGCACACTGATTGGATATATCTGTGTACTTGCTGGTCCAGCCAGTGTATTGGCTGGTTGTGCATAAACAGCAGTGGTTTATTGCTGATAAACAAGGAAAGCACGCGTATTTGGTAGTTAAGCTTGGGAGTTTGCAGATACTGTGGTTGATATCTGTGATTTTGGCAAAATGGCTACAACTTTTTTGAGTTTTGACACAAAAAGTTTGATGGAAATCAAACGATTTGATGGTCAGGGTTTTCATCTTTGGAAAGATCATATGCAAGGTATTCTTTTCTTGAAAGATTGTGAAGATGCTTTGCAACTAAACAAGCTTGCATAGATGCCTGATGAAGATTGGGCCAAGGTGAACAAGAAAGTTGTGGCCTATATCAAAATGGGTGTCACTGATGACATCAAAGGCTTGGGTACAGGTTATGCTGTATGGTAGAAGTTGAAGACCACTTATGAGATTACCACACCTATCAATCAGTTGCATTTAATGCGGAAATTGGTGAATATGCGATTGGATGAGTCCAAGCTGGCTCTTGAGTACTTGAGTGCATTTACAAGTATTTTGAATCAGCTGAAGGATGCAAATCTTGACTTTGATGATAAGCTGAGTGCTATTTTCTTGATCATGACACTTTGTGGGCTACAACTCACAGTCCCAAGGTTATCTATTGTATGATCTCATCAAGCGGGATGTCTATACGAGTCAAGATGTTCGGTTCGTGGAGGTTCCGGTCTCAGAGGGGAGTGAGGAGTATCCCATGGTTGGAGATCTAGGAGATAGTCAGGCGCTAGTGACTATACCTTTGGAGCTCGTATCTCGTGGAGATGCGACCTCTTTGAATGAGGATATTACTTTCCCACCGGCTTCCTTGTTTGACCTATCGCTAGTGGATGTTCTAAAGACTTCAACTAAAACTAGCCTTGCTTCTTGGATAGGGTGATAAATAACCTAATTGATCACTTAATCACAGCAATTAACAAATTCACAAAACTGAAATGCATACTTTACCATACAATCTTGGACATTGGACAGCCTGTTGGCCCCAAAAATGGCACCCCTTGTAGTATTTCTTTAACTTTTATTGCAAATGGATGGAGTACAACTGAGATCCTCTGATCTCCCTTGCTAATCCAAGTGCCTTTTGCTTTTAAAACTAACTAGCAGACCTCCAAATAAATTTTTCCCTTGGTTTGCTTGGGGATTGGCCTTCACCCTACTCCTTGAAAGACAAATTCAACCCCAAGTCTGATATTGGCTGGTTGGACTCTTGAATCTCCTTGAAATTCCTTAACTTCAACTGGTGGAATTTAAGTCCTAGACCCTAATTTTGAGTGTGCATCTCGAGGTGGTTGTCAAACCCTTATTTTTGCTGTAAGTTAGGGTTTACAATAAAGATTGACTAAAATCTCTTCCTATGATGGCTTAGACTACTGGAAAATGCTAAGATAACTTGAGAGATGGTTGGGGGAATGAGAGAGACTGTTGTGGAGAGAGAATTTCCAGAGGTTCATTGTGAGAAACATTAAAAAGTTACTGCTGCCCTGCTCAAACAGCCATCGAAGTCGTCACCTACAGCTTAGGATCACTAAAAAGACTGTTGCCCTCTCCTGTATGCTGTCATCTGTACCAAAAGGACCTTGGGTTGCTATCACTTACTCATGGAGAGCTCCAAACTACTATCACATGTTGTAGAACTGATCCTTGGTCGTTGCAAATCATATTAGTAGTCTCTCCTTGCTCTCCTACAATCCTCCTCTCTCTCACAATGGTTGGAATAGACTTTCACTAGCCCCTAAAAACGTTTTTCTACTTGTATAGGTAATCCTTGACCAATTTGTCTTCCAAGTATCCTTGAGCAATTCAATCCTTAGACTATCATTAATTAATTAACTAATGCCTAGTCTCTAATGTCACCATTGTCATTAGTGGCCAATAAATTGGTCTAGGCTCAAATTTGACATTGGGTATCACCTAGTACTTGTTAGGCATAATTTATCACAACTTTTGCCTTTAACACCCATTGTATCCTTGGGATCCTTGGCCTGTTACCATGAAATAATTGCCATGTGCTAACCTTGCACATTTGATTAATTAATAAACTTAATCAAATGTTATTGGCAATATTAAAGCATCTTAACACGTCCTTGTGATAGACCTTCCCCTTGAAATCCTTACAATTGTCCTTGATTACACTGCATTGTGCCAAAGGAAAAACATATTGCACTAGAATTTCCGTAAGGCATCATAGTCACAACATTGGCCAGTGTTGTCCGACCGTGCCATATGCCCCAAACCCGTTGAGAATTTCCAATCAGCATAAACATGATATAAATCTGAAATATAGTTTAGAACTATTGTTAGAAACCCATTGGATGCATCCATAGCTCATGTTTCTCAACAGTTTTGACTTCACAACCATAATAAAGCATATTCTCAGAATAAACCATGGCTGAAACTGTCAATGGCATTTACTAATATGTTGCTGTCCATGGAACTAGTTGTAAACCATTGAAAACTAAGCATAAACTGATCACTTGTTGATTTGAGAATTGATCACAAACTGTTGCAAATGTGATCCCAAATTGATCACAAACTAATTGCAAAAATTGATCAGCAATTGATGCAAAATTGATCCCAAAAGTGACCATAAACGGTTCTCAAATTGGTCAACAAGAGCGCTGAAATTGATCAGAATTTGATCTTAATACTTAGGCAAAAACTTATGCCCAATTGATCATGAACTAATCCCAAACTGATACTAAAGTATGGTCTCAATGAAACTAGCCTTTCTTCTATGCATGGGTGGTAATTCCATAATTACAACTTAATTACAACAGCAACATTTAATACAAAACTGAGAAATGCAAATTAACTCACAACCTTGGACAATGGACACGTTTCAAAAATACATATCCTCATGACACTCAGAGCTTCGGTAACAACCATACTCATCTGCGTATATCTCATAGTGACAAGTACAGCGAGTAGTGACTCCATGGCAGACATAGTGTCAGCATCATACCTTGGATACATACTAAATACATTCAAGATCCACTACATACAAGAGTTGTGCACAATTGGAGAAGTGAAAGTGCTACCTCCCCCTTCAGCATCAGGTAATACTCTGGACCCTTGCTCTGCTGAACCCAACTGAGCCCGAACTGAAGTTTACGCTAACTAAAAGGCATCTTGGTAAAGTTGCAACAACTGAGGATGGTTTGCCAAGTCCTTCTCTTCCATCCACTTTGCATCTATTGGTGAAACACTGCTAAAGCTTCACCAAGAAGCATATGGAAACTTTACCTCTAACTTTACTTGTCTCAAGCCTCTACTAGGTTGTAGGTCTTTTATTTCCCTTAAGCATTGTGATGCTTTATACTTTCACATTGCTGCAATTTAAACTTGACTAATGTGCAACATTGCATCCAATTGACTAGCCCCTCATGTGTACCTAACAAACCATTGCAATGTGATTGTGCATGAGAATTTGCATACTACCAACGAAACCAAGATACATTTTTCCATACATTGCATTCATTAACAATTGCATTTCCCTTGTGACCAACACTAAATGGAGTATTTGCACGACCACATTAATACCATAAGTCCACTTTTGTTCCACACAAGATTTCTGTTCTCGTTGAGCTTATCTTAGGACACTTGTATTATCTTTTAATAGATGTCTGTTAAATCTCATGACGTAAAAAGAAGTAAAGAAGGTCTATATTTGTCATCTTGAACATCTCATTTAGTGCTTTCTTGGTTTGCTTGACCTTTTGGGCATGGTCACCCGTCAAGATGAGATCATCCATATAAAGCACGAACCATGCACATCCTCTACATGAGGTACAATTAGGGATCAAGAGAATACCGATAGCTTGACTTCCCTTGGAGGAATGATTCTATCTTCTCATTTCCAGCACTTGGGAGCTAGTTGAAGGCCGTAAAGGGCGTTTTTCAATTTGTACACTTTGCCACTTCATGAGGAAATGCTAGGAGGTTGCTCAACAGAGATTTGCTCCTTCAAATCTCTATTAAGGAATGCAAACTTCACATCAAGTTGATAAACCGGCCATCTTCTATGGTTGGCTAAGGCAAGAATGGCCCTAATGATAGCCGTCTAAGTTGTAGGTGCAAAGGTATCACGGAAATCCACTCTTAGTTGTTGTACGAATCCTTTTCCAACGAGGCACACCTTATGCTTATCTAGAGTGCCATCATTACGTACTTGGTATTAAAGACCCATTTGACTCCAATCACCTTTTTATGAGTGGGCCGGGGCACAAGATCCCAAGTGCCATTTTGCTCAATCGCATCTAACTCTTACTCCATAACCTTCTTCCAATGCTATGACTACAAAGCCTCCTTCATAGAGGTGGGCTCCCTATCTTGCATGGCACAAGACATCTAACAATAGTTAGTACAAACAAGCTTGGTGAAGTGTGCTTGGTTCCTTTGAGATCGTTGTGGGCTATCCTATGGTTGCCACTCCTCAAGAACTCCCTCAATCCTTGCATCATGGAGTGTATCACGTGCCGAGCAAGGAGGTGGCGAATACTTCCCTCGCTGCTTTGCCAAAGTCTTTAGAATGTCCACCGTTGGGACTGGCTCAACAGGTGAATCCGGTGGTGAAGCAATCTCCTCCTCTAGTGATGGTGGAGCCTCAAGAGGCATAAGCTTGAAGGGCACTGGATCAAGTGCCCAATTGTCACATGGATCTCCAAGGATGGGATGCTCAACACCCCCCGGTGTAGGTGGAAACTCCACGAATCGAACATCTCGTCTCGTGTATATCTCTTAGAAATGGGATCATAAAGCCGGCCTCGATAGTATGTCCATCGGGGCTGGCTCAATAGGTAAATCTGGTGGTGAAGCAATCTCCTCCTCCAGTGATGGTGGAGCCTCAGGAGGCATAGGCTCCAAAGGCATTGGATCAGGTGTCCAACTGTCACATGGATCTCAAGGACGGGATGCTCAACACCCCCCTCTTTAGTTCGAAACCCCATGAACCAAATATCTCGACTCGTGTATACCTCTTGTGAAACAGGATCATAAAGCTTGTATCCTTGGGACTGTGAGCTAAAATCCATGAACACCTATCGTTTGGAAGTTGGCTCAAACTTATCCCTTTGTTTCTTTGGGATGTGAACATAAGTGTCACACTCAAACACCTTGAAATAAGACACATAAGCCTCAAAAGGTGTGATACCAACCACGACTGATGTAGAGGATTGATTAAGGATGTGGATAGCGGTGGCTATTGCTTCAATGTTGAGCTAAAATTCGTTATATATTGAGTAGCTCTTTAAAACAGCCCCAACAATAAATTACCAAAAGTTCCATTTAATGGGGAGCGGTTGTAGAGAGTTTTTGTGTCCCACATGCAAAACCCTAATTTGGGAGGATCCTTCCATGTCTATAAATTTAGAGGCTGCCCATCATTGTGTGCACATTTCTCACTCCCACATGGAAATTTTAGCCATCAGCCATTGTCCCTTTGTTGTCTAGCCCTTGCTGACTACAACAACATCCTCTCTAGCATATGGTGTCTCCATCCTTGTCTATTGCCTTTTTGCTTGGAGGCCTCATACTGCTTTTTTTAAAGCTGTTAGTTATCGCTTGCAATTTCCTCTTCATCGACACCCGAATCGGCTTGCATTTACAGCTCTAGACTTGGCGACAAGCTGATCTCCATCTTGCAATTGAATCAGTGTGTGTTTTTGCAGCTGGTATGGCCGCTCCATCAACCTTCACCTTGTTTGTTGTTGCTTGTGTCTCCTACTGTCTTGGTGATTAACGTTTTGTAGTTTCTCACTCTTTGACATCTCTGATTGGTGGTTACAACTTTTGGGATTTGTCTTTGGTGGAGGTCACACTCCGACACTCACTCCTTTGTCCTTTGAGCATTCTATACACTCTTATATTCATTTAGTGCATCGATTCATTCACTTTAGAGTTTTCTTCTTTCTCTGTCTATGTTTGTATATTTGCCTTTTGAGTTTTGCACATCACTGTTTGAGTCTTTGTGTTTCAGACGTGGCCGTACTTTTTGTGCCTCCTGAGTGTAAACCCTAGTATATCTTCACATGGTATCAAAGCCAGTGCTTTTGTTAAGAGTATTGTGCGGATATTGTGAAGGCTTGGTTTTGTGCGAGATACATGAACAACATGTAACTTCAATAGAGGGGAATCTCGAAAAAGACATCCTTTATTAGGTATATCTAGATCTTAGGTTTCATTTGAGCATGTAACCCACTCTTCTCAAATCTCTCTCATCCCACTCTCTTTTGATCCACAACTCAATTTCCTCTCTTCTTCATTTCAAAGCCTCAAATTTCCTCTCTGCTCCTAGCGCTTTTTTTTCTCCACACCATATTCCATCTATCCTCACTTTGCTACCATTTTACACCTTGGTATATCATTAGGGGAAATGTCACCCTTTAACATTGTGCCTTGCCTATACCCATAAGTAGGCACTTCTTTTCACCATGGGACGACGATGATGGGCATTCCCCTCACTACCCTTGGTCACTCATCTCCCTATTCATCGACCTTCCAAATGTAGGGATTTCTATCCTTTTCTTATGGTGCATCGCCACATCTGTCACAAATAACAAGTATGATTTGATACCATGCCAAAATAAGTGACGGTACAGAGAGACAATAGGGTTTGCGGGGAGTAACATAGAGTGTGTATGGCAAACATTGAGAGAGAAGAGAAACTTAGAAATACAAGAATGCGTGATGATACACTGAATCATACTATGAGAAGAAAAGTTGATACTAAAGAGTCGAAGCTTAGAAGATAATTGCACTGTCCTGTTTGAATTAGGCGGTAGCACCTGTGGGGAATCTGCATAGTGGAGGGAGCGAAATGTAGCCCTCTGGGTAGTGGGCTATCGAAGTAATCATTGGAAGGTGAAAGACAGGTGTAGAGTGTGAACTGCAGTCCTCTGATGCCATTGGAGATATGGAAGATGATCACCAGCTATTGAGGGAGCAAATCGTAGTCCTTTGATGCCGAGGAGTGACCTAGGCATAAAAATGCAGATCCCAAAGTGTTGGAGATGTCAAAGGCAAGGAGAGTAGCTCAAATGTTGACGCCAAGCAGATAATGATGACACCAGACGATGGAGGATGAACTGGGCTGCAAAAATGCAGGTCCTAGCGGCCTCTCTGAAAGACGAGTGACGCTAGGTGATGGAGGAGAAGCGAGGTTGCAAAAATTTAGGTCTTAGCAGCCCTTGTGATAGATGAGTGATGAAATCACTGATGCTTGGTGATGTAGATTGTTGCCAGAGGCTAGGATGTTAACGTCAAGCTAGAGATGATGGTGCTAGGCAAGGAGAAGGTCTCCACACTAAAAACGTAGGCGAAGGTGGAGCCTGATGGAGAAGTGTGCTGACGCCAAGCAGATGATGGTGACACTAGGTGGAAGGTGCTCCAAACGCAAGGTGTGATGCTAGAACAGGGCGCTTGAAGCAAAAGGGCGCTCGAAGCAGAAGAGGAAGGTTGAAGATAGCCACGAGCCACGAACCACAATGTCCTCCTGAAGGGGTGTGAGGGCAATGGAAGGGGTTGGTTAGAGAAGGAAAGGGTTTTTCATGACGTAGGAAGAGGGGTGAAGAATGATTGAAGAGTGGTGAGGTGGTGAAGAAGGAATGAAGTGACTGCCTATTTATAGGCAAAAGTTGTCTAGGGTGGCGCATCACTATGTGGGCGCCCACCGAAAAAGTGGCCAAAATATGGACACCAGTCCTTTTTGGGGTTGTCAGTGCGAAATCCTAAATGAAGTGTGTGAACTAAAGACGTCGTTTCTCAACAACACCATGAAGGGATCAATCTTGCATAGGGTGCTCCATCTTTTGCACCATGTATCCCTATCTCTCCTCCATGGGCTACTCATATAGTCACCATGCCCATGCCGAGTCAATTCATGCTAATATTTGTATCCATTGTACAAACTTCGCACATGCATGGTGGGCACTTTGGGATTAATTTCCAAGTGTACTTCACTCCCTCACCCTATCCAACCCACCCACCCTATCCACCTTTCCCATCATACATCAGTACCAATCTTATTGCTGTTAGATTTACTTATCCTTGTGTGTGAACACACGCTATTATATGTAAGAGTGTGTGTTTAGGTGTGAACGTCTTTTATATCACTTAGCATTAAATAAGGGTCAAAGGTGTAGGTGGATACTTCAAACTATATATTTAGGCACTATCACTTGTATTTGTATCTCACTCATTTAATCTATTCTATCTTTCAACTTGTGTGTACTTGCGAGAGTTCTCTCTCTCTCTCTCTCTCTTTTTTTTTTTTTTTTTTTCGTAAAATGTAATTATATTAATTACGAAAAAAATACTGGATTACAAGATACATGATGACACAAAGCCATCATGTGAAGAGGTTTTCTCTTTCTCTCTCTCTCTCTTTTTTCTGATTACAAGATACACGAGGGCCCTAGGCCAACGTGTGGGGAAGTTCTCTCTCTCTCTCTCTCTCTCTCTCTCTCTCTCTCTCTCCCCCTCTTTCTCTCTCTCCCCTCAATGGAGTTCCATCCGCCAGAGCTTGCTGGGACCCTGGTCACACGTGAGCTTCATACCCAATAGTGGTATCAGAGCAGTCTCAAATGCTGCTAGTTGTCACATTTATGTTGCCTTGATAACCCAACCCTATGTGTTCACCAACTACTCATCTCAAGCACGTTTTTATTTACCATGTTTGTGACCTGTTTTAATTCATCACCTTCCCAAAATCTCACCACGCCAGTCATCTTCCACTTTGTTCGCCTTCTTGCCCTTTGACCTGTGCCTAGTTAGTCTGCCCATCTACAACAACTCACCATCTACATTTGATGCCATTAATATCTTCTATGCACCTTTCAGCCCTGCTACACATTGTGTTGCTTGTTGACCTGCTAACTTGACTTGACACAGTACCTAACACCCGTTACGACCAGGTCTTCAATCTGTCACTTTGGCTTGTCATATTAGCCTTTGACATCTACAATCCTAGGGATAAGGTTAAATTAACACTATAAACCTTACTTAATTAAAAATTTCAAACTCTCTCATAACTTAGGGGTTATTCACATGAATTTGAAAAATTTCTTGCCCTATGAAATTTGACGCTTTTCATGTTGGAGCCATTTGACATCCAATTGAGGTCGCCAAGGATACAATCAAGACCATTCGAGTGCTCGCCTCTGACATCGAGTGAAAAATGACTCTCTAAGCAACCAATGCTTGGCACCATTGCTGCAAGCAGTCGATATCTATAGCATCTCCCTTAATATTAACCTTGAGGGGGAGTTTTTATCCTAACAAAACTTTTAAAAAGTAAAAATAAATAAATAGATAATGTGTTTTGAAATTAGATATTGACCATGCCAATGCATGTGTTAATACTTTTCCAAACACATCCATTTATTGTGTGGGGTACTTTGCTTGGAGTTATCCAAAGAGATTCGTACTTTCCTTTTATGATTCTATTAGGAACTATATTTCAGGGGAGATTATAACCACTACCCGCATGACCTGTGAGTTGATTCCGAAAGCTATAATTGTGCATTTGACCTCTGGTCATGTGCCTTGTGCTTCTGAGCCACGCTGACTTTTGATTAGCCTCTGAGCCATGCACACACACATCGGAACCATGTCTTACTTTGGGTCCATGAGCTCCTCAGTAGACCACGTTGTGATCATCCTCACGTTGCATCTCTTTCACTTACGTATCTCCTTTCCAAAATCATTGTGTGGGATTAGACACTACCTCTTCGATATAAAACATTTTCTTTTTCTTTTTGTTATGTTTTGTGTCAGGGGTTCAATGACCCATGATCCGAAGGAAGGTTTGTTAGATTTATTTATCCCTGTGTATGAACACACATTATTGTGTGTAAGAGTGTGAACACCTTTTACACTGCTTAGCATCAAATAAGGGTCAAAGGTATAGGTGGATACTTCAATCTATATATTCAAGCTCTATCACTTGTATTTGTATCTCACTCATCTCATCTATCATTATCAACCTATCTTTCAGTTTGTGTGTACTTGCAAGAATTCTCTCTCTCTCTCTCTCTCCCCCAATTTCCATGGAGTTCTGTCTGCCATGGCATGCTAGTCACATGTGAGCTCCATATCCAAGAGTTGCTATGGCCAAGAATGCCTTCATGTATAAGATCCGTTTTAATGGCAAATTTCACCACTTGGTTGAACTTCATGCAACAAGTGCTTGAATCTTAGGGACTTTGGGACCTAGTTGTTGGTCTTGAACCTATGCCGGCGGACCCTCAATCGGCTCACCTTGATCACATTCGTCAATGGAGAGCCCACAATGCCATAGCCAATGTTGAGCTTATGTAGGGGTTGCGTGCTTGCTTGTTGAGTTTTAGTCCTAGTTATAGCATTTTCCTCTCGCATTTGAGTGTTGGAGTCATCTCATTGACTACTATGTGACATGAGATTGCACTCTGCGTATAAATCTCGTCTTTGAGTTTAAGGAGTTTTGCATTAAGGAAGGGGATGGTCTGAAAGTCAAGTTGGTTGAATTTCTATGGTTACTTACTGAGTTTGCCACTATTGGCTCCTTGAAGTCAGATTATGAGATCAGGTTATATTCTTTTTAAAGAAGTTACTTGAAAAATACTTTTGTTTCATTCGACACATTATCTTGTTGCCTTGATTGCCAACGTTCTATGAGATCAAGTGCCCTTGGACCGGGAGATGAGAAAGACTCACCGAGAGAGTTGTCATCCTTCGCCACCGTTTGCTCCTACTCTTGCTTCTGCTCCTGTTCCTGCTGTAAATGTGCTAATGTCTTGTAGTCCTTTCGGAGGTCTCCCTTCTTGCTACAATAATAGCATTGAGACTTTTTCTTCTTCCGCCGTATGATACCCCTCTTTGAAACAGGAATATCAGAAGCACCAAGAGATAGCATCCTCATGGAAACTTGAAATTGTAGATAGCAATTCTCCAGCATAACACTGGTAGATAAGTAAATAATGACTACATGTTGACTATTAGGAGATGTCGGAGGAGCCATGAGGAAGGAGATATAGAGAAGATGAAGAAAGACAAGGGATCTTCAAGGAGAAAAGGATGCCAAATATACAGGCTCACAAAGATTGCAAGAGTTCTTTGCAGTAAAGAAAGCTCATAGAGAAAAGAGCAGTACTAACCCGAGTGTGGTGATGAGAACACAAAAATTGGATGCACATGAACCCCCTCTAAAACTGAGCAGTGTACCACAAAGTGAGAAGACAAACCAAACTCAGCCAAAAAATATCTTGAAGCCTATTGCCAGCCTTGCACAGAAGCAGAAAGGCAAAACACAGGTGCTGATGACAAAATGCAGGTAGGAAATAAATGCAGTCATTCTGCAGGAAACAGGTCACCTCAGCCAGTAGACAACAAAATGCTGATGTAGAAGGGTCAAAAACAGATCCTCAGCCTTGAAACAGCCCCAAAAATTAGTCAACACAAATGGCAGACTGCAAAATGCTGAGAAAATAGCAGAACAGGCCAAAAATTAGCAGAGGAAGGTCGCTTAGGCTGTAAATCAGTCACACCAATCAGAAACAGGTCCAAGTAGTAGATGAAAAGTCAAAACTCAGACTTGAAACAACGTAAAACAGCAGCAGGAACAGTGATCCTACAATTTGATACCATATCAGAAGTGGATGTGTCTAGCTAAAACACGCTTTATAGTTGATTAGCATTTTTAAACAACCCAAAACACGCTTCATTAATGAAAAACACAAATTTGGTGCACGGTTTGAGAGAGTTTCAGTGGTCCCCCAAAACCCTAATTTTGGGGCTCCCTTAAGCTTCAACATTTGTAAATAGACAGGTTGCCCACCATTCAGCCTCATCTCTTCCATGCAAGTTTCTCATCCTTGTGTGTAGATCTCAGCCATCAGTCTCCTACCATGTGGCGATTCAACCTTCGCGACTACTACCATCACCTCATTTTCTCCTCTGTTGCAGCGTTCTACTGCAGCATTTTACTGCGGCGATTTATTGCTTCGTCAACATCATCAGGCATCATTCTCTGTAGTCGTCTTAGTTTGCTCATACTCTAGTAATCAACATTTGGTGTCTAGTAATCAACATTTGGTGTTTCTCTCGCTTCGTCACTTCAACTGGTGGTCACAATAGTTGGGATACGTCTTTTGTGGACATCACTCTCTGACAATTCATTGCTGTGTCCTTGGGCATTCTATACACTCTTACATTCATTTACAGCATATATTTACTTCAGAGTTTCTTCTCTTTGTGTTTAAGTTTTGGAGTTTTGCGTTTTGCGTTTAGGGTGTGAGATTTGTTTCTCTCTATTCAAGTCTTTGTGTTTCAGTCTTGGTTGTACATGTTGTGTTTCCTTAGTGCAAACCCTAGCATATCTTCACATGGTATCAGAGTTGGTGCTCTTCTAAAGAGTATCCTGTGGTGATTGTGGAGGCTAGTCTTTGTGCGAGATTCATATGTGACTCGATTTTGACTCATAATGTCTTAGGTGCCTTTTTCTTTAGATTCTATGATGCCCTATCAGGCTTCTCCATCATTGGAGGCTTTCAGAAGGCATTATGGTCTCGAGGAGGAGGTAGACACACCTTTATCTTTATCATATTCTTCTTCTTATTTTGGTAATCTTACAGATGAAGAGTTTGACAAGTACTTGCGCATCATGTACAATTTGGTTTACACTCCAATGAGTGCTACTACTCATTGGAGGAGTGATTGGTGAGACTTGTTGGGTGTAAAGTCCCTTTGTCTCCGTGTAAATAAACTTACGGGTGTGAACACATCCTTAATGTACCCTAACATATAAATATATTCTTTTTATTCTTTGTGTACCATCACATCGGTACACCTATTTTTTTGGGTTCATTCTTCCTCTAACTTTGAGCTCATCTCTGCTCTTCAGCTAACGCCTTGACCCTGCATGCCATTGCGTACTCTCACCCCCCTTCAAACTGGTATCAGAGCTTAAGGCTTCGTGCACTTCTCAAGACCACCAAAAGGATACGAGTAGTTGGCAGCTTACAGGCGACAGTCAAGTTACAGGTGACACTATAGCGTGTGCAGGCGACTTGTTGCGTAGTGAGGAACAGTCCAGGCGACAGTTGGGCAACCAAGCGACAGTTTCAGCGTGACGGCAGGGACGGCAGTGGACCAGTCGATAGGCGGCTGCTTGTAACAAGTGGCACGGGGCAAACGATTGGAGTTCGTGTCCAGTGTGACAATTGGGACCAAGAAACGACTAGGCGTTGGCAGGCGACTTCGTAGTGCGATGATCCGGACCAAGTGCCGGCAGGCGACGACCAAGCGATGACAGCCGTCGGGGCAGGGTCAGCGGACCCCCCCCTTTTTTCGTGATTTCGTTAGTTTCTTTTTAATAAAAAGAAATAAAAAATTTCTTTAATTTCAAAGTTACCCCCTTCCTCTCAACAAACAAGGGTTCACGTGTTGGAGGCACAGAGCTCAGATTTGTGCAGGTTTATGCCTAGAAATTTGGGGCTTTTCCAGATTGAGTGCTGCTCATGCAAGATCGAGGCATTTGCGTCAGAAATTGCAGACATTGTGCGCGTTTGAATTGGGGATTTTGCCAAATTTACTGAAATTTTACTCATCTAAGTAAAATTTCTCAAAGTTGGACCCATAAAATTTGGGGCTTTTGCTGTATTGGCGAAATTTTGGTCAGCTGAGTTGTTTGACATTGGTGCACAATTGGACCCGATAAATTTGGGGCTTTTGCAAAATTTTGTGAAATTTTACTAAGTTTGCCCATTTTATGCTTTTGGGAACATGTATTTATGCAGTCAGGGTAGATTGGTCAGTGAAATTTTGGGGTTTTTACTGAAATCTGTGGAATTTGGCAAAGTTAATGCGTGAAATGCACTTTGGGAATATTTCTGAAGCAATCTTTTTGCCATAAGCAGAGTGATTTGAGCATTTTTATCTCCCGCTTGTGCGATTTTGGAGAAATTGCAGAGAATTCTTGGTGTTTTGGGGTATCACAAGTTGATACGAGCACATATGTATGTAGTACACATGTTGGGCAGCTCCCATTGAGTTGATGTATTGCTGATTATTCATGTTGCAGCAGTCTTAGTGATCATTTGCAGATTTGGGATTAGTGCAGATGTATTTTTGGTGATATTGCTGAAGTGGGAGTTATCTAGCAGTGATGTATGCATTTATTGTATGCTGAAATTGCAGTCATACTGCTGAAAGTCATTCATTCTACTGCTGTACATATACTTGGACCAAATCTTGCTATTATTTACTAAAAAATTGGGCTGAAATCAACTGAATATTCAGCTCATTTTTGTTGTCATAAATTGCAGCATTGAATTTCTGGTGTATTGCTAAAAAATGTCTGTAAATGCTTCTAGCAGCAGTGACACAAAATCCCTCTTTGAAATTAAGAGGTTTGATGGCACTGGCTTTGACTTATGGAAGGATAGGATGCAAGGCATTTTGTTTATCAAGGATTGTGAAGATGCTTTCTTGGAGACTAAGCCTGTAGCTATGACAGATGTGGATTGGGCTAGACTTAATAAGAAGGCCATTGCATACATTAAGATGGCAGTGTCTGATGATGTACTTACAGACATCAAGCGTCTTGATGTAGGCTATACTATATGGAAAAAGCTTAAGGACACTTATGAAAATACAACTCATGTGAATCAAGTGCATCTTATGTGTAAACTTGTGAACATGGAGTTGGATGAGTCTAAGCCAATATCTGAGCATTTGAGTACTTCCACAGGGGTTTTGAGTTAGTTGTAGGACTTTGGTTTGACAGCTTTTGATGATAAATTGAAAGCTACTTTCTTATTGATGACTTTACCTGACAGTTGGGAATCTTTGGTTGTGTCACTTAGCAACAACCCCGCTTTGACTTTGGATAGTGTTAGAGGTTCAATCCTCAATGAAGAAATTGGAAGAAAGTCTAGCGGTGAAAGTAGTGGCTCAGCTTACCTTATAAGAGGCAAGTTTGAAAAGAGAGATAATGCAGCCAGTAAAGGTAAAAGTAGAAGCAAAAGCAAGGGCAAACAACAGGATGTCATATGCTAGCAGTGTGGGCGTAAAGGGCATAAAAAGCATGATTGCCTGTACTTCAAGAAAGAGCAAGAAAGAAAGAAACAACAGGGTAAGAAAAAGAAAGATGATAATAAAGGTGATGACAGCTCTTCCTCAAAAGAAGTTGCAAAGGCAAATGTTGCATCTAGTGTGGTCATTGAAGAGCTTCTTGACATCGAAGAGATACTTGTTGTAGCCTCATCCAATGATGCAGATATTATGGCAGCAACAGGTGATATGCACATCACAAAAAAGGAGGTAATTGATGCCTTCCTTTCAGCTCATGATGGGCTGTCACAATCATGGATAGTGGACAATGGTGCTTCTTTTCATGTTACCCCCTCTTTGGAGTCATTTTCTGAATACATTGCAGGTTGCCTAGGCAAGGTTTACTTGGGTAATAACTATGCATGTGAGAGAGAGGGTGTTGGCACCATTTACTTGACTCTTGAAAATGGCCAAGAGCTGATTTTGCAGGATGTTAGATTTGTACCTGGCATAAAGAAGAGTCTACTATCAGTTGGGCAGCTTGATGCTAAAGGGTACTTTACTACATTTGGTGGTGGATCTTGGAAGGTCCATAAGGGTTCTATGCTAATTGTTAAAGGCAGCAAAAGGGGGACTTTATATTACTTGCATTGTAAACAGATAATGGGGGTGAGTATGTCTCAAAAGAATTTAACAAGTTTTGTGAGATGCATGGCATTAAGAGGGAGTTGACAACCCCTTATAATCCTGCATCAAATGGCATGGCTGAAAGATTTAACCGCACACTTTGTGAGAGAGTCAGATGCATGTTGTCCATAGCTAATCTCCTGCAGCAGTTTTGGGGAGAGACTCTTAAAACTGCAGTTCATGTATGCAATCGCTCTCCCAATCGTGCATTGGAAAATGGCATTCCTGAAGAGGTTTGGTCTGGCAAACCTATTTCATATGACCATTTGTGTGTCTTTGGCTGTGATGCCTTTGTGCATGTACCTGTAGAACAAAGGACCAAACTAGACATGAAATCCATCAAGGGCATCTTCATGGGATATGGAGATGAGGGAGAGATGGGTTATAGAGTTTGGCTTCCTCAGGCAAGAAGATAATACGCAGTCGAGATGTAGTATTTAATGAGGCAAAGTTGTTGAAAAATGCTACACATGGTGATCTTGATAAAAAGGTCAAATTTCAGCATGAACAGCCAGCCATTCAGCAGCCATTAGTTGAAAGCTCTGTTCCTTTTGATGATGAAAATGTGCAGTAACCTATTGTGCTACAGCCAAAAGACCATGGACAGCAAATAGATGCATAGGATGAAATAGGACAGCAAGAAGAACATGCTGAAAATGCTGAAAATTCTGTCCCTTTTGATGCTGAAAATGTGCAGCAAACCTATTGTGCTACAGCCAAAAGATCATGGACAGCAAGTAGATGCATAGGATGAAACAGGACAGCAAGAAGAACATGCTGAAAACAGATTACAGCAGCAAGAAAATGCTGAAAATCAGTCACTTGGTGATGGTGTGCACATTCCTCAGGATGTAGGCCCACTGCCTGATAATACAGATCATTGGGTAAGACAGTCTACACGTGTCAGAAGGCAGCCACAGAGGTTTCAGCTATCTTTGCATTTTGTTGATTGATGAGGGTGAGCCTCTGACATTTAAAGAGGCATAGTCATGTGAAAACAAGAGAAAGTGGGAGCTTGCTATGCAAGAAGAGATGAAGTATCTATATGCAAATAACACATGGGAGCTTGTACCTTTACCCAAGGATAGGAAAGCTATTCCTAATAAATGGGTTTACAAAGTGAAATGTATTGATGGGAAGCCCAAGTATAAGGCACGGTTGCTTGCTAAGGGCTATACACAAAAGGAAGGCATAGACTTCCAGGAGGTCTTTTCACCAGTGGTGAATATGACTACGCTCCGTGTTTTGTTTGCTCTCACTGCATCCTTGGATTTAGAGTTGGATCGAAGGATGTGAAGACTGCTTTTCTTCATGGTGACTTGGATGAAGAGTTGTACATGAAACAGCCAGAAGGATTTGCTATTCCAGGAAAAGAGCATTTGGTTTGTAAGTTGAAACGCAACTTATATGGGCTGAAACAAGCCCCTAGACAATGGTACAAAAAATTTGACACCTTTATGCTCAGCCATGGATTTAAATGTAGTCATGTAGATCACTGCTTATACACTAAAAAGGCTGATGATGGGAGCCTTATTGTGTTGGTTTTATATGTGGATGACATGCTGATTGCAGGACAACATAAGAGTACTTTGAATGCTCTTAAAAGGCAGCTGAGTTTAGCCTTCTCTATGAAAGATTTGGGGGCAGCTGAACACATTTTGGGCATACGCATTAAAAGAGACAGAGGGCAGCATTTGTTGTTTCTCTCACAGGACAAGTACATCAACAAAGTACTTGACAGGTTTAATATGGTTGATGCTAAGCCTCTTGGTGTGCCTTTACCGCCACATACAAAGCTTAGCAAAGCTGATTGCCTTAAGGATGATACAATTGCTAGTGCCATTAAGAATATACCTTATGCAACAGCTTTTGGATCTTTGATGTATGTCATCGTTGCAACTCGCCCTGACATTGCTCATGCAGTGGGAGTTGTTAGCAGATTTATGTCTAACCCTGGCAAGCCATATTGGGAAGCAATGAAATGTATCTTCAGATACTTGAAAGGTACACAAGAAAAGTGTATATGCTATGGAAAGGGTACACTAGAGTTGCAGGGATTTTGTGATTCAGACATGGCAAGAGATCTTGACACTAGGAAATCTACCAGTGAGTATGTTTTTACTTTGGCTGGTGGGGCTATCTCTTGGTGTTCAATATTGCAGAAAATTGTGGCACTGAGTATTACAGAGGCTGAATATATTTCAGCCACAGAAGCTTCTAAGGAAGCTATTTGGCTTGGCCGTCTGGTCAAGGATTTTGGTCTTTCTTCACGTACTCCAGTGCTTGGTTGTGATAGCCAGAGTGTAGTATGTCTGGCTAAGAATGCCATATTCCATGCACGTACCAAACACATAGATGTTCGGTATCACTTTATTTGACAAGTCTTGGATGATGGTCTTGTTACACTGACTAAGATTAAAACCCAAGATAACCCTGCAGATGTTCTCACTAAGTCTCTTGCAAGGGCTCAACACGAGCATTGCATTCGTTTAGTGGGAGTTGATTAGCTTAAAGGTACCACTTCGGGCCTTTAAATGGGAGGTTGTTGGGTGTAAAGTCCCTTCGTCTCCGTGTAAATAGACTTATGGATGTAAACACACCCTTAATGTACCCTAACATATAAATACATTCTTTTTATTCTTTGTGCACCATCATATCAATACACCTATTTTTCTACGTTCACTCTTTCTCTAACTTTGAGCTCATCTCTACTCTTCAGCTAACGCCTTGACCATGCATGCCATTGCACACTCTCACCCCCTTCAAGACTATTGGTGACTCATTGGAGGAGTGATTAGTGAGACTATTGGTGAGATTGGCCATCTCTTTGATCTTGGAGGGATTATGATATTTGGTACATCTGGTGATCCATATCCTTTATCTCCACCAGGCCTTGTGTTAGGTTTATATAACCTTTTTGAGTCGTATGAGCCGAAACCCTCTTCTGTTTCTCGTTTTGGTGTGTAGAATCTAGATGGTTTTAGTATGTTAACTTTAGTAGAGGAGGCTCTTGAAGGAGATTCCCTTCATCAGGTATATCTCTACCATTTGTTTCATTTGAGCAAGTAAATCACACTTCTGGACTCCCTCCCATCCCATCACTATCTTCTTCACATTTTGATCTCTACTCGCATCTTCATTTCAATATCTTGGATTACACTTCACTTCTGCTCAAAACACACTAGGGGTTGGATCTTCCATCTCTACTATTAGCACTTTTTCTTTCTCTATCCCACCATCTCCTATCCTCCATTCACTCCATCTCTTGATGCATCATTAGAGGAAATACCACCCTTTAACACTATATCTTCCACCTACTTCCACTTTACCACACATCCTTTCACTTTGGGACGGCTGTGATGGGAATCCACCTCACTATCCCTAGACACTCACAAACCCCCCACACGACCTTTCAGATACAAGGATATCCATCCTCTACTTATGGATTGTCGTCCCACATCCCTTGGGTCACTCATACGCAAGGATTTCCATCCTCTACTCCCTGTGTCCCTATCCCTCCACCATGGGCTCCTCGGGCGTCAAGTCACGTTCTTTTTGAACAAGTTGCCCAACAAATATTTTCATTTTATCCAGCACATTATCACACTATCTAGATTATCGATCTTCTACGAGTTTGAGTGTCAATTCTTGCGTTATGCACGGTTGCATGATCAAGTCCACAATAAGTCCTCCATACACATCCATTCAGAGGGGCGAGGGTTGGTTTTCTCTTCTTTGGAAGGAAAAACCACTAGTGGCAAGAACTCGCAAGATGTAAGGCAAACCAAAACAAGGATGACACTAGTTTTTCCAATGGAACCAAAGAAACATGAATTTTTTGGTAGTGAATTCCTAAGAAAAACAGGCTTTGCATACATTGTCAGAGGTTGGGCGATGTAGATGAGTATTCTATCAAGGCTTAAGGTCTTTCACCTACAAAACCACAATAGACTGTTGCGATTGCCTCTACTCTAACTGGTCGATCCAGTGAGGCTATATGTCTCACTGCTTCACCATTTACTCCATCTACCTCAATAGCTATTGGACATGTGGCACATGGACAGTCTGTATCCTTCACTATTCTTGAAGGCTTAGTCAATTGGTCTGCTAGTGGCTCACCTATTGCAGTTTACGTGTCCATTCCTAGGGCATCCACTGCACCTTCTAGGACCAATTCCCCACCTCGTCATACATGATGGTGGCCACATTCTTAGCCTTTCTCTTTTTAGACTTCCTCTGCATACTTACATACTCATTGCATTGCACTTAGCTTTGCTTTCTTTTATTTTCAGATTTGTCTTTTGGAGCAACTCACTACTCACCTCTGTGCTTGCAGATTTTTTGATCTCTTTTGCAGGTTTTGAATTTCAGTGTAGAGCTAACATGCATGCTTGCATTGGTCCTTCTTGAGCTAGAGGGAGGAGATGTGCACTGTTCCTTTCATGATTCCATCTATTTGGAGTTTTGCTCTTCTATTAGTATGGAGGCTTTCCCTCCCGTGGCAGATCGTGCAGTATCTCTCTTGATGCTATTATGGCAATTACTTCTATCCTTGCTCTTCTAGTAGGGATGCTTTATCATCTTTATCCACATGGTTCTCGGCACCACATGAAAATTGACATCCTTAGGCTCCTCTTTCTTTTTCAACATAGATATCTAGGTTGAGAGGGGGTTTCTACCCTTCTTGGTATTCTATAGGTTTCAACACTTATCTTTGATATTGACCTCCCCTCGGTTGTATCTTCCCCTATGCATTGCATGATTTCATCATCTTTGTACTAGGGCTCTTGGGCAAGTGAACAATTTCTCCATGAAGAAGGACATTGTACAAGTGACACTTGTTGCATGAGCATTCTTCAACATGTATCATACTATGCATCCCATTGTGCAAAGCACCACTGAACGGATCCTAAAATGTTTCCACTGGTGGATTACACCACCATTCTTTTTCACATGATACTCCACCTTTCCCTTGTCATCACTATTCTTGAGTGGTTGGATAAGCTTGTATTGTTTTGTGATGTGTTGGGTGTACCATCCCTACTTCCATCTTTTCGGTCACTGTTACTTAATCGGCTGCCACCCCCTAAAATTAACTTTTCACAAAAAAGAAAAAAAAGTTTAATGTGGTTCTATACGCTTTTTTAGGGCTTGGTAAGCCACTGGATGCACCCTTTGTCCGATGCCCTATCCTCTTTGTCAGGCTTGCTAGGTCATCGGACAGCCAATGAGTACCCTTTGTTTGATGCCTTGTTCTCTTTGGGGTGACTACTTGGACTCCCTTGGTAAGATAACCATCACCTCTGTAGCCTTGGTAGGCCACTGGGCAGCTGACGTGCATCCTTTGTTCGATGCCTTGGCTGCTTTGGGGTGCGACTCCTTGGGGTAAACATTACTGGCCTTTTCTTTAGACTCAGTTTTGGGCTTGAGAGAGGTTGTTGAGCTAAAACATGCTTTATAGCTGATTAGCATTTTTAAATAATCCCAAAACACACTTAATTAATGAAAAACACAAATTTGGTGCATGGTTCAAGAGAGTTTCAGTGGTCCTTCCAAGACCCTAATTTTTTGGGGGTGCAGCCTCATCTCTTCCGTGTAGGTTTCTCACCCTTGTGTGCATATCTCAGCCGTTAGTCTCCCATCACATGGTAGTCCAACCTTCGCGACTGCTGTCATCACCTCATTTGCTCCTCTACTACGGCTTTCTACCATTACGTTTTATTGTCGTGTTTTACTGTGGCATTCTATTGCGGCGTTCTACTACTGCGTTCTACTGCTACGTTTTGTTACTTTGCCCACATCATCAGGCATCATCCTCTGTAGTTGCCTTAGTCTCCTTATATTCTGGTGACCAACATTTGGTATTTCTCTCACTCTGTCACTCCGACTGGTGGTCACAACACTTGGGATGTCTCCAGTGGATGTCACTCTCCGACACTTCATTGCTCTGCCCTTGGGCATTCTATACATTCTTACATTCATTTACAACATTTATTCACTTCAGAGTTTCCTCTCTTTGTGCTTGTCTCTGTGTTTGAGTTTTTGCGTTTTGCATTTTGTGTTTTGCGTTTAGGGTTTGAGTTTTTTTATTGTCTTTGTCTCAGTCTTTGTGTTTCAGTCTTGGTCATACATGCTATGTTTCTTAAGTGCAAACCCTAGCATAAGTTTATAGAATGCAGTGATGGAAGTGTGGAAAACTGCTGTAACAGACTGCTGAACACAAGAGAGAATAGAAACACTGCAAAAGAAAAGAAAAGAAAAGAACATTGCACAAAGAACTCAGATTTAAAAAGATCCTCGGGAAATGGAATCCATATACCAAGATATGAGACACTACAGAACCAATGTGAGTCACCTGTTGTGAAGGCATTGGCACCTACTCCTCCCTCTCCACTAGAACCTGACAGATGATGAATGATGATTGTGGAGGAGGAGCCTGAAATAAATCGGCAAAAATAATGCCATAAATGACAGCAGGTCGGCCAGCACAAAATGCCCAAAATAGACATCATAAAATGCTAGATAAAATGCCTATAGAATCTAGGAAATATATTGATGCCCTAGCCCTCTAAATCACATGCATAGACTCAACCATGAACTGACATATCTGCTAACATTGCCTAGCTGATCGACGTCTTTCTTGCTTTTCACAGGCAGTTTATGCTCTGCTTGGCCTGATAAACCTGTGTTTTGCTGTTTGATGCTTGGAAATCCTGCCAAAGTTGTGGAGCTGCATTTTTCTGTTTTCAAGGTGCTGGTGGCTGCAGTTTTCCTGTTCATTGTGCTGGTTGCTCTGTTTTCTGGTGGACATCTGCTCTATGCAGTGAGAAATCTTCTGTTTCTATGGTGTGGACAGCCTTCCTTATGACCTGGAGTTACTGAGTTTGCTGGACGGCCACCTACTCATCTCAAGTATTCGCAGCACATAGAGGTATTTCTTTGTGAGTTCTCAGCATCATGGACTTCAAGCTTGATGCATCTTCTTCTTCCACCTCTATTTCTTGGCCTGCAATGGTGGCCATGAGGACAAAGCTTCATTTCAATTTGCTTGCAGCAGCCCTGTATTCTTTGCAGAAGGTCAAGGCTATTAGTTTTGCACATATCATGGGTTTAGATGCTCTTTAGTGGGGACTTTATTGTGCATTTAATTGGGTATTTCAGTGGGTGGCTGGATGGGATATCTATCTGTCAGAGTGCAGCGATGCAGAAGTGTGGGACCAAGACTGAGAGAGAGTGAACACAGAGAGAAGAGAGAGAGAGAGAGAGGAGATAGTGAAACACAAAAAGTCTGCAGTGTAGAATGCTGTATAGGAATGCAGAAATATACATGGGTGCAGAGAGAATATCTGCGTATGTTTTCGCCTTGAGGACCTCGATCTCCATCAGCCTGCGTGTTGTCAATCACCAGCAGGCTGTCTCTTCCAGATGCCAGATGTGTGTGTCCAAGTGCTGGACAGGACTGCCATAAATAGCAGAGGAAAAATACCACAAAAATGACCAGAAGCAGGTTGGCTGCAATTAATGCAGCCGACTGCATAAAATAGTCCAACTGCCGCTGTACCTGACCAACTGTGCTGATGTGGCAACTGTCCGACTGGTCTATCCGTACTGCACCTGCTGACGTGGCTCCTGCGACTGCTTACGTGGCACTTTGGCCGTACTGCTTTGCACACTGCTGTCCAGGGAATGATATCTCTAACACCCCCTCTCAGATCCTAGACAGGTTAGAAGCCTGAGGGATCTGGCATGTCTCCGAAGAAGAGCCTGGGGAAGTGCCTTCGTGAACAAATCTACAAGATTATCCTCCGTCTTGCAGTACTCCACATCAATGGTCCCACCTAGAAGCTTCTCACGAATGAAGTGATATTGGATCTCAATGTGCTTTGTTCGGGCATGGAATACAGGATTCCGTACCAAGGCAATGCAACTCTCATTGTCGCACTGCAGAAGAGTAGGACGAGTTTGGGGGCAGCCAAGCTCCTCCAACAATTTCCGAAGCCACACAGTCTCACATGTGGTAGAAGATGCGACTCAATACTCCGCCTCAGTAGAAGAAATGGCTAATGTGGGCTGTTTCTTACTACTCCAAGAGATAACACCTATACCCAGGGTAAAACAGTAGCCTGTAGTAGACTGCCGATGGTCCACATCGCCAGCCCAATCTGAGTCACTCCAACTTGCAAGAACAAGATTGGAAGCATCTGTACCTACTGGATAAGAAATCCCTAAGTCAGAGGTCCCCCCCAAATACCGAAGAATCCTCAGGGTAGCCTACCAATGCACATGTTTGGGTTCACTCATGAACCGCGCCAAAAGACCCGCAACAAAACAAAGATCAACACGAGTGTTGAGTAGCCAAATCAAGGATCCAATTAACTGATGGTAGCGGGAAGTATCTGTTAAGGGAGAATTTGAGTGTGAAGGGATATTCCAGTTCGGATCCATAGGAGTAGAAATGGTCCGACAAGTCTCCATCTCAAATGTCACCAAGAGCTCTTAAATGTATCTTTGCTGAGAGATGAAAATCCCCCTCTGAAACTGATAAATCTCGTGACCCAAGAAGAAATGAAGAAGCCCCAAATCTGTCATCTCGAACGTCTGATGTAAAGCTATCTTGGTTGCTTTGACCTTTTGTGTACGGTCACCTGTAAGAATTAAATCATCAACATACAATACAAACAACACACGACCAGCCTCGAAAGTGTGCAAATAAAGCTGCAGATCGGCCTTGGAGCGCTGATATCCCAACTTTGACCGAAGAAATGAGTTGATCTTCTCGTTTCATGCACACGGAGCCTGTTTGAGGCCATACAAGGCCTTTTTCAACATGTAAACTTTCCCATCCGAGGATCCAAAGCCAGGAGGTTGCTCTACATAGATCTCCTCTTGCAAGTCACCATTGAGAAAGGTGGACTTCATATCCAACTGATAGACATGCCATCTCCTATAGCTAGCTAAGGCAAGAACAGCTCGAATAGTTGCCATAGGAGTAGTAGGGGCAAAAGTATCATGGAAGTCAATGCCTGGGCGCTGAGCAAAACCTTTGGCAACAAGACGAGCCTTGTGCTTGTCCAAAGAACCATCGCTAAGGTACTTGGTCTTAAAGACCCACTTGACGCCAATCACCTTCTTGTGAGAGGGGCGAGGCATAAGGTACCAAGTGTCATTCCTCTCAATAGTCTCCAACTCGGTTTCCATAGCCTTCCACCAATGGTTAGACTGCAAAGTCTCCTTTATTGAAGTGGGCTCTTGATCTTGCATAACATGGGCCATCAAACAATAGTTAGAGCAAACAAGCTCCGTAGAATGTGTATGGTTCCTCCATGACCTCCACGGTCTATCCTGCTATTCCCACTCCTCAGGAACCCCCTCGATCCTTGAATCTCGAAGTGTGTCACGGGCCCAATGAGGAGGAGGCTGGATCTTGCCTTGTTGCTCTCCATCTGCTGAAGACTCAGGTACATCCATCGGTGGAAGCTCCACTGGGGTGGCCGGTGGAAGGGAAGACTCTGAATCAGAAGAAGAATTTTCATCAAGAGGCTCTGGCTCCAAAGGAACTGTCTTGGGAGCCCAACTCTTCCCTAGATCTCCAAGGACGGGGTTCTCCTCAAACCCCTTTGTGGTCGGAACTTCCACGAACCACACATCTTGGCTCTTGTAGATACCCCGCTTGATGGGATCAAATAGACGATAACCTTGGGACTGGGAGCTGTAGCCAATAAAAACCTGTCATTAGGAAGCTGCCTCGAACTTGTCACGTTGTGTCTTCAGGATGTACACATAGGCGTCACACCCAAAGATCCTAAAATAAGAGACATCATGCTTAGTCCCAAAGTAAGCCTCAAAAGGTGTCATCCTGTCAATGGCCGAAGTGGAAGATCGATTGAGGATGTGAACTGCGGTAGCCAGTGCCTCAGCCCATAGAAACTGAGATGTCTGTCGGTGCTCCATCATGGTGTGCGCCATCTCGATCACACTTCGGTTCTTCCACTCCAAAATGCCATTCTCTTGAGGAGTGTTGGTGTTAGCAAACTCTTGGTGAATGCCCCTATTTGTACTAAAACAAGCAAACTCATTAGACACAAATTCACCACCCTTGTGTAAGCGCAAAGTCTTCAGTCGCCAGTTAGATTGGTTCTCCTGAAAGAGAAGCCAATCTTTGAAGTGGGAGAAAGCCTTCAACTTCAACGTCAAGAAATAGGCCCTTGTCATCTTGATGTAGTCATCTACGATCAACATGAAGTACAAGCTTCCCTTCAGGGACTCCGTCCTCATCAGGCCACAAAGATTTGTGGATACAAGTTGCATAGGCGAAATAGATTGCTTCGAAACTTTGTTGGGAATCGCATCTCGATGTAGTTTCCTATGAATGCAGGAGACACATGGTTGTTGGCTCACCACTATGTTTGGCAAACCTCGGACAAACGATCCTCGTGACGCCTTTCGAAAGTACTCATAGTTCAGGTGGCCAAACCGAGCGTGCCATAGCTCGGACTTTGTCTGAGAGGTAAGAAGAAGAGAGGTAAGAGCTGTAGAAGACTTCAATTTGTAGATGCCGTTCTTCTCATATCCTGAAGAAAGAACCTTCCTTGATCCACTATCAAGAACCCGAACAGCATCATTGTCAAACTCCACCAAGAGGCCAAGAGAACAAATCTTATGGACCAAAAGCAAATGGTACCCCAAGCTTGGCACATGCAACACCTCGACAGTGTGGGTATTACCACGTCCATCTGGAATCAGCTACATCTCACCCTGCGCAGCAATAGACTCAGAAGAGCTGTCTCCAATGAGAATCTATCCATGCGAAGGTCACAAATGTGCAATACCAACGGGAGAGGGAGTCATGTGCTGTGAGGCACCACTGTCCACGATCCACCCTCCAGCCTGGGGAGCTGTCATCGCAGCATTCGAAGTCTTCGGTGTAGGGTCCTCAATGACCACTAAGTGTAGAAAAGCAGCTGATGAGGGTGCAGCCACCGCTCTAGAATCCTTCGGGTCCTTCTTGGTATCCTTCTTGTCTTTGTCGGGGCAATCCTTCTTCAAATGACTGGTCTTACCACAAATATGGCAAGTCGGTTTTTTCTCCTTATCCTTCTTGGATTTGTTGTCCTCCTTCTTTTGGTTCTTTCCCTTCTTCTGAGAGGCTTGACCAACCAAAGCCTTCGATTTGGAAGCATTTTGTCCCTTCAACTGTTCCTCTTGGTCCAAGACCACAGGAACCAGCTCTTCCCACCGAAGAGTCGACTTCCGCCCGGATGCAATAAGAGCAGAATAAAAAGTACCGAATCATGGCGGCAACTGGGACAAGAAAGTGATCGCCATGTCTTCGGAGGAAATAGGCTTTCCCGCATTTTGAACCTGCATCTGAAGCGACTGAAGCTTGTTGATGTGTTTCCGAAGCGAAGAAGACTTATTCACGGACAAGGTCCGCATTTGCACCTCCAAAGAGATCCTCTTCATCAGGGTCACCCGGTTATACACTTGGTCGAGCTCCATCCATATCTCTCTAGCCACTATCAAGTGCTTGATGTGAGCTATCACATCTGTAGTACAAGACAGAAAAAGAAAAGAACGAATCCTAGCATTTAGTTTGTACCAATGAGACTAGGCCTTGATCAACTCTGCACGAGTATTGGAAGAGAGTTTGGACTCATCTCTTATCGAGGGCCGATTAATCTCCTCCATCACAAGCTCCGCCAAATCATAAGACTCTAGAATGGCCAACATCATCACGCGCCAAATGCGGTAATTGTCACCATCAAGCTTCTGATCTGATGGAAGAGCCGGTAGGACAGGCACTTTCCTGTCCATGATCTCTTGGAACTCCTAGTCAGTCTCTATAGACATGTTAAAATCAGCCCCCCCTCTGACTGTGTAAACGCAGCTTGTTAGGGCTCTTTCCTCTGCTACCCAAAGCTTCTTTAGCCGCCGGAGGCGATGAAAAGGTAAAATCTGCAGTGGAAGGCCTAAAACACAGCCTTCCACCCATTCAAATAGCAACAGCCTGCAACAAATTCACCAATTGGACTCCTTCCCCACATGCCCACACTTGCTTCAGCCTTGTTCTGATGCGCAGCCCTTCCGCTCGCCCTCGAATGCTGAAAACACAGCCTTGTGTCGCACTGAAATCTCCTTTTCAGGTAGGTTCTTCAATCAGTCAGTCCAATTTCACCGCTCTGATACCATGTTAGAGTGCAGCGATGCGGAAGCGTGGGACCAAGACAGAGAGAGTGAACATAGAGAGGAGAGAGAGAGAGGAGACAGTGAAACACAGAAAATTTGCAGTGTAGAATGCTGTACAGGAATGCAGAAATATACACGGGTGCAGAGAGAATATCTGCGTATGTCCTTGAGGACCTCTATCTCCATCAGCCCGCGTGCTGTCAGTCACCAGCAGGCTGTCTCTGTCAGATGTCAGATGTGTGTGTCCAAGTGCTGGACAGGAGTGCTATAAATAGCAGAGGAAAAATACCACAAAATTAACCAGAAGCATAAAACAGTCCGACTGCTGCTGTACCTGACCAAACTGTGCTGATGTGGCAACTGTCTGACTGGTCTGTCTGTACTGCACCTGCTGACGTGGCTCCTGTGACTGCTGACATGGCACTGTGGCGGTACTGCTCTGCACACTGCTGTCCAGGGAATGATATCTCTAACACTATCAGTGTGGGTGGTTGCATTTTAGTGGCCAACCTGATTTCTTGTGGTTGCGTGTATGCTGGCCAAGCCGATCATCATTCTGACAGCACTCTTGCTTATTTATAGGCATTCCTACTGCTCTTTTGTCTTGTATCGCATCACACTTGCTTCCCTGGAGAGTTGGACTGGAGGCATTGCTGCTGGTCACCTGAGTGTTGGTTATCTTGGTGGTATTGTACTTTGTTCTCATGCTTTCTTTATGGATTGCATTACCTGTTCATGAGTTCTCTCCTCGTTCACTGTTCTCTTCTTTTCTTTGAGTGCACTGTTCATTATGTTGTGTTTCGTGCCTTGGTGTTTATTGCTTTTGCACTGTTTTTGTGGATATGTTGCAGCTTACTCTTATTAATGGGTATCGGTCTATTAAATGTGTGGCCTTTGTAATACCCAAAGAAGGCGTAAAGCTTAAATTGGATGTTCCTTTCAAATTTCGAGGTCGAAGTGTTTGTCCTGGTCTAAAAGCAGGTATATCCATTATATACAGTAACTAATGCAGTAAGTGCCAGCTGTAGTCTATATTGAAGGGTCTATTTATGTGCTCTTGTTCTTGTTTTTGCAGGAGGAACTTTGGTCGTATACAGGAAGTCTGTGCAATGCTATTGTCTTTTTGAAGAGATGCCTTCCTTCATAGAAGTGGATGTTAGCAAGCTCAAGATTGGTGATAGTATTCGCCTTGAACATCTTGATGTGGATTTACAATTTCAGGGCCAGGCCCGTAGCACTATATGCGAGATCATTTGGAGGGAAGCTTAGTGCTTGTCTGTATGTGCACTATATCCAGGCCTTGACTAACTTGGAAATGGTTGAAGATCTTTAGGCTATCTATGAATGAGGGAAGCAATGGACAGATGGCATCACACATGGTTCACACACATACAGTTTATATTTGTACATGTATGAGTATTATCCTCATTGTATGGTGAGAGTGTCACCTCTCTTGTGCGAGTGCTTAGTGACAGATTGAAGTTTGGGTGTCTCTCCTGTCTCTAGTTTCACATTGTATCAGAGCCTCATTTGAGCTCTATGATATGTGTAATGAGATGCACATTCAAAGTTAACGGTACAACTTGCTCTATGAGGAGTCCAAAAGATATGGAACCCAACATTAGACAAATTAAGAGATACTCCAATATTCATGGTATGATGTAAAACTGGTATTGCATTTTTGACTCAAATAATGTTGTTGTGGTTGGGTAGATTAGATTGGAGAAGCCCAATTGTGTTGCTGCTGCAGGAGGTGTTGGTGATTAAATGTTCAAGTGGACAAGCATCAGTGCTATCTAGGAAGTGCATACTGAAGCATGCATAATCAGAGCTTGGAAAGCAGCATTTGTGGAGAGAGGCCTCTTGGAGAAGCAAAACTAGGTGCAGAAGCAAAACTAGGCAGATATTCATAAATGGTGGGTAACATGCAGCTGAAAAGGGTTACAGTCTTAGTGCAGAGCTGCACGCACTGACATTAAATAGCTGAGGCTACTGGTCTTCATAGGAACTTGTCAAAAAGAAGTCAAAGCTTATTAATAACAGTACTTGACTTGCCCATACAGTAGCAACAGATCTGCAAAGCTCATCCCAGGGTCTGCAGTAAAGTTTCAAATGTAGGTTTTTTCTTTAACGGTTCTAGGTGTTTTAGATGGTTCTATGCCTTCTTCTACCACGTTTTAGCTTTGTACTTTGGACCTGTTACATAAAGGCCTACTTCACTATTCTTAGGATCTTTACATCTTGGTGATAATCTTTTCGATACACCAATTTGGAGAGCTGTTGCTTCTGCTATCCACCATGGCTAGGAAGGTGCACTCCCTGGCATGGGTACCTTGGGTAGCTTAGTATCATTCTCATGGTTAGCCATTTAAGGCCATTGTTGGTATGCTCTCAATTCATTCTAGTTCGTTTTCAGTTATTTCTCTATTTCGAAGTTGTCTCAGTTTTGCTATTGCTCCATTGAGCTGGTATTAAAGCTTTCATGTCAGGTCTTGAGATCTTGGTTTGGAAATCATTTAGAAGGTTGAAATTTCCAACAATCGATGCAGGTTTGCAATGTCGTTGAAGACCTTGCACAATGCCCAGTTTTAGTCTGTGCTCTAGACTGATCATGAAGAATACCAGGCCTTGGAGAAAAACCGTTTTGACATACCATCTGTATGAACCCTACAGAAGATTCCTGCACTAGTAAAACTTTCAACAATAGTGATCGTTTGCCTTTTGAAAGGTGGAAAGCACAAACAAACTACTTTTTATATGTCCAACCTATCAGTAATTTCTCTGCAGCATTACGTGGTGCTGTTATTCTTGAGATTTACCAAAAAAGAAAAGGAGGGTCTGCTGTGGGCACATGCCTAGTAATATTTGTTTGTGAGACATAATAAAGTAAATTCACATCGTTGGTCTTTGCAAATGAGTTGTGCTATACATTTGATTAAGAAAAGAGTCATCAAATACTGTGATACCTTATTCATTTTGATTTATGGTTTGTAACGCTCCTCATCAAATATTTCTTAAAGCAATAACATTTGGAAGGTGTAAGGCATTCTATAAGGTCGTTCATTTTGTTTTTTGCGACAAAATCTTGGAAATTTTCAAGGAAAACCTCTTCCTTTTGATAGAAATAGCAATTGTGGCTAATTGCAATTGATGATTTATACTATCCAACGAAGCATATGATTGTAAGGTGAACACCTTCCCATTTGTTTAGTTTTGGAGACAACACTATTTATAAACATGTAAAGAACTTTATTTTGACTATGTTTTAGACCAATTGTGCAAAGCAAGCGCTCCTAAGGTGAAAATTATTCTTCATTATTGATTCTCAAGGTAAAGTAATGGTTTAGGCAATCATACAAAAACAAGCGATACTAAGGTGAAATGTTTCTAGTATGGATTTGATCTTGATGTGAATAGTAGGTGTTGGGTGATGTGAAGCATTCTTATCATTCTACTAAAAATCAAAGAGAAGATTGGTTAATAATCATGTATTTAAAAAAAGTCATTGGAAAGAGAGGACATGGAGAGAAAAATAAAAAAAGAAAGCTATATTAATGCCTACAAAAGTCTAAATCAGCCAATGAGAACAAAATGTTACATCTTATAAGTCAGGGAAATCTTCAAGTTGCAAAATATATGTTATCTAATGCTATGACTAACTAAATGGAAAATAAATAACAAACAATACATGTTTGATGAGTACAAAATGATGTTTAGGTCAGACACAATGTGGAATTGCTTAGAAGGCACTCTCATCCCAATATATCTCTCATGGGTCTATCTAACATAGAGAAGTTGAAGCGGTGAGGTATGGCCCCTTGATGACAATTTAATATCCTTTGTGTCTACTATTGCTATGTCATATAAGGATATGTAAAGAGTGTTAAGAGATCAACCAAAACTTTTCCTTTTTAAAGTTCAATTGTTTTGTTTATAAGAAAAAATGAAAATCCCTTCTCTTCATTAGGAAAAATAATGAAGGATGTTATTACTAAGGCCTTGTGGAGTGAGGAAAAAAAGTTGGGTGAAAGAGTATGGTGTATTAACCTCTTTACAGTGGAATTTGATTGTTTATCATTCTTGTTTGAACGTAAAAAGGTTTTCTTTTAAGTGTGCATTTTAGCATTTTGGTCATTATCAAGTGAATTCCCTTTGCCCAATCACTAGCCTCCTAATTTATTGTCTAGAAAGAAGTGTATGGTTCCTTCTTGTATGATGCAAGTTAGAGCTAATGTGGAAATCAAGGTTTTGTATTTTTTGCTTAATTGGAGCACAAGACAAAAAAGTAAAGAGACAATGTTTGGATTCTTTCATTAAGCATCAGTTTTTAGATTTTGAGCTAGTGCTGAAGACTTTGGAAAATATCACTATTAGATGAGATGTATGTACATATAATTTTCAAGTAATGCAATCAAATATGAAAAAGGGCCAGGTACGTAATTATTTACTTTTAAGGCCATCTGTGGTGAATACTGTCATGCAAAGACTCAATGGTAAAGTGATGAAAGTTTTGGGTGAACCTTCTTGTATCAAGGCTAGCTTCAAAGGCAAGGGAAAAGAGGTTATTTTTAATGAATTTAACAACATTTATATCGACTTGTCTATCTTGTAATGTTTAATGATTAGATTCTATGTTTTGGCTTTAAAAGAGGTTTAAGGAGTAGCCAGGTTTGTGATTAAAATTGATGAAAGTGAGATTTTAAAGTGTAAAAATTAGAGATAGTATTTATTACCTTGATGAGTAGAGCACTTTCATCAAGTCATTGTAGTAATTTAGTGTCGTTAGTGTTCAATCTGAATATAATATTTGGTGATTAGAAGCTTTTGAAGTAGATATAGAGGATTTTGATATACTATATTGGATAATTCAACGGACTTCAATACCAACAAGTAGGCGAAGAGCTACTTGTCTACTATAAGGTCAAATGGCACATAGTTGGTGACTTGAAAGGCACTTAAGTGTATGCACAATGTGTCAAAAGGAGCCAACTCTAGATGTCCCTATCTATATTGTATGTCTTTAGTTGTGTAGTTGAGCTTAAGCAATTGGAATAGAGTCATACATCAAATATCTGCACTCCAAATTTGTTTTAGATATTTCTTTGGTCAATGTTTATATTTGCACACACCATGCACTTTACATAATAATTGAAATGCTCATTTACATTTACATAGGGTTTGCTTGAAAATTAAAGCCCTTATTAGCTAGGGAAGATACTATAATAAAATTTAGCAAGTTTTATTTGCGGTTGGTTTGCATGGAGGCAATAATATTATTAGACCAAATTCTCAAAAGTCCAAGGATGGTAATTGTATCCCCAAAAGTCCATCTATTGGTGGGGTGAAGGTTAAAAGGTTCTTAGGGTTTCATGGAAAACTTGGCAAGGTAAACCTTAGAAATGAGGGCTCAATCATTAAATATAATCAATGGAAATCCCTACATAATGTAGTTAAGGATCATGCTAATAATGGACATGCTTGGAATAAAAAAGCCAAAGTTTGAGAAACTCTAAACAAAATCTTTTCTTATTGTGATAAAATTGATTAGAAAGATGATGGAATCAAAGAATTCAAATACCAATTGGACCTTTCCAAAAAGGCAATGATAGGAGTTTGGGGTAATCAATATCACTCACTATTGGTAGGAAGTTTGCATTGTTGTGTTTCTTCATTATTGAACTTTGACTTTTAATTAACTTTATTTTTCAAACAAATTGTACAACATATCTTAGACAACCATGCTATATATTTCATTAAATATGGAAGTCTATCTATCTGGTTAACCCAAAGCATGGAAGAATCACATTATCAAGCAAGACCAAGATACTTTAAATACATAAGACATGGAGGTCTCTTCCAAGCAAAGAGTTTATTAGAGGTCTTTTAATGGTTCTATATATAAATTTGGCACAAACTCAAGCTTAAAGACAACCACATCATGTTATATATCATCTTTGGCAAAAACCATGCAAATGCTTATCCAAAAAGAAAAAAGAGATATCTAAAGTCTTGTGCAATGGTTATAAATAAAGAGAAGGCAAAATATGGGTTTCAAGAAACACTTGACTCTTTGATATCTTTTAGTCTAATTTTGTTGCAAAGGAGTCTCTAGTTTCATCTCCATTTTATAAGGCCTCTACATTTCAAGAACTTCTATTTTTTATAGTCTAGAAGAAACTTCAAATATTTTGTATCTCCTACATGGAAGAGCAAATAGGAGCCAAGAACTCCAAAATATCCAGCTCTAGATCCACTAGAACTAGGTATGTACGTAGAAACTCTTATAGCTTCTTCATTCTTCACCAAAGTTATTTTCTCCACATCTCTATTGAAAACTTGAGATCCAATGACTTTGAAAATAGCTTTTAATGCCATCAATGTTTAACTTGAAGAGCTTGATAATATATTGTAATAAATTATATTAGTTTGATTATTTAAGCTTTCAATATAGTGGCCAAGGTCTTCACTTTTCCCAAGCTTTAGTGGCATGGAGCCCTTGACACTTCCAAGCAAGTTATGAGGGTCTTTAATTTCAATCTGCATAACACTTGTCAATAGATGAAAATCTTAAAGTCACTTGTCCAGTATGCACAACAAAACTCTAGCATTAAGCCTAATGAAAATCTCAAAAATATCTTTCAAGCCTTCGTGTTTCCATCATATTCAAGAAGGCTCTCTATAAAAATTTATTGAGTTCTTTGGCTTGTCCTTTCATGGAAGCTTTTGTTTGTCGTTATACCCCATGTCTTCAATGCAAAATCTTTTTTGGACCTTTAAGAACTCTTTTTTTTTTTTGGTCACCCCCTTCTTTTCATACTCCATAATCTAATTAGTACATGAATGCAAAGCTATGGAGCTATCTTGGAAATTCTCCCCCTTAACATCTAGAGTTGCTAGTGGACACGATTCATAAATCCTTGTCAATCTTCCCCCATCTTGCAAGAATAGCTAAGGAGTAATCTTCTCTAGAATAAAAAAGGTGTTGAATATCATTGAGCAATACATGTCTTCTTTTGTTGATGAGGTAACTAGGAAATGTAGGGACACAATCAAGAGGGCCTTAAATCTTGTACCAATTGGTTCTGAACATCCTCTCGAAATATCTATGTTATCTTTTTAACCTCTTTATCTATGCATGCAACATCTTCTTCCTTCTTCTCTTGCACTTCATCTGAAGAAGAATCTTCTACACACTGAAGATACATAAGAAATCCTATGTCTTTTTCTATCAAAAGACACTATTGTTGATCCCTATGATAAGGGCATTTTGTTCCACACTTTCTGAATTCCTGATTATAATAAGATTTCACCTAGTAATAAGCAAAGTTGTTCTAGGAGCATTGATTGCTTGAATGACATCACTTTAATAAACATAATTGTCAATTGTAAGACTCTTTGATGTCTAGTATAATATTCCTTGTACACATGAAGTTTATCTTCAAGATCTTCCAAGAGCTCTTACAAATCAAAAGGAACATATAGCATATCCATAATGTCGTTAAACTTGGATAAGTCTCTTGTCTGAAGAAAATCAAAGAGTATATCATCACTTATATCCTCTAATGCTTCCTCTTCCATTCCTTATAGAGAAAGCTTTCTTTTTGTCAGTCTTATCTGAATCCTCGTGAGAAAGTAAACATAGTACCTAGTCTTATGAAGAAGCACAAAAACTACACAAGAGAAACATTTTCTCTAAAGGACCACTTGTGTTTCATAAGATAAGTGATTGCCGATAGTAGTCACCACCAGCAACATATGGGTGAAACACAAAATCAAGTAAGATAAATAAGTGAACATAAACTTAAACTTGCAGTTCACAAGACAATTTTCATATAACATAGAAAGAGATGGTTTATTACCTATGTGGAAGATTGGATGCTATGATATTATGCTCATTGTGGAAAAGGTACACAAATATATGGAAATATACATCATAGTGCGGGAGGCTTGTGTTAAAGGTTGGTGGAGATATGGGAATATTGGGCATAAAAATAGTGAAAGTGTGTGTGAGAAGTTGCTTTAAATAGCTTCTCAAAGTAAGCATTCAAGAAGAGAGCCGTTCTATTTGGGCATAAAAATAGTAAAAGTGTGTGTGAGATTTTGCTTTACATAGCTTCTCAAAGTAAGCATTCAAGAAGAGAGCCGTTCTATTTGAAAATTGTACCAAAGAGGTTGGATGTTTTTAATCTTTTTTATTTTTCTTTTTTAAAGATTCACAAAGTGTCCCCTCTGTGGGAGCTTCTTGCTCGCGACTGCCAAGACCCACAGACCGCTTATTGTTTCAAGCATTTAAAGCCAAGTGTTATAGCTACCTCTCACATAGCTTTACATGCTCTCATACCTACGAGTGTAGTGAGCTTACCTCCATGCTTGATTGAGTTGCCTCCTCCCTCAAATGCTCCGGTAGCTCTACGATCTAAGGTGCAAGCTTAAGCAAGCTCGATCCTCAAGCTCCAAGATCCATGCTCCATTGCTACGCGCGAGACAAGAGAAGAGAAGAGAAGAGAAGAAGAAGAGAGGAGAAGATGGAGAGCTTCTCCACCATGGTCCCTTACCCTGACACACTCACTCCCTCACTCCTTCACACTCCCTCTCTCAAGCACAAGCACAAGCAAGCAAGCAAGCAAGAAGAAGAAAATGAGAGCTAGATTTGGCCACACACAAGAATGCACTTCTTCATTCACTTTTTGCTTTTTATACAAAATCCTAATCCCCTTTGGGCACCCATCCCTTTTTTACATGACTGGCCATTTTAACCTAGGTCCTCTTTTTCTATTTCCTTCCTATTTGCATTATGCTTTCACCTATGCCCACCGTCTACATTTACATATTACACAGGAGAGAGCCTGTCGCTCTTTTACAAGGATTTAGAATGTGCATTTTCTCTTTTGCACTTGCCCTAAACTTTTAAGGTTGTCCTTGTGCTTTTGGCATTTTTCCTCGTATTTCTTCAACTGAGTTGCCTTTTTTCACTTTGACTTATGTCTTTTTTATTTTATTTTTGCTTTTTTTGCATTGGGGCTAACATTACCCTCTCCTAGCCGAGTGCCAATCCCATGGCACTTGCTAGTGCTCGTTGATGAGGGCTCGGGTGGCTGAAGGGTTGTCATGTGGGTCGATAATGGGGCTTCGTGGAGATTGGCCATGGAGAAGAAGCATCACAAAATTGGATGAGAGATTGCAGAGGCCCATGATAGGTTTGAGTGGGTAGTGGGGGCCTTTGATGTTAGTGGTTGATCGTAGTTGTTAAGTGTACCTCAAAAAGATAAAGAAAGTGCACTACCTAGGGGTGTGTCTACCTCACTGCGTAGTACGGGATGTCCATGCAAGTGAAAAAAGGAGTTGTGTCGAACCTCATGGAATCTTGTGGTATTGTTCCACACTTGAGGACCCAGTTTGTGTACAAGGGGAGGTACTGTGGGTGTGACTTAGGGAGACAGGTCTACCGTAGGTGAGTGCAGAACTCCTAGGAGTGTCTTGCCCTTGATATGCCCTAAGTGTAAAGTGGGGGGATAGGAAGGGCAAGGGGTTTAGGCATGGAGCCGATTGACCAAGGCCACTGTGGACGCATCTAACTCAAGAACCATTAGGTGCAGTGTTTGTGGCGCTCTGATATTACATGGAAAAGCTCTTTGTTCTTTTCCTTTTCCTTTGTGTCAGTCTTTTATTTGTTTTCTCCTTTTTTATCTTTTTTCTTTGAGATACATTGGGAGGGAGCATACTAGGCATCATCTTGATGCTCTTCAATAGTTACGTTTCGAGGGGACCTAAGAGATTTTCCAAGGAATGCATGGCTTTGCATGTAGCCCTTTTGGTTAATCCTTACATTGAGAGGGGTATTAGAGAGGAAAGGATGATTACATTTTGAGAACGTGCTATCACTCATATCTTCTAAAGCTCATGCAAAAAGCTGGCAAGAGAGCAACCCTTAACATTAGGCGGGTCATTGCACAATTGTCTATCCCTACATTGATATCAAAATAGAGAGGTGGAAGAAGCTCTTCTTAGACTATTGGTTTTTGTTTTAGTAGAATTCACAAGAGGCAGAGGTAACTACAAGTGGTCTGGAAAGCAGGGTCGGGGCATGCCGCGAACTTGTCCAAAAAGTGGGTAATGGAAGGTCCAAGGTCTTGTGCTCCAAAGGTCAGGCATTCTTTAGGAGTGGCAGCATTGATGTTGTAGATCAAAGGGAAGTCGTATCCACCTTGCTTCCCTTGGTTAAAATTCACACCATGGTGTCTCGGGTAATCCATGTAGGTGAGGTCATTCCTTTCATATGGTAGCACATTGCAAAAAGCCATCCATGCCTCAAAATTAGTGTCCCATATTCTTCAGTGCTATTTAGGTTGGGCTTCATAGCCTTTGACCTTTCTTGGCTCTTCTGTGACCTTATCCTCTCAATACCTCGCATACTCTCTTCTCCATAGTGTGGGCTTTCTTGTCCTCTTGTCCAACCACTGCTTTCCTAGCCTCTTTGCGTCATGGATGGCTCCTTTAACCACTAGAGGGGTTAGCACTCGATTTAGGACAAAAGGGTAGAATAATTCAAATTCAAATGATGTGCACCTATTCTCCCACTGCTCCTACTGGTTTAATTCCAGTGCCCAATTGATAGGCAATTGTTCCTCGGTTTGTGACGTCTAAACATCGGGCATGTCTTGTGGTCTGGCATTAAACTTTCTCCTTGTGAAGTTAGCCAAGTCTCTACGTTTCCTTTTGGCCTCGACAATTCTTTCTGCACTGGTTGGATCTACAAAGCAAGCAAACAAGTTCAAACAAATTCCTTAACTTATCTTCACGTTAATCTTTGTCTCTTACCCATAGATGAGAAATTATGTGTCCCTTTTGTCCAACAGAAGCACCCGTTCCAAATTGCATGGCACCATAATTTCTATCCAATGATTATCTATAATAGGATCTTTTAACGCTATAGAGGTTAGGCTCATGGCAGTCTACAACTCCGTTCTGGACTAGGCAAGGGGTGTCCAGAGCTCCACTGACCCCAAGTGACCTAGGAGTGTGACAACTTCTGTGGTTGGCCTTTCACGACTCGACCTTTGGCCCATGAATCGAGCAGTGCTCTCTCGGGTTGAAATGCAAAAATACATTACTTACGACCGGTACCGCAGTTGGATTGGCAGTGATGCCCTCGCTCAAGGCTTCGTTGCTCATTGTGGGTTTGCCATCTACACATGACACTTTTCGCTTGGTGGCCATCCTTGGTCTTTTCCTCTTTAAGAGGCATTTGGCACAAGACTTCCATACCTTGTGCTCAATTTGTGGGGCCAATTGGGGAGAGAATCGATCTTGCGGGTGGAGGATAATCTCGCAAGCAATGAGGTATAAGTTTGCGGCCAACGGGGAAAAAAAGATGTGTGTGGCCACTCTCTTAAGAGGGGAAAAGAAAGAGTTTCACTCCCTCTCTCTCCCTCACTCACACACACACTCTCTTTTCCTCTTCTTATACCATGTCAAGAATTGCGTAGTGGGGGGACTTGCTTGAGCTACTACACCAAACACACACTATACACACAAGAGAAAGCTCACTCAAGAACACAAGAAGAGAGATGGAGGCCAAAAATTTTTCTTTCTAGTTTCTTCTTCTTCTTTCACACATAATAAAATGTACACAAAGTATAAATAAGATACAATATAAAAGAAAGTGGCCTACTAATCAAACAATACATAACTGACTATACTAATCTCGACTAGCACTATAACTATGCCAGTTGTTGTAGGTAGGTGTAACAAACCAAATATAATAAGTGATAAGTCAATGGCCATGTGAGGATCATAATGACCATTGACATGCTAAGTGTAGATGTGCAAACCCATCTAACTAGGCAATCCATCATTAATGTTTGCACATGCTGAGCTTGCTATCTCAACAACTAATATCCAATGAATAAGCTTTTTCAAGACTCATGAATATACAAGATACTTCAGTTTCTAACAATCAATTACATGACCAAGTGTAAAAGGTGAGGACCACCACGAAGAATGATATCAAAACCATGGTTAGCTTCTTCAGGAGGAGTAGGCCATCTCATACTTTGGCTATCCCATTGAGATTGGCAATAACTAAGGAAGCCATTTCCTGAACAAACTTACTAAACATCTTCTATCCATATTCTTGGTCTTGCACAGGACGTCTAGTCCCTACTATCCACAAGCAAATGGCAAACTAGGAGAAACTAATAAAATATTTATTAATATTTTGATAGAAATAATCAAAACTTCTAAATCCAACTAGGATAATACGCTCATGGTTGCATTTTGAGCTTATGATATAGCCTATAGCATAGCAACATGCCAAATGTCCTTCTAGCTGACTTAGAGGCCTATGCGATTATGATAGTTGATTGCCTTATCCCAAGTTATTATATTGCAGTTTAAGAGCACTAGGAAGGTACAAAATCTTGGACCAAATGCCTTAAGAACTTGAATGCATGATTGTGCATCATGATTTACACTAGTTGTTATTCTTGTAACAAATATTGCATCTAGTCTAGTCTCTTGAGCACAGTCTAGTGCTCCCATACATGATTACTTGCAACTCAGGTCTAACTTGCTGAGAAAGCCTAATAAAAGGTCTGGTTTGATAAACACGTTAAGTAGTGATCCTTTGAGAAAGGTGGCCTCATGCTACTATACTCATTAAAGGCCACAAAAAAAACTTAACTTTCAAGGCCTTGGATCCTACCGTGTCTTTATTATCAATATAGGACAAGCAATGTAAAGCTAGAGACCCTATTGAGAAAAGTATTGGTCACATCAATGGAAGCCTCATAAAATACTACTATGCTCTAGGACATTACTTGCATGAGTCACCCATGAAGGAACCTAATACCCTCATATGATCCATCATGGTGATCGAGTAGACTTGGTATAAACAAATGGAGCAACACACACAACTCACCCATCAACCCTCAATTAGTATTCTTCCCATGAACGTCAATATTTGAGTAGCTGCTATCAATAACCTAGGAATAGTGGATGGCATTATAATTCCACATGCTTACCTCTACATCCAATTGACTATATCCAAAGATATCACCGTTGATACACTCATTGACAAAGGTAGTGATTACAATACCCTTCCATACTATTATTGGCTAAAATTTGAAAGGTGGAGCAAAAGTGAGAGCATAAGAAAAAGCAAGAGCTATGGAGGTTCAAGAAAGAGAAAGCAAGATGGCATGTGGGAAGTTCAATAGTCACAATGTGAGACCTACCTTTCCTTATTCTATTGTCATAGAAAGAATAAAGAATAAAGTGATAGTGATGGATGACTACTACATGCAGTGTATAGGTGTGCTGGCATAGTGCACAAAATAAAATGTATGTGGTTAAGCATAAGTGGCATTTAACCCCCACAATAACTTTCCACTTAAAGGTGAATGTGCTTGTGTGTGGAGAAAACAAGAAAAAAGTGACAAAGTACAAGATGCATATATAAGTCAACAAGATGAGTAATAGACATTATCTCATCCTACACCAATCAACTTTCAAAGAAGGGTATACCATTTGAGTACATGCAAGATAAAGCTCCACCCTAGGAAATGCTCTTTGCTTTTCAACTCCTCTTGAATCAATCCATAATTTCCACTGAGAGTGAGAAGATTTGCATGATTCTCATCATTCGAGATATTGATGAGCACTATCTACTTGTTCTCAATCAACTCTTTGATGAAGCAATAATAGACCTCAATGTTCTTGCTTTTTACAAAAAAAAAAGATTATGTATCAACTGGATGGCAGTCAAAGAGTCCGAATGCAATGTAGGAGTCATAGTCATACCAAGGTTTGTAACCAGACAACTTAACCATAGGGCCGCCTTGTAAGCCTTAGTGGTTGCAATGTACTCAACCTTGGTAATAGACAAGGTCATACATGTCTACACCCTAGACATCCAAGAAATATAACCTCAAGAAAAGGTGAATACATAGCTAGAGGTGGACTTCCTATTGTCTGCATGTCCTATGTAATCAAAATCTATGTAGTCTACAACTTCAATATCCTAGCCACCATAATAATTATACATATCTATAATGCCCTTAAGGTATCTCATGATACTCTTCATGATGCTTGCCCAATGTCGCCAGTCAAGGGTCACCATATAAGGAGCCACAACTCCCACTACAAATGCTATGTCAAGACAAGTGGCTATCATGGCATACATCAAGCTACCCACTACATATGTATGCAAGATCTTGGACATCTCAACCTTCTCATCATGACTAGGGACAACCTACCTAACTAACCTTTACATGAGAAGATAGTAGGCCCACCACCTTGCATATGGAATCACTCAAGTACTCTATTGATGTATTCTTTTTGGGACAAGTAGAGAAGTTCCTTTAGAGTGATTGCATGTAATGTGCATACCAAGTATGTGAGAGGCATCCACCATGTCCTTAATCTCAAGGCTCTTCTTGAGGTGAATATTCAAGCCATCCAACTCATCATGAATACTCCCAATAATCAACATGTCATCATCATATACTACCAAAATAATAAGGCTACCATCATGGGCCTTCTTCATGTAAAGACACAAATCCATAGCACTGCACACGAATAACATTGTGAATGCATAAAAGCATCAAACCTATGGTAGCATTCCCTAGGTTCATGCTTAAGTCTCCATAGAGACTCTTTCTCAACTTGCACACTAGCTGTGCTCTTTTTTGCAAAGCCCTTAGTGCATATAAATATCATCATGCAGGTTCCCATGCAAGGAAGTCGTTTTCACATCTCATCAAATTCAACTCCCTTTTCTTGTTTAAAACCCTTTTCTACTGGGTGAGCCTTGTAGGTTGGCTTAAGGTGATCAAGGGTGCTCTATAGCTTATACACCACTTGCATGGCAATGCATATTTACCATCTAGCAAGGAAACCAAGTCCCATGTATGCCTTTTTTGTAGTGAATCAAATGGTATGGCCCTCTCCCAAGAGTAACTATGAACTCTTTGCATAGCCTCCTCATATGTACATCATGTCCAATGGTCATAGATCGAAACATATGTTATGATTTGGGCACTGCGGTAGGTATCATGTAAACAATGAATAAAGAGGTATCTCATAAATGATGCATGTAGCAATTGTTGCAAACTCTATAGTGCCAAGGAGTACAGAGGCCTCATTTTTGTATAGAGCATAGGGGCTTGTTTTAAACTGTATAGTAAGCTACAATTTTTTTTCATACTTTCTATATGTCATTCTATATGCAAGCTAGATAAAGCATACTTTTGATATCTCCTGTAAACAAGTACACTATATGCAATGAGATGATGTGTTCTTTGTTTACCCTCTTAATTTTGGGGAGAGAGAGAGAGAGAGAGAGAGAGAGAGAGAGAGAGAGAGAGAGAGAGAGAGAGAGAGAGAGAGAGAGAGAGAGAGAGAGAGAGAGAGAGGGAGGGAGGGAGGGAGGGAGGGAGGGAGGGACTCTCAAGTTGAGACTTAGAATCAATCTAGGATTCCTTGAGAGTGATGGATTATTAAAAGTTGAGATGCAGAGTGATGGATTCTATTTCAAGCCTATGTATTATCTTCCCAATACTAGATGGGAGTAGTTTTGGAATAGGATAAGTAGTGAACCTTGTATTAAAGAGTGGAAATGCATTAGTTCAAGCACTATTTATGGTATGCAAAAACCTCGATTGGAAAATGGTTAGGTATCATTATAGTTTGGACATTTGAGTGGCTGCTATATAAGAGTGGGGTATCATATATTACCTATTGAGCTTAAAGTAAAATATGGATTTACAAAAATCTAAACTTGTCATACTAGGAAGTTCTTGAAATGGATTTCCCACTTATTAGTAAACCTAACATGGAAATGGTGTAGAGGATAATAGTTGAATCAAGAGGATAAGTATTTGTGGTATTGGCCAAATCAATCAGTCATAGTAGTATTTTTAGAATACTGGTTAGATGTAAACATGGAAATTGCCAAATTAGCATTAGAATGAGATAGAAGTTGTTGGAAGGATTTTGTACTTAGAGACTAATCTAAGATAGGGACAAGGAGAATTAGGGATTGATAAGAACTTGGGGCAACTAGAGGTCAATCTAATCCTCTCATTGACTATGCCTATCCACTGTTTTGTAAATATTGATAGAGTTATCTTATAAGTGATACTTCCAATCTCATTGTTGAGTATAGGCTATAAGGTTCATTTTTAGAGTTGTGAAACTTTAAATATGCTCTTGTAGCACCTAAATCCTTCAAGTCCAGAAGGTGTTTCCAAAGGGAGTGTCTAACATTTTTGAAAATGTACATAGGGTATCAAGAAGATGACTAATCTTTAATATTTCTAGTACTCCAAAGTATACATATTGGAATAGGTAGTGCCATTGATTTTTTGTTTGTTGTGTTACAACAATATTTGTCTTCCTCATTTCTTCTAAGACCTACTTATCAATCTATTGGAGGTCCCCTCCTCCAGTTTTTATACTAGTCCATGCAAGTCATTTTTGTAGGAAAATACCATCCTCAATCTTGCCATTGAAATGTGTCATGCTTTTGATTGTAGTATATGTTTTCTAGATTGAAATTGTTGACATTGAAGATATCTATTTTTCCTAGGCTTCTACTATTTTTTGAGCGCAACCAATGACTTTGTGATGGAGATGCCTTATAAACCTTGGTTGATAGACTTATATAAAGAATTTGATGTGTTAGAGAACTTTAGATAACCAATATTATCATATTCATATCTTCAACATCTTTAATCATGCACTTGATGCGGAGCCATAGGCCCATAGTCATGCATAGCTATAAATTAAGTAGCTCATTGCAACCCATGGACCTAATTCTTATCACTCAACCATAGCTATGCACTACCATTTTAATGACATAACTCAAATGAGCATGGTCATAAGGCAAGTTGTAGCCTCAAGCAACCATAGCCACCATAAATCACAAGACAAACCATATTCCATTTTCATAAGACAATTGTAGTCCTGAAATAGGTGTTTTTCAACAAGTGTTAGCCAAAGATATGAGAGATAGTGTAAAGTTCTACTTTACTATTTCCATGAGCCAAGCTTAATTACCACTAGGGGAGTTTTAAGGTCTTAAAAATGGCTTTTAGGATATAGAGAGAGCGTGCTCTAGACCAATGGGAGCAACGCCTCGGTAATAGAACTTCTATTTTTTTAAAAGAAAAAATATTTTATTAAAAACATGAATGTAATTTTATGATACATTTTTAATATGAATATCTACTTTTAACATCTTATAATTGTGATTATAACATGCTCTACATTAATGTCATAGGTTTTAGGCACTTTATGTTAATGATGTATCTGAAATCATGTGATGTTCATGTTTGTCTCCTTTGTTTTGTTCTTATCATCTTTGTCCTTCCTTTGTGGTAGCTTGTTTCTCTCTTTCTTACCTCTCTTTGCTTTCATTGGATATTCTTTAGAGCAGAAAATTACTATTATAACCATGTCACAGCTGAGTTCAAAGTGAAAAGGGATACTATTTTTGATGAGATGAGCAGTTGGTATGTATCTAGTGGTGATACATTAGATGATTATCATCATCATCGTAGTTATGTATAAAAAGAAAAGCAAGAAACATGTAGCCTTAGTGGACCAAAAATATCATCTGGTACTACATCTACAATTAGCCCTTGGTCTGGGAGACTAAGGAGTAGCCCCACATCTTCCGATGCATCTATAAGTGTTGCAAATAAAGACAAAGGAAAGAAGAAAGTGTCAAATGGTAATGATACATTTGCTAGTCATTCGGGGTTTGACAGAGATTCCAGTGGATTCGATGATGAGCTTAGTCTTCCTTCAATCAAGAAACTAGGTGTATAGAGAGCACATGGTAATGTAAAGGCTCCACTAAGTGATCCAATGGTACACAAGTCGATGAGTAGGGTCAAATACATTGTTAAAAATTTTGGTTTTGAAGATTATGCAGCTCACCATTATGCTTATATGGTAATGGTAGTTTGAGGATATTGAATACTATTGGTCATGCTCATTGGGATACAGTAATGGATGGGGAGATCATTGCATTAGAGGCCAATAAGACTTGTGATCTAGTACCATTGCCTAAGGCCAAGAAAGCTATTGACTGTAAATGGGTCTAAAAATCAAGCATAATATAGATGGTTCTACTAGTAGATATAAGGCTAGACTGGTTACAAAAAGCTATACGCAAACATATGGCATAGATTATGAGGAAACATTTAGTCCAGTTGCTAGGATGGCAACTGTTAAATGTGTGATTACTTTGGTAGAAGCCAAATGTTGGATTTTGTAGCAAATGGATGTACATAATACGTTCTTGTATGTTGAATTACAAGAAGAGGTGTATATGGAGTAGCCATTAGGTTATGAGGATTTGGAGTATACCACAAATGTGTACATGTTAAAGAATGCATTCTATTGGCTAAAGCAAGCACCTAGAGCATGGTCTGACAAGATCAGAGAGTCTTATCAACATTAGCTTTTATGTTTTTGATACTAATCACTCACTTTATGTGAGAAAGAGAGATGCAAGTTTGGTCATCATAGTCATGTATGTGGATGACTTGATTATTACAAGTGATAGCGATAGTGATAGTGATAGTGGGATTGATAAAGTTAAGAATATTTTGAAGAAGAAATTTGAGATAAAGGATTTGGGTGAGCTAAGGTACTTTCTTGGTATTGAGGTGATTAGACGTGCTAATGGTATATGGCTATACCAAAGGTAGTATAGCTTGGATATGTTGACTAAGTAGGGTATGATAGCGCGTAAGCCTCTTTTAGTATCATTGGAGCAAAATCTAATGTTAAGTTTTGATGTTGGAGATGAGATAGAGGACCCTACTATGTTCAGGAGGATAATAGAAAGTTTGATTCACATGACTATCACATGGCCAAACTTGAGCTATGCTATTGGCCTTGTTAGTCAGTTTATGGAGATGCTTAGAAAGCCTCATTTGGATACAATTAGATGCATATTGACGTATATGAAGTCCAATTTTCATTATGGGTACTAGCCTTTATAGTAGATAGGGCCATGCATTTCTGTACCCTGGACATCCAAGAAATAACACTTCCAACAAAAGTGAAGACATAGGTCAACGTGGACTTCCTACTATCTGCATGTCCTAAATAATTAGAGTTTGTATAGCCCATGACTCCAATGGAATCCAACCATGATTGCCGATAATTTATTATTACCTATAGACATGACATGATTTCTCCAATGCGAAACCACCAAAGATTCCCCAGGTATCACTTCACTAGATTGATAGTGAGTGCCTACTTAGCTGAAATATGATGGATTTATAGCCATTCACTATGCCTATATAGTCAAAGTGATACAGGAACCAGAACCCACTTCTTTTGAGCAAGCCATGGGAAAAGAAAAATGGGAGAAAGCCATGGATGAAGAAATGGATGCTTTGGAAGCAAATGCTACATGGGAATTGGTACCTTTGCCTAAAGATAAGAATGCAATTGGTTGTAAGTGGGTTTATAAGGTGAAGCACAATGCAGATGGTTCTGTAAACAGATACAAGGCAAGATTAGTAGTCAAGGGGTATGCACAAACATATGGCATTGATTATGAAGAAACATTCAGTCTGGTTGCAAGGATGGCAACCGTAAGAGCAGTCATTGCTATGGCTGCATCAAAGGGATGGTCTTTACATCAGATGGATGTAAAGAATGCCTTCTTGCATGGTGATTTGCAAGAAGAGGTCTATATGGAGCAGCCACCAGGTTATGTGCATGTTGTTCATCCTGAGTTTGTTTGCAGGTTAAAGAAAGCCTTGTATGGCTTGAAGCAAGCACCTAGAGCATGGTCTGACAAGATAGGGCAGTATCTTGTCATTATTGGCTTTCAGATTTCCAAGGCAGATTTCTCACTTTATGTGAGAAAAACAGAGAAATGTATTATGCTACTTGTCATTTATGTTGATGATTTGATTATGACAGGTGATAGTGATGAAGATATCCTTCATGTGAAAATGCTATTGAAGCAGAAGTTTGAGATGAAGGATTTGGGAGAGTTGCGTAATTTCTTGGGCATTGAGGTGATTAGATCACCAAGTGGGATATGGCTCTTGCAGAGGCAGTATGAATTGGACATGCTATCCAAATATAGGATGACAGGCTATAAGCCTATTTCAGTTTCTTTGGAGCAGAATGTGAAGCTGAGCGCAGATGCAGGTGAGCTTCTCGAAGACCCTACTATGTACAGACGCATAGTAGGAAGTTTGATTTATATGACTATTACCAGGCCAGATTTGAGCTATGCTATTGGATTGGTAAGTCAGTTTATGCAGGCTCCAAGGAAACCACATTTAGATGCGGCTAGACGCATACTCAGGTATGTGAAGTCCACATTGCAGTATGGACTATTTTATGAGACTGGGGTTCAGATACAGTTGCATGGATACACTGATACTGATTGGGCTAGTAGTATTTCTGATAGACGATCTACTAGTGGATATGTGTTCTCTTTTGGGATTGCTGCAATCACTTGGAGCAGCAAGAAACAACATACAGTTGCCTTGTCGAGCATAGAGGCTGAGTACAGGGGTGCAGCAATGCCTCATGTGAGGTAGCTTGGTTGCATAAGCTACTTTATGATATGCATCAGTCTACAGATGGGCCAGTTGTCATTTATTGTGACAACATGAGTAGTATACACTTGGCAAATAACCCAGTCTATCATGCTAGAACAAAGCACATTGAGGTGCATTATCACTATGTGCGAGAGAGAGTTTTACTAGGTCTTATTGATCTAGTTTATGTCAGCACAGAGGATCAGGTAGCTGACATATTCACGAAGGCATTGGGTGCAGAGAAGCTGCGCAAGTTCAGAGACCTGCTTGGTGTGCAGGAATTGGGATTGAGCTTGAGGGGGAGTGTTGAGATATCGAGCTCCACTCGTGATATGCCAGGGTGACCGTTATGCATTTATGTTACCGACTTGTTAGTTGCAGATGCGGTTGGTACACCGCCCATGAATAATAGCTAGATGACAACTATCCTTATCTACTCTAGTTCGTGGTTCAGTTAGTATGCCACCTTAGTTAGTTGAGTTTGGTTTGAGACCCATATATAGGGTTCTTCTATTTCTTTGTATGAGAGTTCTTTTTGGCTTACACAACTAAGAAGAGGAAAACTGTTTTCAGCCTCCACCTTCGTGTGTATTCCCCCATTGTGCAAGCAAGAAAGCTACAAGTGAGATTCCTTCCTTCTCTCCCACAATCTTGACAATTAGATGAAAAAAGAGAAGGATTTTACTCCAAAACATCATAAATTTATCTCTAAGTTATCCATGACATGGAAGGATAAATTTCCAAAGACTAAGCTCAAAACTTGGAAGAAGAGTGTAAAGAAAGTCTGGGGACTGAAGTCTAGGGACAACCACCCCTTCAGCTAAAATAAATCTACTTCTATGGAAAGTCCTAGCTAATAAGATTCCCACAAAAAGAGAGGCTTGCCAAAATCTTCACGAAATCTCCTATTTATGTACTATATCAAAGAGAATATACTCACAAATGAAAGAGAATCTATGAGTACAAGTCATCGGTATTAGGAGTGCAGAAAAAGTAAACAAGTCTCAAACAAGTTAAAGGGATGGATGCATGTAGCTAGTTTTGACTCGAATATAACACACAAAGTTATTTTTTCTAGAGATGTAGCAAGTCTAAATCAAGAATCTTTGAAGCTATGGAATCTACTTAGAGGAGTGACAATTGCATGGATATGGAGAGAAAGGAATGAAAGAGTATTTGTGAGGGTATCCAAATGGGAGTATAAGGTTGAGGATTGGCCATCCCTTAAAGCGACCATCTTGTCTTTCCTAAGATGTTTAAAACGAAGATAGCATATTTTCAAAGTGGCTTTGGCTTGTATGAAGAAAGTCTCTATGTAGCCATAACTAGTCTCAATTATTTTGCTCTTCAAGTTTTGGAGTTCCTTACTGAACTTGTAAATGCCCTTAGTTGAGAAGGACATGTAATTACTTTCATTCTAGTATCACATTATTTCATTAAAAAAATAGCATAGAGAATAACATTCACACAAGTCGTCCAAACAACATGCAATCCATTCATTCAATAGCATCTTGTGTATCAGCATTTCCAAACAATATGCAATCACTATAAGATACGGACCATATACCAACATTTAAAGCGACTAACTTATTCATCCAAAATTTTACCCCCTCTCTCGCTAAAATCATTGATATATACATCTCTACAAAATTATTGCTAAATGTATCACTATTTACATTGCTATATGCATCACAAATAGCAACACTCATAGTCATATGTGTAGAGTTATTTGTGATGCTAAAGTGGTGGCACGGGATGTAGCCTTGCCACTCTTCCAACCACGTGTGCTAAACAATGTTCCATAAACCATTTATAAATTGCATACATATGTTATTGAAACACATGCATTGTGAGATGCTAGAAAGAAAGGGTTTGTTGATTCAATTTCCAAATATGTAGAATATCGGCAATGACATCTCATAAAACTACATGGAGTGGTAGAGAGGAGAATCCAAAATAGACAAATGTATCAATAACTATTGCAAAATGCGAGCCCATACAAAGGATGAGAAATGTATCTAAGGAAGCCTTCATAGAAAGAGCCTACATGGAACATAGGCCCAAAAAAGGAAGGGATGTGTACTCCATGAATGCAAGTAACTACTATAGCTCCTCACCGTTTGAGAGCTTGTCCTGATGCAATGGAGCATCAAACAGACATCCAATTCTCTCGACAAGGTCAATATTACACCTTGCAATATAAAATAACCAAAGATCAATCCACGTTACATAATGCATTATAAAAAAACTAGAAATTGAAAACATGAAAACATGAAAGAGTCATGACTTACTAGACCACCACATGCATAACTCCATGACAAGATCTTGGCATAGCTTAGCATACTGTAATGTCCCCATTACTTTGTTTATTTTAATAAACAATGTGCGTATACATTCCAAAATTTAATTTATGTTGAAAACAAAATGGTCGAGATTGCACATTTTTAAAACTAGCTCTAACTATGAAGATAATTTAAGGAAGGCTTGGGAAACCCTCACAAGACAAGCTTATTATAACTATGTTTGTAGTATAGAACAATAAAAAAGAACTAGCCTAGTGGATAGTCACTTGGTAGTTAAGTGCTCCCTCCCTCTATCTCTCTATTTTTCTCTCTTCCCCCTCTCTCTCCCTTTGTAAACTCTCGTACGAACAAGGTGGAAATTTTGAAAAATCTAAAGCAAAACACAAGGCCAAGGCAAAAGTGAAACGGAAGATGAAGGCGCACAAAGGAAAATCTGAAAACAAGAAAGTGCAAAGAAGTCCTAAATCAAGGAGAAAGGTGCACAAGAAAAAAGCACAAGTCAATACTTTTGTAAAAGAACGCATGACACACCATGATTTATTTTGTAAAAGAGTGCCGACCTCTCACCTGTGCAAATTGTAAAGGTAGACGAGTAGTAGAAAGGAAGCTAGGAAGATAGGAGGACAATGGAAAAAGAAGGGCCTACTAGGCCATGGCCAGCCATGTAAAAAGGGAATGACCACCCAAGGGAAAGAGGGCATGTATATAAGCCAAAAAGTTAATGGAAATTCTCATTCTTGGTGTGTGGCAAAAAGCTTCTTCTTCTTCTTCTCTTCTTCTTCTTGCCTTCTTGTGTGTGCTTGAGTGAGGGAGTGTGAGAGAGTGAGGGAATAAGTGTATGAGAGTGAGGGATCGAGGAGAAGAAGCTCCCCACCTCCTCTCTTCATCTTCTTCTCTTCTCTTCTCTTCTCTTGCCTCGCGCAGCTATGGAGGATGGAGCTTGGTGGAGAGGGATTGAGGTTGCTTACGTTGAGGATCGTGGAGCTACCGGTGTGCACACAGGAGAGGAGGGTACTCGATCAGGCACATCAAGGTAAGCTCACTACACCCCATAGGTAGGGAGAGCACATTGGCTATGTGAGAGGTAGCCATGGCCGCTCGGCTTGAAACACTTGACCAATAAGTGGTCCGTAGGTCTTAGGGGTTGAGCAAGAGAGCTCCCTTCATTTTGGTTCCGTTGTCGTGGGACCAACAGATTCGAGCCTTGAGCATCGGTGCTTCAAATCGAGCATGGAAGTAGGGTTTCATCCCCGAACCTATGCTTCAAGTAGATAGGAGATTTAGGCATTTTAATCTTTGAAAGAAGTAAGTATTTTGGGTTTTTGATGTGTAGATGAGTAGGTTGATTCAGCCCAAGCATTGTCGTGATTTTTGTTTGCATTAAGGTAGGATAGGACCAAAAGATTCTGAGAAAACAGTAGGGTTTTGCTGTTGTAAACATGGCACAACTAGGAAAAGAGCTGGGAAAAGATGGGGCTTTCAAGCCTAATGACTAAGGAGGGTGAGTTGGGAGGTAAGGACCAAGTAAGACAGGATCCTAAAACCCCAAGGATAGGGGAAAAGAGCTCATTTCTGCACACACTAGGTGAAAGAGAGAGCTTGAGAGAGAGAGAGAGAGAGAGAGAGAGTTGTAGGTCAAAGAAGAGATCACGCCCTTTGATTTGGAGTTTTTCGACCACAACAAGTAGATACAAACCTTTCTTGTTGTGTATTTGCTTGATCTGGAAAGTCTCAAGCTATGTCGTGAGCTACAGGACCCAGAACGATTGATCATGCTATGAACTATTTTTCCACCGATACAATCAAACCAACCCACAGGGGTCCGACTCTCAAAGTCGAACTGTCGGATGGTACAATTATCGAAGTTGAACCATGCAACTGGTCCAATCGGTGGACCACCCATCAATTGGGACCCACGTGGTCTGATCATTTCCCCTATCCAATCGGACATCCACCTTTTTGGACAAAACTTCAATCAGACCCAAAAAAAACTCAAGTCAGACTAGCCCGATCCGATCGAACGATCCAATTGGACACGCCAGACTCGGACGTACGACTCCCAAAATCGGACCACCCAGAATTGGACAGTGTTTGATTCTGAGAATCACACAAGTTGGGGAAAAGATAAAAAACTAGGAATAGGACCACCTCCCCAGGTTAGGACCTATTGGGACACATTCCCAAACATCCTTAGATGCCCAATCCGGCTCGTAGAAGCCAAAAATGGAGAAAACCACTACTTTGCAACCTAGAAGCGACCTCTCACACCCTGCTCAAGAGATCGACTTGACTTAGAGCCAAAAATCAACCATTATGTGGTAACCCAGCCTTGATAGAGCATAGAGGGAGTAGCATAGACCTCGAACAATCCTTAGGAGTGACTAGAGATTGCGCTTAGAGCCATACCAAGTAGCCAAGGGGGTAGCCATACTTGTATGATTGTTTTGTTTTGTTTGCATAGCCCACATTGATTTCTCTTACACAAGTGCACCAAAAGAATGAAAAGCCTGATTTTGCACAATGCACACAAAGCACCAACATTAAGTGTACATAAGTTGAGGACTATTTTCAATAACAAGAAACACACTCAAACGTAATAATTCGAATGAACCCACCAATAGGAGAAGACCCCAACACATAGATGGGTGCCCGAGAGCCCCACTGATAGGACCCTCTAAGACAGCAAGAGGACTAAAAGGACAACAACATTGAGGGCAAAGCGCTACCAAAGCTACTCGGAGTGATCGATAACCTTGTGGAGAAGAAAGCAGAGACGATGTCAGGAGCGAACACAAACATGAGAGATGAGCTAGACTTGGTGAATTCCCATTCACGGTTAGGAAAGTGTTGCAAGGCATAACTACCTATAGTCGCCGAGCAGAGAGCTAAAAAGCTGCAGCAGGACATAGATGTGCACGAAGCTCTACACGTGCTAGCACTAGCCAGTAGAAGCAAGGTAGGACCAAGTGCAGAGAGAGAGAGAGAGCGCTAGAGGCAGACCTTGTGCTGAGTGAGCTTGTGACCAAGTGGCTCATAGACAACACGGTTCCCAAACACAGTGCTGCAGTGCTAACGACCTCGCTACTCTCAGGCCTAGGAATTACTCAAGGGGCGAAGAGCCAATCAAAAATCCCTGTAGTACCTAAGCAACTGGACAAGTACTAGCCTAATAGTGACCCGTACAGCTTCATAGAGCAATTTGAGCAAGTTTGCGAGGCCAACGGTCTCACGGACCTTACACAACGCTCCTAGGCTTTTGGACTCTGCTTAGGCAATAAAGGTAGGACATTGTACACAAGCTTAGACACATCTAAGCAAGCAAACTTTACCCTTCTGAAGGACCTTTTTATCAAAAGATTCTCGAAGCCAGGGTACTCTGATAACCTCATAGTCCACGTCAATCAAAAGGACAAGGAGGACATAAGACAGTACGTCACTCATGTGTGCAGTCTCTTCAAGAGGATCTCGACGAACAAGAAGCCCAATGGAAGAGCTGTCTCCACCATGTTCATAAATGGAATTTGTAGTGAGGAGTTGTACAAGGCTTTAGCGAGTAACTCTAGCTTGCAGCGAGATATGTTAGCTAGGGTCTTTGACGAAGAAATTAGGATGGATGACTACCTAATAGAGAGAAGTTCTTGAAGTTCAAACCATGACAACTCCAGTCACAGAGGACCTCAGAGAGGACCATAACCTCTAGCGAGAGATCAACCCCTAGCATAGAGGACAAGGGGAAGAGTGTAGATCAAGGCCAAGAGCTAGCCTAGCTGAGAATGGAGCTAGCACGACTGCAGGAATTGGTGAGGAAACCAGCGCGACCACACATCGAATGTGTGCATTGCAGCGGCAACCACCTCTTAGCCAGGTGCCAGGATCTAGATCTAGGCCTTGCACTAATTGTGGTAGGTTCGACCATGATGCCATGCACTATAGGTTGCCTAGGAGATTCCCCTATGTCAAGCAGTACAATCCGTCATACCTAGGAAACATGCCGCCAAATTTCTTTGGAAGAGGAGCTCAACTGGCACTCCCAGCACCAAACAATGAGAAACCAGCCATCTCTAGGATGGAGATCAACCCGACAGGCATAGCCAAGCCACCAGGGCCCTATGTAACCCATCCAGTGAGTGATGCTCCAGTCCATTACATGGAGGAGCCTAACGAAGACGAAGCCTATGTGAACCCTTACGTCTCGTACAATGATGAGGGCAGTCCAATCCTAATGGACTATCGACCAATACTAGTGATGGCGTTAGGTAGAGGTAGAGGTAAAGGATTCGCGGGGCCAACCTAAGATCCAATCTCATATTGGACTTGCAGTCACCCATGTCATATCTCATCACGCTATCCAGAGAGAAAACAAGGGAATAGGCAGAAAGCCGACCTCAGATGTGTCGAGTGTGGCATCACTCATCACTTCACTGGTTTCCCTAGACAGAAGCCATCCTCTAGCTTGGTAATCATGCCTTCAGTGCCTTTCGGGTTGTTCGGAGTCTCGACAGTGAGGACACACCCATCCCGTTACATGTCATGACCAAAGAGCACAGACGAAGCAAGCAAACATATCATTGTCTAGGCCTAGCAACTTAGATGTAGCCTCAATAGAAAAGAAGAGCTGAAGGAGAAGGAAGAAAAAAAACTAACACAAAGGTCACACTTAAGACTGAGGATGAGACAATGCTAGTGACTAGCAAGAAGGTCACGATGTAGAGGCAGAGACCACCGCTCCAAAGAAGACAAAGAAAGGGAGTGCCAAGGTAGGGGAGTATCCTCACCCTAGGCACCAACTCGAGGCAATAACCAAAGTCAAGGAGTGGGTAAAGGAAGCCCAGGAGCACCTCAAGGATGATGAGCCTATCTTAGAGGACAAGATTGAGGATCTCTCTAGCATGAGCACATTAGTCTCACCTGCATGACCAAGGTCAAGAGACGCACCCATGCCACAGGCAGTGCCACTTAGTTTAGATGCTATGGGCCAGCCAATCAATCAAGACCAATGGTCAAGAAGCACAAACCTAGGAGAGATGCAAGCAACCAGCAACCTCCTCATGACATTAGTGACCACCCCAGTGACTCTGAGTTTAGGAGACTTCCTCAAGCAGCACCCCACGATATGGTAGGAGTTGAACACTAGGTGAAGAACTGATGGAGCATGCTTCTACTGACTTGCAAGAGCATGATGCAATCACGTAGGATGTTGTACTCAGTGCCAAAGTCACCACACGTCAACGCCTTCTGGGAAGGCACTGAGATGCACGCAATCTTACTTATCCCAGCCCTAGGAGACGTAACACAGAAGGGAATCGTAGATATTGGGGCAGGAGTGAGTGTGTTGAGCCATGTTGTGCTCAACCCACCTGTCGAAACCGCTAGGTTCAATGTCACTCTAGCTAGTGGAATGAAAATAAGGCCATTCGGAGTCCTGAAGAATTAGCCAATGAAGATTATGGGTGTCTAGTTCTCTATGAACTTCATCGTCATGAAGGGAGTGGACTATAACATTCTGCTAGGCTGGCCCTAGATTAGGAATGCTTGAGTCATTAAGACTGGGGCAACAATCTAATCTTCTTAGGAAACTGAACAGAAGCAGTGAGGATCGAGATGGACACTTGGAAGATGACCCCCATCGACCTAGATGCCATATCTACCATGCTCATGGGCCATCTTCACTTGCAACTACACTTTTGGATTTGGGATGTCTGCCTTATCCCATCCACCATGTGCACATCATGTTTATTCACTCCCAACATGGCATATACATCTCTCAGAGGGCGTCTTTCTTTCTTGACGGTCAAGCCTAGGGCCTTCACAATCATTGCAACGCTCAGTGGCACCTCCACTTGATGTTCTTTTCTCTTGTCCTGACTATTACTATGCTACAATTCCTTGCATCATCAAAACTTCTCTGGAACTCTGCGCACATGCAGTAGTCCACTGCTTACACTACTTTCTCCATGTACTTTCAGGGGGCACATTTATCCACTAGCTGCTTTATAGCCGGCTCCTCCAGGATAGCTTCGTCCAAGTTTAACGTGTTCTTGAAGGTGAATTGACTGAAGCCCCTTATTTCTACACTTAGGCCGTATCTCATTTATTCTTCCTCCGTGAAGGGGAGTTTGCCACCTTTATCTTGTCCTACCATTGTGGGTACCTGTCATTTACCATAGTCCAACATTAGTATTCCTCAAATGGCTTTTCAGTAAGCAGAAAATTGATTTTTCTTCCATGAAGAGAATGAACAAGCTTAACTATAGACATGAAATTTTCGAACAGTAGCCTATTCATTCCAAAACATTTTTGACACTTTCTTTCCAATCCTTTTTTACTCTTTCCTTCTTTTAACTTTGATTAAGTCTTTTTGTTTCCTTCTTGCCTACATTTTCTTAATCATCTAATCACCTTACCCCCTCCCCCTCGAAAAATGATGAGAATCCTTCCTAGGATTGGACATGGGAGAGGCAAGGGCATTTGAGCACAATATATGGTGCTATCTACTTTGGCATAAGCCAATCGTAGAAATCAGGGTTGTATTCCAAGTGGGCATGATGATCGAGATTACAAGGGCTAATGCATACTTGGGTAATGTAAGTTAGGACATCGATTAGAAAATCACCCGAGTTAATGCGGCTAGCCACATGTAGCTCCTCTTCCATAAGGATGCGATCAATGTAAGGGTGGGCCAATACCTAGTCGTCTAGGTGTTTGTTTCAGGTGATGGCCAAGACCTTGAAAGAGGTTGGTGCTACGTAAGTTGGGTCATACTCAATTGTTTTAATCGCACGTCGCTGCTCAACATTAGTCATTACTTGGCAACACCATTTCTCCCATTGGAGACGTAGGTTACACCATTTTCATAAGAACAATGAGTCAAAGTCAGTAAGGCGAGTGAGTTTCTCAAGCTCAACAGGTGCAAGCCTTTGGGGCTTGCAGTATGATGTTATTAGCCATTTGATGAGCGTGTGCTCTTTTGAGATTTCACCATTATCGACCAACTCCTTTGCAACCTTGGGGACTTTTACGGTCATGAACTCGTATTCTTCCCAAGTGCAGGATAAAGAATGAATATCAGAGGCAAGGGGCTCATCAAGCAAGCCGAGGTTAAATCTTTCATAGCTCCTAACAAATGTGGTGAAAGTGTTGTCCAAGAGCTTGATGCAAGTCATCAAGTCATCTTCTATATTCACAGCAAGGTCCTTGGTGAGACTGATAGAAATGAATGTCACTCATAGAAAGGCCTAAGACCTGCTGGTGGTTGGGGTGGAATCGAGATAGACAATGATGGTTCGAGGGGCAGCAGACTAGACAGTGGTGTATCTAAGGGTAACTCCATAGTCCAATTCGTGTGTCCAGTGCTGCTTTGGAGTATTAAGGGTGGCTCCAGTGGCATAGATGGTGTGTTGCTTTCCTCTTGCGCAGCCATTAAGGTGCCAAGCTCTCTAGACTTAGAAGATTCAGAGGTATCAAGCTGCTATTTTGGTCGATATATTGGTTGGGGTTTGATGATCGCAACCATTGTGGGTTCCATGGGTCTTGCAGCTTGGGTTTCGTGGGTTGTCACAACCCTAGATGGAGTGTCACTGCCTGGGGGTGGATGGCAAGCAATGGTTGTGGTTGGGCTATGCTTCTAGGATTTCCCTTCTTGGGCACCCATATCCAGGTGTTGCCTTCATAGTATCCTTGGGCTCACAACAAATCTTTGGGAATCCATCGCGGCTTGGTTGTGCACGTACGTGTCGATAGCATCGAGTTGGTCTATTAGGTTTCGAATGATAGTTGTTAGCCTTGCGGGGCTGTGTTTGCAAGTAGGTCACTTTTGGTACCTTAGCAACCATTTAAGCATGGACTCTGTGGCTTTGGGGATGGCCTTAGTTGGCAGTGGTTTTGTAGTCTAGGTGGGTTGTGATGACTCACGAGCCCCCTCCTTAGGCTTGGTCCTAGGTAGCTCTATTGATGGCATAGCAGGCTTTGGTGGAGCCTCGTTTGCCCTTGCTGAAAGCTGTCATGATTCAAACGTTACCAATAGAAAGGTAAATAAGCTGCAAATTGTAGTCCACATTGCAATGTGCTTGCTTCTTGAAAGTGCATCCTAACAGTGATTCTTGACCTACATCCTTCGTATTTGGCAATACATAGAAGAGGACTAGTAGGTTCTTAGACTCGATAGAGAGTGCGATCTTGCACTTCCCTAGGAGTGCATATGACTTGCCCCCGAATGGGCTGAGTTCAGTGTTGGTGGGCTGTAACTGTGGCTGACCAATGAGGGTCCAATGAGCGTAAGTCAAGACATTGAAGTTAGCTTCCTCATCAATCAAATGTGCATGTGCATCAAGCGGTGGTTGTGATGCGCAGGTATGCTGGTGCTACTACCTCCTCATCGTTGTCCTCTAATTTGGTGATGGTGGCTATGTGAACATTGACAAGGGCTTCTAGCATAGGGGGCTCATGTGGTGGATGTGTTAGAGGGTAGTGCTTCTTTATGCGACTACCATTAAAGAAGTATGTGCCCTCACCTTCAAGAGTTTCAAGTTTTACGTTGCCCGTCCTACTAATGGTGCACACTCAGAAAGGTCCTAATCCTCAAAATTTCATTTTCTACTTGTGGCCCTTTACGAAGTAGAGAAAAACAAGGTCTCTCTGCTCAAAGTCACGTTGTTTGATATGATTGTTGAACCACATCTTTCATCATGCTTTCTCACAAATGAGGGCGTGGGTGGCTAGGAGCCGAGTCTCAGTGAGTTGTTCCAATTCCATGAGATGGTTAGTCCAAGCTTCCTTCCCTTCCCATCTCTCCTGTATTGCTATCCTCAAGCTAGGGACAAAGAATTCTAATGGCAAGATGGCCTCAGTCCCATAGGTCAGCCTAAAGGGTGTTTGTTTCATAGTCGTTTTAGAGGATGACCGATAGGCCCATAATACTACCATAAGTTTGTTGTCTCAGTCACTTTGTGAGGTGGAAACTACCTTCGTAAGGACATTGAATAAGATGTTGTTCGTGGATTTTTCTTGGCTATTAGCTTGAGGGTAGTACGATGAGGATTCCCTATGGATGATTAAGAAGGTTGAGAGCAGGTGGGCAATCACCTCATTGATGAAGTGAGTGCCTTGGTCGCTTATTAATTCGATAGGGCAACCAAATCATGAGATAACCTGCTCCCACAATAACTTCGCTATGGTTCTAGCATCATTCTTCTTGGTGGCTCATGCCTTGGTCCATTTCGTAAGATAGTCAATTGCTACGATGATGTATCTAGCCTGTGAGTATTGTGCCGCAAGACTTATGGGTCCAATGAAGTCGATTCCCCATTTCTCAAAAGGGTCGTCGTGCAGTGACAGGGGCCAACTCCATCTTTATCCTTTCATGCAAGAACTTTAGTCCTTGGGCACTCATTGCAATGCTTTACAAACTTAACAGCATCGCGGAATAGGGTGGTCCACCACAACTGAGATTGCAACACCTTGCGAGCTATCGTATCCCCGCTAAAGTGCCCTCTAGCAATCCCACCATGCGCTTCACTCAACACGTCATGCATCTCGTGCTCGCACAAGCATCGCCGTAGCAACCCATCTTGCCCTAACCTATAAAGTTGACTGACTATCAACTTGTAAGGTTGGATTTTCAAAATAAGTCTCCTAAGCATGGCATTCTCGATAGGTCTCTTGGGCAGACCATGCTCTAGAACTTGGACTATGTCATCCACCCAGTATGATGTTCGATCAACTTTAAACAAGTCCTTCTCGCTAGACAAGCTGAAAAGATTAGCATCTGGCAAATCGTCAACTATGCCTTGTTCAACAGCTTCTCCTATGGTTATTCAAGACATGTGATCAGTCATGTAGTGTTGCTTGCCCTTGCGTACCACTACAGAGAAATCGAATTCTAGAAGAAGAAGCAACCATCTAGCGATGCGTCCAGTAGCGCAAGGTTTATTTACAAGATATAGCAAGACTTAATGGTCTACAAAAAAGGTGAAAGGCATGGCCAGGAGGTAGTGTCAAAACTTCTTTACAACGAATACCATGGCCAACCCCTCCCTTTTTGTGGGGAGTAATTCATGTATGTGTCAATGAGCTGCTTACTACTAGCAAAACTCACGAGGTAATCCAAGTTATGTTCACCAGGCTCTCTGGCACAAGACAGCTCCAGTAGCAAATTTAGATGCGTCTATATACACATGGAAGATGATGTTCCAGTCTAGGGCTCGTAAGATTGGTACAGTTGTAAGAGCCTTCTTCAACTCCTCATATGCTCGTTGGCACTCATCAGTCCACTCGAATACAATCAGCAACTTATACACTGGTCTTGCAATCAATGCATAATTCAACATGAAGCGTCGATAGTATCTGGTGTAACCTAAGAAACACTGAACTCCCTTATAATCTTTGGGTAGCGGCAAGTTGACAATGGCCCTGACTTTCGAAAAGTCTGTGGCTATGTTATTCTTGGACACCACTGCCTAGAATGCATCTGTACTTGACCAAGAATTGACACTTCAAGGGTTCAATGATAGGTTCTAAAGCCAATATCGTTCAAAGACCTCTTGCAGCTTTTCCAAGTGTTCTGCCCAACTAGAGTGCACGCATAGATCGTCTACAAACACCTCTAGCTCTAGTCTAAGCATATCTTTGAAGATGGTGCACATTAGATACTGAAAGGTTGCACGTTCGTTCATTAAACCAAAGGGCATTACAATATAAGTGAAGACACCCCACTCAGTGGCAAACGCGGTCTTCTGCCTATCATCGGGATGTACTTGCACCTGGTTGTATCCTGAGAAGCCATCCAGAAAGCTGTAAGCCTCTTTACCTCTGCTACCCTTTTGAAAATGGGCTCTGTGTATGGTAACGGTTAATTATCCATTTTTGTTGTAGCGTTAACCTTCTTATAGTTCACACACACTCGGATCTTCCCATTCTTCATCATGACTATCATGATCAGTGACACCCAGTTTGTGTGCTCTATTTCGTACATGAATCCTACCCTCATTAGCTTATCGATTTCCTCCTTCATGGCTTGGGCATGTTTCGAATTCATAGGGTATGGTTACAAGCACCGCACTAGAGGCCATTGGTATGTTATGCGTCACCACTCTAGGATCCACTCCTTTGAGCTCATTTAAGGACCAAGTCGAGGAGAGCATGAAGTGCAGACTACCCAGAAGGAGGCCAAGGCACAAGAGAAGAAGAAGGCCACGAAGCCCCAGCAACGAAGGAGAGAGGAGATGACAAAGGAAGAAGGAGTGTAGCTGAAAAGAGCCCAAAAAGAATCCAAAAGGGTGGAAGAAGAACGAAGGAGGAAAGAGGAGGAAGAAATGAAGAAAGTGAGAGAAGAATCACATAGAGTCGAGGAGGAGAGAAAAAGAAGAGCAGAAGAAGAGGCTAAGAAGTTAAGGAGACAGGAGGATGAAGACATGGCGGAGGCCATGCACAGGTCTATCGAGGAGACCCATGGTGCTAGAGAGATGAAACCCTTGAGTCCACAATAGGAAAGCGAGCCCATGGTGCTAGAGAGATGAAACCCTTGAGTCCACGATAGGAAAGCGACCCCAATGGTAGCACAGGAGCAGCGCCTGTTGTAAGAAAGGGCAAGGCCCCACTACATCCCCTCCCTTCGACTTTCGTGCCTCAAACCACCACCACCACCACCGCCACAGCACAGGAGCCAAAGCCTACCATAGACACCACTAAACTTATGTCCATGATGCAGTTCTTGGTCATGAAAGTACAGGAAATAGTGCCAGAAGAAAGAGTCAAAAAGCCAATTGTAGCTGATGCTGAGTCTAGGCAAGATCCAAAAAGGCAAAGGTTGGAAGCATCCACCACCACAGCACCGCCAACAATGCCCCCGGCTGTAGACTACAATGCCTATGTAGCTGAACTTCTAACCCAGCTAGAGAAGGATAAGGAAGAGAAGAATGCAGCAGCACAGAACTAGAGGCCGAAAGAGAAGTGTCTACGGCGCTAAGGCTAGAGATGACACGGCAAGCCGCAGAACATCATAAAAAAATCCGAAACCTGAAAGAGCAACTTAGTGCCAAAGAGAAGGAGGCACAAGAGAATGAGAAGAACAACATCAAGAACAGGAGGATGTCATGGTATTCACGCTATGGTTAGCAATGGAGGAGCAAGGAAGGTTAGAGAGAGAGATAGAAGTCATGTCAAAGGAGAAGAAAGAGGCCACAGAAGAAGCCACCAGGAGCTTATAGGACAACCTACGAAACACCCAGCAGAAAGTGGAGGGACTGATGGCCATGGCTATGATCGAAAGAAGGGTGCACCGAGCATAACATCAAAGCCAAGTGCAAGTCAATGAAGATCTATCAAAAAGTCTCATAGAAGCCCACCAGCAATTCTCTATGGTTGAGCAAGGTACAAGGATAGTAGAAGTGCGGTTGAACTGTCAAGACAAAGAGAAGACCCAAATGCTGGAAGTGTGGAAGGAGCAGCAGCAAGTGGTAATGATGTTGTCTCAGGAGATGGAAAGGGGAAAGAAAGATTTGGAAGACAAAGCACAGCAATGGGAGAGGTGCAATTTTGAAAGAGTGCGAGGATTGACAGAGCGCCTGGCAGTGGCGGAGTGCAAGAGAGTGCTCGTGGAATCTAGGGTTGAGGCCACTGAAGTGTGCTCCGACACGCAGAGGCAAGCCTTTCTAAGCACAGTGCTTCATGTCACACAAGTTGAAGGCAAGGATTCAATGGAGAGAGTGAAAAGGAAGTTGGAGTTGATGCCCAGAGCCTTAAATTATGGCCTACAGGAGCGCACACTCCCAACCATCACAGGCATAACCAAGGAGTAGCAATGCAACTACTTACAACATGCCAGTCTCTCCACTAATGAGCTCAAGGAACTTGGATTCGAAGAGCATGAGCAACCCTGACCACCCCCAGTTCAACCCACGATGGAACATGACATCAAGGAAGGGCCGGACTTCAAGCAAGAATTGGAAGAAGAACAACAGCACAAAGAGCCCAGTCCGCCCCTTGCCTGATCTACCCCCAAAAGAGCCAGAGGGTGCCCAGGTTCCCAAGCACATTATTGCTGCAAGAAGAAGAATACGGGAACTTATAAAGCAAGCCCAGCAAAGAGCATGAGCACACGGCCACAACAGCTTCATGACAAGCCCATGCCACTATGCGGGGATCACCATCCCATCAATTGGCCACAGGTGTTGACTATCTAGAAATAGTAGGAGCTCTAATCTCAACCCTTCGAGATTTCCTTCCTCTATCCACGAGCCTTGGACCGAGTCTTACCCTTGGATGTAGTGGAAAGGATCGTTCGTTTGGGCAATACTTTAGCAAACAAATGGGTCGAGGAGCAGAGCATCATAATCACACAATGGAGGTGGGAACCCGTGGACTACTGGCACGATAAGGTCTATCAGGTTCCCAAAACCATCCAAGGCTATGAGGCGTAGCCAAAGTGGCGGAGAAGGATTTGGGACACCAATTTTGATGCATGGATGGTCTTCTACTGCATGCTACCTGAGGAACGGAATGATCCTATCTACATGCTCTTCCTGCATAGATATGGTAGATATGGAGTAGATTATCATAGGAATGTGCATGGAAGATACGACTTTCCAAAGATCTATAACGTCAATGCAGAGACTCCCGAGGGATGGACGACTTTCAAAGCAGGGGACTTGCGCCCATCCATCAACCACTTCCTCGAGGATTTCTCTTCCTGCCCAGACCCAGCCTTCATAACCACCTGTAACTACCTTAGGACCATTAGGTTTTTACTTAAGCAAAAGCCAACAGCTGAGGAAGCCCACCTTCCCCCACTCTTTTTTCACATTAACCTAGGAATAGATAGCTGCACTATGGCTAGGCTCATAATGAGGGCAACTTTCGCCTCACTCTTTTTGTATTAAGATCCTTGAGGACATGAGCGATAGCCATTTTACGAGGTGTGATCATCCCTTCTTGTCAACCACACCTCTTAATGTAAAGGCTAGTATCAAGGAACGCCTGCAGAGCCACACCTTTTTTACTAAGGCCCTGAGAGCACCTCGCGAATCATCCGATGAGAATCGACAACCTGAGCACACCCCTGTATCAGAATTCCGATTGTAATCATCTATTAAAAGGAAACAAAAAGTGAAAAACTGGATCCCCTAACGTATCATGAGTGCCACAATCACTACACCTAGGGTCGTTATACCTAGCCCCGTTCCCCATTGCACATGCTTAGGGCACATCAACCGCAGGACATTCTCCTAGACCTGTCTCCCTAAGTGACGCACCACACTTATAACCATGCATGAATTGGGTTCTCAAGTGTGGGGCAATGCCTAGGCTTGACGGACTAGTCTCATTAGCACGATCACAATGCAGCACATGGCACACCCCCAGGAAGTGCGCCTTCTTTTCTTTTTAGGTACAAACAAAGGCTCCAAACCCCAGCTTCAGAGGTCCCATCATGCATGCAATGCACTCCCGGCCTCCACCACCTTAACCAAGTGATCCATTTCTTTCCAAGCCCAATTCCTTTGCGGCCCCATCATCATCAACTCATACGTCTTCCCTTTCTCATCGAACGTTCATCAGCTCAAAACTACAATGTCTCAAAACTAGCACCTGCCTAAGAGAGGAACCTTATGCAACAACATTCCCATGCATGTAGATGAAGGCAAAGGTAGACCTAGGCATCCCCAGTCAAAAAGTGAATGAAGAAACTGATTTGGAACATTGCAAGAGAATGCAGCCATGAAGGGCCAAAAGACAGATCCAATCTAACATCGTCTTAAATTTCAAAGATGGATCCATCCACCTGCCATCCTCTGTCTAACACCATTTTCAATTTGAAAGATGGATCCACCCACGAGTCTATTTCCACGCACGGATCTGTCCAACACGATATTCAATTTGAAAGGACAAATCCCTTCAAGGCTAGCATCAAAGAGGGACCCACCCCAACTTCAAGGGCTGGTCCACACAAGCTCAAATACAAACTCAAAAGAGCCATCTAGCTACATCCATCCCTTCTTCCAACCACTCCGCATAGGTGCCATGGGATTGGCACTCATCTAGGAGGGGGTAATGTTAACTCTCATAGGAACAAGGTGGAAAATTCAGGAAATCTAAAGCAAAATACAAGGCCAAGGCAAAAGTGAAACAGAATATAAAGCCGCACCAAGGAAAATCTGGAAACACAGAAAGTGCAAAGAAGTCCTAAATCAAGGAGAGAGGTGCATAAGAAAAAAGCACAAGTCGATACTTTTGTAAAAGAGTGCACGACACACCATGATTTATTTTGTAAAAGAGTGTCGAGCTCTCACCCGTGCAAATTGGAAAGGTAGACGAGCAATAGGAAGGAAGCTAGGAAGATAGGAGGACAATGGAAAAAGAAGGGCCTACTAGGCCATGGCCAGCCATGTAAAAAGGGAATAATCACCCAAGGGAAAGAGGGCATGTATATAAGCCAAAAAGTTAATGGAAACTCTCATTCTTGGTGTGTGGCAAAAAGCTTCTTCTTCTTCTTCTCTTCTTCTTGCTTTCTTGTGTGTGCTTGAGTGAGGGAGTGAGGGAATAAGTGTGTGAGAGTGAGGGATCGAGGAGAAGAAGCTCCCCACCTCCTCTCTTCATCTTCTTCTCTTCTCTTGTCTCACGCAGCTATGGAGGATGGAGCTTGACGGAGAGGGATTGAGGTTGCTCGAGCTTGCTTCGAGGATCATGGAGCTATCGTGTGTACGGGAGAGGAGGGTACTCAATTGGGCATCAAGGTAAGCTCACTACACCCCATAGGTAGGGAGAGTGTGTCGGCTATGTGAGAGGTAGCCATAGCTGCCTGGCTTGAAACGCTTGACCAATAAGCAGTTCGTAGGTCTCGGGGGTTGAGCAAGAGAGCTCCCTTCACCCTCCTTGTTCATCTACCTCCCCATTCCTCTCTTTGTTCCTCTCTCCCTCCCTCTCTCCCCTCTTTTGTTTCTCTCCATCCTTCTCTCTATTCTCCATTCTTCTCTTTATCTCTCTTCATCTTATCATTTTCCTTTCTTGCCTTTATTTTTCTCTCTCTTTATTTCTCTCTATCTCTTTTTTTTGTTTCTCTCCCTCCCTCCTTTTATTGCTCTATTTATCTTCATTTGTCTTTGTTTCTGTTTCTTTCCCACTCTCTCTCTATTTCTCTTTTTTATTTCTCCCCTCTATATCTCTATTTCTCTTCCTCCCTCTTTATTTTTCTCTCTCATTCTATGTCTTTCTCTCCCTCCCTTCCTCTCTATTTCTCTCTCCCTCACTCCATTTATTTTTCTCTCTCTTCTCCCCTCTTTCTTTGTTTCTCCTCCTCTCTCTCTCCCCCTCCCCCTCCCTCTCTCTATTTTCTCTCTCCCCCTCTTTCTCTCTTTACATCTTTATTTCTCTCCTCCCCTCTCTCTTCGTATCTATTTCTCTCTCTTCTCCCTCCATCTCTCTATTTTTCTCTCTTCCCCCTCTCTCTCTTTTTGTTTCTCTACCTCTTCATCTTTCTCTATCTCTATTTTTCTCTCTCCCTCTCTTTGTCTCTCTCTTCTCCCCTCTTTCTTTGTTTCTCTCCCTCTCTCTCCTCCTCTCTCTTGTTTCTCTCCCTCTCCCTCTCCCTCTCCCTCGTCTCTCTCTTTCTTTTCCTCCCTCTCTCTATTTTTCTGTCTCTCCTTGCCCATCTTTATTTCTCTCCCTCCCTCTCTCTCCCTCTTTGTTTCTACACCTCTCCATCCCTCTCTTTGTTTCTCTCTCCCCCCTCTCTTCCCTCTTTGTTTCTCTCCCTTCCTCTCTATTTTTTTCTCTCTTCCCCTCTCCCCCTCTTTGTTTCTCTCCCTCCTCTTTTTCTCCCCCTCCCTCCCTCTATTTATATATCTCTTCCCCCTCTTTCTTTGTTTCTCTCCCTCTCTCTCCTTCTCTCCCTCTTTGTCTTTCTCCCTCACGCTCTTATATTTTCCTCTCTCCTTCCCGCTCTCTCCCTCTTTGTTTCTCTCCCTTCTTCTCTCTTTCTCTCCATCCCTTCCTCTCTATTTATCTTTCTCTCTCAATGCATCTCTCCACAAATAAAAAGATAAAGAGAAGAGAAGAAAATACAAAAACAAAGAGAGGAGCAACAATGTACCTATCTCAAAGGCTTGAAGAAGAATCCCTTCGTCTTTCAAACTTCCCTCAATTTTCTCATTCTCACTCCTCTCCTTCTTTGCAGGTGGCAATAACGGCTCTGTGTCTGTGTGTGTGTGTGTGTGTGTGTGTGTGTGTGTGTGTGTGTGTGTGCATAGATCGTTCTTTCACCATAGCTACCCTTTCCTACCATGGGGAAGGAGAATCATTGTATATCTGGAAAGGTCCCATGGGTCATAATTTGGCCTTCCGTGGATGATAATAAACTACTCTACTCTGCTCTGTACTTTGAGCTCTCTCCCTCTCTCTTTTGTCCTCTTTCGATCGTTTACTCTAAAAATGCCATGCTCAAGTCTTTATTGATCTTCTTTCTTAGTGTTTCATCGCTACTAGCATTGCTATTTGTGTCGAAATAGCGACTTTGCCAATTCACATTAGTGACATACCATCCCTACGATGCTTGCATCATAGTTATGCACTTTTCAGAACCCATGGACCAAGTCACAAGGGGGCAGTGCTATCATGGTAAAAAAATGTCCACCTATTCATGATTTAAAGCCAATATCTATATTGTTATTTGCAAAGACTTTGAACTCTTCCGTGCCAAACAACAAGATAGAATCCAAACCCCTAGTTTGGCATAAGGAGCTGCAAGCCACCTCGTGGCTAGTATCTTGGGTAACACCCCACTAGTTCCCATTAGACAGGAAAGTCCTAACTCAATAGGGAAAAAGGGGCAAGACCAACACAAAACCTACTAGCATAAAGCATGAGCTTCAAGATGTAAGCAAAAATCTCATAACACATCCAAAAGGAGAGAGGAAACAATAAGAAATACAAGTCAATATGCTCTCTCTACAAGCAAGACAAGTGCAAGTAGTAGAGGACCAAGTCCAAGTTGTGCAAGACTTCATCAAGGCTACGTTAAGTTGCTTTGCTCCTATCTCACTTGCCAAGGCCCACTAGCCCCATAGGTCATAAATAAATTTAGGAGCCCAAATACAGATATCCTTTTTTTTATTTTGCTTCATTTCCTCTTAAAGCTTTGAAAAACTTCACTTAGGTACTTAATTATGATTGTCATCATAAAAAAGGTGGCAAAAAGGGTATTTACTAATCTAAGATTATGTATGGTTGAGAATTCAAGTACAAAAATACAATATTATTGGAAAAAGGACTTAGCAATACATAAAATGTTTACTTTTAATACGTACATCAATAGGTTTGCATGTGAGTGCCATGAGTTTCATCAAAATACATACTCACTTTCTCAACATAGATTGCATTGATAAGACTCACCTTTCATGGTATTTCTTCATTTCAAATTGCCAAGTCTTGGTCCACCTTGTTATCAACATGCATGCCATGATCTATGGCCATGTTTCATAGCATACATATACAATATAGAATAGTGACCTTGGGACTTTGTGAACATGGAAATTTTTAATCATCCCATCCAAGATAGGCAAAGCTTAGTTTTTGAAAAGGAGTCAAGAACAGTCAAAGGTGGTAGAAGTCCCCATCTCTTATTGTTCATTCTTAAATGTTGTAACCTAAATTGGAGAAGGATGGAGCATTTGATCATTGATTAGCTTGAGCCAATCAAAACAAGCAATCTTTTTGTAACTTTTTTGTTATTGTTTGGTCCAAAAAAACTTCCATACATGTTGAGAGCAAATTTACATCAACTATACATTGCAATGTTGAGGGGTAATTGCCTTTCCTACCATACTAGTTGCTAGCTAATTTAATATAGTTCTTCTTTCCGTTTTGATATAGTTGCAATCAATAGCATCCATGCAATTTTTTCATTCCATCATATTTGGTTTAAATCTCAGTAAATGAGATTGGCCATTGGATGATGTCCTTAAACTGGAGAAGCATTACATCAATAAAGTTGCTAATAAATTTAGACACAATGGACAAACCACAATCAAATTCCATAGAAACATATGCATACAAGCAACCAATTGCATGGCAAAGGAGGCAATGGTAACCTTTCTTTCCACATGGAGAACACGAGCGTTCATGTGTCAACAATGACTTGACTATCCTACCTTGTTGTGGCGAAGGTTTGAGCACATGGACAACCTGCACAAATAAAGTTGGAGGTGGACATAAAAAACATTGGAAGCACATGCAATCCTCCGTGCACCAAATATGATAACTTGATCACCAATGGATGGAGTGTCATTTTATCCCGGGGAGGTCAATCATAAATATATGTATGTATCATGTGGGTTCAAAATAAGGGATTTTTAAAAAGGCATTTTTTCACCTTTTTTACATATAGAAGGATCCCATATAAAGGGGTTACTTACAGATTGAATAGAAAAGGGTTATGTTTTATCAAGGAAAATTTCATAGATAAGGATTTTTATGAATAGGCCTTGAACACACGTGATATAGAGGGTATACATATAGTGAATTACCCAAGCATTTTATATGCCATGTGTTGTCATGAATGACAGACCTACATGCATGAAAAAAAAATATTAATGTAATGTTGGATGCTTAAAATAGATCGGAGGAATGAAGTACCGAATGGATAGGATGAAGTTTGCATGAGCTCTAAATTATGTTAAATTTTTGTGCAAGACTGTTTATATATGCATAACTATGAGCATAAGTATGAATGGATACAATAACGGTTCTAGATATTGTTTAGACAAATGCAAGCACATTATATGCAAACAAGATAGGTAGTTAGTTTGGTACCACGTCATATCTACTAGTTTAATTGATGATAGATAAACAACTCTCTACGTAGATTTTAAAGTACAAGCTTATAGAAGACTAAATAAGTCTTAACTTTGTGAGATAATAAGAGTGAATAGAATCCACTATTCAAGCCATAAAATGTTCACTTTCAGATATCTCAAAGTTGTTAAAATAATTGCCAAATAAGTTTTTCCAATTTCTCCCAAAGCCACTTAGCTAGAGCTTGAAGTTGATCTTTTCAACACAACGTCCAAACTTTAATTTCAAAAGACCAATGTTCTCACCTATTCTCTTACCCTTGAATTCATCGATACACACCAAGAATGGGAAAAGGACACATCAAGCAAAAACAACAAGGAGTAAGCAAAAATAAGCTCACAACGCCATTATTAGATATAATAATAGAAATGGAGAACAAAGGATAGGTACACAACCCTATATTAAACAAGAATAGGATACATTTCTTCAAGCCTTAACAATGTAGTTAAGATGTGCATTGTGAGACATTGGAGATGGTGAAATAAATAAATGTATATGATACATGGTAATAAAGAGTACCTTGACATATACGAAAATGGGTGGGGCTAGGAAAAGCGTGAATGCACCATTTTTGAATGTCTAAATAAATTCAAACCTTCATTTTACTCCAATCAATGGCACCCTAACCAAAAAAAAGTATTAAATGATGTGGCTTTGCAATACTTGCAAATGCAAATATCAAATTCCAACAAAAATATTGCTAGGCTCCAAATGTCAAAGTGTGGCCAAGTCTCGAAAAAACTGGCCTCACTCAACAAGAATGACTCTATCAAGTATCAAGTGGCCAAAACAAATGATATAGGCATACTACACGTATTAAAGGTGTCATGTATCAATAACCACATAAGAGTTGAAGCCATCACATCTATTGTGAGCATATCCTAGGAGATATAAAAAGTATAAGATGTGCCACTCAATCATACAACCAAAAACTTCATTTCATTAAGGCACATAAGCTCAACGCATGATTCAATGGAGCATCTATGCTTTCAAATCATTCCATATGCTTGAATGCTAACCTATCTCTCACCTAGGTTGTCTAACATCCAAGCTCATGAATTCCTATTCTTGTACTCCAGTCCTACTTCAAGAATACAAGATAGAAGAAAGAAGAAGCTTGAATTTTAGTGAGTATTCATCAATGCCTTAACCTCTACCATTGTAGTTTGGATAGTGTGTGGAGGAAACTTTGATGGTCTCTTGCTCCATGATGCAAGCTTTAGCTCCTCTAGATATGCACTCCCACAATCCCTTTGCCTTGAACATACAAGCAAGTAAGACCAATAAAATAAAACTTGAGAGAGGAAAATCCCACAAAAGCTCATAACATTACTCTTATTCAAGCTCAATGTATGGTTGATGGACAAGAGCAAAAAGGAACACTCAAGAGAGTAAGAGGGGCTCATATATCCTCAATTGCAAGGAGAATCTCACAAAAGCTCACAACATTACTCTCATTCAAGCTCAAGGTATGGTTGATGGAGAAGACAAAGAAGAAGATAGAGAAAGAGTGCCACAAGTTTGCCACACACAAGAGCTAACAATTTATTGGATAAATCTACACTTTTAATACAATAATGAGTTAAGGTTAAATTAGGACTTCCATTCTTCCACTTAGCCATTTGGCCCATTCCATACAAGTCTAACATCAAAGATTTGGCCTTCACCTTCACATCATTGCAATTTGCACAAGAGAGAATCTAATGCTCAAATTTATAGCAAATACTTTTGGCAACTTGTGGGATTGAAATAATAAGATATAATAGCCTCAAAAAGTTGGTAAACGTTATATTGTACGATTAGTAAATTGATTGTCATGCTTCTTTTGATTTTAATTTAAAGTCTCTTTCTCTTTTTGGTGGCCTTTTTGTATACAACCTCTTTTAAGGAATTTATTTCACCATTGTATTTTTTGCCTTATGTGATAAACAAATAAATTACCCCCTTACTAGATTCTACTAGTCCCTTAGCCCTCTTTACTAGCCCAAGCATGGTTAAAACATTCACAAGACAAAGGTGTGGGTGGTGGTTGATAGATTTTGCAACTCTAAGTAGTAGGTTGCTTACCTTAGGGGGTGTGTCCACCTTATTCAAAATGATGGTGTGGATAAAAGTTTGATTGGAGAATGGGTCAAGCCAAAGCTTCCTAGGTATGCCACACCCTTGAGACGACCCAATGAGTGATGTGATAGGGTGATGTGCAATATATCTAGTGGGTTAGATATTTTGAGAAAGCTCGAGGGGTGTCTTGGCCTTGATGTTTGCTAGAGTTATTCAACAACCTTAAGCAAGGGATGCTCCTAGTAGGTTGAATGCTATCAATATTGGTGATTGGGGTCAAGTATTGGCACTTCATTTTTTATTTGAAAAGAAAAACTCGTGATAAGCCTGGCAATCTATTTGGTTCAAAAACTTTTCTCCTAGTTGTGAGCTATTCTCAATGAGGCAGTTGGATGGTGGAGAGCACGAGGTCTTGTGATAGCTTGGTTGGGAGCTCAATCTCAAAAATGGAAGTAGTGTTAATGAAGTTGAACTCTCCAATTTTATGCAGGTACATTTGAGATTTTCCTCATTGTTTTACATATAGATGACTCAATCATCATAAGAGACTATGAACATTTGTTTTAGAAGACTAGGGAGATGCTAAACTCTAAATTTGAAATGACAAATGTGGGACTTATGCATTTTTGTTTGGGTATTGAAGTATCTTAAGAACTTAGCAAAATATTTGTTTCTCAATGAAGATATGCTGGGGAGATTCTAAAGGGATACAAGATGACCAATTGTAAGGTAGTAGTTTTATCAATGGAAGTAAATGCAAAGACTCTCGTTTGAGGATGCATCACCACTTATGAACATTAGTGGGTATCAAAAGCTTGTGAGAGGTCCTAGCAATATCTTAGTTATGTAGTTGGAGTCCTAAGCAAATTCTCAAAAGAGCCTTGAAAGAACCATTAGAGAGTAGGGATGCATGTGGTAAAGTACTTGAAGGATACAATAGACTATGCTATCACCTACAAGTTAGGCAAGACCTTAGTTGGACATTGTGATTCTAATGGGCAGAATATATTGATTCTAGGAAATCAATGATGACTAGATATTGCTTCTCACTTGGATCATGAGTTTTCTCTTTACCAATGCGAAGCAACCTATGGTGGTATTATCTTCAACAAAGGCTAAATGCAAGGCACCATGCTTTGATAATTGTGAACTAGTTTGGCTAAGGAGGATTTTAGGAGACATAGGAGTTTCAATGAAAGAGGCAACAATCTTGAACTGTGACAACTAGAGTTGCATGGTGATTGTAAGGAACCCTGTGTTTCATGCCCACACAAAGCATGTAAAGATTATTATTATGTGTAGGAACTCATTGAGTAAGTATTGAGAAATGGAGATGAAATATTAGTCTATAGAGAACAATTGCATACGCAAATTTATCAAGGCTCTTAGGATCGATTAGCTATACCAAACAAGTCATTTACTTTCAAATGGACATTGAGAGAGGGTGTTGGAAATCAGTCACCTGCCTACGATCCAAGTGCCAAATATTATAAGGGCCCTAAATGAGGAATAGCCATGATGGGCACTCGGCATTGGCAAGGTTCCTAGTTTAGACACTTGAAGGGATCTAACCTTGAAGACTAAATGGTTGTAAGATGGCCTATGTCGACTTGACCATTGGGTCAAGTGGAAAAGAGTTAGTGGTGTACACCGAGTGATGAGTTATGAGGATTTGGAGAATACTCCTAGGACTATCCTCAGGTGGTGGCTAGTAGGTTGCATGGACCATGTGGATGGAGAGGTAAGGTGAAACATATGAGTGGTGAGTTAAGGGGAACCATGTTGGTGGATACTTAATATCCTACTCCCCAATAATCTTATCCATCTACCTCCCTCACTTTGATGGATCCACCGTTTGCTCACCTACCATCCACGTTATGGATCCACCTACCATCCACTCTATGGATGTATCTACCATCCACTTTAAAGATCCATCTTTCTCTCATCTACCATGTTGACCCCTTTATGAGGTTGTCATATTTATCAATGCAACATAGCTATTGAACATGTTGTGAGAGCTAACACATATCTTCTATGCTCATTGCTCTCCATCCAACATCTATCTAGATCACCATCGAAGCTCATAGGAGTGCACAAGTGGACAAAGTTGTCAGCCATTAGTCATATCAATTTGGTAAAAGAGAAAAATAAATTTATTCTATCCTATTCTCTCTTGTACTTGTGTTTGTTGTTATCTTCCAATGTGCTCTATTTTCTTATGGAAGACAACTCCATGGCTCTTCTTTGATGTTGTCAATAAAGCAAGGCAACTTAATGGATGGAGATGGGAAGATTTGTCATTTTGCAGAGGAAAAGAGGCACTTGGGGAAGATCATAGGGAGACCTTGGAGGTAGTGTGAGGACAACATTTTGAGTCCAATTTAATTAATGGTTAGAGGCATGGTCTCTAAGGAATTAACTCCAAGGCAGTCTTGTGTTTGTTGTTATCTTCCAATGTGCTCTATTTTCTTATGGAAGACAACTCCATGGCTCCTCTTTGAGGTCGTCAATAAAGCAAGGCAACTTAATGGATGGAGATGGGAAGATTTGTCATTTTGTAGAGGAAAAGAGGCACTTGGGGAAGATCATAGGGAGACCTTGGAGGTAGTGTGAGGACAACATTTTGAGTCCAATTTAATTAATGGTTAGAGGCATGGTCTCTAAGGAATTAACTCCAAGGCAATTGAAGTGATCAGTCTCTCTCAAGAGTGCCTTTTATGCCTAGATTTTATGGTCAATTTGATGGGACTAGGTCAATCAGAAGTAGAGAGTAGAAATGCAAGTGACTTAAAGAGACACCTCTAACCATAGGAGAGTCGAACTCTCTAAATATGTCATGTCCTTGTTGGGCATTAGGTGAATGTGGGGGACTTTAGAAGAAGAAATGGGGGGGTTAGATATGGGGATCTAATTGACCAAGGCCATTGGTCATTCCAAACTCGAAGACCCCTAGATACAATGCAGTGCTTGTGTGCATCTTTTATTTTTCCTTTTTCTTTGTAATTTGGTTTTTTAAAAAGAATAAATATGAAATGTGCCATACTATGAAGCTTTGAATAATTATGCAAAGTGCCATTTAAAGAGTAAATGAAAAACATTAGAACTGTAAGGATAATCATGATTGTAATCTCAGTTCTTAGTATTGTTCATGTATTGAAGCACAAAGAATGAATGTTGAGCCAACATTATTGATAAATGAGCCTTAATGATGAAGAAGATATCGTTAATAAAGAATTACAATAGCTAATGAGGATTGGAATTTTTTGAGGAATGATTCACACATTCTTTTGAGAAAGTCAATGGATCTCTAGTTAGTAGTCAAGCTACATCTTGCATGAAGTAGCTAGGGTCTGGATGTTGATGATACTTCCATGTCTATGAGGATAGTTGAGGCTCCTAAGTGTCCTTTTGCATTTAATATATTAGCATTAATGAGCTCTTCTAAGGGATTTGTTGATCGTACTTGCATGTTTATGAGGATATTTGAGGCTCCCAAGTGTCTTTTGTCTTCATTTCTTTTGTGTTTTTTAGCTCCTTTAAGGGATTTGTTTGCTTGGAAAATCCTTCTTAAGCTTAAGATTACAGCACCTGTCACTTGTTATTATTCTACATTCACTCGATGAAACTTGAGAGTGACATGCAATCACTTCTAGTTTAAAAAAATTGTGAAATTCACATATGAATTAAAATATGTGCCACGTTACTTGTACTATGATTCATAGCTCATTTTCTTCCCTCACATAAGAAATGTCGCAATGCTTCATGTAGCATTCGTAGCTCATTTTCTTCCTCACATAAGAAGTGTTGCAATGCTTCCAAGCATTGCAAAGGTAATGCTCTTATGGTGTGTGTGGATTTTTTTCTATTTAGAACATTATTGATCAACAAAGAAATGCAACAGATTGTTTATTTTGTATAGAAATTAGTGGGCTATGGTACAATGTCACTCGGCATTGGAATAAGCCATTCATTGAAGTCGGGATTAGATCGGGATTAGATTGGGATTAGACTAGAACATAGCACAGGTATCATGAATCTATGGCACTTTGGCAAGGAAAAATATATAAGCATTGACCACATCTCCTTGGCCTATTCTACTAGCAACATTTAGTTATTTTTCCATGAGGATTTTGTCTAGTAGAAAGCAATGTTCAATTGGTTCAGGCAACTTGATATCTCATACAATTGTGAGCATTCATAGGGAAGGGAGCAACATACATCAATTTGTTCTTTGAATTCCATACAGCTCATCATTGCTTAATGATAGTTATTAGTTGACCTCCAACCATCTTGCAAGTGAATCCAACATGGTGTACAATTTCTTATCAAACTTGCATTATCCTTTGACTTTCTATTCTAGTTATTGTACTTCCTCCATCCTTTTTCACAATGGACCATGTGGAAAGAGGGAATCAAGTGAAGTTCCTTGTTTATATTTTTTCGAAAGTATACTTTGTAAGTACATCTACTATTTATGGGTAACACTCACAAACAAGTTCTTCCTTTTCCAATGTCAATGACCATTCTAGAAACTTTTTATATTTTGTAGACATCCAAGGTTGTTATGAATTACCACATGAGCAAGCAATTGCAGTCTATTAGTTTTTTGTGGCACTCTATTACATGTTGGTTCTTATTTTGCACCTTCTCTTTTGCCATTTCTGCAATCTCTTGATCAACTTAGGCTTTAAGTTTGATGGGGATGCTAGGTTGAGAAAGGCATGTCTTCTAAGTTGGTGAGTTGGTTATGATCATTATTTTAGAGCTTGTATCCCTTTTGGTTGAAGCAATGGGGACTTATTCCTTTGTTGAGGTGACACATTTAATTAGAGATAGAGGTTGTGATGGGTTGGGTTCCACTTTAGATTTGGAAACAATAGCTATAATATTAGTGGATGTAGTGTTGTGATCAATCAAGGCTGATTGTTTACTCAAATCCTTAGAGTGATTGGAAGTAGTCGTGGTCTTAGAAACTTTAGATGTATCTGTGATACACTCTCAAGGGGAGGTCATGGGTCCTTCAATTTTTCCATGGCTATCCCTTGAGGATCTTTTTTCTAGGATTGAACAATAATACTAGGATGCTGCTGGGTTTCCTATTTTCACTTGGTTGACAAAGGCTCTTTAGATCTAGGAGAATGGCATTTTGGCTTACTTGTAGTAGATGCCTTCAGTTGTTCCTAGTCAACATTTGATGTTTCCATCATCTCTCTCTTTGAAATTTCTATTTTAGATTGAGATACCTTTTTTAAAGAAGATAGGTCCTCGTACACCTTTAGTTTCTCTTATAAGTAGAAAACTACTTCAGAGCCTACATGCTCTATTGTCTTCTTTCGATAGATAAGCATTGGCTTTTTGGTAAATAGTGTAGTTGGCTTTGGTTTTCACTATGGCATAACTTTTTTAATATAGTTTTGCACATAGGTCCAGTTCTCTTTCTGCTCGAAGTAATTGGAGATAGAGGTGGTCTTATATTCAGTTTATGCAACCACAACCATCGGTTCCCTACATAGTACCCTTTAGCATACAGAAGGGCCTTGGGAACATATCATTGCTTTGTGTTAACTCTCCATCAATACTTATCATTATAAGTCCTTGGTCTCCTCTTCCTTCTCGATGGAGGACTTTTGATGCCTCCTTTTGGCAACCTCAGGGGATGCCTTAGTGTTCTTGGTGGGGTTGTTTGCCTTGTCTATTCTAAGGAATTGAATTAAGTGGCCTTCGCTCTTCGTCTTCTGCTTTAAGCAAATCCTTGAGCACTCTCTTGTTATCTTCACTAGACTTCATGTTTGACTCAAAGGTTATCTGTTATGCCCTATAATCGAGATTACATTAAGTTGCACATTTAAAAGGTCTTCCAAGTGGGTTTCCTTTCCAACATTTTTGTAATTAGGAAGCACATTAAATATGACATGCTTTCAATTTCAATGGCCATGAGAACTTTTCATTTGCCTAGGAGGAAGTATGGATATTCTTTGTGAGGATTGATTGTTGCATTTCTTGGCACAAGCTCTAGTTTTCTAATCTCAGTTGATGTGTTCAAGGTCAAAATTTTAAATTATGCTCCTTCATCAACGAGAGCATTTGTAGTGTGCTCTAGTTTTGGTATAAGTTTGACCTTAAGGTATGCAATTACTATTAGCTCTTCGTCTTTCAAGGTTGATGTTTGTGGTCTTAATCTTTCAACTTGAAATGTTTGTGCCTTTGGTCTTGATCTTTTAAGGTCAATGTTTGTGGTCTTGATCTTTCAAATTGAAATGTTGCATCTCATAGATCCTATTTGGTGACTATTAGGCACCTAGCATTTATGAAAATCTTGATATACATGAGTAATGCCACACTCATTGCATCTTAGGTTTGCTTCATTTTCCACTTGAGGTTCTTGTTTTTTAGGGCAATAATTTAGCACATGGCCTAGTTGGTGGCAATTCCAATACTTACTTACTTCTCTAGGTAGTCCATGCCTCTTCCTTTTTCATGTCCTAACAACATGATTGGAATCACGAGGATTGCATTACCCTTGTCATTGCATGTTACCTAAGGGTTTGTGTATTTCTCCTACTTGTGATGCTCTTTGATCAGATGCACGTGAGGGTTGCTATCTCGAGATATGTTATCAATGGCCAATAAAATTTTGATATTCTTGATTGAGTAATGTCAGATCTCTGAATGGTTGGACCTCAAGGGTGCACCTCAAAAAATGTAAGCATATCATGGGTGATCAACAAAAGGATTATGTCATTTCAATGTCATCGCATCGAGACCATTGATCTTCTACTACCACAATACACACATATAATCACAATTTTGATCTTAAGAATACTTCAATGAGCATAAAGAAATTTGAAAACATCCCATTTCATCATTCCTTTAATGCTTTGTCTCTTTATCACATGAAGTGTCACACATATGAGTGTACCAAGGCCAACCTCATGCTAAAAGCCCATAGTAAATACACTTAATGATGAGCATATTTATGTATTCAGATCAAAATGATATATTTTCTAATCACAAATGGAATTATAACCATTGTGACATTGTTTAAAAAAATTAACATTTAAAGCTATTTATTAGCATTTCCTTTAATTTTTAGTTATCTTTTATGAGGAAAAATAGGAAAATATATATACCAATAAATATTAGAGACCAATGCCATCACAAATATTGACTTTCAACCCATAACAACATTATGAATTCTTGCTTCCACAAACCATAGAGCATAGATGCTCACTTATATGTAATTTTGACTATTTCATGGGCATTGCATGAAATGGAGGAACTCTCTGAACCATTACCCCCCTCCCCCCCCCCCAAACTAATTCTCCATTGACCATTGATGGAAGCCTTTGAGCCTCACAAATGCTTCAACATCCTTTGTTCATGTGTCATCATGGCCCTCTCTTCCATCTCACCCACCCCCTCTCTCATGTGAATCGATTTTAGTGGATATGGAGGAGGAGAGAGAAGGATTGCATAACAAGAGAGATAAATGCTAAATTTGTTAATTCCTTATTTCTTCATCTCATCATATAAACAGAATACACATGTGTGTAGAAGATGAAGAGGACGTTCCATTTCAATCATTACATGCCACAAATGATGAAGATTCAACATGAAATGATCAAGACAGTCTCATGAAGACAGTGCCCTCATAAGATGTGATTCTCACTACCCATTATCTCTCCATGCTTGCTTTTCTTGAATGTGGCCTTTGCTAAGGTTCATACCTCTTCTATTTTTTCCTATGCCATGCCTATCCCTTCAAATCCTACAATAACTAGCCCTTTTGGTTGCCTACAATGCATTTTCACACAAAATAAGGTGTTTTGGCATGAGTTTTGGCTCCAAATATATTATTTTGATGAGTCTAACCACTTCTCCATGTCCCAAAATATTGACTTTTCACTTTGTCTTGCCTCTTCCTTTGAGTTGAACTATGAATTGCACCTTGAACGTCTTGAAAAACAAGCTTGCTTCCTTAGTCTTCATTTTTAGGCTTCAAGTCTTCAAAAAGTGCTCTCGAATTCCACAAGACAACTCTAATTTTGCTCTTTAAAATCTCTCCTCAGATTTGTTATATGTGTAACCCCTAATGGTTGAGTGGGGATAGAAAGGCTAAATGAGAGCCCATTTAGTGTAATCCAATACTCAAATTTGGAGCATGATGAGGGAACCTTCTAAGAGCTCACCTTAAATTGCAACATGGCAAAAACAACCACAATTGGAGCAAACTCGATTGGATCTAGAATACTCTAAAGGTAAATGGTCTCCACTGCAATGTATACATCACATGTTCGATCTACAAGCTTCTAGCTTCTTTATAGCCTCCACATGCCTGGAGGGAAGCAATGAGTTCTTATGTCACATTGAGGTTTCCACCATTTTGACTTGATAGCATGTGTTGTGTTTATATTCCCTTTCAATATCTACTCCTCTCTTTGAAGAGATTGTCAATTCTAATTGCCTCATTTAGTACCTCATTAGTATTGGATTGATCTACAGGTGAGTTGTTCTGACCATGGCATCGTATACTCTCCGATCTTGGATGTCATTGAGCATTCATTTTTTAGTTACTACTTTAACACTTTGACTTTCTACATGTGGAATTCTTTTGCATAGGCTTCACACTTTAGCCACATAATCTTTCATACTCTTTCCTTCCTACTACTCCATGTACATTGGCTGCACAATGAGATTAGCTCCATAGCTGACTTTAGCAATGCGCATTATGAAGAGGTCCTTTAGTGTAGAGAAATGTGATTTCTTAGCAACATCTAGGCTAGTGAACTAAGTTTGCCTTTTTTACCTAAGCACAATCTGAAGACTTGCATTTTTCTGTAATTTGATGTGACATTACTGGCCTCATAGACCTACTCAAATTGTTCTATGAAACTATGGGGATTGTCACCCACTCAATATCTCTACATTATTTTGGTGATGAGGGAAGTTTAGGCTTGCTCTTGTATTCTAACAATTCTTCCTAGTGTTGTTAGTAGCAAAGTATTAGTTAGGTGTGTTCCTGCTTGGAGCATGCTAGAGTTGTCAAGAAGTCAATCGTTGTACTAGACTTGATATAAAATCGTTAGAGAACCTCATCACTTGTGAATTTAGAAGCAAACTCTCGATCCCTTCAATTTCACTTTGCATTTCAACTTCTTATTTGCATGTAACATCATTTGATTTGAGTAATTGAACAACAATATCCCTTCCTTGGGTTTGAATAGTTTACAATTTTCCCAATACAACTTCCTTGGTTATTTGGCTAATGTCAAGCTTTGCAGCATTTTTTAAATTTTGGACAAGCTCTTAATTGTCTTATGGAATGTTCTCCTAGAATTTGTATATCGCCATCCTATGTGATGGTTCTCAACTTGTTTCTCAATTGGCTAAATCAAGCCTCTTGTCAATGAGTTCCTAGATCATAGTGTTGTTTTCTAGTTGATGTGGCACAAGCATTAGGGACTAGTGGATCTTGGTGTTAAAATTTCTAGTACACTTCAAATGTACATCAATTGTTGGGATATATACAACCATATATGATTTTTTAAATCCTCTTGTAAGATCAACTTTCCATATATGTTCAATAAGATTTGTTGTTTTTAGATTTTGCAACTATGTTTCACTCTTGACGAGCATTCAGTTGCATGTGTGTTTCATTCTTTGACTCTCAGTATAGTCGATGCATCTTCCTTAGGTCTCTTTTGTTGATCACCTCAAGTCTATAGTTTTGTGAGTTTTCCCTCTTCTAAATTCCCTTTTGATTTATCACTGGAATTGTTCATGACTCTCCTTGTTCACTTAGGTTTGTGTATATTGTGTTTCTCCATAAACTTCAATGACTTCCATATTCTATAGTTCTTGGAATGGAATTCCCACATCTCTTTATTTGATTATATTGGTGATTCTAGGAGCACTCAATTTCCTCCTCCATTATTTCCTTCACAACTTGATGGACTCCTTGCTGTTAAGGCTATGTTACCATGAGGTCAATTTAATTAGCATGTCTAATTCTCTTGGCCATAGTTCAAGTGATGGCAAGTAAGCTCTTATCCATAGTTGTGCTCATGTTTGATTTGACTTGTTGCCTCAAGTATCACTCTTAGTGTAGCTCCATGGTCTCAATGCTCTTTTGGATGTGACTTTATAATTAAATTGACAACGTTGATTGGTTGTTTCCATATGGTAGGCTCATCTAGTACCTAGGGGGTGATGTGATTTTTAGTACTAGGTATCATGTAGCTTAAGGAGTGGAAACTAAGTGTCCCTTATCTTAAGGTGCAAGGTGTGCTTAAGTACTAGGGCAAGTGTTTGGGTGTGACTTTAGGCCTTAGAGGGTTAACCAGTGATGAGACCTCAATGAGGCTAAATGTGCAACTCAAGGTGATGCCTTAGCAACCCGATCTAAGTGGGGTTAGGTGTTGAGCTACAATGTTGGTAGGTAAGCACCCATTGTGTAATGAGTGTCTTTGTGACCTATGTGCAAAATTTATGTGAGGCCTAAAACTATGGGGTGATCCATTTTTTACCTAGGAGTGATGTGTAGGTTCTTATAGGTTAACTATCCAAGAGTCCAATTGAGATTGTAGTGTGGAATTAAGATGAGGAGTGCATCTAAGCACAATCCATATTGGGAATACCCCTTATTCTCCTTGTGATGGTTCATGCAATGGGTTTCCTAGAGGATATCAAATCTTAATTCTTCTTTAATCAAAGTGCCTTACTCCCTCTCCTCCAATGGTTCTAACTCCGCATATCTTAAGTCATTGATTACAAAATGCTATTTGAAAGGCCTTAATCCATGGACCTCATCTTTTCCTTTGATTGAGTGCAAGAGTACTAGGTTACCACACTTCCATGCCTCTTTAGCTTTCCCTCAAGGTTTCCAACTCCACATTCCCTAAATTTTTTATAGAAGCTATGATCAAAGGCCCTCCAAGGTTTCCAACTCCATTTTTCCTAATGTTTTTACAGAAGTTATGACCAAAAGGCCCTAACCATCCTTTGATCAAGTACAAGAGTATTAGGTCATCATGTTGAAGATTTGTTGTTGCACATGCTTATCATATTAGGTTTTTCTTCTCATATTTTCACAATTAGTGCATGAGAACCAAAAAGATGAATTTTCCTAAGTTTCTCTTGCTTGGTGAGTCACTCAATCAAAGCATTAATGTATCATCTTTCTTATGTAGTTTCTCTTAACCTTGGGACTAGAAACTACCTAAGCACAATGGCAGGAGTGCCATGGGTCATCCAAAACCATGTAGTAGTTTTGCAAGCTCATAATGTCATTGTGAGCTCATTTTCCCAATCTTGTGAGTTGCGGAGGCTATCTTTGACCAACATGTTCACAATTTCTTATTCATAGATTGAGCCTAATAATTTGCCTGAGGGTAATGTGATGAGGAGAGAAATTCTTTTGAATAAACAAGAAAGTGGATAAAATGTCCAATTACTTCATCTAATAAGTGCTTCACTTGATCACTTATGAGTTTACTGGGGTAGCCAAACCTTGAGATTACTTCTTGTATCTAATATACAAACTAGAGAAAATAATAAAGAAAGACTTGATTATTACATTCTAGACTCTAGTATTGATCTAAGAGATACTAGAGCATTCTTCTAATATTTTTGATAAAATTGATGCAATTTGAAGGGCTAGGCTATTCAAGACATTTTTTAAAATGTCGATTGATTCTAGAGATTACCAGACTATTAGTTTGCATTAAAAAACTCTTCTCTATAACCTCAGGATTAAGGTTAATCAACCTAGAACCATTTTCACATTGCACAATGAAGAAATAGGTGCTTTGAAGGCTATTTTTCTTGAGGTGAATAGTAGGAAATTTGTATGAAAAGGGCATGGCCTGTTTTGGCATTGCTTTTGTCATTGGTTGGCCATTGCGATTGAGCACTTAATTTTACAATTTACTAATCTTCTTGGTGGTGTAGTTGGATAAGTTGGTTTCTCTTATGGGAATGAACAAAGCTACAATGTATTGATGCATGGTTTAGAATACAAAGGGCCTATTGTAGCAAGTGTGTATAAAGAAACCTTGAGCTCCTTGGACTTAACTAGAGGTGCCAAATCAATCATCACATTGATCTATGTGATATCAAATTTCTATGTCATTCTTAGAAAGTACCTATATTAGAATGAGTTTATCCAAAATTTGTATTTTTAAGGATTTACAAGTAATTGGTATTCCCTTCATCTTTCGAAGACCTTTCTAAGTTTATCAAGGTGTTAATTCCAAATAGGTACTCTAGCTGATCCCATAATAGTTGGTAATCCATACACTTTTCAAATACATTTCTAAGATTATCAATGTGTTCTTCCCAATCATAATTCAAGCAAAAGTAATCTATGAACACTTTCAAGTAATCCTACAATATGTCCTCAAAGATCATACACACGAGCCATTAAAAAGTGGTTAGATTGTACATATACACTCATTTTGTGGCCATGGTTATCTTGTGCTATCATCTTGATAGACTTGACTTTGGTTGTAACTTGAGAAGTCATCTAAGGACTTGTAGCTTTCCTTCCCTAACACCGATTCTAGCATATGCGCCTCATATGGAAGCATATAATTATATTGTTTGATGGTTGCATTGAGCTTTTGTAATCTATGCACACTTTCATGTTAGTCTCCTGGAGGACCATCGCTATGGGGGCTACCCAGTGTGCATGTATCTTAGATTCACTAATTGCAACCTTTAATTTATTGGCTTGACATTATGGCCATGGGGATCATGTGGATAATAAAAGTAGGAGGTACTTATTTTGGATCCGAGTAATTCCATGTGAACATGTAGAAGCACCTTGAACCATGCCCTCTTGTCCTCAATGTGGTCCACTACTACATATGATAGCTTTGATGGTTCACCCTTCTCTACAAATTTTGGCCTCTTGAACTTTAGCCTCAATAGACTCATTTGCAGCCACACCATGTTTGTCTCTTAGCATTGAGATCACTTGGTCTCTTTTTAGAAGCTCTTGAATCATTCTCTCACGGTTTTTTTCTAGTAGTCGCTCTCATTCTATTCCTTGTTGTTTGTTTTTCTTTGAGTTTAGCTTTTCTTAAAAGGATTGATACACATCCCATTTGGAATTCTAAAATCCCTTAAGTTTTTAGCATCACTCCCAATATTACTATCTATGCTAAGCTCAAATAAACTAGTGGGAGATTTCTCACCAAAATATTGACTACTTTCATTTCTTCCCATGTCTAATAGGAGCTCCAAATCAAGAGTGCTAAGTCATGCCTCTCCTCTACTTAGTACTTGAAATCCTACAAACTCCATGGTTAGATCTATAGGATTCGCTTTATGTGTCTACCATGTATTTCATAGGCAAGTGTTTCATCACGAGGGTTACAATTTGATGCACAAGCATCCAACCCTGCTAAGTCCAAGCTACTTAGAAATGCACTATTGTATTAGAAGTTTAGGTTGTGTGCACTTCTACCTCCCAAGTCATGGTTTGCAATAGCTTCCCTAAGAGTAGCTAGCATGTTCTCTCTCAAAATTAGTTGTAAGAATTGTAGGGCTCGACTTAAGTCAATTTGTTATTGGGTATTTGATAAGGCATTTCCTAAGTTTTAACTAATCTCATGTAAGGGTACAATTTTGACTTCACTCTCAACATTTGCATCCTTGTATAAGGTCAATTGATGTACATGTGCATGCTCTTTCAAGTTTATTGTGCTCGACCTTTTACTTGTCCTACTGAAATTCCTCCTTGTTGGTGAACAATAGATCTATCATAATAGCAAGGATATGCATCGAATCTTGAGTGTTCTCCTAAATTGAAACATACTCAATTACAAGATTTGTTGTGGGAGAAGTAAATCCTTATTGGCCTTCTAACAAATCTAAAAATGCATTTTAGATTAACCAAAGAGATATTTCAAATGTCCATCTCCACTCTTACTTTCTCCATCTTATTACCAAAGATGACCAAACGAGCACCTATCCTAAATTAACCTTGCCCTAGGCTTATGCTTTCGATTTCTTCCTAAAAGAAGTCATAGCCAATGAAATTCATGACCAAAAATTTGATTAAAATAAGATGGTATTTCAAGTGTCCATCTCCACTTATACTATATCTATCCTATTACCAAAGAAGACTAAAAGAGCACCCATCCTCAATTAACCTTGCATTGTGCATCCAAAGTCTTCCTAAAAGAAGTCATAGACAATGCACTTCTTGTGACTACAAAGTTGATAAAAAATCATATGATAGCATGCTTACATGGCAATATTTCAGTATACCCCTTGGGTTCTCTTTAGAATCATTGGCCATTGTTAGGTTGAAGTGCACATTCTCAATATACGAGTGTTACACCAAGCCTGAAGCACTTAATTGTTAATTATGCTCACTCCTACACATGTCAATTATCCCTCTCCATATAGGATCTCCCAGGGCCACTATTGAAAGTACACCATGGCATTCAACCCCTTCCCAAAGGTTGGTCATCACTCCTAGGGCTCCCAAGGTTCTATTAGGTGCTAGATATGGTATTGGAGGCTAGCCTAGATTTCCCTTCCTAAGTGTCTTGCTTGATCTTCACCACCTTATACGTAAGATTTGAAGGTCCTTAAGATTGTTGGTTCCCTTTAAGTTGCACACCAAGAGATTTTGTTATACTAATTGATGCTACCTTGAATAGGCCAAATGCTTGAGACCACATATTGTCATGTTGTTAGCCTCATAGACTTATTGAATTGCTTTAGAAAAATGCAAGGGTCATGGTAGGACACATACTTGTCTACATGCTTTGCTACCAGAGAGATTTTGGCTTGTTTTTTGGAAGTGGTCTTCACTTCAAGGGCACTACATAGGCTAGCCTCCATTTTAGAACTAACTTCCATAATGCCTATATTGGTATTTAGTATTGTCTTTGGATGAGGTTAGAAATGGAATCCTTGAAGATGCTAGCCACTTTGGAATGTGACATGCTTTCATCTTATCTACTTACTTCTAGATGGCTTCTTGATGCACAACCATCACCCTAGCTGTGGCCTTAAAACTCTATTTTCTAAGTATCTCTACATAATCCATTAGAAGTCAGTGACTCCCACATCACGAAGTTCCTTAAGTGCATCTCTTGCTTCCCTCTAAATATTACTTTCTAATAGATGACATAAAAGGGGATATGTTCTTGGATTTTCTTGGTCAACTAGTTGTTCTAATTGATCTACATTGCGAATAACAAAATTCTATCGTGAAAAAAGGTTTCAAGGGTCAAGGTCATATGATTGATTCAATCTCTAGATTGGTTGGTGGATTTTACATGAAAACTTAGCCTTAGGCGCATGCGCTACTCCTCCTTATTAGTCATTGATAAGCATTAAGCTGGAAGGTTTCCTACTTTCGGCATAAGTGCTCAGTGTGAAGGATGATGCATTTTGGATCGATTCTTGACACATGTGGGTTGATACTAAAGAGATGGGTTATGTTTTATACACAACAAAGTTTTTGGCCCCTTATGTCTTAACAATTGGCCTTGGGCACACAATCACGAACATTCACAATAATCGAAGGCCAGAGATAGATTGGATGTGAATGCAGGTGATGGATAAAACATGTAGAATTCTTAAATAGTCATGTTTAACTCTCTCTCTCTCTCTCTCTCCCCCCTCCACAATCACGGTATCCTTCTTCTTTGTACCATCTTGAACATCAATAGTAAGACCCTCTTCATTTGCCATATGATCCTCTCCATGTTGGGCTGTGTTTTCAAGGTTAGTCCAACCTTTGCCTTCTACATCATGTGTATTGTTGAGAGAGAGAGAGTATTGAGAGAGAGAGAGAGAGAGAGAGAGAGAGAGAGAGAGAGAGAGAGAGAGAGAGAGAGAGAGAGAGAGAGAGAGAGAGAGAGAGAGAGAGAGAGAGAGAGAGGCTTGGGGAGTCAAGACCATAGAAAGCCCATCACAATAAACTCAAAATAGAAAATTGACAACATCATTAGCACACCTTGACCATCACTTATTACATCGAGTGGCAAGGTTGCACAATGCTTTTAAAAAACCCATGTTCATTGTAATCCCACCTTAAAGTATTGAAACGTATCTTTTAAAATTAATTCATTAGAATTAAGAGGTAAAAAAACTTCAAATATAGGTATTTCACCTCTTAAAATTTTTATAAAAGGTTTTTCACCTTTTGGGAAAAACCTTTCCCGGAGGGGTCGCAAGGTATCGAAATCAACCGAGCAACGAAGTTAAGGAACCAAACAAAAGATGTGCTGTGCAAAGGGAAGCAATGCTTTTTGACAAGCGGTGGGGACGTGCTGGCAGGGTGCATTCACACCCGGTGCGTCTTTATATGGAAGTCGGGAGAACTACATCCACACACGCAGTGTGTAGCACGGGCCAAGGATTGCGAAAGGAGAGAAGGAAGAAGGCGACGATCTCTGGCGTTTTCTTGCAGCGAGCTTTGATCAGCCGCTAGGTCTCGACCCGGCACCATTTCCCATGGCGTCATCGCCTTCAGGTTTGATCTCTGCTGTTGTTTTCTGCTGCTCCTCGTTGCCGATCCTCTGGTTTCTACAGATCCGGGTTTTAGGGAAATGCGCTCTCTCTTATCCTTGACCGTTTCAGCTGTAGTTGGGGTTTCGTGATCCTCTTTCAGGTGGCCTCGATTAGGTTTCCCAGTGACATTCTCAGCATTGCTCCACAGTTCCGTCGCTTAAGCATCAGCCTTATTTTAACAGAGGAATTAGGCGTGTGCAACGGACCATGCGGTGATAGTGTTTTCGGAATAGAGGCTTTTGAGTCCTGTATCTCCGTATGGGTAGACTAGTTGCTGGGGTTTAGCAGATTAGGCATGCACAATGGAGTATCCACGTATGGGGGTAACGCGGCTGATCAGTAAGTTCATTTAATTTGGTAGATTCTTGATGAGACACCGTTAGAGCATTGTGCATCTGCCAACCTGTGGGGCTCACTTACACCTTGGCCCTCGTTAATATGTACATGACCTGTCCTTGCCTGCTGTGATCTTATTACATGAGGTGCAAGTCGTAACAACTCAAGAAGAAGATTTCTCATGCTACAAGCAACATGCCTATTCTGTGTGGAGTTTGGCGTTCATTTTCGCTTGAAGCTTGTGCTTTTCATTGAAACTCTGATTTTTCATGGTTTAAGGTTTATTTTGATGTGGTTAGGTGTTAAAGAAAATGAAGCCAACACCAAGGCCCCCTCTCCTGAGACTTCAACAGTTCAATCAGATGATGGGAATATCAATGTTAGAGCTGAGCAAGGCGATGCAACAGTGCCACCATTGCCCAATCCATTTGATTTTTCTGCCATGTCAGGCCTCTTAAATGTATGCCTTCTTCATCTCAATTTCTGTCTCGTTATGTACCAGTTAAGGTGTTTTGAGTGACCTGGTGATAATGTGTATGTGTAAAACTTTATGGCCCAAATGAACACTCACGGAAGCATTCATGTGGAAGAAATATAATTGGGAGCAAGGCTAGATTTGAATAAATTATGGAACTGTTTCTGTGGGGTTGATACTGTGTTTCCGGATTTAGCTATCCATCTCAGCTCTTGTTGGTGGTTAATCATACCCATGTACTGCTTAATTACAGCTGAGAGTCAAATGGGCATCTGAGTGCTTGTGAGATGTGCGAACTCTGGTTGAAGCACTGGTGTAGAGGTCAGGGTCAGATTTGGTCATCTTTCTGTTGTCATTTTGTTTAAAGTTCTGCTTGTCAGTGTTCTCTTGTAGATATGGTCCAGAATTGGAGTTCACACACACACACACAGAGTAGGCTGCATTGTTACACTTGTATTAGCAAGATCATCACACTTATGTTAAACTTGCAGCTGTCTCTGCAGTAAGTCGCACTTAAGGGGATTATTTGACAGGGAAATATCAACCTTTTCATTAGACTCAGTGTAAGCTGTTCAAAGAAGTTGAAAAAGTTTTGGGGTAGTAGTTTATGTTTGACCAGTATTCTCTTTGGTTATCTTTTATGCTTTTCATGCAGTTTGCTGTGATGTTGTATGATATTCCCAGTCTGCTAATGGATTTGATTGGGTTGTGTGTGGAGTTTAGGATCCAAGCATAAAGGAACTTGCAGAGCAGATAGCAAAGGATCCTGCTTTCAACAATATGGCTGAACAGTTGCAACGCAGTGTTCAAAGTGCTGGTTCAAGTGGTATCCCTCAGCTAGACACACAGCAGTACTTCAATGCAATGCAACAAGTAATGCAGAATCCTCAGTTTATGACCATGGCTGAGAAACTTGGTAGTGCATTAATGCAGGTAGGTGTGTTTTAAAACATTCTATTAGCAGGTGGTTTTGTGTGTATATGGTCAGAGTTATTGAAAATTCAATACCACAGGATCCAACAATGTCTGGTATGTTAGAAAGCCTAACAAATCCTGCTAGAAAGGAGCAGTTAGAGTCAAAAATGGCAGAAGTTCGAAATGATCCTACCTTGAAGCCTATTCTGGAGGAGATTGAGACAGGGGGACCTGCAGCCATGATGAAGTAATGAATTTTGGCCCTTGCTCTACTATCTTAATAAAAATTATCTCTAGGATTCGTGCTATGTATATGAAATGTATGTGCAATTGGAAGTTCCAATTTTCTTTTATTCTGGAGGAAGGAACTAGAGCTACATTAATAGACTTGTTAACTTGCAATGACTATTTAAAGATGATTTAGCAGTTGTGCTTTGCACTTACCATAGTCAATTCATTGTTTATAGGTGTTAGTGTTGATAATAGGTCAGGTTTTTTTTAGGGGGCTTCTGAACATGTGCTATGTAGCCAAGTTGCCAGTATAGGAGTAGTTGGACTGATTTGATAACCGTACTATCTTAGCCTTCCATTCAGCAGCAGTCAGATGACAGTTACTTCAGTTAGATCTGCTTATAAACAAAGGTCCAGAACTATTATATGTATTTCTAGCTACATGATATGATTCCAACCCAAGTTTTACTGAGTTGGCCCTCTCATGAATTTAACACCTTCATATCTTGATTTTTGAGGACTGGTTTTTTATACCAGGGCTTTAGAAACATTTCTTTTCAGACCAGCACTTATAGTATAGTTTTTCATCATCCAACTTCATATTGCTCCTGGCTATGAGGTCGGCTGTACTGTATTTAAGCAGATCCGATTGTGTCTTGTAGTATGTGAGATACCTAGTATATATGGCTTGTTGCACAATGGTGGTACTTACACCCCAAGATTGCCATTTTGCAGGCTTTGTACATTTGTTTTGATGATTTTGCTAGTTGCTTTATACTTCCATGGCACTTTGTTCTTTTAATACAACTTCACCACCTTGTAGAGGCAATTGTCAATCATGAGTATTCTTGATGTGACTTTGGCTTTCTATCAAGTGGCTTAGTTGGCTACTTTATATTTCCCTTGTGATCTACGTAGGGCACATCTTACCTCTTTTTGTAAATATATGAAGGAATATATTTTGGTACCATCTTGGAAAAGCTTTGACAAGCCACCCCTAGTATAAGTTATGTTTTTCTGCAATTTCAACTTACAAAACCCTATTTATTACATGTGTATAGCAATTTGGGTCTTGCATTGTGATTGGTGTAGTGGACTTGAAACATTTGAAATTAGCATGGATGAGCTTGTGGGACAGCATGCACACAACAAGACCTCTAATTAGGATTCCATCAATGTATTGAGCAAACTACTAAAGTTTGCTTTGTTGGATAATGTAGGAGGAAACAACATAATTGGTTGAGGAATTAAGCAGGATCTTGCACCAAGGCAGTGGACAAACTAATGCAAGGTGATTGATAAACTCGTGGTGGGCAGAGGGCAGGTTGAGAATGCAAGCCGTATTAAATGTTGTAGGATAACAATATGATTTGCTTGGGGATAATCAAAACACAGCAATATGATGCTCCTAGATATTATAAACAACAATATACAGCATAGTCACAAGTGATGGGGGATGGGGATGGTCAGAGAGAGAGAGAGAGAGAGAGAGAGAGAGAGAGAGAGAGAGAGAGAGGGTGGGAGGAGCTTCGCAGTGTGGGAAGTCGTATCTCGTTTAGATTTAAGGCTTGCGATGGGCACGGGCTGGTTGGCAGTTGTGGAGAGAGTAGTGAACAATGAAAGGGAGGCTAGTACTTGAATAGTGAATCGTAAATGTGTTGTGGTGCAGAAATTTACAAGGATGGTATTATAATACGTAATATCTAGCAAAGGGAGTACGGGATGGTCGCATTGTGGCATATGAGAGTCATGTGTTCCATGGTGGAGAGAGATTTGTAGGTTTTTGAAAAAAATTGCTTGATATAATTCACGCACTTTCGATATGAAACACTACCTCTTAGATGTTGATTTCATAGTGTAGATAGACCATCAAATATTTTTTACTTTTTGACATAGACTAAGTTGTCTAAAAAGTATATGAGACGGAAAACTTTTATATTGATGTTTTATATTTAAATTATTCGCATAAATGGAAAAAAAATGTAGTGGTTGATGCATTGCCTTATTAAGTCTTAGATTTTTGTTGTTAGCATGGTATATCAACTTGAGGACGTTGGGTTTATTGCAACTCTTGTCTATTTTTGATAGGCCTAGGGAAATCATTGCTATAGACTTTATCTTTGAGCTTTCTAGGCCTACAAGGAATGATGAAATATTGACTTACTTGTAGCTTTAGTAAGTAGGCTCTTTTTATTTTGGCGAGGAAGAAGATAAAGGTTGATCATATGGTATATGACATGGCATGCTTGAGTTGATCACAAGTAATCGAGGTATGTTGAAAACATGGATGCAGACTATGCAAATGTTAAGTAAGTACTTTAGAGGTCTCAAGAGAAGCACAAGAGGGCACTTGATCGCCATAGGCGTGCTTTTTAGTTTGCAAAGGGTGATTATATATTGATGCGTTGTGAAAAGGCAAGTCTAAAGAAGACAAAAGATAAGGAGAGATTGTATCTGAAGCTAAGTACGAGATTTCATAGGCCCTTTTAGTGATGTTGTTTATAGGTTGAAATTGGCCCCATATTAGCGGATAAGTAATGCCTTTCGTTCTAGGTTATTGGGGTCTTTTCATGGTGTGACGTATTTGAGGATGTATTTGCTGAAATTTAGCTAGAGGTTGAGGAGTTGGATGAGATATTAATACTTGAGTAGGTGTCACAAGACTGTGACAACTATTATCTTTTTGCTGATTTCTTTATTACTACTTTATTTGGTTTTTCTTTTTGGAAGGATCCCTCTTGAAATCTAAACGCCTGAGTTGCATGGCCAGTATGTGAAATGGACAGGAATGTCTAGTGAGTCAAGATTGGACAGTTAAGGTCTAGTACAAGTCTGGAAGAGACTGATGTCATTGTAGATTGACAAGCCTAGAAGAGACTTGTGAAAGTGTATATGGACAAGTGTGTTGAAGAACTAGCCTGGAAGAGACTAGTTCAAAGTGAAGATGGACAAATCTCCAAAAGATTAGTCCATGTGGGGTCATCAGTGGAAATTTACTTTCAGTTGAGCTACATTACAAATTTGGATGTAGCCATAGTTTGCAAAGATGGTCAGAAGATTAGTGGGGATGCAATGGAAGCAACTCCTAAAATTTAGGGAGTTACTATTTTTGGACCCCAGAATCTATTCGTGTCATTATCTTCGTTTTTGCACGAGGATTAATCTCTGGTCTGTGCCGAGGTCAAATTTTGCACCGAGCATGGAGAATTTTAGACCGGAAGGCTAGAATGGGAAACACCTTCCATTGCTGCCATTTGGCACAAATTTGTGCACTTTCCTCTTTAAAAGAGGGGCTGGCGTGCAGTTTCTTGGGCCTTTGGGGGGGCTCATTTGAAGAGGGAAAAAAGATGGACAATTGCTGATGGAGAATTATTGAGAGCTTGCCTACCTTGTCTATGATGCACAGAGGGTTGAGCTTGCTCCCTACTCTCTCTCTCTCTCTCTCTCCTTGACAGTTATGGTTATGCCCCAGTTGAGGGCCTTTCTTCTCATTCATGTACAGTTGTGTGGGAATATGCTGTTTTTGCATGAGGCAAGAGCCTCCTTTCTCCAGGAACAGGAGCAATTGTTTGCTGCCCCCAAGCAGGAACAGGTGAGGGTGGTAACCTCACCAAGCAAGTGTCCGAAACAGCACTAAATCAGTACTGATTTTGAACTGTTCAGAGGTTATTTCAGAGCCCAATTGATGTCAGAATCAAGGGGCACTTGGCACAGATGTTGGAGAACAGTAAAGGGAACAATATGAGCTGAAAACAGGTTTCAAAATAGGTCCCAACCAGTAATTACAGCGGGCTGAAATGGTCAATTCTGCGCTTCAACCAGAAGTTTAAGACTTGGGCAGAGTTTCCCCTCTTGGTCAACTTGTTTTGGGTCAATAATTGCATTGTTATGCTACCAAATTTCACCCAGAATAGGTGAAAGACAGCCCATTGTACTCTCTCTTAAAAAAAAAAAAAGAAATACCGCAAGGGGCGCCTGACTTAGGGGCCAACAGGGTGTCTGTGTGGCAACAGGAGCATTCTAGCTTCCTGTATTTCTTCTTGATTCTATGTCTTTAAGTTTAGGTAAAGTGGGCGACTGTGAATTGGGTGAAAGCATTTATATATTTTGGTTGTACACTACCGCCCTTTCCAGAGAACAAGCCGGTTACATGGTTCTGTTGCCGGGATCGAATCACTTTTTCCCTAAAGAGTGAGCGAGGGTTTGTTTGGGTGTAAGACACAGAATTGTGCATTATGGCTGATAGAAAGGAAGACACCAGAGAGGAAGCGTCTTCATCACAGGAGATCCCTGTTGTTCATGAGGTGGGAGAGTCTTCTAGACCTCCACAGTTTGTTACTCCTCCTGTTATGGTTGAGCCACAAGTTCTTACGGCTTCTTCTATGGATGAAGACATTTTCAAGACTCAGTTAGTTGCTGCTGTGAGTATGTTTACTCAAGTGATGCAGAATCCAAGGTTTTTGGCATTTTTGCAGCCCTTACTTCCTTTACAGCAAGTTGGGCAATCTGCAAAGATTTCGGATCCAGTAGAGGTCCAGGATAAGGGTAAGCATGCTGCAGATTTAGTGGAAACACCAAGGCAGCTTGCGGAGTCAATGGAGACTCCAAGATTGGTTCAGACTGTCCAGGAACAGGTGGCGGAAACGCTAGTTACACAGGCATGGCTAGTTCAGCTCGCCACTTTACAGCAGCCAAATGTTGGCTTAAATGGACAGGGAAACAGTTTTCAGGCTTTACCACAGGTTTTCCCACCGACCTCTGTACATCCTGGGTACTTTGGAGGTGGATCTATATTTCAGAGTATGGCTGGTTATGCGCCTGGAAACCAGATTTATGTACCAGGAACAGTGTTTGGGGGTACACAGGGTTTTATGCCAAACCCCATGTATGGTAATATAGGCATGCAGCCTGGATTTCAGGGAGTTCAGGGCAGTTTTGGCATGCCACAGGGCACTTTTGGTATGGCTGGTTATCAAAATCAGCAAGTATTGTGACTACAAGCCCTGTAGTAAGTGGTCCCGCAACTTCCATGCCGCCTGTTAGTGTTCCTATGTTACAGGCATATCCTACGGACCCTTTGATGGCTCATGAGAAGCCAAAGCCATACAAGGAAGGTAGTGCAGCCGTACAGTTTGACATCTTTCGAGGATTTGAAGATAGGACTAAGGCTCTCTCTTTCTTATAGCAGTTTGATGCCGCATTTGCAAGAGGGAACTTTAGAGAGCCTTCTAAGGTCCGGAAAGCTGCCACCTTTCTTAAGGACAATGCTAGTCAGTGGTGGAGTATACTGTTGATGCAAGGACAGGCTCCTGCCACTTGGACTTACTTTAAGCAAGTATTTGCTTCTGCTTGGTTGACCAATGAATTTGAGATCGATGTTATGTCAGCTTGGCACAATTTGGATGCATCTAAATGCAAGGATCTGAAAGATTATAACAAGAAGTTTCGGGAGGCTTTGCTTCCAGTCACTTCTTACAGGGTTGTGCCATTGACCGAGCAGATAGAGAAATACTGCTGTGGGCTGCCCAAGGAACTCCGAAATTATTGTACAAAGACAAAGGTCACCACTTTGACTCAGTTAATTGAGAATGCCAGCACAGGAAATGCATTATTGTTGGGACAGTCAAGTGGTTTTGGGGGCAGCATTAAACAGGACAAACTTGAGAAATTTTCAGCAAAGAAGCCATTTGGTAAACAAGTTTATTAGATTTCTCAAAGCACAAGTAAACCTTGGCAGTTCAAGAAGAAGCCAGCCAAGTTCTTTGGACAGCAGTCAAAGGACCAGAAGAAACCTTTTGTGCGCAAGTCTCCTGAAGAGAGAAAGGCTTTAATGGCTGAGAGGAAGTGCTTTATCTGTGAACAGACTGGTCATATTGCGTCTAATTGTCCGGACAAGAATAAGAGACCAGCTGATGATGATAAAGAGGACAGGAAAGGAAAGAAGCCCAAACTTTCAGCAGGTTTAGTGCCAGATATGCTGGGAGACAAGCCACACTCGGATGCTAATGAGCTTTGCAGAGCTTGGAGTAAAGTTAGGGATCAACATGTACTCATTTTCTTTGATCTTGGAGCTAAGGCAAACTTTATCTCACCAGAGTTGGCTTCTACTTTGGGCATCAGAGCAGATGAGATGGGCTACATAGCAGAGGCAGGGTTGGCATGACCTAGCCACTCAGAGTTTGTGACACCCATTCTTGGAAGGCTGCGTCTTCATATACAGTCTTATGTTGATGCAGAAGAATTTCATATCATGCCACTTGAGGCTGTGATGTCTTGTTGGGAATGCCATGGATGTTCAGAAAGCATGGTGTGTTGGATGCCTTTAACAAGACATTGACTTTGGAACATAGGGGAAAGACTCATGTGCTTGATGTGAAGCTTAAAGGAGAGTCTGTACCTGTTGTATCGGCTTCTGCCATTACATCTGTAATAAAGAATCATCTTTCTGCGTACTTGATTTTTACACGTGATGTCAAGGATAATGATGAGTCAAATTTCTCTATGTTAAATAGAGATAGGTCTGCTTTTTTGTCTCAGTTTAGTGATTGTTTTTCTGACTCATTACCATCACAGTTGCCACCAGAGAGGTCTGAGGATCATGCAATAGATTTGGTGCTAGGCAGTAGCCCACCAAATAGACCTCCGTATAGGGTTAGTGCAGCCCAATAGAAAGAGATATTGAGCGAGGTGAATTAGCTGTTAGGAAAAGGGCTGATTCAGCCAAGTTCATCTCCCTTTTGCTAACCAGTGCTCTTAGTGCAAAAGAAGGATGGCTCTTGGTGCATGTGCATAGATTATCGAGCGTTGAACAAGAGTATCATCAAGAACAGGTTCCCCATTCCAAGAATTGATGACATCCTTGACCGTTTGGAAGGAGCGTCAATTTTCAGCAGGATAGATTTGAAGAGTGGATACCATCAGATCAGGATTAAGCGAGAGGATGTGCATAAGACTGCATTTAGGACCACGTTTGGTCTCTATGAGTTCTTGGTAATGCCATTTGGACTTACTATTGCTCCTGCTACGTTTAATTGAATGATGGACAGGATTTTTCGTCCATGCAGGCAGTTTGTTGGTACATAGAATCCTGCAAGGGCCAGAGAAGACTATGCAGGTCTATGAGAAAGAATTGCTGGCTGTGATTCATGCGCTTTCTTGTTGGAAACACTACCTACTTGGGGCAGATTTTGTTGTCCAGACAAATCATCAGACATTGCATTATTTCTTAACTCAGACTAAGCTGTCAGAAAAGCATATGTGTTGGGCAAACTTTTTGTCAATGTTCCATTTTCAGATTGTGCATGTGGAAGGCAAATAGAATGTTGTGGCTGATGCTTTGTCAAGGAAGCCACAAATTTCAGCTGTGTCAATTCCTTATTATCATGAGCTTGATGATATGAAGGAACAGTATGCTGATGATGAAAATTTTGCAAGGATCTTTGATTAGCTTGTCAATGGACAACATCATGAGCATTATCTTCTCAAGGATGGTTTCATGTTGATGCATGGTAGACTATGTGTAACTATGCCATTGAGACGGAAAGTTATGATAGAGAGTCACTCTCCACCGTATGCAGGGCATCGTGGTATTGATGCAACAGTCAAAGCAGTAGAGACATTCTTTTATTGGCCTACTTTGAGAAGAGACGTGGATGCTTTTGTGCGGCAGTGCTTGATTTGCGAGAAGGTCAAGTTTGACAAGCAAAAAGCACCAGTGCTTTTACAGCCATTGCCTATTCCGGATAAACCATGGGAAAGCATAGCTATGGATTTTATCTTTGATCTTCCAAGGAGACAGACAGGAAATGATGGGATATGGACTATTATTTGCAGGTTTAGCAAACAGGCTCATTTCATTCCTGTCAGGAAGAAGATAAAACCAGATCAGATGGCACGTTTGTTTATGTGCAATGTCTTCAAGTACCATGGTATGCCACAGTCTATTGTCAGTGACCGTGATCCACGGATGATAAGTCTATTCTAGAGAGGCATATTTGAGAACATAGGCACAACGCTTAAGTTCTCATTGTCATTTCATCCACAGGTTGATGGACAGTCAGAAGAGGCAAATTCTACTGTCTTGGATCTGCTTAAGTGCTATGTGTCAGAGCACAAGTCAAAGTGGGAGCAGTATTTGCCTTTGGTCGAGTATGCATACAATAATACTTTGCATTCGTCAACAGGCAAAGCCCCTTTTGAAATTGTTGAAGGTGGTAAAAAGGTTCCTCCCATTTTGCATACAAAGGATAAGATCTTTCAGGCAGATCAGTATGTGTAGAGTATGGGTGAAATGTATCAGAAAGTTAAGCATGCCCTTGAAAGGACTCAAGCAAAGCAAAAGAAAGCTGTTGATCATCACCGTCGTGAATTGATATTTTCACTTGGTGATTGGGTACTATTGCGGTTTGAAAAGACACGCTTAAAGAAGCGGAAAGGCAAGGAAAGTCTTTTCACTAAGCTTAGTATGCGATACTATGGGCCTTTTCAAGTAATAGAGAAGATTAGTGATGTCAGCTATAGGCTGAAATTGCTTGACAATTGGAAGATTCATAATGCTTTCCATGTAAGTCTTCTTAGATCCTATGTGGGTGATGTGCCAGAAGATACGCCAGTTGAGGAACAGCCCGAAGTTGAGAAACTTGATGAAATTCTTGTTCCAGAACATGTACTGGCACACAAGGAAAGGAAAGTGAAAGGCAAGGTTGCTAGAAGGTATTTGGTTAAGTTCAAGAACTATCCAGCTATAGATGCTAAGTGGATGGACGAAGGTGAACTTGCAGAGTCACCTAATGTGTTGGAACTTTACCTTGAAGCATTTCGCTTGCAACCTACCTTGACCCCTTGTATCTCTAAGCTGAAATAGATTGTCAAAGTGACAATTGCTCAAGAAAGAAATTATGCACAGAAATAGATTTTGTACAGGTTAACACTTATTGTGTCCATATGGTTTTCTCAGTGCTAAAGAAGTAAGTATTGCTTGCAAGAATACAGTTTTTTACTCCTATTGAATTGAATGCATGTTGTAACAATGGTTACTCGATCGGGCATGTATTCTGTGAATTGACTCAGTGGAGATATCATTTTGATGTACCAGCCACTAGATCTCTAGTCAGGGTGATGTGGAGTCATCAAATGAGAATCTGCCACTATGGGGATATCATTGTGGTGTACCGGCCACTATATCTGGAAACAGTAATGTGGAGTCACATGATGAGTCTGCCATGTTTCACAATTAGAACATACATGTGTTAACAGTGCGTTCAGTACACAATGTTGACTGATAGTATGTATGTGTTGTACATGTGCTGCCAAGTGTAAGTTCACTGGGTTAGCTGGAAGCACGTATGACATTCATGCAAACGAGGACGTTTGCGATTTCGAGAGGGAGGTATGTCACAAGACTGTGAGAACTATTATCTTTTTGTTGATTTCTTTATTACTACTTTATTTGGTTTTTCTTTTTGGAAGGATCCCTCTTGAAATCTAAACGCCTGAGTTGCATGGCCAGTATGTGAAACGGACAGGAATGTCTAGTGAGTCAAGACTGGACAGTTAAGGTCCAGTTCAAGTCTGGAAGAGACTGATGGCACTGCAGATTGACAAGTATGGAAGAGACTTGTGAAAGTGTATATGGACAAGTGTGTTGAAGAACTAGCCTGGAAGAGACTAGTTCAAAGTGAAGATGGACAAATCTCCAAAAGATTAGTCCATGTGGGGTCATCAGTGGAAATTCGCTTTCAGTTGAGCTACATTACAAATTTGGATGTAGCCATAGTCTGCAAAGATGGTCAGAAGACTAGTGAGGATGCAATGGAAGCAACTCCTAAAATTTAAGGAGTTACTATTTTTGGAACCCAGAATCTGTTCGCGTCATTATCTTCGTTTTTGCATGAGGATTAATCCTCTGGTCTGTGCCGAGGTCAAATTTTGCATCGAGCATGGAGAATTTTAGACCGGAAGGCTAGAACGGGAAACACCTTCCATTGCTGCCATTTGGCACAAATTTGTGCACTTTTCTCTTTAAAAGAGGGGCTGGCGTGCAGTTTCTTGGGCCTTTGGGGAGGCTCATTTGAAGAGGGAAAAAAGATGGACAATTGCTGATGGAGAATTATTGAGAGCTTGCCTACCTTGTCTATGATGCACAGAGGGTTGAGCTTGCTCCCTACTCTCTCTCTCTCTCTCTCTCTCTCCTTGACAGTTATGGTTATGCCCCAGTTGAGGGCCTTTCTTCTAATTCATGTACAGTTGTGTGGGAATATGCTGTTTTTGCATGAGGCAAGAGCCTCCTTTCTCCAGGAACAGGAGCAATTGTTTGCTGCCCCCAAGCAGGAACAGGTGAGGGTGGTAACCTCACCAAGCAAGTGTCCGAAACAGCACTAAATCAGTACTGATTTTGAACTGTTCAGAGGTTATTTCAGAGCCCAATTGATGTCAGAATCAAGGGGCACTTGGCACAGATGTTGGAGAACAGTAAAGGGAACAATATGAGCTGAAAACAGGTTTCAAAACAGGTCTCAACCAGTAATTACAGCGGGCTGAAATGGTCAATTCTGCGCTTCAACCAGAAGTTTAAGACTTGGGCAGAGTTTCCCCTCTTGGTCAACTTGTTTTGGGTCAGTAATTGCATTGTTATGCTGTCAAATTTCACCTAGAATAGGTGAAAGACAGCCCATTGTACTCTCTCTTAAAAAAAAAAAAAAAAGAAATACCGCAAGGGGCGCTTGACTTAGGGGCCAACAGGGTGTATGTGTGGCAACAGAAGCATTCTAGCTTCCTGAATTTTTCCTTGATTCTGTGTCTTTAAGTTCAGGTAAAGTGGGTGATTGTGAACTGGGTGAAAGCATTTATATATTTTGGTTGTACACTACCGCCCTTTCCAAAGACCAGGCCGGTTACAGTAGGTTTTGGCACATAGAGAGAGCGTTTAGAGGTAAATTTTCTAGAAGATACTTGGTGAACTTTTAAATTGCTCACTAATAAATGCTAAATGGATGAAAGAGAGTGACTTGGTATACCACTCTTAGTTGTTGTAGTTCTACCTTGAGGCTTTTCAAGTAGGAGAGCTCTAGTGTATAGTGGCTCTCAAATGTATTCAATATATATCCAAGATACTGTGCTAACAGGGTCAGTTATTTCATTATATGGGACCTAGGACCTTGAGATATAAGTGATTGCCAAAGGCAAAAGCTATAATAAGTTGTGTTTAACAGGTACTAGGTGATACTTGGATTAGAAATCGACGTAGGTCACTTAATTAGCCCTAATGTTAGCCCCAAATTTAATGCTACTTGGGTGGCCTCTTGAATGCTTTTGAAACACATCGATTTTAGCTTCAAAAATTTAAAATTGAAGCCTTCAAGTTTAGGCAGGCTCCTCTAGGTGGTCCATATGCCAATTTTTATTGTAAATTAGGGTTTATAGCAAAGATTTACCAAAATCTCTGTCTCCAATGGTTGGATTGTAAAACTTGGAGCAAAGTTGGAAAATAGGTGGAGAAAGAGAGAGAATGCTGTAGAGACTAGAGAGAGAAAATTTAGAGGTTTGTCGTAAGAATTTGGTGAAATAGAGCTGTTGACTCAGTTTTCCAGCCTGTAATGGATTCAAACAATAGTAAAGGGAGCATAAGAGGTGGTAATCTTCGGGAAATAGTGCCTTAGCCGTGATGACAAGGTTTCCTTGGTTAGGAATATGCAATCGCCTTCACCATAATGATCTCCAATGGTTGAGAAATGGCTCCAAAAGTTGGCAGCAGCAGCCTAACCTCTCTTCCCAATAGCTCCAAAATGCAAAAACGAGATTTCCTTCTCCGTTTAGTCCCAATTTAGCTTTCCCAAACTTGCACGGGCAAGTTTTGCCAAGTGGCAGTTTTCTAAATTGAATTTCAGCATTCAACACATTAAATTAGTTTTCAGAATATAAACTTTTAAAATTAATATAATAAATATTTTGTGTCTAGAAAAATAATCAAACCAACGAACAATTAGATTGGTTAGGCTGATTTATCATCCAAGTAATCTTGAACACTCATTAGCTAGGAATTGACATTAATTAATTATTTAATGCTAATTTGGTAGTATCACCACTAATATTAACGGCTAATTAAATGTTCTAGGCCAAGTTTTGACACGTGGTACTAGCTAATACTTGGGCATGATTTATTGTAACTTTTGCCTTTGACACCAACTGATATCTCGAGGTCTTGGTTTCCACATTCTAAAATTATTGACTTGCACCTCACATGTGTAAGTGACACTTGCACACATTTGCCCATTTGATTAACTTTTTAATCAAATGTTTAGCAAGGAGTAAAATTTCATGTCCTCGTGACACTTGGGCTTTCCATTGTCGGTAGTTTGGACTTACTTATTTTTTTGGTTTCTTTTCTTTCTTCCTTGTCTTCCCCTTCTTTGTCTTTCATCTATTCTCTAATATCGTAGGCACCACAGCATGGTTGAGAGGCACTAAATGTTCCCTTGTTTTAGGCCTCTAGCTCTAAGATCTTACTTCTTAGTGACCAACTCTTCTTATGTGATATTGTTCTATATATGCGAGGTAAGTTGATTGATATAGAAAACAACAATTTTAGGAGATTCAACTGGTTGTTCAGTCAGCAAACATTTGGGGCTGAATTTGTTACCCAAGTATCACCATTGAAGTCCAATCCATGAGCAAACCAAGGGGCATGGGTGAGTGAAGATGTATCAAAAGGGTCATATCCATGTCCTTAATGAGATACTATATTGAAGGGATGCTAAGTCATCCTAAATCTCTTTAATCTTTTTGATGTGATTCTTCATGGTGGGGGAGTTTTAGTTTAGAGAGTTGTCTCAATTGCATCTCTAAGGTCATGTCGTATGTAAAGCTTGGACCTTGGGCTTATTAGATGGGTTCAAATATTGTATACATTCTGCGGATGCATTGTTTATGCATGAGAATTGCACTGCTGCAGTTTAGAAAGAAGACAATGGTTGAGCATTGAGCCAATCCTTGAGAGTAGCTTGTTCTATGGAAGTACAATTTTTTGATCCATAAAATGGGCTATGGAATAGGGAAGGTTATAGACTCTCAAAGATTAAAGGCATCGAGGATAGTCTCGGCTTTGCTTCTCAAAGGGAATAATTTGTCCCATCAATCTTTTGGGCTATCACAACACAATAGAAAATAACTTATATTCTACTTTTTTGTATTTCCATATTTGATTTCTTCACTAATTAAAATCTATCTAGAATAGTGCAATAGTGTCGACCATACATAATGGGTCAGAAGAAAGATAGTGCACACTTTTATCTATACGATCCAATCAAGCATTTGTGATTGGAACTTGAGCATGATATTGGGATCAAACTTGGGTAGAGAAAGGATTAATGCCTTCGGAGTGTTGGATAGATCCACCAAAATAGACGCTTACATTTAGCAAGATGGGGATGATCATGAACAATCCGTGCTGTGTGCATCTACTTATAGATTGAAAGTGTAGAATGTATATATCTTTGTACAGAAAACTCCTATGAGTTTTCCAAGACCTCCTTTGTAATGTACTTGAAAATAGCTTTCACATGATATCCATATCTAGAGAGGTTTGTCAACTTCTCTTTTATGTATCTGTGCTTGTAATTACTTTTGAATAAGTTGTCTTATTCAGCTCAACTGTTTGTACCTTGTATTTCTTAATAATTTTTAGTCACACAAATAAGGGAATAGTAGAATTGTTAAACATAGTAATGGGGCGCTTTCGTGGGTATCGGAAAAATTGGGAAGGACAAATATGTACAAGGTTACAAGGATAGAGAGATGGGGGCATGTAATTTTGGGAGGGAGGGAGAAGGGAAGAAGGAAGAGAGGGAGACTGCTTCCCATCTTATTGATTCGCCTTCTCGAATCTTCACATTTGCAAGAGAATGCTGCGAAAGAATGTTGGTCTGCTGGTTGCAAACCGTAAGGATGTTGTTGACGGAGTTTTCATGTGAGAAGTGACAATCAGGCTTGAAAGGGGACAATGGCCCAAGAGTTTGCATGCCAAGAGAACACAGCAAGGGAAGGTCTCAAATATGAATGCTCGGCATGATATGTCAACACACATGTGGAAGTAAGATGCAAAGAAAGAAAGTAAGAAGGAAGGAGAGAAAATAACTTATCGTGAATAGAATGCTAAAAAGAATGGCTGCAGATAAGGGACGCAACCCTTTGCATGTATCTTGATAATACGGCATCGAGGGTGTTGGGTTGGGCAGCAAAGATAGATGAAATTGCTGATGATGATGAAGAAGGAAAGCTGATGATGAAGAGAATGGATGTCTAGTCTAGCAGCTTTATAAATAGGAAATGCTAGTAAAAGTGGGTGGCCTGCAAAAAAACAGGCTTTGGGGGCTTGAAAAAATATTGGATGCTGTGGTAGAATTGAAAAGGCATGGTGCCAGGTTTGGATGAACCAGTGTAATAAATGACCGATATAGATTATGGCAGAGATCTAAATGTTCTTGGCTGGCTGATGCCGAGGTTTGCAACAGAAGATGGCACTTAGAAAGGAATGACTAAACCATTGACTGCTAACAATATCATCCTTCAAGCAATTTGAAGTCATTGAAACAACACATGGTGACCATCTAATGTGTTTCCCTAGCATTGAAATGCAAAACAGCTGATTGAAACACTATTTTAAATGGAAAACAATTGTTTTTAATCGTTTTTAAAGAGTTTTATAGATATTTTTTGTTGACATGAAAGAATTCGCATGGTATAAATGTGTAAGTTGCAAGTTATTGTTTATAAAGTTGACTACTCATATATATTATTCAACTGTTTCACTTGGCGTTTTACTTGGAACTTGCCCAAAGGTGAAACGTTTTAGGGTGAAATGCAACATTTCAGGGGTGAAACGTTTTGCAATTACCTTGTGTCATTTTGTGTCGTCCAAGTTCTTTTGTGGTTGGATCCCTTTCCAAGAACACATTGAGTTTAATACTTTGGTGGAGTGTATCTAGTCCACTATTCTTACCTTCCAATCATGTCCTTGCAGTTCAATTGTCAATGGGTACATGTATTATTGTAGTGTTGCTTGGGTGAAAACAATGTTTAAATATTGTCAATTGAAAGAAACTAGTTATTTCCATCAAAGAATTTAGATTCTTGTTCACCATTATCAAATACCGCTTACTTTACAAGTGGTTTGTAAGCTCGATTGTAGATTCAAAGAAAGGTTTTGTCTTGCCTTTAAAAGGGGTTGTTTACTAATCCAATCGGAAGTTGATACAATGGTTTTGGGGTCTGATTCAAAGCTTGTTCAATGGGGTTCACTTGAATGAGTGTAGAGGGAGCACATTCACTATGCTTGAAGGCAGATAAATCAGTCTTTTTTGTTGTTACTTGTGCTAGGTCTCTTGTTGGATCCATACATTTACCTCCCTAAAGACTTTATCTTCGAGACCAATGCATAGTAACCAAGAAAAGTGTTTTGCCCTAGCAAAAAAAAAAAACTCAAAACATGCAAAACTAAACGTTCTATTTCATGAAACGTGGCCATGAAAAGAATAAAGTTGTGTGATATGAGGATTTTTTAAAGAAAAATTATTTAAATTTAATAAAATATGCATAGCTTTTTTCTTCTACAATTCATTCCCCCCCCCCCTCTAGTGCACCCGATCACCACAGCCTCCATCTCTTCCTGTTGTCTTTTGCTTCGTGAAACAACGTCGCAAAACATGTGACTTGTTTTTCTTTTACAACCCTTATTTGTAAGTTGTGAATGCTAATTTCCCTCTCTTTCTTATTTTGCTTTGGTATCTTATGGACTACCCCATGGAGCGTACATATATCCTCATTTATACACATTCCACTTTAGCTGATACGTGTTTGTATGTTGCTTGTTTAATCTTTTCTCCATTGGGGGAAGTCTTGCGTGTCTTTTTATGGGGCTGTCATACCTAATTGCAGTTTGCATTTGTGTTTCTTGAGTCACCTATTGTAATCTGTGACAACATTGATCAACTGCTTGACCTAGATGCAAGAACACTTCAGGATCAATATGCCTCAAGCAATGCTTCACCGTTTGTTTTATGCTTGTAACAGATATTGGAATGATCCAGAAGTGTTGAGCAAATTGGGTGATGCTATGGGCTTTGCAGTCCCAGGAGGAATGTCATTTGCTGATGATGCTGTGGATGGTCATGAAGGGGAGGAAGAGGCTGGTGAGGAAGAGGAGGATGAGTTAACGGTTCACCATACAGCAAGTATCGGGGATGTTGAGGTTGTTCTGCTGTTATATAGCAATTCGTTTTATTATTCATGTTTGCTCCAAGCAACTCATTGTCTTATCCAAATTTATTTGGTTGCTTTATCCCAACTGAGTGTTGAAAAGGTGGAAGAGGTTATGTAACTGGTGTTATCTTTTGCAGGGTTTAAAGGCTCTTCTTGCAGACGGAGCAGACAAGGATGAGAAGGATTCTGAGGGACGGACCGCTTTACACTTTGCTTGTGGTTATGGAGAGGTTAGTACACTGCAGAGTCTTCCTAAGTTGAAAACTTTGTATTGTGTGATGATATCTGGTGGTGAATATCTAATCGTATTCAGGTCTCAAGTCCATGTTAAGAAGTGGCCCTATTTTCTATGTGGCTACATAAAGTATTCAGATCTTAAGTTTGTGGAATTCATTCCAGAACTGCTATGCGAGCTTCCTCCGTGGGCATTCCTCTTTTGATAGGCCATGTGGTGTGAAGAGATTAACATATGGGAATTGTTTGTGGTGCTGCCAATCGATGAAGTTACCAATCAAACTTGTCCCAAATTTTAGCAAATGGCTACATTCCTATAAAATAATCTATCGATTCATAGATATATACACGCAAATTGGTCATTGTCAGAGACTCACATATAACTTTATCATGTTCTTCAACAAGCCTTACACAAAATGCTTTTTATTTCTATCACGTTTGCAGAGGTCCATCTGAAAACAAACCCAACTTTGTGTCGTTGCACAACTACAACTGCTACATGCCTTGAAAGCCAACATTTCGGTAGCTTTGAGGAGCTTTTGGTTCTGGGATTCACATAAACTGCAGGCTTATTGAGCACATTGGCTGGCTACTAAGTTTGTCTGTAGGCTGCACAGTGCACAACAGAAGGAACCCTCTTGTGGAGGTCCATAAGGGAAATCTTTAAGCTCAGCATCATTCTGTATGATGCTTTGAAAAATGGCGGATTTATTGAGTTCTATTATACTGATTGACAGAGGCAGAGTGCTGAAGTTGGTCTTTTGCAGGTCAAATGTGCAGAGGTGCTCTTAGAGGCTGGTGTGGCAGTTGATGCTGTGGACAAAAATAATAATACCGCTCTTCATTATGCTTCTGGATACGGACGCAAGGAATGTGTAGAGCTCTTGTTGAAAAATGGGGCTGCTGTGTAAGTGTCTACCTAGTTGATGCCCCTTAAAATGTTTTGCATTAGAGTCCCATAAAACTGGTTTTTTTGGTGAGAAGTTTGTTATTTTTTAGTGCTTTGAAAGATTATTTTTGATTAATAAAGCACTTTACCTGATCTCCATCTAATTTCTATGATCAACGGAGTTGTGACTCATGGGCTTGATTGCTAGGTTGTTTGCCAGGTATGTAATCTTAAGGATGTAAAGTTCTATAGTTGTGGAAAATGTATAACACTTCCTTACACCAGAATGAAGGTTCTAATCTTTGCATGCATGTAATCAAGCAACATGCATACAATGGAATATTTGAAACGTATTGTCGAGGGTTGCTTTCTCAGCAGCTTTATTTTCTGTCAAAGTGTGGTAGTTATGTGAAAAAGCATGTTTGAAGAACGACCTACATACACATACACGCACCTTGCATTGCAGAGATTCTGCAGTAATGACAGATTGGACCTATTGATGTCCAATATCTTTTTCAAATCTTTAGAGATCTTGTTTCTCCACATCAGTTATCACATCCTCTGATCTCTTTATCATTAAAGTTGGCTTTTAGCTGCAACTTAGTCTATGATGTTATTGGCTCTGCAATCTCTTTAAAGTTTGGCCAGGATTTCACGTCTTACTCCTTCAACATCGGTTCTTTAAATGGAAACCAAAATAGGATGGAGGGGAAAATGTATTGAATGACTTGGTTTCTCAACACCCCCTTTAGGCCCATAATGGAGTGAAAAAGAGAAGTGAGAATGAGAAGATCAATCCGGGGATTGTGTCGTTTCACTTGTAAGGTAATATGTAGTGAAGAACAATATGTTAGCAGAGTATTTGTCAGCTCATGTGCGAGTCTGAGCTTGATCTGGGCTGGGCATTTTTATTAGGTATTTTAGGTATTTTTCTGGTGTGGCATTTTATGCCATTGGGGCATTTTATGCACCAGTCGGCCAGCATTAATGCTGTCCGACCAGCATTATTGCTCCCCACTTTTTCAGCCTATTTATACTCAGTGCTCCTCCTCAGTCAGTATCATCATCATCACCTTCACCATTTGCAGACTCTGTGGAGAGAGGAGCCAGAGCCAGTGCCAGTGCCCACGCAGCCAGTGACTCACTGTTGTATGCGACTGTCTCGTGTTCAAATATATGGATTCCATTTCCCGTGCATACATCTGAGTTCTCATTTGTATCGTGTTCTTTCTTTCTCTTTTTGTCTTGTGTTTCCGCAGTTTATTTCAGCACATGTTTATGCTTCCACCGCTGCTCCACTTCTGACATGGTATCAGTTTTCAGGATTTGTGTTTCTGCTGTGTTTTCTTGCTGATTTCAGGACTGTTTTGTATCCTTGCTGATCAGACGACTGCTGTCGCAGCCAGGCGACCTGTTTTGGGGCTGTTTTCAGCCTGCGTTTTTTGCAGTTTTGCCATCGCCTGCTGCCTACGCACCCTCTACTGCCTGCGTTTTTCATCTGCAACTGCTGGCGACAGTTTTCTACCTGTTTTTCTCCAGTTTACAGTCTGCGTTTTGCTGATTCAGCATCTCTCGTGGCTGGGTGACTGTTAATTCAGTCCGTTTTTGCTGTTTTTGGCAGTTTCTGACTGATTTTTTGACTTTCTGCAGCAGATTTTGTCTTCTATTGATCAGATTTTGGGTTCTATTGCATGTGAACTCTCATTTTCTGCCGTCTGTGCTTGTGTTTTGGCTGTGTTTCCTCTCTAAATTCCATCTCTTCTCTTCTTCTTCTCTCCATATGGCTCCTCTGTGCACTTCCACTGATGATAAGTTACATGGACCTGATTATCTCACATGGAGTGCTGTCATGAAAGCTTGGTTTGTGCAGAAGCGGTTATGGTACATCGTCCGTGGAGCTATTGCTTGACCTCTCCGTCCTTTTCCTCTTCCTGAAGACTTTGATGAGGACAACCATGAGGAAGCAGTGCTCACATGGGACTCGGACGATGCCCGCGCTTACTCGGCGTTGCTTCGGTGTATTTCTAAAGCGGTCTTACCGGCGGTTACCTCCTGTAGGACATCTCCTGAAGTATGGCAGAAGTTGCAGCAGATGTACGAGGCACCTTCCACCATGCGAGCAGTCACACTTTATGGCCAGCTCCAGCAGATGAAGTTTGAGCCGAAAGATACTATTCAGTCTTTTCTTCTTCGTGTTACGTAGGTACAGGACCAGCTTCGGCACATGCAATCTGCTCTTCTCGAGGCGCATCTCGTCGGGACGGTCCTCTACAAGCTCCCCCCGGAGTTTGATGGAGTGGCCAATGCTTTGCGAGCGCAGACATCATCGACTCTTGTCAGTTTTACACATATGACCTCGATGCTTCTTGAGCATAAGACATCCTTGAGATTACAGGGGCGGCTTCCGGCACATTATGGAGGCGAGGCTTATGTAGCTTCAGAGAGGGGTAACGGGAAGAAGAAGTCGAAGGCCCAGTGTTACCACTGTGGCAAGAAGGGACATTTGCGGAAGGATTGCAAGACGTTAGCGGCTTCCAGGAAGAAGGAGCAGAAGACTAAGCGGGATATTGACTCTACCGATGAGTTCTCTCCTTCATCAGACTTCGACTTAGATCCTCCGACCAAGATGAAGTCCAAGGGCGGAAGAGATCCTCTTCTTTGGATCGCGGGAAGGGCTTGGTGGCCCCTTCCTCGGCTGCTTTCTAGTGGTGGTGATGAGGTCATCCCTCATGACTCTCTTGTGCCAGAGAGGGAGTGTGAGCGAGTGTTCAGATGGGGTAGCCGCGCCTCATCTATACTTTTATACAGGTGCATAGGTTCCAGAGAGAGACGTCCCTGACGCATCGACTTCAGTCTGGCGGAATTAAATCCTGGAGCTGGGATTGACATCCAGGTTCATGATGAGTTGGTTATCTGACAGAAAGCGGGAGGCTTTCGTCTGGAGCTCACATGAGGGGACACTTTGGCGGTCTGGCCAAAGGCGGGGAATCCATGGTCACCTATGTTCAGGGGCATTTTTGACAGGATGGTCTTATATGCTACTGCGAGACATTGGTGATGGACACAGAGACATGCTATGATCTTCTCTATTTTCAGGTGTTTGGTACGATCGACATCGACATTAGGTTCTCTCCGAGGCACCTTGGTGGTGGCTTGATCATCCACTGCTTGGGTATCCATGGTTCTACTTGGTGGTTCTATGTTGTATAGTTTCTGATCTCTTTTCATTGTACTATTGTATTGTATTAGATCACCCATGATCTGAGAGAGGGTGTTAGCAGAGTATTTGTCGGCTCATGTGTGAGTCTGAGCTTGATTTGGGCTGGGCATTTTTATTAGGTATTTTTCTGGTGTGGCATTTTATGCCATTGGGGCATTTTATGCACCAGTCGGCCAGCATTAATGCTGTCTGACCAGCATTATTGCTCCCCACTTTTTCAGCCTATTTATACTTAGTGCTCCTCCTCAGTCAGTATCATCATCATTACCTTCACCATCTGCAAACTCTGTGGAGAGAGGAGCCAGAGCCAGTGCCAGTGCCCACGCAGCTGGTGACTCACTGTTGTATGCGATTGTCTCGTGTTCAGATATATGGATTCCATTTCCCGTGCATACATCTGAGTTCTCATTTGTATCGTGATCTTTCTTTCTCTTTTTGTCTTGTGTTTCCGTAGTTTATTTCAGCACATGTTTATGCTTCCACCGTTGCTCCACTTCTGACACAATAGACATGATGAGCTGATAGAACTTGAAACTCAACCCTGTGATAGAAGCCACAAGCTCCGTTTACTTCATGTTGGAAGGTGTACGAAGGCCAAGCCATCAAGCCATGGTTGAAACATCCAAAGCCTCGAACTAGGAAAAACCTTTGGATCATGGGTGTTAATGGTAAAAAGAGGATGAGGAAATGGGTGATGGGGCATGGAGATGCCAACAATGCCAAGGGTTGTCGACAATGTATGCGAAGAATCGCAGGAAGAGAAAGGACCCCCTCTAAAGCCAAAGGAATTGGATCCCAGGCACAATGAGTGTTGAGGGGAACACACGTGGTCCGGTGGGGTGGGGAGCAAAGGTGGTTGTTGACAATCTTTAGTGGTATGCGCATTCTTGTGGCAAGAGGTGCACCTAGTGGTTGGTCCTATCTGCATAGAGGCCATAGCATCGGAGTGGTAATCCTATGAAGGGAGGGTGGGAGGGAGAGAAAGATAAGGGTATCTCCCAATGATGTAGCGGAAATAGATGGTAAGGTGGTGGTGATCCGAATTTGTAACCTGTCTTTGCCTTCCTCGATGAAGAGGATCTTTAGTTCTTTGAGTTCCTCAGCTTTGATACCATGTCAAAATAATAGGTATGCTTTGATACCATGTCTAAATAGTGTGATAGGACGGTATGCATTCGTACCATATCAAAGAGACAACAGGGTTTCCGGGAGACACACAATGTATGATAAACATTGAGAGAAGAAGAAACTCAGAGAAAACACAAAAAAAGAAGAAAAAATGATAAATCATTGAATCATGCTAGGTGAATCAAGTTGATACAATTGAGTCGAAGCTCTGAAGATGATTGCATTGTTATGTTTGATCAGGCCTCAACACCTATAGGGAATCTGCATTGTAGAGGGAGCAAAATGCAGTCCTCTAGATAGTAGGGTATAGAAGGTAAATGCTGAAGATGAAGGACAACTGTCGAGGGAATGGAATGTAGTCCATCAAAGTCAAGGAAAATGATCATCAGCCAATGACACGTACTTTGAAGGGTAAAGAAGGACAAGATGGCTTGCAAGATGAAGGATCCGACCCTAGATGGAGAAGGAACTGCAATATGCAGCCTGCTGGGATATTATCTGCTTGCCGGAGTCAATGCCAATGCCGGGAAGACATCTGGACAGCAAAACGCATATTGTCTTTGGATGGAGTATGCCTGTTATGTGATGGAAGGATGATCCAAACGCAAGGCAGATGGTACCTCTAGGTATGGAGGGCTGATGCGTGATGATGAGAAGTCCACAAGATTGGAAAATGCAGCCTTGATGTTTACTCCAGATGATGACGACGACAATGGTTTCCAGGTGGAGATTGAAGCTCAAACCATGAATTGTAATGTCCTCTCGCAGGTGTGATTGTTAGTGGAGAGAATGGAAGAGTGTGGAAGTGTGATAGAATGTCGGAAGGAATGAATATGTGGGATGTGGAATGAGGAACGCCAGTGCCGTATTTATAGGTAAAGACTCTCGGGTGGCTCCCACTGAAGTCTCTTGGGTGGTGCCTTGACTCTCTTGGGAGGTGCCCAGAACGCCTTTTTGGGGCTGTAAATGGAAACCAAAATAGGAACGGATGAGTGGAAAATGTACTGAATGACTTGATTTCTTACCACATGTAGTTTGAAGCTGTGACAATGCTGCGTACATGATTGCCAGATCATGTTGTGGCATCCATGCCATGGACTAAAAGTACCTGGTTGCATAATGCATTAGACAGTAGCAGACTGGCTAAGGATTTACATGAGAACTTCTATTGCATAGTGCAATAGAAGGCAGCAAACTGGCAGAGGATTTACATGAGAACTTGGCACACATGTAGGTGTATGATAGCCTGACTAAATCGGAGAATAGGAAAATGTAGAGCCTAGCATGCAATGGCCAAATGGAGTCGACAGACTTCAATGGTCTTGTTTCCAATGGTGACAAAGAAGAACAGGAGAAACCAAATCAGCAATCTAGACGCATCAATGTTAGTTTCTGATCAACAGCTCGACAAGGTGAGTGTGTTGATCAACCTAAAGGTAGGCAAGAGAGATCTAACTTGCAAGGAAGTTCTGTAACTTGAAGGAAGAAATCACAAGCTATGTTCAATTGTTGTATTGTTTTGAAGGGACAGTCACTTTTTGAAAAAGTTGTTCAATTGAGCATCAGAGTGACACCACTATTGTAGTCAGGAACTGCTGCCATTATGTTGAAATGTGTATGATAAGGGTTTATATTGTCTATTTTACGACGTTTTCTTGCCTATCTTTTACCAGTTGTCTGAGTGATTTGTTGAGAATTTATGCTAATGCTGTTTTATATTGAAGCAGAATTGGTTTCTTGGGCTTTTTTTTGTATTCTGATTTAGGAAGCTAGGTTAGATGCTATGAGGATTCAGTGTTTGTCTGCCCTTCAAAGTTGTACTTGTGAAAATTGATTGATCATTTTGATTATTCATTATGTTACTTTCAGCTTGTGTGTGTTGCAGTATTTCAGCATTTGATTGAACTTTACTATTGTTACTTTCTATATTGCAGGACGTTACAAAATCTAGATGGCAAGACTCCTACTGATGTTGCAAAGCTGAACAATCAAACAGAAGTACTGAAATTACTAGAGAAAGATGCTTTCTTGTGAACTGGTAGAAGCTGTAGCTGTTTATCTTGAACTCTATGTTCCCTGTTTGCCGATTTTTATACAATGTACAGCATTCTGAGATGAAATTTGAATTAAAATTTGTGGGAATACCTGGTCTTCTTTTGCAAGACTAGAGAAGTAGTGCTCTATTATCTGGCCATGTTGTTAGTGGGTTCTTTTGAGCTCTGTTGTCAAGAATTGGAATAGTATTATGTACCTAGCTCATCACTTGGTTGTACTATTGTCATGATTATTCCCCTAAGGATGTATTTTATGTGCTTTTTGGTAAGAATCACTTCTATATTGCCACTACGAATTTTCAACGACATTTTGCCATGCATGTGACCTATATGGGAAACAAATAATGTATCATGTTCCATGTGACCAGAACTAATTGCAGAACACCAAGCTGGATATAGTAGTTGCACACAGCTATTGCATGTCCTCTCGCATACAATTGCTGCAAGCTTGTGGGAACACAGCATATTATGTAGGGGCTGTGTATGACAAGGAGCTAGCAAGGCTTGCATGAATCAGTTGTGGGGTGTGTAATATGAGAAAGATGATGTGTTAACTAAGGTGACAGGGAATTTTGTCAACCTTACTGATTTAAAGGCTGGATCATGGACATGTATGTTATGCGCTTTAGAAATGGCGTATGTTTGTATACCTGAGGTAGTGTATTCACACTCCCCTAAGTTTCTGCTTATGTTGATCTTAGTGTTACTAAAAACAGCATGCTTCAGATGTTTGAGAGGATATTTGTTTGTTGTTGCACTAGTATGCTGGTCATGTGTGTACCTATTTCCTGCATCCAAGGTATGCATGTGTTTTGATGTTCGATTTGCATTCCCTATGTTGCATATCCTCCCATTTTCCAATGTAGTGTATGCTGGTCATGTGTGTGCCCATTTCACTGCTAAGCATGGTACACATGTTTTTTGATGTGTGATTTGCATTCCTCGTGTTGCATATCCTCCCATTTTCCAATGTAGTGCATGTGTGCTTTCATGTGTCCTGTTTGATTTACATTTTGTATGTGTGCATGTGGCTCCTCCATAAAGAGAGGAAGTGGTAGTTACGCTTGGGTTTAGTGCCTGGAAGAAGATCCAAAAACTTCTTAATATGGTTGTGGTCACAATAGCTATATTACTAATACAATTTCCCATTTGATCCTTGGGATGGTTGGATGTGTTTGTAAACTTTTTGTAACTCTAAGCACTTTCTTTGGCTTATGGATGTTTTTATTGGGGTTTTCCATATGAGAGGCCTCATGAGTATCCATCTTAGGGTGGGGGTTATTTAGTATTGCTAAAGCATGCCTACATTGGCGTCTAAGTAGGAAAAAGGTTAAAAGCTATCCTGATTGTTTGTGGATTTCAATATGGCCAAGTGTGCCTTGAATATTCAGAGAAAGACAAATGTTAAACATAGTGAAGTAGATTTTAATATCTGGAGTGGACCATCAAAGGGGATTGCTTACTGTATTTCATGCAGATAATTTAATTTAAGATTTCTGATGACTTGTCAGGTGTTTTGTTTTGAATTTTAGGCACTAACTAAGGTTGTCTTTTTACTGTGGGCTCGCCAAAAATCTCTAGTTGTTTCGTATCATTGCAGTGGTCACATATGATTTTGAGTTTCCATTCAGAGGTTACATATTTTTCATTGTAGTTTGAAAGTATTTTGATGTTTGGCAGTCAATTTCATCATGGTTAGAATGCAATTCTAACCCTTCATCTCTAGAGAACTGAAAGGAACTTAAGACTCAGTGGCCTACTTCTAATTAAAATGTAATATTTCAAAGCTAGATTTTTGGCTTGCGCCTCACTTGGGGTGTTGATTGCATCAGTAGGGATGAAGCAACTATTAGGCCAAGTTGTTATGGGAAATGTAATGATTCTTAAACCTTTCAATAACTTAAATGTCTTGTTGTTTTAGAGAAGTAAAATTAGGTTCTTTGTATTTTGATTTAGCAAGCTAGGCTAGATGCCATCAAGATGCACTATTTGTTTGCCCTTTAAACTTGTACTTAAAATATGGAGATTTGTTGAATATTCATTATGTCACTCTTGGCTTGTGTGTGCTGCAATGTTCACCTTTTTACATTGAATCAACTTCCTTTAGAGCACAATTACCCAATTCTACGTGTCCTTGTAACAAGATTGTTGTGTAGGATGGGCCTTTTGATATTTGTCCCTAGGGAGGTAAGTGTGGCCTTATTTCCTTGATTGATATCATTCCAGGTTATCCAATTCTTTGTGAGAATTAACGATTCATATCAACTACTTGTGTTAGTGGTCTTAATTCACTAAATTGAATGGTTTGTCATTACAATCAATTGCTCTCGTTTGGTCATGTGTCAAACTCCTTTGCATCTCAATCTAATTTGTTCTACAATTTGTTTACAAAATCTTGAACCTTTTCAAATGAATCTACAATTTAAGCTTTATACTACATACATTGCCAACATGCTTAATACTATGAACAAGTTACCCAACTTTCATTAGTCCCAAGCAACCATACTCTTTCTTGATCATGAATGGGTGAGAACTACTTAGCTTATGCCACTTGAAGTTTAGGTAATATGCCCTTCTTGCATGTAAGTCCTTCCACACAAAAGTGTCAACAAAATTGTATTCATAGGTTTTTTCCCCCTAGAAACTAGAGGTGGTTTCTAGTCTTTCAACAATGCAAAGTACCGGCAAGCATACCACTTGCAATTTTGTACCTCTATATAGATTGCTAGTGCTTGATGCATTTTTTCTGGTGAATTATATGAGGTTGTGTTGGTAATAATAGTTGTCTAGCTTTAGATACGGTCACGATATCCTTGAACCAATTAAAAACTATAGAAGCTTGACTATGTACCTTGGCAATGCTTTGCTCTAGTCGTGCGAAGTTTCTAATGCCAAATGAATCATACTTTGTGCCATATTCTTCTTTTATGAGAATCAATTTGGAATATAAATCAAGTCTAGAGTTTGCTCTTGAATTACCCCTTTACATCTATCTCACTCACACATGCTAGATTTGGGTGTTAATTGGGCTCAAAAGGTTCATAAGTCTTTAATGGTTTTTAGGTTTGTGCCAAATAGAAGCTAGAAAGAAACTAGGAAACCTGAATGCCTCAAAAGGTCCATAGAAATAGCTCCAAACTATATATACAGGATGATGTGAGTTGTCATTACATCCTTATAGTTATAAACACTTACATATGTTATGACAGCAGGACGAACCCTTGGGGCAAGGGGGGGGGGGGGGGGCTAGACAAAACATGGCTAGAATGAAGAAATATTTACAAATTATATAGTAGTATGTGAGTTGTTGCTACATCCACATAGCTCGAGATACTTAAATATGTTTTTTAAAAGTATTCGTTATAAGAGAAACGATAGGGGGTTAGTGGTTGGAATGAAAATATCAATTGGCTAATGGTGTACTCTCTCCACCTCCCCATGCTATTTTTATGTAGGAATACTTTTGGCCATGGCTTGTACTCACAATATTTGTTCTTTGTTGACATAGTGCTCCCTAGTTTAGATTCCTTTTCAAATGTCAATGCCCAAATACCCAACTTGAGTTAAAGTTGGTGCAAGACTTGCTATTCTCATGGAGTGGATATTGTTTCCTTAATGAACATGATATTTCAAAATCCAATTATATGAAAAGTTTTCCATGTAGGGTGATGGGTATAAATCATTCATCCTTGAGAAAAGAGAGCAAGGATCTTGGATTTTCAGCAACCTAGGTGAGAGATAGGTGAGTTGTTGAGTGTGTGAAATTGCTTGAAAGAATTGAGTAGTTCAATGTTGAGCTTGTGTGCCTCTCATTGGTGCACTCTATAACCTTACCACATTGGTGGAATAGGGGATGCAAAAATTGCAAGTGATGGTTTGAGGTTTCTCTCCAATATGGTAAGCATAACACCTGAAAACCTATTGCAAATATTTTAGGAAGGTGTCATTGTAGGAGAAAAAATTTGAATTTAGAAAAAATTGAAAAAGATAAAGTTTAGATTTCAATGTCATTGCATCCTACATTTCACTATCTTCTAATTGAGCATAAGGTTGCATTAGTTTAGTGCTTGAAGTAGGAGAAAATCACTTTCTGAAATGGTGTGATAAGATTAGCCCACCATGCTACAATAAAAACCAAAGGTTTCAAGTCAAGTCAAAGATAAACTTCACTAGACCCTCTAGTTAGTTTGGGTTCACTAGCAACACTACCTGCTTCCACTTGCGAAATATCTAAGGTCTTGAACCTTTGGATGCCTATAAGTTTTGGGCATCATAGCATATTTTTTATTGAATATCATAGTATTATCTTGATAGCATTAACTATTGTAGCATCACAAGAGCAATTTCACTATGTAATCAAAAGAAAGGGCGTGCCCAATACAAATTGTTAAGGCTTAGAGGCCAATAACTTTAGCTTGTATAAAACATAACCAAGCTTTAGTATTAAGCAAAAGTGCATAACCCTTCATTAAGCACTTATGTAGAAACCTTCAAGCTTAATGCTTATCTAATACCAATAATGAGGAGTAGTGTATGCACCTAAGGATAAGTTTGAGGGTAAAATTCACCAACCAATCTAGAGATTGAGTCTATCATATGACCTTGACCACCCAAACCCTTCCTCACACGGGAATTTTGTCATTGACATTGTAGACCAAATAGAACAACTAATTGAGCAAAATACCCAATGATGGATCCCCTTTTGTGTCATCAATTAGAAAATAATCTTATGAGGGAATCAAGAGATGCCATTAAGGCACTTCATGACGTGGGAGTCATAGACTTCTAATGGATTATCTAGAGATCCATGGAAAATAGAGTTTTGAGACCACAACTAGCATGATGGCTATAGATCAAGAAGCCATTCAAAACTAAGTTATTTAAGAAGAGCTAAACTCAAAGAAAAGAAAACCAGGAGTAGAATGAGAGTGACTATAAGAAAACACCATAAGAGAACAATTAATGAGGCTCAAAAAAAGCGACCAAGTTATCCTAATTCTACGAGACAAATGTGAGGTAGCTGCAAATGAATTTATTGATGTTAAGGTCCAAGATGCAAATTTTGTACAAGAGTGAACCATCAAAGCCATCCTATGTAGTTGTGGACCTCATTGAGAACAAGGGGGTACAATTCAAGGTGCTTACACATGTTCATGGAATTACTCGGATCCAAAATGAGCACCCCTTATTGTTATTACCCACATGATCCCCATGGTCATTATGCCAAGCCCATAGAGTAAAGATTGTAGTAAGTGAATATAAGGTACATACACATGGCATGCCATACACATTGGGTATCCCTGACAGTGGTGGTCCTCAAGGAGACTAACATGAAACTATGCATTACAAAAGGGTGAATGCAACCACCAAATAAGACAATTATATGTTTTTATATGAGGAGAACATGTTAGAATAGGTGTTAGGGAAGGAAACCTACAAGTTCTTAGATAACATCTCAAGTCACAACCATGGTCAAGTCTATTTTGATGATAACAGAAGATAACCTTGCTCAGAGAATAGGGAATGTGTGCATATAGTCTGACCACTTCTTAGTGGCTTACGTGCATGATCTTTGTGGGCATGTAATGGGATTTCTTGAAAGTGTTCATAGATGACATTTTCTTGAACTATGATTGGGAAGAACACGTTGATAATCTTAGAAAGGTATTTGAAAACTGTGAATACCAATTGTCATAGAGTTTGCTAGAGTATCGATTTGGGATTAAAACCTTGATAAACTTAGAAAGGTCCTAGAAAGATAAATGGATTACCAATTACTAGTAAATCCTAAAAAATACATTTTTTTGGGTATAGTCATTCTAGTGTAGGTAGTTTTTGAGAACAACATAGAAAACTTATATCACATAGATCAATGTGATTATTGATTGGGAATCTCTAGTCAATCCGAAGGGAGTTCAATGCTTGTTTGTACACACTTGTTACAATATGCCCTTTATATTCTAAACCATGCACCAATACATTGTAGATTTGTTCCTTCCAATAAAAGAAGTTAGTGCCATCCAACTTGTCAACATTAAATAGTGCATTTTTCGAGGAAAATGATAAAGCCATAACCCTTGCAATATATGCAAATCAAGACAACGACCAAGATATCAACTACACCACCAAGAAGACCAAAAGGTTGTAAAATTGAGTGCTCACCACAATGGCGAACCAATGGTAAAGGCAATGTTAGAACAACGCCAAGTACTTTTCATGCAAAATTTTGATTATTCACCTCATGAAAAATAGTCTTCAAGACACCTATTTCTTTGTTATGTAATGTAAAAATGATTCCAACTTAATTAACCTTAATCCAAAGGTTATAGAGAAGGGTTTTTTAGTCAGGTTTAATAGTCTAGGAATCTCTAGAAATAGTTGACATTTCAAAAACTTCTCAAATAGCCCAACCTTTTAAATTGCATAGATTTTATCAAAATGATGATGAAAATACTCTAGTAGATCTCAGATCAATGCTAGAGTCCAAAATGAATGCACATAATTGAGTTTTTCTCTATTCTTCTCTTTTTTATTTAAAACAAACACAAGAAGTAAACTCAAGGTTTGGCTACCCCATTAAACTCATAAGTCATCAAGGGAAGTACTTATTGGATGAAGTAATTGGACATCTTATCCACTTTCTTGTTCATTCACAAGAATTCGTCTTCTCACTGCATTACCCTCAAGCAAGTAATTAAGTTGAATCTGAGTAAAATATCATCGATATGTTGGTCAAGTATAGCCTTCACAACTCGGGAGATTGGGAAAAAAAAACTCATGCCATATTATGGGATTAGAAAACTACTACATGGTTTTGAATGACCCATGGCACTAATGCCATTACATTGAGGGATTTTCTAGTCCCAAGCTTAAGTGTAGCTATATAAGAAAGATGATATGGTAATGGTTGGATTCAGTGACTCACCAAGCAAATGAAACTTACAAAAATTCATGTTCGTGGCACTCATGCACTAATTATGACAACATAAGAAGAAAGACCTAATATTATAAGCATGTGCAACGATGAAGCTTCAACATGATGACCTAGTACTCTTGTACTTGATCAAAGGCAAGATGAAGTTTCATGGGGTAGTGCCTTTGGTCATAGCCTTTATAAAAAAAATTAGGGAATTTGTAGTTAGAAACATTGGAGAAGGGGGAGTATGGCACTTCTATTGAAGAAAAATTAAGAGCTACTATCCTCTAGGAAACCCGTTGCATGAACCATCACAAGGGGAAGAAATTGTGACCAAATTAGAGTCGATGGATGGCTTGTGCAGACCTCAAAAGATCAAACTGATGGCAAAAAAGGAGCTTACATTTGGATGCTTTCATTGATGAAGGCTCATCTCATAACACCTAGATGTACAAGGATTTTTCCATGTTTCAACCACGTTAGTCCATGTTACAACATAACTCCAAACATGACCCATGTGGGGATGATCATTGTTAGTGCTAGAAAAATGTACAATAAGGATAAATGTGAAAACCAAAAAAATTCTCACATCATTTTGTGTTTACCTAATCATGAGAATGTGGGGAATGAAATTCTTCTTGGCAAGACATTTAAGTACAAAATGATTTGTGATGTGGAGTATGTGGCAAAGGGAACACATTAAATTGCCTCATGAAAAGGAACTTGCTACTTTTGGTTAAGCACAAGAAGTGAGCTTTTGAGTGAGCTTTTTTTGGCAACCTCCAACTTTTTATACCAAATAGTCCACTTGGTCATTTTTTCGTTGTGGGAATATATCAACCACCACCACCACCACCACATCTTACTCTCCCCTTTCCTCATTGGTGCCACAACCAATGGCACCACCAAAACTTATTAGTCTGTTTCTCCCCTCCTTTTAACTTCGTGAAGTACTAATTCTCCTTTCTTTCACACACACACACACACACGCACGCACGCACGCACGCACGCATGCACGCGCACACACACACACACACACACACACACACACACACACACACACACACACACACACACACACACACACACACACACACACAGAGTCTCTCTTTCTCTCTCTCTCTCTTCCCCCAACTCTCTCACTAAGCATTTCTCCTCCATTCTCTTTGTGTCTTTGTGCTATTTGACATATGGGAATCTCAAAAACACATGTAACATTTGACATCAATAAAGAAAATAAGATCAATATTATGGCCTTTTGCATGGAACCATTTCCTTAGCAATAAAAATTTTTCATATTCCTCAACCAATAAAATTTCCTTACTATATCAATAACTCACCATTTCTCCTTTGTTTTCACACACACACACACACACACACACACACACACACACACTCTCTCTCTCTCTCTCTCTCTCTCTCTCTCTCTCTCTCTCTCTCTCTCTCTCTCTCTCTCTCATATTGGGGACCAATGACATACATTTCCCTCTCCTTCTCCTCATTAGTAACACCTTTCTCTCTCTCCCATCTCTCTCATTTACAATCTCTACTCTTGCTCGAACTTTCTCTCTCAAACAACACATTAGTAGTTCTCTCTTGTTAACTTCTTTATCTCACTAAAATAGAGCTTATGTGCTCATTTTTGATAATAATATCATGATGTTAGTGGTTCAATTGCACTTACACAAGTGATATCATATACACATACATATATATTTTCACATTCTTCCCTCACACACACACACACACACACACACACACACACTCTCTCTCTCTCTCTCTCTCTCTCTCTCTCTCTCTCTCTCCAACAATACATTAGTAATTCTCTCTCCTTAATTGGTTTATCCCACTAAAATGAGCCTTTGTGCCCATTGAGATGCAGATTTAAAGGCATGCTTTTTGGGGTTTTAGAGAATTTTAGGTGGATGGGAGGCAAATTTAAAGGCATGATTTTCAAGATTTTGGACAATTTTAGGTGGATCGGCAAGGTGTTTGTGAACAAAAATGAAGATTTTAGGCTCCAAAGTGGTATGTGCGAAGTAGCCGAGGTGCAAGAGATGGAGTATTTTGAAGTTTGAGACACAACAAAGTGCAAAGTCAAGTCTACAAATAATAAAGAAGCATCCAACCATCACTTGGGCATTAATTTCATTTGTTTGGGGTAGAATTTGAGGCCGTGAGACCTTAATTTGTGGGGGATATGGTCTGAAGCAGCCTAGGAGGACAAAAATTAGACAAAATTTAAAGGGGTATGGACCAATTTTAATGGGATATGGATCAAGGCTAAAGGGGTGCTTTAATTTAGGCAATTCTTGATGATATAATCATTTGTGGAGAGAGGAACAAAGAGCAAGAAAAGTGGGCACCATATTTCATGGCTTCTAATGATTCCTATGCATGAGATATTTGTTGTTTGTTGTGAGAAATATGAAGAATGAAGCCTCCCGTGGTCCTCTATATGCTCATGTAAATTTCATGGGCTGATTTGAAGAAATTGAAATGTTGATTTTCTAGTCTTTCTCACTTCTCCCACAAAACAATATTTTCCTCTCCTTCCTTTGCTCTTGCATAAAAGGTATTCTTATGAGGAAAGGGAGAGGAGTGAAAGAGAGGGGGAGGTGAGAGTTATGTGAAAGAAATGGTTTGTGGCATGTTGTTTGTCTTAGCAGAGGGCTTCTCAGGTATTATTAGCAGCTATGGTAAGCATTAGCAGCCTTGGGAACTACTTGGTGTCTTGTTCATATTGTGATGTGTAGGTAATCAACAAATAAGTGGCCTAGTTTTTATAGTAAATAAAATCCAATTAAAAAATTATATTAAAGGCATATAAATAAATATATGAAGATAATTATCAACCCTTAACATTGGCTATTTTGAATATTTTGGATTTTTTATGAATGAAATGATTGAAAATTAAGAAAAATAGAAAAAAATTAGCAATAAATAAATTAAAAACACCAATAAATAGGGGGATACTAAGAATGTTCTATTATACCTAGAAATGTAAAAATATCATACTTTTTTTATATTTTAAAAACTTAAGGTTTTTAAGCACAAAACATATAAAAACCTTAAGTGTAGTGACCTAACTGAAAGAACATAACTGAATGGTTGATTTTTTGATGAAATGATTGGTTTTTGTTGAGTTTGGAAGTGTTTTGGATTAAGTTGAGTAGGTTCAATAAGCTCATGATGGTTTTTAGTTGAGACATGATGTTCTGATAGGCTTTGTGATGTGTTTTTTTTGGTTCTGTGATGATAGGGTCTGTTTTACCTCTGATTTGGTGTGTTTTCTTTCTAGTTGAGAGGTTATGATTATAGATGAATGAGTCAAGGAATGATTGAGAGTGTATTGAAAGGTTTTCGATGGATTGAAGTGGTTTTGGTTTGAGTTGCATGGTTTTTATGCCTTCTATCGACCTTCTATAGTGTTCTGTAGAGCTTTTATATGTGGTTTGTAAGCCTTTGTTTGCTTCTGTATGTGTTATGATGGATGGATGCTTAGCTTAGGGATGTTTTACAATCTTGGAAGAGGAATAATACAAGCTCTAAATAGCTTGAAGAAGCAACTGATGAAGACTTGAACTGAAGACTGAAGTAACAATGGCACTAATGAGCTCTCGAGGGTCACTGTAGTCTTCGGTGACTCTTCATATGAGGGATACATCTTGGGAGGGGTATCCATGACCAAGAGAGGATTATTGAGGTATATTCTTTGTTATTCCAATGTACTATGGAGAGAGACCATATGTGTGCGAGAGTGTATGAGAGACATCCAATTTTCTATGAAAAACAATGTATCTTTGAGTGAGACTATGAGAGAGATTGAGAGAAAGGCTATGAAGACTATGAAGATGATGAAATATGAATAATATGTGATGAATTTCATTCAAAGTTCATCATTATTTTTTGTTATTTTGGTTCGCGGATGGTTTCTATGAAGAATATGTCGAGGATTTGTTGTGATAAATTTGTGGGAGATTTACTATATGATGCTGCATGAAGATTGGTTGTTCTTAGTATTGTTTTTCTTCTTATGGTTGACTAAAGTATAAAGAATATGCTTGTTGGTGTGACAATATAGATTTCTTGTAGTATTTCTCCCATTTTTCTTGGTGTTCCTCTTGGGACTCCATGTTTCTGGTGCGTAGCCGGGAAGATTGCCATCGACAAGTGCCAACAAAGGCTAGAAATGGAAGCAGTGGCACTGTTGAAGAGTAAAAAAAGCAATGGAAGAGTGTATAATTCTTGCTACTATTGAAGAATTTGAGATCTTCATTTGAAAAGCCACTTCCTACAAGAAGTGTATTTCTCAATGGCAGAAATATGCCACTATCTTGATGCGGACTCTGTGTGATAGATTGATTTCACTGTCTTCTGAAGCTATAGAAAATTATCACTATAGTCAATCGTTTCCCATACAATTGAAGAGCAAACCAGACAGAATGAATATCAATGGAACATTTAGCCTTCATTGAAGAATTTCCAAGTATCACTAAGTGGGAGACCATGAAGAAGCTTTAGGAGTCATGGTTAGTGGAGGTTCACAAGAATAAGAAGGAAAAAGTTGGGACTTGTTTGTGGATGCCCAACAACAAGATATGTGGGATGCTTGTGGGGCATTGAGAACCTTTTGTTTGTCCAATTGGCAATCCATTGGAAGCTAGTAGACAAAGTGTTTTAATCTATGCTATTGAAATCCTCGAAAGTTGGTATTATCAGGACAATGACACTATGGTGATCCTCAAAAGAATAAAATTTGATACTTTTAGAACCGAATACCTTCCCCTTTTTAGTGGCATGAAAGCATAATTCAGAGACGTTGAAAATAAGAAAGTAGAAGAAATATTGGCAAGAGAGCCCTCTAGAGAAGACTGAAGCCCTTATGAATCACTTCTATTGGGTACATACAAACTGGGTGTAGCCAACTACTAGATGAATGCCACGATTAAGAGGTAAGCATTATAATGAATCCAAAGGTACGTGAGAAGTAAGAAGGGAAAAATCAAAGCTGAGAACAAGCAAGCAACAAAAGCCTCCTTTGATGCCCTTGTGGCACTCTTTACAAAAATTCCAATGGCAACCCAAGGTCCCCTTCTAAGTCAGATCTGTCCTAAAAATGTTGATGATAGGCCAGTGAATGTAGTCCCGTTGCCAATATTTATGGGAGAGTATAATGAAGATCCTGATCTTCACGTAGCTGAGTTCATACTAGCATGTGTACCCAAAATTACTAGAACCTCAGAGCATTGGCTAGCTATATTTTCCGCCACTTTCAAAGGTGTGGCCTTTTAGTGGCATTAAAGATAGCAAGCCAAAACTTTTAGCACATGGGACGAGGTGCCTTTGTCACCAAATTTAGGCATGAAGGCTTTGAAGAGTGGACGTAAGAGGAGTTTATGAATTTAAGTCAAAATCGGTGAAAGCATACATCTCTAGAATGGAATCCATACTAAAGAGATTGACCAACCATAACTTGGATGAAGGCATCTAGAAGGGAGTTTTTCTTAGAAGCATGCAACTAGAAGTTTATAATTTTGTGGAGCTGAGAAGGCCAATCAACCTGCAAGTTGTAGTGGAAGGCGCAAGACTATATGATGAAGTTGAAGCAAGGCTATTAATGACTTCAGAAAGAGGAGTCTTACCTCCTCCCATATCAGAAATGATATATCCACAAAATGAAGTCCCAACAGGGATTGTTCCCTATCCCTACCCTCAGATGTGCACAGAGTTGTAGTATAGTGCATAAAATCCACAGTCAACAATAGTGGAACCCTACCTAGTAACCAATAGTTCCAATAGGAGTTGTGAATCAGAATAAAAAACAAAGGACCCTTTGGACCGACCCAACTAGTCTATGTAGTGATTACAAAGACTTTCCAAATCCTACAATGAGTACTCCAAGAGGAGAAAAGTTGAAGACTATTTGTCCAATTCAGTTGGAAGCATTAAGAAAGAGTTGATGGATGTGATTACAAAACAGTTGCAGATACTAAAAGTGAATACCGCCAACATATCCAGTACTACAGGAGGTGGAAGAGATGTGATGCAATCAAACACATGGTGCAAGAAGGGCCATCATGCGGGACATTTAGCCACTGAACGTACCCGAAAACCAACTATCCATGGAGCCTTTTGTTCGTACTATTTAAGGAAGAATCACCTAGAGGATATTTGCTCTCTAAAGGAGATGCATGAAAGAAGGAAGGAAGATGAAGAAGCAAGATTAAATATGTTGGAATCCAAGATTACAACCCAAGATATTGGACCAAAGCCTAGAGAGTTTGGTCCTAATTTCGGCCCAAGAAGTTTTCCCTCCCAAAACTATAAAGGAACATTTTCTGGTAGTAGATAGAGATCAAAAGTGCAAATCTATAGATGTGGAGAAAAGTGACATATCTCACCAAATTGTCTAAACCCTAGATAGTCCATGGACTAGTTGATGCAAAGGAGAAGGCCACACTACAAAACACTATCCCAGTCTAGCCCCTATGAAGGCCAGTGCTGTTGGAAGTCAACAGACCAAGGCCCAAGAACCTGCATCCAACTTGGTGGAATTGGAAGTTTTCGTTGCAATCATGTGTGCTAAAAAAAGGAACCACTTGTCCAAAAAGAAAATAATCCTCATGCCAAAACTATGAGGTTCAATCTTCCAATAGAGAAACATAACGATATAGTACAAAACACTGTAGTGCCATTGAGAGACATAGAGACAGTCCATGAGATAGAACTAGAGGCCTGAGAGATAGATGATGTAGAAGTACCCCTAGTAATAGAAGAAGTCCAGATGTTGCCTCTTTTAGAAGAAAGAGGAAAGATGAAAGTGTGTGTGGCCCCATTCCCTAGTTGGCTAGAGAAGCCTCTGGATCTTGTCAAAGAGTATGACTTGGTCAAAGACATGGACACCTTCAAACCCAAACCTAACATTCCTACAATTGCTGATGTTGTCCCCCAGTTGTCAAATGAAATTTAAAAGCATACCAACAAGAGGATGTGGCCTAAGGATTGCTCCCACAACTATCACTAAGTCCAATAAGGCCCCAAATCTAGTAAAAGAAGTGGATGTGGCTAACGCCTTCTTGAATATCGGTAGGGTGTCAATGTGGAGAATCAAAGCTTTATTTATTGGTTGATTCCTCTTGGGAACAATGACAATTGTTTGCATGACAGTAACCATGTGGTCATCCCATTTTCATAATACCACAATGGAGGATCTCATTTCCCATGTCTATATGGATATGCATTTAGTGGAAAAATGCTCAACTTTTTTTAGTGGTCATGCAAGTTGCGTAACAAAGTTGTTGATGCTTTGAATTTTGTAGCCTTGTGCAAAATGCTTGGAGATGCCCACATGTACTACAACATTGGTTCCATAGATGAGAGTGATGGAAACTCTTTCCTCTACTCAATCGAGTACCTTAACTCTATTGATCTTAAAGGTGATCCCCCCACCCACCCACCCATCCACCCCCAATACCCATGTTATATTCTTGTGGAACTCAACTAGTGTGCCAAGAATTCCATAGAAAAGGTCTTGAAGTTGAAATTACTATTGGAACAAATATTGGTGATACATTTTTATCTGCAGAATCACACTCATTTCCATGTTAGCGGGTCTTCCTTTTGTCATGACAAGAAGACAATTTCCAATTCAACTAGATTTCAAAATGACTAACAATAAGTCCCAAGGGCAAACTTTGAGCTAGATAGGCCTTTATCTCAAGATTGGAGTCTTCACCCATGATTAGTTGTATATTTCATTTTCACGATGGAAGTTTCCCAATCCAATCAAAGTTCTAGTCTCAAATCAAAATGTGGATTCACAATCCACCACAAACATTGTATATCAAGAGGATTTCTACTACAACCGCACTTTAAACTTAGTTGTGCTATTCAAGTATTGCAATCCTTTGTTGATGATCTAAGTACTCATTCTCCTATATCGATGATATATATTTTATATTTGCCAATAACATATATCATTGATATTCTCATGTACTAATCTAAGATTATACATGGTTGAGAATTCAAGTACAAAGATACAATGCTATTGGAAATAATATTTGGCAATGCATAGAATGTTTACTTTTAATATGTACATCAATAGGGTCACATGTGATTGCCACGAGTTTCATCAAGATACACAATCATTATCTTTGAGGTTGCATTGATAGCATCCACCGTTTTTGGTATTTATTTATTGCAAATTGCCAAATCTTGGTCCACCTCATTATCAACATGCATGCCATGATCTATGACCATGTTTCATAGCACTTTTGCAAACATTGGGATTTTTAATCACCCCATCCAAGTTGGGCAAAGCATTGTTTAGATGGCCAAAGGCTCATTCCACACTCATTCGAGAGAATGATAGAAAGAAATTGCAATGTGCTTATGATGACGAGCATAGTTTCTATAAAGGAATCACAACCATGGGAGGTTGGTAGAAGCCCCCATCTCCTATTATGTACTCTTGAATGTTGAAACATTTAGTCATCGATTATCTTGAGCCCATTAAAATGAGAAGCTATTTCGTAACTGCTTTTTCATTGGTTGATTCAAGCAAACTTGCCTACATCTCAAGGAAGTGAAAATTTGCATCCATTATACCATGCAATGTTGTGGAGTAGACTTGTTCAAATTACTCAATAAAACAATAAGGTTCATCCCTAGTGCGATACTTATCTAGCTGTTTTGCAATTGAGGAGATTTTTACTTGGTCTCTAGTACCAAGAGTGTTTCCCATTCCAATTAGGATGGTTTGCGCATCATGTATGAGTATTTGAGTAGGCAACATTGCATGAGATCCATGAGGGAGTCCTGTGATGAATCATGTGGCTTGAACATTTAGCAACATTCTATAGATACTTTCCATCTCTATTCGCATGGTCACAAACTCATGCCTTGTGTCATTGTTAAGATCCAGTAGTCCATCGAGAGTATTTGTCCCCTGGACTTGCAACTCTCCAAGTTTCCTTTCCATACGCTCAAGGGTCATAGTGGAGACATCAAAATCCATAGCTCGTTGAAAGCTATTGATTGAAGCCTGGAGGTCATCCAAGGCATCTTCTGCCCTTAGCTCTCTCCATCAGGCTTGGTGTTGTCCCCATGGTTTCACTTGCTTTTAGGTGGACTAATTGGATGGCTTGATCAATAAGGTCACAAAAAAGGACGTTTCAACATCTACAAACCTATTAGGACTCGGGTCTCTACTTGATATAGGCATTGGAAGGTCTTATCCACTATCCAAGTGCATCCACCTATGTCGTGGACTTTTAAAGTCTTAGATATTTCTGTGCTTGTTATCATGCTTCTTGTTTTTTGAGTTTCATGCCTTTATTTAGATTCTTTGAAGCAAGCACAATTTTCCTTATTACAATTTGGTTTGTGTGTGCAAATAGGCTTTCTAATTTCGTTAGACGATGTGTGAAAAGTACTTACATGTAGCACTTTAACTTTTTGAATAGATGTGGCTACATTAGTTTGAGCATGGTTTGTTTTGGCTTTTAGGACACTTTGTTTGGTTCTATTGAACTTTATTCTTTCCCTTGTGAGTCCCCTTTCTTGATCATTGTTTGTAACTACCTTTTTCGTTCATTGTGTCTATATGTTGTTGCACTCAGGTGGTAAAGGTGGAATGTTGTGACTGCGTGAGGATGTGTTAACACATATTAACCCTAGGTTTCGAGAGGGGGAGTGCTAATACTGCACAAACATAGTGCTGCATGTATTGTAGGGAACATAAAACATCTTCTTTCTTCCTTGCTTCCTTTCCCACCTTACCCTATCAATAAGGTTGGTGTATAGGGTGCATGAAGAGAGGAGGGTCTTGCATTACTACTACCACACTAACACGATCAAACTTGTGTGCTTAATTTAACCTACTATAGATGCATGGGTTAGAGATGAATCAAGCATGTAGCGGATAATGTGTAGTTCAACATGGAAGATAGTGCATGGTGTGGGTGCTCTAGTGCATGAAAAACAAGCTAGTATAAGTGCCCAATGTGGTCTCAAGGAAATGTATGTAGTGAGAGTCAATATACTTACATGTGCAATCGATTACTGCATCAAACTTGTTAGCTCCTTTTATGGAATGCGATAGCTAATATCAATATTTGTGTTTGAAATGAATGTACACGTGATGTACATTTTAGCATACACGTGTAAAAAATTCAAGTATGAAGTAATTATCCCTCCAAAATTCATGATGGATGCTATAACTATGGACGAGTGGGTTCGAGATTCAATTAGAGCCCCAATGAAAAGTTGTTATGAGATCCATTGTTGTCAAACTAATGGAGAGCTATGTTTTGAACTTTTAGTGTATTCCCAACACCTCGGTATGAATATCACTTGTTGCAAGTGCCATTCAACATGTATGGCCTTTTTTGGAGGTCATTTTTGCATACATACATAACAAGAGAAGGGGATAGTATCTTAGATTGCAATGCGAGGTGTGATCAACTTGCATCAATAGTTTTGGATTCTCAAAGTCAACTTGTATACTTATATCACTCTCTTGAGGAGGATAGACTTTGAAGAGTGAAGATAACATATTTAAATAAACCTCTATAATCTCAAAACCTAAAAGAGTTCTCTTTATTTCATAGTAATACATATACGGGCTCACATTCACTAATGTTTATGTGTAGCTACCCCCAACCATCAAGAAACTTATTGTGTTCGATGTGAATGGGGTACTTCTACATAGGTGTCTAAGGCAAAATGGACCATTATGAGTCAAGCCCTTAGAGGTAGGTAGATATTGGGTAATTTTATAGCCACACCTCACCAAGTTTCTAGAAGAAGTATGTGCATGGTTTAATATTTCCATATGAAGCTCAATGAAGAAGGAGAACTTGAGCTAGCTACTCCAAGTCATAAGAAGTGATTATGTAAAGCAAACAATGCGAGGACCATAGTTTATGTTCCAATATAGTCAAGGTAGGTGCATAGTTCCGGTAACTCAATCTTCAGGAAGGAGTCAAGTGAATCCACACTTTCTAAAATGTTTAAATGATATTAGGTGGCCATACTTTAGCCCTACAATGACACTATTTGTGGATGATAGTATAGAGAAGATCCAAAGTAACCCACCTAGCTCCTTTATACTTCCATCTACATTTGAGGGAAATCCCATGGATACCATCCTCTTGGAAGATATTCTTCCCTATCTAACCGAGTTAGCAAGCTTTCTTAGGGGAGTGCAAAGAGTTTGTTAGATAACACCCATTTCATCCTCAAGAATGGAGTTAGATTGATATTTTGATGTTTGCAATAAAAATATTCACTTGCTTTACATACAATAGTTCTCTAACTTGCAAAACAAAATGGATTTAAAATGTTCTTTTGTAGTAAGTTAATGCAATGTAATGTAAAATACATTAGTGTATCAAAACATGTACAAAATATTTGTTTTTTGAAGTTTGAAGTGTGTGAAATGATATGTTCTTGGAAGGAATATCCAATGTATGTAATAAAAGAATATGTAGCTATATTTCACATAGTGTCCAAAATAATATCAAGGGTTTATGGTAGACATATGAGTAACTTACAAAGCCTAATCAAATGTGTGTGTGTGTGTGTGTGTGTGTGTGTGTGTGTGTGTGTGTGTGTGTGTGTGTGTGTGTGTGTGTGTGTGTGTGTGTGTGTGTGTGTGTGTGTGCGTGTGCGTGCGCACACGTGTGTGCATGTGCATGTGTGCAAGCAGTACGTAAGTGTATGAAGATGTGTATATGGTTTTACTCATGTGTACACAATTATAGCATTATAATATCAATATGTAAGTATAAAAGATGAACCAAAAAGCAGTCTTATTAATGAGATAAAATAATTAAAGGTAGAGAACTATTGGTGTGTTGTTGGAGGAGGAGAGTGAAAGAGAGAGAAATGTGAATGTATACTTATGTTTGTGTCACTTGTATGTGTGCAATTGAACTACTAATATCATGATAATATTTTCAACAATGAGTGTCGAGGCCTAAATTGGGCTCGACAATGGCTCTCACTCATTCAAGCACATTAAAGCTCATTAATGGACCTCAAAAGACTAAACCCCCATGGCCCTATGGCCATGAGTGACTAGAAATATAGTAGGATCTCTCTCTCTCTCTCTCTCTCTCTCTCTCTCTCTCTCTCTCTCTCTCTCTAAACCTTGACACACTACATTGTAGTCCCCAATCTCCTAATTGCCTACCCAAAACTCTAATAGGATTGCACGAATTAAAGGTGTTTAGCATACCACACAAAGGACACAAAGGGAACTATTTGATTGATTGCCATGACCTTTAGATACGAGTGATCTACCCAATTAAGGATTTGACCTATTGGTTTGTTGGGGGCTAATATGATTGTGTTTTTGGTTGTTTTTTGTTGGATTTTTGGGTGATTTTTGTATGATTTGAATGATCATTGATTGTTTTGGAAAATTTTGAGAGAGTTTTGGATAAGGTTGAATGGATTTGAGAAGTTCATGATCTTTTTCAGTGGAGATATGATGTGCTGATAGGTTTTGTTGAGTGTCTAATAAGTTATGTTGAGCTTCTATTTTGTTTTGTTTTGTTTTGTTTTTGTATGAGAGGATGCAATGATGATTGATGGAGTCTGAGAGTGTTTGGAAGCTTATTGAATGATTCTTGATGGATTTGAATGGTTTTAGTTGAGCTAAATGCTTTCTGATGACTTTCTGTAGGCCCTTTGTTTTAGTTGAGCCTTTGTTTATGTTCTGTTTTTGCTTTGTATACCTCTGTAAGTGTTTTGTGGGAAGAATGTATAGCTTGGGGAAGTTTTCTAATCTTTGAAAGAGATGAATACAAGTTCCAAATAGCTCAAAGAAGCGGAAGAAGTAGCTGCTAAAGACTCAAGTGAAGACTGAAGCGGCAGTGACATTGTTGAGTAGTGAAAGGACACTATAGTGGCTTTGGTGACCTTTCATGTCAAACATACCTCTTGGGAGGGCTAACCATGACCAAATAGGGTTTATGGATGATTATTCTTGATGATTACAATGTACCATTAAGGGAGAGCATATGTGTGAGAGAGAGCGAGTGAGAAATAGCCAAATTTTCATGCAAAACAATGTATCTATGAGTGAGAGATTAAAAGAGAGACTATGAAGACTTTGAAGCTATTGAAAGATGAAATCTATGCGACAACTTTCATTCAAAGTGGAGCATTATTTTGTATTCTCATGTTCTTTTGATGGTTTCTATCAAGAATATGAAGAATGTGTTGATGTTCTGTTGTGATAAATTCCTAGGAGAATTGTTATATGATGCTGTGTGAAGATTTGAGAAGATTGGTGCTGTTTTTCTTTTTGTGGTTGATTCAAATATAAAAAACTTAATTTTGATGATAAAAGATATATTTTATTGTGGTAGATTTTCCATTTTCTTGGTGTCTCTCTTGGGGCTCCATGTTTTTGGTGTGTAGCTGGGAAAATTGCCATTAACAAGCACTAACAAAGGCTGAAAATGGAAGAAGTGGCACTGTTGAAGAGGAAGAAAAGAAATGGAAGATTGGAGAATCCTTGCAATGGTTGAAGAATTGGAGATCTTCATTGCCAAAGCCACTTTCTACAATAAGTGCATCCCTCAATGGTGGAAGCATGTCACTATCTTGATGCGGGGCTCTATGTGACAGACTGATCCCATTGTCCTCTGAGGCTAAAGAAAGTTGTATCACGATAGCAAATTGTTTCCCACAAAACTGAAAAGAGAAGCATAAATATAGAGAATGACCCTCTACGGTGGGAGATTTAGTCTTCATGAAGAATTTTTAGACAAAGTCAAGTGAGAGATTGTGAAGAAACTTTAGGAGTTGTTGTCAGTTGAAGTTCACAAGAATAAGAAGAAAAAGAGTTGGAATCTGTTTGTGGATGCTCAACAACAAGATACATGGGATGCTTGGTGCAATGACAACCTTCTATTTGTCCAATTAGCAACCCACTGGAAGCTAGTAGATAGAGTGTTTTTCACAACCTATGCTATTGAAATCCTCCAAAGTTGGTATCATTAGGATGATGGCACTATGGCGATCGTCAGAAGGATGAGTTTTGATACTTTTAGAATTGAATATCTTCCCCTTTGTAGTGGAATGAAAGTTGAATTCAGAGACATCAAAAAGAAGAAAGTAGAAGAAATGTTGGCAAGAAAGTCCTCTAAAGATTGAAGCCCTTCTGATTTTGTTCTATTGAGTACAAACAAACTGGGTGGAGCTAACTCCTTGATGAATGAATTGATCAAGAGGCAAGCACTAGAACTAGTCCACAGGTACGTGGGAAGAGAGAAGGCAGAAATCAAAGCCAAGAACAAGCTAGTAGCAGAAGCCTCCTTGGATGCCCTTGCGACACTCTTTACGGAAGTCCCCATGGCGACTCAAGGTACCCTTCCTAGTTAGATCCATCCTAGAAATATTGATAACATGCTAGCAAATTTAGTTCCATTGCCCATGTTTAAGGGAGAGTACAATGAAGACCCTAATCTTCATGTAGCTGAGTTTATGGTAGTATGTATAGCCAACAATACCAGAACCCCCGAGCATTGGTTGATGGCAATATTCCTTGCCACTTTTCAAAGGTACGTTGTTTTAGTGGTATGAGAGACAAGCAGTAGGAAATTTTGGCATATGGAACGTGGCCTTCCTCACTAAATTCAGGCATGAAGGTTATGAAGGGTGGGTGTGAGAGGAGTTCATGAACATAAGTTAGTCCTCTAGTGAGCAGGTGGAAGCATATGTCTCTAGAATGGAATCCATATTGAAGAGATGGACCAACCATCACTTGGGTGAAGGCAAGGGGTTTTTTCTTGGAGGCCTTCAATTAGAAGTTTATAAGTTTGTGAAATTGAGAATACCAATTAACCTGCAAACTGCAGTGGAAGGTGCAAGATTGTATGATAAAGTCTACTGACAACCGCAAGGCTAGGGCCATTTGCTCGTCTCCTTATCTTTTCAACCTTTTCTCATTTTCCATTTGCTTCCTTCTTCATTCCTTTTCCTCCCTTCTTGACTCATCCTCCACCTTTCCTATTTGTTCCTCTTTCTCTTCCTGCTTCTTTCTCTGTTCATCTTCTTATTCTTTTGATTCCTTTTGTGCAGCTTCTACTTCCTTGTCTTCTTCTGCCACAATTTTCTTCCTCTTCCGTAAGATGCTCAGCTTTATTTTTCTTTTTGTGCCTTGGATCGATGAGACTGTGCTCTCCTTTCCTTCCTCACTAATGGTTCTCTCACTCAAGGCCTCTTGTTGCTACTGGACTTGGGGTGGAGCTTCCTTGTTTTTGGGTGACTGCATGGGTGATTTGTGGGGGTGGGTGAGTGCTCAAGGGTTTCTTGTACTGTGTCTTATCCTTCCAAGTTCCCCACTGCCTCATGGTGGATGATGGTAGTGAGCAAACTCCAAAACCTATGTTGGAGGCCTTAGCTGTTAGCTTTTTCCTTGCGATCTCCGCTATCTCGGGCTTGTTGACTAGCGTGAGAGCTCTTTCCACTATTTTAGGGCTCAACTCCACTTCTACTCTGTGAGTCTCTCCTCCTTGTCTCACTGTCATGCTGCCACAGTTCCTGTTCGTATCAAAAGATCGCAAGAATTCCATGCACTTGCTGTAGTCGATGGCTTGGCCCACCTGCTCCATATATTTACCAAGGTTACCTTGGACGACCATCTATTTTGACACTTGCTTTTTCATCACCGCACTTTCTAAGTTTTGAATGCTTCTGAATTTAAGTTGATTAAAGGCCCTTGTTTCTATTGTTAGGCAGTATTTGTCCTACTCTTCTTCCATGAATGGGAGCCTACTTCCTTTATAATGCATGGCCATCTGGGGTTCCTATAATGATGTGACAGCTCACTATTAGTTTACTTGAAATGACTTTTTGCAAAAAGATGAGGGGATTATGAATATATGCTATGGAAAGATAAAGTGCTCAAGTATAGAATGAAAATTTTTGCTTCAATAATCCAAATAGTTCCACTGAGCATTTCATAAAAATTTTCCTTAAGTACAAATTAACTTTTATCAGGTCTATTTACTTATTCAAAGTCTGGTTTAAGGTTCAAGTCATGTCTTCTTTCCTGTCTTGCCCCCTCCCCCCTAGGAGTGATGAAAATCCTTCATAGGATTGGAGGACAAAGGGTCAAGGGCATGAAGCGCATGCATGTCGTGCTTCACTTTGTCATCAGTCAATTGTAGAAGTTTGGGTTATACTCCAAGTGTGCATGACAGTCCTTGTCATGAGGTCTAATGCCTATGTGTAATGTAGATTAGGCAATGAGGAAATCACCGGAGTTCATGCTGCTAGTGATATGCAATTCCTCCTCGGTCAGGGTGGGCTAATGCCTATGTATAATGTAGATTAGGCAATGAGGAAATCACCAGAGTTCATGCTGCTAGCGATATGCAATTCCTCCTCGATCAAAATAGGGGTGGGCCATGACATGGTCTTCTAACGATCGATTGCGAGGCCCATAGCTAGTACTGTGAAAGAGGTAGAGGCTACGTAGGCTCGGTTGTACTTGAAGGTTTTAATTTCCCATTACTGCTCTGTGTTGGTCATAATTTGGCAACCCTCTTCTTCCCATTGGTGGAGAAAAAGAGCATACCATGTGCACAAAAATGAAGAGTCAAAGCTGGCTAGCTTTTTCAACTCTTTGAGCTCCCGGCTTGTTGCAGAGACTTTACTCTTGCTATAGCATGTGATCAATCATTGTGTGCGAGCTTGCTCTTGAGAGATTTTAATGACGATCAATTCCTTGACTACCATGGGGATCTTGACAAACACGGATTTGGATTCTTCCTAGAGGCATGGCAAGGAGCATATATCTATTGTTAATGACTCGCTTAGGAGCCCTAAGTCCACCCAGCCACTCATAGCTCCTGGCTAGCATGGTGAGGGTAGCATCCAATTGTCTAATGCAAGTAACTAAGTTGTCCCCTATATTAGTGGCTAGGTCTGGGGCCAATATAAGGATAGATTTGCACTTGTAGGAGGGTCTAAGGCTTGTGAGAGAGGTTGGGTTTTGGTTGAGTTGGATAACTCCTCTAATGATGCATGCCTCCTCGGTTATTCAATGGAGTGTTTGTCGGCCACTTGTGTAGTTTATTGGTCTTGGGGCTCAGATGATGCACTGCCTTCTGCTCATAGAGCAATTGGGATACTAGGAGTGTCAAGTTGCGTTGGTCTAGAGGTAGCTAGTTTTGGTTTTGGTCGATATACACGTTAAGGTTCTATAGATTTGGTGCTTTTGGAGTCAATTGATTTCTCATTCCTAGCTGGTTTACCATTTTCTAGAGATGGGCTGGAGGGCCTGGATTGAGGGGAATACATGTCACTCACAGTCTTGAGCAACCAAATCCAATTTTTGCCTTCATAGTAGCATTGAGTGCACAATAGGTATTTGGGCACCCTTTGCAGCTTGACCATTCATCTACTTTGGTAGTGCCAGTAAGGTGGGACAATTCCCAACCTCCCTCCTTAGGCTTTGCACTTGGTTCCTCTCCCAATGGCACTGCAGGGGTTGCGATGGAGTTGTGGTGCCCTTGTTGAAAGCCATCACTATCTAAACATTGCCAATGACGAGGTGAATGCACTACGAGTCATAGTCAACATTGCAGTGTGCTTGTTTTTTGAATGTGCATCCAAGTAATGATTCCTTATCAACAACCTTAGTGTTACGCATCACATAGAAGATCATAGGTAGGCTTTCAGACTCGATAGGGACTACTATTTTGCACTTTCCCAACAGTGAGTAGAATTATCCCCCAAATTGATTGAGTTTAGCATTAGTAGGCTGTAGTTGGGGCTAACCAATGAGGGTCCAATGATCACGTGTAAGGATATTAAAGTTAGCTTCCTCGTCAATATTATGTGAGTCAAGGGCATGTGTCTTCTTGGCACTCACTCACTGATATGCGTAGATAGGCATGTTCTACCATGTCCTCATCCTCATCCTCTATCTCAGTGATGGTGGCTATTCTTATGTTTACAGGGGGATTTAGCATTGGAGGATAGTGCTTCTTGAGGTGACTACCATTGCAGAAACCTATGCCCTCTCCTTCTGGGGTCTCGAGCTCTACATTGCCAGTGTTTGGCTGATGTTGCAAACCCTGAAAGGCCCCAATCCTCTGAACTTCATATTCTGCTTATGGCCCTTTATAGAGTACAGTAGTACTAGGTCACCTTGCTCAAAGTCATGTTGTTTGACATGTTTGTCAAACTAGCTTTTGCATCTTGCCTTTTCTGCAAATTAGCGCATGGGTAGCTAGGAGTTAGGTCTCAAAAAGGTGCTTTAGCTTGACCAGGGATTCTGTCCATGCCTCCTTTCCATCCCATATTTCTTGCACTACCTCTCTCAAGCTTGGAACAAAAAATTCCACGGGCAAGATCGCTTCAGTCCCATAGGTAAGCTTGAATGGTGTTTGCCCTACGGCCATCTTGTAGGCTGTTCTATAGGCCCATAACACTCCCATGAGTTTATTGTCCCCGTCATTGCACAAGGGAGAGACTACCTTGGCCAATACGTTCACTAGGATTTTGTTCGTGGATTCTGCCTGACCATTAGCTTGCGGATAGTATGGTGATGATTTTCTATGAATGATCAAGAATGTAAACAGTAAATGGGCAATCACTTCATTAATGAAGTGCGTGCCTTGATCACTAACTAGCTCAATTAGGGAGCCAAATCACGAGATCATTTGCCCCCAAAGCAACTTAGCCGTGGTCCTAGCATCATTCTTCCTCGTGGCCCAAGCTTTTGAAAGGTGAGAAGGATCGAAGCTTGCACGCGAGAGCTATGGCGGGAGAGCAAGAGCAAGAAAGAGAGAGACAAGAAATGGGAACTTCAACAGTCACAATGTGTGACCGGGCCTTCCTTTATTCAAACTGTCACTAAAAGAATAAAGAATAAAGTGACTGTGATGGGTGCCCACCACCTGCAGTGTGCAGTGGCGGTGACTGTTAGTGTAGTAATACATGGGCGGCTAGGCGGAGGCACCTTTACCCCCAACAACCTCCCACCTAAAGGCAAATCTTCCCTAGTGAGGAGTGAAAAGAAAAAAGAAAAAGACAGTACAACATGTACACATGTACAACAGGATGAGGAAAGACGTCATCTCATCCCATGCCCATCAACGTCATGAGGAAGGCAAAGCGCTCTGTAGAGAGCCTTTTCGTGAGCAGATCTGCAGGATTCTGGTCAGTCAAGATCTTGACAAGATCAACAAACTTGTCCTCAACGACCCCACATATGAAGTGATACCTCACCTCAATGTGTTTCATCTTCGCATGGAAGACCGAATTCTTGGCTAACTGAATAGCACTCATAGAATCCGAATGCAGTATACGGAGAGCATCAATACCAAGGTCAGCAAAACCAAACGACCCAACCAAATGGCCTCCTTGCAAGCCTCAATGGCTGCAACATACGTGGCCTCTGTAGTAGAAAGGGCCGTGCATTTCTGCACCCTGGACATCCAAGAAACAGCACCTCCAGCATATGTGAACACATAGCCGGAAGTGGACTTCCTACTATCTGCATGTCCTGCATAATCAGAGTCAGTGTACCCCACGACTCCTGTATCCTGGCTGCCATAGCATATGCACATATCTGCACTGCCCTTCAGGTACCTCATGATACCCTTCATGGCATCCCAATGCTTCTTGCCAGGTGTAGCCATATTGCGTGCCACAACACCAACTGCAAAGGCAATATCTGAACGAGTGGCTATCATGGCATACATAAGACTGCCCACACTGCGGATGCATAGGGAACTTGGCCATCTCAGCCCTCTGCTCATCTGTCTGCAGACAATTAGCCTGTGATACCTTCACATAAGAAGGCAATGGACAGCCAATAGGCTTTACGTCTTGCATGCAGAAGCGCTCAAGGACTTTATGAATGTATTCCCTTTGTGATAAGTAGAGGAGTCCCTGATGCCTGTCACGTCTAATGCGCATACCAAGTATGTGAGAGGCATGTCCCAGAACTTTCATCTCAAAGCTCTTCTTGAGTTGAGCCTTAAGAGCATCTAACTAATCATGAGCTTTTCCTGCTATTAGCATATCATCCACATAGAGTACCAAAATCAATAAAGAACCATCATGGGCTTTCTTCGTGTGAAGACACAGAAACATAGCACTCCTGTTGTAGCCTTGTGACTGCATAAATGAATCACACTTATGATACCAGTCCCTAGGTGCCTGCTTCAAGCCATAAAGGCTTTTCTTCAATTTTCACACTAGGTGCTCCCTGCCAGGTTCTGCAAAGCCCTTAGGCTGCTCCATATAAATCTCATCATGCAAGTCCCCATGTAAGAAAGTCGTCTTGACATCCATTTGGTATAAATCCAAGTTAAGCTGAGCAACCAAAGCCAAGACTAAGCGTAGGGTGGTCATCTTAACCATAGGAGAAAAGACCTCATAAAGTCCACACCATGCTGCTGCTTAAAACCCTTTGCTAACAATCTAGCCTTGTATGCCGGCTTGGGGTGTCCAGGGGTACTTTTCAGCTTATACACCCACTTGCATGGCAAAGCCTTCTTGCCCGTAGGCAAGGAAACCAAATCCCAAGTGTCATTCTTATGCAAGAAGTCTATCTCAGACTGCATAACCCTCTCCCAGGAGTGACTTTCACCCCTGCGCATAGCCTCATCATAAGTGAAAGGCTCTCCTACATCTGTAACCAAGACATAATGCATCGAGGGCTAAAATCTGTCAGGTGGATGTCTGTCTCTAGTAGACCATCTTACGGCAGGCTCTACTGCCTACCCAGCTACCTGTCCAACACCTTGACCATGAGCATCTGCTGCAGCTGTAGGTTGTCCAACTGGCTATGCAGGAGCTCTCGGCTCCTCCTGAAATATGGCCATGTAGATCTCAACAACTCTCTTAGGCTGCCTATGCATCTTGTCTTCATGGAAGACTACATCATGACTGCGGATGACTTTCCGCGCTTGCGGATCCCAGAGACAGTAACCCATCTCACCTGCATCCCCATAACCAAGGAAAATGCATTTGACACTCTCAGGATCCAGCTTGCTTCTCTTGTCCCTGGGCACATGGCAAAATGCCTCGCATCCAAAGACACGGAGATGCGCATAAGAGGGAGCTTTTCCAATCCATACCTCCTTGGCAACCTGGAAATCCAAACCATTAGAAGGTGATCTATTTATGATATGCATAGCTATACTTACTGCCTCAGCCCAAAAGCTCTGTGGTAGGCCTGCATAGCTAAGCATACTACGTACACGCTCCTGGATGGTTTTATTCATTCACTCAGCCAAACCATTCTGGAGGGGTGTAAGGGGTGGTCAACTAACGCTTAATACCCCTCTCATCACATAACTACTCAAAAGCACGTGAGACATACTCACCCCCATTATCTGTCCTTAGGCATTTGCCTATACCCAGACTGGTTCTCAACCAATGCAAGCCATCTCTGAAACATAGCCAAGACATCGGATTTCAGCTTAATGGGATAAGCCCAAACTTTTCGTGAAAAATCATCTATGAAAGTAACAAAATACTTGGCACCACCCATAGACATGGGCCCACAAACATCCGAATGTACCAATGCCAAGGGCTCACTCATGCGTGGCCTACCAGACTTTTTATGTGTAGACCTAGTTTGCCTGCCATAAAGACAATGCTCACATGAATCAAAACATGCATAATCAAGAGGCGGTAAGTACTGCAAACCAGAAAGCATTTTCATTCCCTTCAAAGACATATGGCCCAAATGGGCATGCCAAAGAGATACATGGGGGATAGAACCCACAGACAAAACATGATCAAGGGAAGAAGCTGATACAATCAAGGGATAGAGGCTGCCAGCCTTGGCACCTCTCACAATCAGAAGTCTGCCACGAGTGATCTTCCATGCAGAGTCTCCAAATATACATGATAACTTGCATCATCAAGCTGTCCAGCTCACATGAGACTACGTGTCAAAGCAGGTACATGACGTACATCCTACATAACAAAACTGCTGCCAGAAGGAAACTGCAACCTAACATCACCAATGCCCACAATATCAAGAGAGCTGTCATCACCCAAGCGCACAGAACCCGAAACAGTATGGTATGAATGAAACCACTCTCGGCAAGGTGTCACATGAAAGGACACACTTGAGTCCAAGAGCCAACACTGTGCATACATAGAGTGTATCTATGTCATGTGCGAAGCACTAGAAGAAGCTGCAAGGATATAATCATCATCATCAACATCCTCAGGCTGCATAACATTGATCTCTTCAATTTTAACACTGGACTTTGTAGGCACTATGCTGTGATTAGAAGACTTATCCTACACTTTGTCTTTTCCGCCTTTCATTGCGCAATTCATAGCATTGTGGCTTAATGTGGCCCTTTTTCCCACAATGGTGACAAGTAACATCTACATTCCTACCACGGGATTTGCTACATGACTTCCCACGAGACTTGGACCGAGATTTCTAAGAATCCTGTCCACGGCCACTGCCACTGCCACTGCCATGCTTTCCATATCCATCGTTCCTGCCTCTAACTGTCATAGCATGCAACACACCAGAGGCATCCAAATTCTTATGGTTAACCTCTTCCTACAGAAGAGCACTCTCAACATCAGATAATTTCAAGGTAGCAGTAGAGGCACATAATGCAGTGCGGAATACATCCCATGACTCATTAAGAGTACCAAGCAAGAAAAGAGAAGTGACATCCTCTGCAAAAGTTATATCCTGCGAAGTCAAGTTCTTGAGTATAGCATGGAACTGGCTCAAGTGAGCAGACATAGTCACATTCTCCTTCATGCGCAGATCCATAAGCTGCTTCAGCCAATACATCTAACTCGCTGGACTTTTCTTGTCATAGAGATTCTTGATTTTACCCCACAACTGCCATGCACTCTGTTCTTCCTCAAAGACATTGTAATGAACCTGTTCTATGAGAGATGATACAATAGTGGACTTGCATAACTCATCAAGCTCAAGCCATTCCTCATCTGGCATAGTTGCAGTTGGCTGCCCGCTCAACCTCAAAGGTTTGATCTGCGATTTCTGCACCAACACCTGCCAAATCTGGCTCTTTCAATAAGAGTAATTCGTACCATCAAGCTAAGTGATGTTGAAAATAGCATGTTCAGTGGACGAACTCGCCATAATGCAAGTTGGAAGACTGTAGACAGTTCAAAACTGCTTGCTGTTTACTATAGAAAATGACCAAAAAATCACCAAAATCGAGAGAAATGGCAAGAACAGTGTAACCAAAGTTGTTGCCCACCAAGTACTAGTGAAAGCACATCATTTTAGAATATTTCAGCATGAAAAATCCATGTCAGTCCATACATATATGCTTGCTATAATAAATTACAGATTTCAGTAAATGAGAGCTAACAGTGCCAAAATCGGATCCCAAGTCAATCAGATACTGCCAAGACCAAAGCCGGCATCATGCGGGCATAACATAGGCATATGACAGTCGATAAGCATGAATCCAACACCCAAACATGTCATACAAACATATGCCAGTGAGTAGGCACACCCCCCAATCAACGGGGCAAAGTGTTCCTGCCACTACCAAAACTTGACACAAGTAGGTATCAGCTCACAAAGATACGGATCCAACTTTGAGACTCAGCTCATAAGCATGTAAGACATCAAGTACATCCCAATCCAAACTCTGACAAGCCAAGTAACATCCAAGACAACTCCAGATAATCCAAAATGCATCCAAGGTAGAGCTTCAATGAGCACTCAAGCTCAACGTATGCATAGGGTAATCAACCGGGACATGAGCATCAAGCCGTAAGCAACGGGTATGCATAAACCCAAGGAGCATCACTGTCAAAGCATATACCACTATCAAGCATGAACCATGTCAATGAGTGCGTAATGTCAAAGCTCTTCCAAAAGCATCTGGAATGAAATCCAAGCTCGAAGTCGTACCCCGAAGATCAATACTTCATGGCATATATCCAAGTCATAGGCCGGAACCAATAGGCATAACCCAAGGCATGTATAATAGCTTCAGCCTGCTTTTATTACAGCCAATAATGACTATCAAAATTGAAAAATTTCAGCATGCAAAATCAGCTCCAAATGGTTGCCAAACAATAGGCATACATTCCCCTAACATGTAAGCATTATACGGGACCAACCGGACATCAAATGACCATGCCGGGCAAGCATAAACATCAAATGTTACTATAGCACTGTTATAAACTGCCTGTGGATTGTTATGATAGTCCCAAAGCATTGCTAAATCAAACCATAAGCAATGTCAATGCTCAAACCTTCGATACCAAGCATCAAAGCATGTGCAAATGCCTCAAATGAAGACTGTTTAAGTGCCCAATGGCCTGGAGCTTGAGTAGTACCCTGTGATGCAGATGGAGACCAGCCTAGAATCAGGCGCAAATAGCATGGATAGGGCTAGAGTGGCTGCTGATCAACGTGGCCATAAAAGGGGTGGTAGGGGGCTTGAGGAGTGGCCCAATGGTAGCCAACAATGAGCCCCAACAAGTCTCTTCCAAGACCAAGTGAGATACAAGAAGAGAGAGCTTCAATGGTGGATTCCCCTTTCTATTCATAGCCTATGTGACCTAAAAACAATACAAAGAACCCTTTGGAGAATGAAGCAATACCTCTGATGTAATGCCCTGAAGGTGCCCAACAATGTCGGAAAGAAGCTCGGGAAGCCGGGGAGTGACGGGAGCTCGAAGGAGTCGGATATGGCTGCCGGGAAGGAGACCCAATGCGAGTGGGGAGTCAATGGGAAGGTGAGAATGCCACGAACCAAGATCAAGAGCCAGGAAACCGAGCTCTGATACCAGTTGCAAGGTGAGAAGGATCGAAGCTTGCACGCGAGAGCTATGGCAGGAGAGCAAGAGCAAGAAAGATAGAGACAAGAAATGGGAACTCCAATAGTCACAATGTGTGACCGGGCCTTCCTTTATTCAAACTGTCACTAAAAGAATAAAGAATAAAGTGACGGTGACAGGTGCCCGCCACCTACAGTGTGCAGTGGCAGTGACTGTCAGTGTAGTAATACATGGGCGGCTAGGCGGAGGCGCCTTTACCCCCAACAACTTCAACCCATTTTGTGACATAATACATTGCTACAATGATGTACTTTGCTTGTGAGTACTACACTGCAGGAGGGTTGATTGGCCCAATAAAGTCGATCCCCTAATTTTCAAAGGGTTCTAATACTATCATCGAGGTCAACTCCATCTTGTCCTTATAGATAGGTGATTTGGTCCTTTGACATTCATCGTAGTGCTTCACAAACTCAGTAGCATCACAGAATAGGGTGAGCCACCATAGTTGAGATTGCAGCACCTTGCGTACTACAATGTCTTTGCTAAAGTGTCCTCCAATATTTCCACCATGTATTTCAACAAGCACCTCATGCATTTCATGCTCACACACGCATATTTGCAATAACCCGTCATGTCCTAGTCTATAGAGCTGGCCGACAATCAGCTGATAGGGCTGAATCTTAAGGATAAGATGCTTTAGCTTAGCCTTCTCTATAGGTCTCTCAAGCAATCCATGCTCTAGGACTTGGACTATGTCATCTGTCCAATACAATGTTAGATTTTCCCTGAAAAGGTCTCTCCCACTAGACATGCTCAATAGGTGCACATCGGGCAAGTTGTCTATAATGGCCTGTCTAGTGACCTCTCCTCTGGGTATGTGGGACATATGGTTTGCCATGTAGTGCTACTTACCCTTGCATACAACCATAGAGAAGTTGAATTCTAGAAGCAAAAATAACCATCTAGCTATGCACTCTCTAGAGCAAGGTTTGTTTACTAGATAAAGCAAGGCTTGATGGTCAACAAAGAAGACAAAGGGTGCATCCCAAGAGGTGATGACAAAAATTCTTTGTAGTGAATACCATGACTAGGCCTTCCCTCTCTATCATGGAGTAATTCATCTCCATATCTATGAGTTGTTTGCTAGCAAAGCTCACAAGATAATCAATATTATGTTCACCAAGTTGGCACAAAACAACTCCCACAAAGAACTTTGAGGCATCAATGTGCATGTGGATTTTTATGTTCCAATCTGGGGCTCGTATAATTGGCATAGTCATGAGAGCCTTCTTTAGATTCTCATAGGTGTGTTGGCATTCCTTGGCCTACTTGAATATGATCAACAATTTGTAAAGGGGCTTGGCAATCCTGCATAGCTCAAAACAAATCATCGATAGTACCTTGTGTGTCATAGGAAGCATTAAACTCCCTTATAGTTCATGGGGGGTAGTAAATCAACAATGAATCTAACTTTGGAGAAGTCAATGGAAATGCCATTCTTAAACACCATGTGCCTTAGGATACATACATATTTCACCAAGAACTGGCACTTCAAGGAACCTACACCACTTAAAGATTGCACAAAGTTTATCTAGATGTTCCCTCCAACTGGAGTGAATGCATAGATAATCAATAAACACCTCCAATCCTTGCCTAAGCATGTCTTTGAAGATGGTACACATGAGGTACTGAAAGGTAGCTGGTGCATTTGTTACCCCCTGAATGGCATGACTATGTAGGCAAACACGCCCCATTCCATTGCAAACATTTTTTTATGCATATCATCAAGGTGCACTTACACCTGGTTATTCTTGAGAAGCCATCTATGAAACTATACACCGCTCTTATTCCTACTCTCTCAAGTATGTTCTCAGTGTAGGGTAGTGGATAGTTATCTCTCTTCGACTTTTTTATAGTTTATGCACACTCAAATTTTTCCATTCTTCTTCAAGGCAATCACTATGGGTGATACCCAATCCATGTGCTCGATTTCATAGATGACTCCGGTCTTTAAGAGCTTATCTATCTCCTCCTTGATGGCATGTGCATGCTTTGGATTCATTAGGTATGGCCGTTGCTTAACAAGTATCGCATCAGGAGTCATCGAGATGTTATACGACCCTCGGATCGACTCCTTTGAATTCATCTAATACATCTATGTACTTTCACAGAGGAGAGCAACAAGATTAGCCTCCTCTTGCTTAGTTAGGTCATCAGCTATGAATAGGGTTGAGGCTTTTTCCCTTCCCCTGCCAAGTTGAATTCCTTGACCTTAGCATGCCATTAGCTCCTAGCCAGATCACTACCCTATCCTCCTTTTTGAACTTCGTGAAGCGCTTAGGTAGGTCTTGGGGCTTCCAATCCCCTTGGCTGCTTCCTCTTGTCCTTCTTCAACCGCCTGCGCCTTAGGTGGATTGGGAGGTCCCCTTTGGTGCATTTGCCCTTAGATGGTTGAGGCATTTCTGGACCACTCTCAAAGCTCACTTCCAACTCACAACCTTCCCTAAAAGAAGGAGTTTCTTCTTGTGGTTGCGACTCCAGGACCGATTCTGTTCTAAGGAGTGGTGCGGCACTTGGTTGAACTAATCCAGCTTACACGTGGTCTATCACCCCTAGGTGGTCCAACCAAGTAGAGTCGCATTCTGTTCTGAAGACTCCTCTTTCGGGCCTGAAAACATTGGCTTTCCATGGCTTGAAGTCTACTCGTATCTATTCGATCACTCGGCCATCTATGCCATACTCTATTCTGTCAGCTTCTTTCTCACTTTCCTCATTTGTAGAGTAGCAATCTTCATACTCATCATTTGAATCTTTATCTTTTGACTACTCATTATTCCCTAGACTTCTAGCCGCAACCCTCCTCTTGTTCATGTGACCAGTGCCCAATTGTACATCAGGTTCAAGTTGTGCAGTTTGGTCCACTACCACTTCGGGTTGTCCATGAGATCCTTGAGGGATTTGAGATTAGCAATGGGGTTACCTCCCAGCCCTCTCATCAAGTATTCAAGGGTCCCTTGGAGTTCAAGTTTGTTAGACCGAATGTGGAAAGGGACATGTGTTGGTTGTCTGTTAGGGCTCCTAGCCATCATGCAAAGTGGTGCTGATAGTGAGGTATTACCCTTTGGTAGCTAAGATATTATGGCTTTATGGGACTCATTGGCTATCCTTGTAGCTTGCTTATAATCCTCTTCATCATCTGAGAACGGCAAGTCAATGGGTGGCTAGCACATGCATCCAATCTCGCTCATCATAAGGGCACGAGGCATACTTCATTAGTGGCATATAAGAATTCATTACCTGTGAGTCTCCTTTCAAGATAGCAGAGATGGCATCTAGGTTGATTGGCAAGGTTTTCCAGGTATCCATCTCGACTCTTACAGCCTCCATTATGTTGCCCAAGAACATGAGACCATTGCCCCAACCTTCTATCACTTGTTCATTTCACATCCAAGGTCGACTTAGGAGGATGTCGTAATCCACTCCCTTCATGACTATGAAGTTCACTAAGAATCGGACTCCCGCTATCTTCAAGGGCTAGTCTTTTAGCACTCCAAATGGTTTGACCTTCATTCTGCTAGCTAACGTGGCATTAAACCTTGTGGTCTCCATAGGTGGGCTACCCCAAGCCTGTAGGAGTACATGGCTGAGCACACTAACCCCAACTCCTATATCTACAATTCCCTTCCTTGTAGCATCTCCTAATGCCTTTACACATAAGACTGCATGCATTTTTGTGCCTTTCCAAAAAGCATTCACATGCAAAGACTTAGGCACTGAGTTCAAGGTTAAGCTTGGTATGTACATTACTACATTGTGGTCAGGCAAGTCGGTCACTCCAATCTCATCATGTCGTTCTATCCACTGCTTCAACCCTTGCCATATCATCATGTTCTACCTAAGCAACTCTCTTAGAGGTAGGGTCACGGGCGCCGATATCAACATTGTGAGCAAGTCGCTAACCGTCCACTTTTCATTGGGCTCAATATTTTTTTGCCAATGATCTTGGGCAGTCTCCATACCTGTGGCATCTAGGCTCAATCTATACAATGCTACATGGGGCGGTGTCTCTTGATCTGAATGGAGTAGGCGAGACCAGTGTGCTCACACTAGAGAGCTCCTTAATCTCATCTTTGATAATGGGTTGTGCATCCTTTAGTGCACTTGGGCTTCTCTCACCTACTCCTTGGCCTTATCAACCACTTCTAATTGATGCCTTTGGTCATGATATTCTTCAATCTTGGCACTTTCCTTTTCTATTGTCTTAGGAGCACACCTCTCTGCTTTTGCATCTATGACTTGTGTGGGAGCTTTCACTCAACCGCCAAGACCTACAGACTGCTTATTGTTTCAAGCGTTCTAAGTCAAGCACTAATGGCTACCTCTCACATAACCGACACGCCATCCATATCTACGGGTGTAGTGAGCTTACCTCCATATCGGTCGATTTACCTCCTCTCCCGTGCACTACAGTAGCTCCACGATCCAAGTGCAAGCTTCAAGCAAGCTCCATCCTCAAGCTCCAAGCTCCAAGCTCCATTGCCGTGAGCAAGACGAGAGAAGAGAAGAGAAGAGAAGAAGAGAGGAGAATATGGAGAGCTTCTCCTCCTCGGTCCCTCACCCTCACACACTCACTCCCTCACACTCTCACACTCCCTCTCTCAAGCACAAGCTTAAGCAAGCAAGAACAAGAAGAAGAAGAAGAAGAAGAAGAAGAAGAAGAAGAGAGCCACTTTTGGCCACACACAAGAATGAGCTTCTCATTCACTTTTCAACTTTATATACAAAACCCTAAATCCCTTTTGGGCAATCATCCCCTTATCCCCTTTTTTACATGGCTGGTCGTGGCCTAGGCCCTTTTTCCCATTGTCCTTCTATCTTCCTAGCTTCTTTTCCACCACCATTCTACATTTACAAATTGCACGGGTGAGAGCCCGGTGCTCCTTAAATTAAATCATGATGCGCTTGCGCTCTTTTGCAAAAGTATTGTCTTGCGCTTTTCCTTGTGCACCTTTTTTCCTTATTTAGGACTTTTCTGCACTTCTTGTGTTTCCAGATTTTTCTTGGTGTGCCTTCGTCTTCCGTTTCACTTTACCTTAGCCTTTGTCTTTTGCTTTAGCTTTTCCACATTTTCCACCTTCTTCGTTTGACGATTAACAACTTGCTTCTGTTAGCTTTCATGGATGCAGAAAAGAGAGCAACTCAGAGTGAAGCAACATGCTTCCTCTCTACATTCTACTCATTATTCATTCCACACACACTTTAGTGCATATACAACCTAAGGTCGTAAAGACCATTCACACCAGAAGTAGAACCGACTTTTTTAATGTACCTAACTGATCTAGCCAGACTAGCTGTGTCCGGTCAAATACACATGAAAGAGCTTGATATTCTAACACTCCCCCTCAAGCTCAAGACAGCATCTGTACTCCAAGCAGCTGTCTAAACTACAGAACTTATCTTTACCCAAGGACTTGGTAAAGATATCCGCTACCTGTTCATCTGTCTTTACATGCATAAGGTCAACTCGTCCTACAAGAACCATCTCTCTGATGAAATGGTAGTGTACCTCTATGTGTTTTGTCCTAGCATGATAGACTGGATTCATAGCCAGGAGTACACTACTCAGATTATCACATAGTAACTTCACTGGAGCATCTACTTGTATGTCCAAATCAGCCATAAGCTTAAGCAGCCATGAAATCTCGCATGCTGCCAATGCAGCACCCTTGTACTCTGCCTCACTACTCGACAAAGCAATCGTAGGCTACTTCTTGCTGCTCCAGCTAATCATGCCGCTACCAAATCCAAATGTATATCCACTCGTAGATCTACGGTCATATGAGCAACCTGCCCAATCTGCATCCGTGTATCCAGTCAATATCAAGGGCTTATCTCTGACATAGAACAGCCCATACTCTACAGTGGATTTAACATACCTCATAATACATCTAACAACATCCAAGTGTGGCTTTCTAGGCTTCTGCATAAATTGGCTTATGAGCCCTACAGCATAGCTCAAGTCAGGCCTAGTGATAGTCAAGTAAATCAAGCTATCAACCATCTGCATGTACATAGTCACATCCTCTACTTCAGCCCCAGTGTTCATGTCTAGCTTGACATTCTGATCAAGAGGTGTATCCAGTGGTTTGCATTCAGCCATGCCATACTTCTTCAGCATCTCTATGGCATAGTGATTCTGCATCAGCCATAACCCATTGTCAGCTGGAACTACCTCGATGCCCAAGAAATACTTCAGTTCTCCTAGGTCTTTCATGTCAAATTCAGATTTTAGCATCTTCATTACATGTTGTATGCCCAAGTCATCATCATTAGTGATTATCAAATCATCAATGTATATGACCAGCACTACCAAGCCACTGTCAGTCTTCTTTGTAAATAGGCTATGATCAACCCTGCTAATAGCAAAACCCAATCTCTGCAAGTAGTTAGTGATCCTAGCATGCCAAGCTCTCGGAGCTTGTTTTAGCCCGTACAATGCCTTTTTCAGCCTACATACATAATGCTGAAAATCAGGGTGAACATACCCTTCCGGCTGAACCATATAGACATCCTCTGCTAGGTCACCGTTAAGAAATGCATTCTTAACGTCCATCTGCTGCAATTTCCAGCCTTTAGCAGCAGCCAAGGCAATCACAGTGCGTATGGTTGCCATCTTGGCAATAGGGCTGAATGTTTCCTCATAATCAAGTCCATACTGTTGGGCATACCCCTTTGCGACCAGCCTGGCTTTGTATCTCTCCACACTGCCATTTGACTTGCATTTGATTTTGTAGACCCATTTGCAGCCAATGGTCTTTTTCCCTTCAGGCAGTGATACTAAATCCCATGTTTTATTTTCAGCCAAGGCATTCATTTCTTCATCCATGGCTACACACCAATTCTCATCTTTCACTACTTCAGCATATGTACTTGGTTCTTTGACCTCCATCACTTTTGTCATGTAAGCATAATGCTTTGCAGAGTAGCCACTGTATGTCAACTTGTCAACAGGGTATCTGACCCTCTGCAAGCATCTAAGCTGTAGTGCACTACTCGATTCCCCTCTCTCATGAGGCGGAATATACCTGCTCTGCCTTGTGCCAGGCGTATAGACAGTTGGAATACCAAGTTCGTTGTCTAGAGTATCACCAGACTCATAGCTAGAAGTCATTCTGCCAGGTGTCATTATACCAGATGCATCCTCAATAACTTTCTCTTTTCCTTTGCTGTCCAAGACATCATGTCTCCCCCTCACTGACATACTGGTGTCAGTGGATGGCGAGCTCCTCAATCTCCCTGTCCATGGGGATACTGTCTGACTACGAGGTCATGTCATAGCAGTGCTCTGCTGTAAATCAACTGTAGAGGCATGAGTGGAAGGCATATCCGCTGGCACTGCAATTGGTGATACATACCAAGAACCCATCTCATCAAAGATAACATCCCTGCTTACCAAAGTCTCCCTAGTAGAGGGATCATAGCATTTGTATGCCTTCTTCTCCTGCGAATATCCAATGAAAACACACTTATGCGCTTTGGGATCCAGCTTTTTTCTTTTCTCATCTGGAATATGCACATAAGCAAGACAGCCAAAGACTTTCATGTGACTTATGTCAAGATTGTGGGAGAGAAGGAAGGAGTCTCGCTTGAAGCTTTCTTGCTTGCACAATGGGGGAAGACACACAAGGGTGGAGGCTGAAAACAGTTTTTCTCTTCTTAGTTGTGTAAGCCAAAAGAACTCAAATACAAAGAAATAGAAGAACCCTATATATGGGTCTCAAACCAAACTCAACTAACTAAGGTGGCATACTAACTGAGCCACGAACTAGAGTAGATAAGGATAGCTATCATGTAGCTATTATTCATGGGCGGTGTACCAACCGCGTCTGCAACTGACACGTCGGTGACATAAATGCACAACGGTCACCCTGGCGTATCACGAGTGGAGCTCGATATCTCAACACTCCCCCTCGAGCTCAATCCCAATTCCTGCACACCAAGCAGGTCTCTGAACTTGCGCAGCTTCTCTGCGCCCAATGCCTTCGTGAATATGTCAGCTACCTGATCCTCTGTGCTGACATAAACTAGATCAATAAGACCTAGTAAAACCCTCTCTCGCACATAGTGATAATGCACCTCAATGTGCTTTGTTCTAGCATGATAGACTGGGTTATTTTCCAAGTGTATACTACTCATGTTGTCACAATAGATGACAACTGGCCCATCTGTAGACTGATGCATATCATAAAGTAGCTTATGCAACCAAGCTACCTCACATGCAGCCATTGCTGCACCCCTGTACTCAGCCTCTGTGCTCGACAAGGCAACTGTAGGCTGTTTCTTGCTGCTCCAAGTGACTGCAGCACTCCCAAAAGAGAACACATATCCACTGGTAGATCGTCTATCAGAAATACTACCAGCCCAATCAGCATCAGTGTATCCATGCAACTGTATCTCAACCCCAGTCTCATAAAATAGTCCATACTGCAATGTGGACTTCACATACCTGAGTATGCGTCTAGCCGCATCCAAATGTGGTTTCCTTGGAGCCTGCATAAACTGACTTACCAATCCAACAGCATAGCTCAAATCTGGCCTGGTAATAGTCATATAAATCAAACTTCCTACTATGCGTCTGTACATAGTAGGGTCTTCTAGAAGCTCACCTGCATCTGTGCTCAGCTTCACATTCTGCTCCAAAGGAACTGAAATAGGCTTACAGCCTGTCATTCCATATTTGGACAGCATGTCCAATCCATACTGCCTCTGCAAGAGCTGTATCCCACTTGGTGATCTAATCACCTCAATGTCCAAGAAATAACGCAGCTCTCCCAAATCCTTCATCTCAAACTTCTGCTTCAATAGCATTTTCACATGAAGGATATCTTCATCACTGTCACCTGTCATAATCAAATCATCAACATAAATGACAAGTAGCATAATACCTTTCTCTGTTTTTCTCACATAAAGTGAGAAATCTGCCTTGGAAATCTGAAAGCCAATAGTGACAAGATACTGTCCTATCTTGTCAGACCATGCTCTAGGTGCTTGCTTCAAGCCATACAAGGCTTTCTTCAACCTGCAAACAAACTCAGGATGAACATCATGCACATAACCTGGTGGCTGCTCCATATAGACCTCTTCTTGCAAGTCACCATGCAAGAAGGTATTCTTTACATCCATTTGATGTAAAGACCATTCCTTTGATGCAGCCATAGCAATGACTGCTCTTACGGTTGCCATCCTTGCAACCGGACTGAATGTTTCTTCATAGTCAATGCCATATGTTTGTGCATACCCCTTGACTACTAATCTTGCCTTGTATCTGTTCACAGAACCATCTGCATTGTGCTTCACTTTATAAACCCACTTACAGCCAATTGCATTCTTACCTTTAGGCAAAGGTACCAATTCCCATGTAGCATTTGCTTCCAAGGCATCCATTTCTTCATCCATGGCTTTCTCCCATTTTTCTTTTCCCATGGCTTGCTCAAAAGAAGTGGGTTCTGGTTCATGTATCACTTTGACCATATATGCATAGTGAATGGCTGTAAATCCATCATATTTCAGCCTATCCACAGGATACCTAGCTCTCGTAGACCTGCGCAAAGTAGGTTCACTCCCAGGTGCTCTCAAAACATCCCTGGTCTTCCTTACTCCAGGTGTAACAATAGAAGGAATACCCAACTCATCATCAATGCTCTGTTCTGAGCCACTGGATTCACCATCCACATAAGAGTGACCTGCATTCACATCAAACATGGGCTGATCAACCTTCTCTTTTCCTTTTCGTGATACCTGCATACCACTATCTGCATTGCTTTGAGAAGATTCTCCTGATCTCAATCTGCCTGACCATGGCGAAGAATGTGAACCACTGCTAGAGGACGCTCCAGGTCCACTAATATTTTGTGACTGCTGCTGTGAATTTTGTGCAGCATTACCATTTTGTGCATCTACATCATCAATCACATTTACTGGTTTATACCAGCTACTCATCTCATCAAAAACAACATCTCTGCTCACTGTAAACTTACGAGTAGAAGGGTTATAGCATCTATACCCTTTTTGCTGCAAAGAATAACCAATAAAGATGCACTTCTCAGCTTTTGGATCCAACTTGGATCTCAACTCATCTGGCACATGTACATAGGCAATGCAACCAAAAATTTTCAAATGAGAAATATCTGGTTTCCTACCAGTATACCTCTCCTCTGGAGTCATTCCATGTATTGCTGCAGTGGGAGTCCTGTTCATTATGTAGACTGCTGTAGCAACTGCTTCAGCCCAATAAAAATCTGGCAAGTCTTTTTCATTGAGCATGGCACGAGATACCTCTCCAATATGCCTGTTTTTCCTTTCTGCAATTCCATTTTGTTGTGGGGTATAACTGCATGAATATTGCTGCTTTATGCCATGCTCCTGCAGGAACCTTGCAAACTCATTTGAGAGGTACTCTCCCCCTCCATCTGACCTTAGGCATTTTATTTGCAGACCTGTTTCTTTTTCAGCCATAGCTTTAAGGGTTTTGAAATGCCCAAAAACTTCACTTTTCTTTTTCATAAAATACACCCAAACTTTTCTGCTATAGTCATCAATAAAAGTGACAAAATAATGACAGCCTCCAAGAGATGCAGCTTTAGTAGTCCACACATCAGAGTGGATTAATTCCAATGGCTTTTCACTCTCTTGAACATGTCTAGGAAATGGTTTCCTTGCCTGTTTTCCAAACTGACAGGCTTCACATACCTTATGCATTTCTGCAACCTTGAATTTTGGCAATCCTGCAATAATATTTTGGGCCTGCATTGATTTAAGTCGCTGTACATTAACATGACCAATGCGTTTATGCCAGATATCAATATCTGCAACTACACCGGTCCCATGTGCAAACATTGCTGCACTCAATTCAGACATGTCTGCATCCAATGTAAACATTCTGCCCTTCTTCTTTCCTTTGGCTATCAAGCGACCTTTATTTTTCATATCCTCAACAAAGCATCCATGAGGATTAAATCTGACCTGCAAGCCCTGTTCAACCATTTGACCAACAGAAATCAGATTCTTGGTGATATTCGGGACATGAAATACATCGGACAGGTATTTCTTTTTCCCATCCTGCATAGACAAGGGAATTTTTCCAATCTGCACAATAGGATGTGCAGTATCATCACCAGTCTCCACAAATCCTGGTTTTTCCATTTTCCTTGCATCCTCCATCCATTCTGCATGACCTGTCATGTGGTTTGATGCACCTGAGTCAACATACCATACATCATTGCTTTCTTCTGCACTTGTCACAGAATTGTTCATGTGCTGCAGCATGAACAAATGCTCATTTCTGTCATCACCCTGTCTGCTAGAAGATGCATAATTCCCTTGTTGCAGTTTTCCATTCATGATGTCATTCTGCTTTTTATAGCAGTCTTTAGCCATATGACCCATTTTACCACAGTAGTAGTATTCAACATTACTGTTTGCATTTTGACCTCTTTGCCATCCACCACGACCTCTTTGGCTCCCCCTGCCTCTAGAGTTACCACGTCCTCCTCCATAGGACTGGTTTTCTTGAGTTTGCTGCATATTCTGATTTCTACCACGGCCTCCAAATCGGCCTCCTCTACCTCTGCCTCTACCTCTTCCAGCATTTGAGTAGAAGACAGCTTCTTTTGAAGTTCCTCCTGAAGAAGATGCACCACCATTTCTCTGTTCCTCAGAAATTAGAAGAGCAATCAACTCCTCAAAATCAGGAAATCTTTCACGAACTGAAATGGATGTCCGAAACTGTGCATAATCCTTTCCTAGACCATTCAAGGTCACAGAAACTAAATCATCATCTTCCACTGGCGACCCAATGGAAGCAAGTGCATCTGCAATCTTCTTCACCTTCATGTGGTAGTCATTGATGCTCATATTTTCTCTTTGCACATTGTGCAACTCTTGCTTGAGCTGCATTTTCCTGGCTTGCGTATTTGTGCTATACATCTTTGACAGAGTATCCCATGCCTCCTTTGGTGTACTTGCATCCTGAATATGCACAATCATGGAGTCTGAAATGCTGATAGACAGCCAGTACATAACTTTCCTGGCTCTCTCATGCCATGCTTTGAATGCCTGCATTTGCTGTTGATTGGGAACATCAGGAAGAACTGGTTCTTCTTCATTTCCTGCAACAAATTCCCAATATCCTTTTCCCATAAGGAAATTCGTCATTCTAAACTTCCATGCTTGGAAGTTGTTCTTGTCAAGCTTTTCAGTGACAATCTGTGAGAGAGAATCAGAGGCCATTACAGAATACTGCAAAAAGTTCTGTCACTGCAAAGAACACAGCTTCAGCCTCACAAGGGCAAATCTGCAAAACTGGCGAAAGTGGTATTTGACCACACAGTCACTTCCTAGTGACGATTTTGCATAAACAGAAACCAAGGATGATTCTGTAACTCCCAATGTCTCTGCGCACAAGCATACGATGCAATTTCTGTGGTAACTTTTCACCGTCCTGTAGAACAGTGGTCGCACAGCATAAAACAGGGCTTTTTCCTGAGTGCGTGCAGAAAACTTCCGCCTCCAAAACAGGCCCCGAAATGGCCTCAAATCAAAAAAACAGGGTCGCCAAGAGCTAAAGCTCTTTCCCGTAGCATATACTGCCCTCTTGCTTCACCGCGAAGGGCGTCTCAACCTGAGACAATGCACTCCTGCACTTTCTGGTTGTGCTACCTGCAGAGATCTGCTCCCAAAACAGAAAATGAAAGCAACACTGCTCCTCTTACCAGAACACCGCGAGCTTGGCTTGGTTTCTTGAGCTCCTTACCACGAACAAGGCTCTGATACCCTGTCAAGATTGTGGGAGAGAAGGAAGGAGTCTCGCTTGAAGCTTTCTTGCTTGCACAATGGGGGAAGACACACAAGGGTGGAGGCTGAAAACAGTTTTTCTCTTCTTAGTTGTATAAGCCAAAAGAACTCAAATACAAAGAAATAGAAGAACCCTATATATGGGTCTCAAACCAAACTCAACTAACTAAGGTGGCATACTAACTGAGCCACGAACTAGAGTAGATAAGGATAGCTATCATGTAGCTATTATTCATGGGCGGTGTACCAACCGCGTCTGCAACTGACACGTCGGTGACATAAATGCACAACGGTCACCCTGGCGTATCACGAGTGGAGCTCGATATCTCAACAACTTACAACCGGCTTATAGCCATACAACTTCTCAAACGGTGTCATCTCATGAATACCTGCAGTGGGAGTCCTGTTCAAAATGTATACGGCTATCATAACAGCCTTTGCCCAATAGTAAAGCGGCATATGCTTTTCATTCATCATAGCGCTAGCAGCTTCCATCAGAACCCTATTTTTCCTTTCAGCTACTCCGTTCTGCTGCGGAGTGTAGCTGCAGGTGAGCTGCCTATGAATGCCATTTTCAGCCAAGAAATCATCAAATTCATTTGATACATACTCCCCACCACTATCAGATCTCAAGCAAGAGATGTAGCATTCAAACTCCGTCTCAACCTGTGCTTTAAATTTCTGAAAAACAGCAAAGACCTCATCTTTTGTTTTCAATATGTAAAGCCAAGTATAGCAACTGTAGTTGTCAATGAAAGATACATAATATCTGGAACCTCCCATAGATACATTATGAGCTGGCCCCCAAACATCAGAGTGCACTAACTGCAATGGACGTGTACTTTGTCTTACATGCCTGACAAACGGCAATCGTTACTGCTTACCGAACTGGCAAGCCTCGCATACATGACCAATATCTGAATATTGGAACTTCGGTAAACCTGTAACCAACTGTTTCTTTTGCATAATTTGCAGCCTTTGCAAATTGACATACCCCACTCTCTTGTGCCATATTTCCAAATCCCTAACAGTGCCAAAACCATGGGCAAACATAGCTGAATTCAGCTCTGGCAAAGAAGCATCAAGAGTAAACATTCTGCCATTCCTGTGACCACGAGCTATCAACTTGCAGCCATTGCCAAACTCTTCAATAAAGCAGCCATGCTTATTGAATCTAACCTGCAAGTTCTGCTCCGCCGTCATCTGACCGACAGATAACAAGTTCTTCGTAATTGAAGGGACATGCAATACATCATGCAAATTTTTCTTTCTGCCATTATGGACCACAAGAGGCACTTTACCTTTATGCTCAATGCTATGCTGCGTGGCATCACCTGTGCATACATAGCCATGCTTTTCAGCCACCATATCCGTGAACCAATCACCGTGAGGGGTCATGTGATTCGACGCCCCCGAGTCAATGTACCACACTGCATCATCAGATGATTTTTCAGCAGGCTTATCTTTGACATATTGCATGGCAAACAGTCTATCACCAGAGTCATCTGCCTGACTGGACGTAGCATAATGTCCATGCTGCTTGCCCTTATGGTTTCCCTGCTTCTTCCAGCAGTCCTTTACAATATGCCCATACTTTCCGCAGTAGTGGCAATCCTTATCTTTATTTGGATTGTCTGACTGACGCTGCTGCTGCCATGAGCCTCTGCCACCACGGGAGTTAGATCTCCCCCTGCCTCAAAAGTTTCCACCACCTCTTGCATTTGATGACGGCTGATTGCTATTACTATAGGATGCATTCTGCTGGCCTCCTCTGCCAGATCCATAGCCTCTACCACGGCTACCATGACCACGCTGATTCGAGTAAAAAACTGCATCCTTATTCTTTGAACTGCTTGACCCTGTAGCTAAGCCAAGCTTCACATCTTCATGAATCAATAATGCAACGAGCTCATTAAAGTCAGGCATCTCAGCCCGCACAGACACTGAAGTGTCAAAAGACTTGTATTCAGGACCCAAGCCATTTAACGTCACTGCAACCATATCCTCATCTTCAACCTGTGAACCAACAGATGCCAGCTGATCTACTATGGTCTTAACCTCTGTGACATAATCTTGTATGGATCTGTTCTTCCTCTCCATGTTATTGAATTTTTGCTTTAATTGTATCTTCCTTGCACTTGTGGTTGTGCCATAGTATTTGACCAATATATTCCATGCATCTGCTGGGGATTTACAGTTCATGATCTGCATCACCATAGCATCTGAGATACATAATGACAACCAATGTAAAACCCTGCGAGCTCTTTCCGTCCAGGCTCGATGCGCTTGTCTTTGATCAGCTGTAGGATTCCTTTCTGGAACTTCAGGTTCAGCCTCAACACCTGTCACTAAGTCCCAGTATCCTTTGCCTATCAAAAAGTTCTCCATGCGGAACTTCCATATTGCATAATTGTTGCTATCAAGATTTTCTCCCACAATCTGGGTTACATTATTAGTTCTATCAGCATTTGCCATGTTGTAGACCTTGCCTGACTACCTGCAAACCAAGATCTTCTTAACAGTTCAACTTCAGCCCGAAACTGTTTATGACAGTTTTTTGCAATTAACTGCAGTAAAAACCAGGGTATTTCAGCCCACGGACAAACCAAAACAGCCCACAAACAAGTGGCTTAACCTGTGAGTAAAGCAGTCAGTGCAAATGCTATGTATTCACTTCGGTTTGAACTCGTGCAATGTCACTGCTAAGGTACATATATGCAGTCTGAAAACTGTAATTCTGTGAGTGACCAGCAGTGATTTCAAGCCCAAAACTGAGTGGTATACATGTCATACATGTCCCAAACTTCCATAGATAGCTGCTAGTACATGTGTCAAGCCATGCATAGGCATAGAACCACAAAACAGTATATAATCAGCATATATGAATGTTGTAAATACATTCCCAGATTTCAAACAGCCAATGCACTGGCAACAGGGATTAATTTCAGTACCAAAAAACTATAAAACATTTGCATCACTTCCGTTTCCAATGCTTAAGCATTTAACAGTCTCACAGACCAAGTCTTCAAGTACCTGTGGGACTAACCAAATCAACTAGTTCTTCAGGAATAACCAATTAGTGCTTTATGTCTGTAATTTTTTCAATTTTCAGCCTGTCACAAGCTCTCAGATCAGTCCATTCCAAGCTCCAAGTTTATGTCAAAATACCCAAGAAATATGACATGTCTTCTATCAAGCATCAAGTGCTACATTCAAGCTCAATGTACATGCCAAAGAGCATCCAAAATGCAGACATCACAAGTGTACAATGTCTCTGTAACTTCAATGACAGTTCAGCCCTGTGTATTCAGATCTGTACACCTCTATTACAGCTCACACATGAGCTCCCACAAGAGCAATAGCAAGGTATACCCTTCAAGAACCTTCCTTGGTATGCATCCATGCTCTATGCCACTTGACAAGTGCTATTCACCTTGAATCTTAGCCAATGAGAGCAGCCTGTTCATAGGCACAGTCCACACAAACTATTCAGAGTATATTCAGATCAGATTTCTGGTGATGATGATGAATGCCCACTTGTTGATGCTCAATGGAGCTTTGGTGAGTCTCCAGACAAGCCACACTCTTATTGATGCTCAATGGAGCCTTGGTGAGCAGTCCATGTACTGAATCTTAGCCATGGAATTCAGCCTGAAAATAGGTGTAAACACGCTGGCTGGCCTGACCTTTGCTGCTGCACTTTTTGCTGATTATTATAATGATAAGGCACTCACTGGTGCTCAACCAGTCCTTGGAAGACTCCTCAGTAAGCCACAACTCCTGCTTCAAGCAGTGAGACTCCAATGCTTCACAATACATACCTCTGTGTGACCATTGATGAAAATGACTGTCAGTCCTCTTCCTTTCCCAGCACTTCAGGTCAATCTTCAAGTCTTCTTCTTGAATGCATTCCACCAGTGAGCCCATTCATGGCTCTGATACCATGTTAGCTTTCATGGATGCAGAAAAGAGAGCAACTCAGAGTGAAGCAACATGCTTCCTCTCTACATTCTACTCATTATTCATTCCACACACACTTTAGTGCATATACAACCTAAGGTCATAAAGACCATTCACACCAGAAGTAGAACCGACTTATTTAATGTACCTAACTGATCTAGCCAGACTAGCTGTGTCCACAGCTCATGTCGGTCAAACACACATGAAAGAGCTTGATATTCTAACAGCTTCCCCTTTGGTAACGAGGTGGCATTGTCCGTCTTAAGAGTAATCTTTGTCTCAGCCCTCTTTTTGCTTCTTCTACAATTGTTCTTCCCTATTGAAGCTGCATTGAGGTTGCTAGGTCTTGCTATTGAAATACTAGCTTGCCTTGCATGTGCTTGGGTCATGACATTCAGTAGAATTGGCGTGGCTTCACCATCAACTGTTTCAACTCCGAACAATCCTAATGGTATGGATGGCACGATAGTCAAACTAGTGGAAGCTTTCCACCTTAGGGCATTTGGCATACAAGTGTGTGATCCCACACACTCAAGGCATCTCAAGTTGGCCTTGTCTCAATTGCTTGCTCCCTTTTAGGGAATCGAGATGAGATGTATCCTAGGTGGCCACAAGTCCATGTTCCTGGTTTTGTCCTCCTAGACCTCTATCTCTTCCCCTACCCAATGACATCACGAGCACTGGTCTAAAATCCATCAAGATGGGATTACCCTCTTTACCGTACGAGACATAAGGGTTCACGTATGCTTCTTCCTCATTCGATTTCTCCCCGTAATGTATCAAAGTGACTCTGTGGATGGGTCACAATGGGTCCAAGCAGTCTAGTATCCCTGTGTGGGGTTGATATTCATCCTAGGGACAACTGGCTTTGAATCATTGGGTGTTGGGAGGGCTATTGGAGCTCCCATTCCAAAATATGGTGACCTATTCCCTAGGTAGTAAGGCTAATTATATGACTGTGAATATGGCAATCACCTCGGTAATTGGCAATGCATTGCATCATGGCCAAACCTACTGTAATTGGCACAAAATTTGGATCTAGGATCCATGCACTTGGCAAGAAGGTGGTTTGCTTCACAATGCACGTATTGCACATGAGGTCATGTGGACCATCTCATTATCTCTTGTAGCCTAGCTAACTCTAGCTTCATGTCTGCTAACTGCCGGTTTTGATAGACACTCTTTCCCTTATCTTGGGTGCTTTGGCTAGATCTTTCACTAATAACAATCGTAGCTCTTTTTGAGGTTCTAGAGGTAGTGTTGTCTTAGGTTATGGGTCTTGAGCTCCTCTCCTTGAGAAGTTCATCCACTTATATGGCTTCTTCAAAGACCCTAGCTAGCACATTCCTTTGCAAGGTTGAGTTGCTCACCAATGCCTTGTAAAGCTCTTCACTTCGAATTCCGCTTATGAACACAATGGAGACAACTCATTCACTAGATCACTCTACGGGGCTAGGATTCTCTTAAAGAGACTTCCACATGGCTGAAATAGTCTCTGATATCCTCCTTGTCCTTTCGACTAATGTTCATCAATCTAATGATGAGGTCGTTAGAGTATCCCACCTTAGAGAATCTTTTGATGAAGAGACTCTTGAGATTATTGAAGTCATTGCATTTGGCATTATCTAGGCTAGTGTACCACGTCCATTCTTTATCTCCTAAGTAAAGTCCAAAAACTTATGCACATTGATCAAGGTTCAAGAGGCCATTAGCCTTGCATACTTGCTCGAACTGCTCCACAAAGCTATACGAGTCATTGTTAGGCTAATACTTATCAAGTTGCTTGGCAACCATAGGTATCTTGGTTTGGCTCCTAGAATTCAGGGTGACTCCTAGTCTTGCTACTAGCAACAAAGTTGCAAGGGCTGCTCAGCTCAGCTCTATAGCCATGTTGTCTAAGAGTCACTTTGTAAGGTTATCATTTGTTGGATATTGACTGGAAATTCTCCCAAGTCAAGCTCATCATTTTCCAGGTTAGCCCTGGTTCCTGACATGTTGCCGATTTCTTGGGCAAAGAGGGTATCGATCAGATTGATCAAGTTAGGTAGAGCTACATCCCTAATCATGCCTATAGTTGTTTCTCCTAAAGTGGCTTGATGATTTAAGGCTCTCAGTGTTCGAGGATTGGTGTCCTTGGCCATTGTTCAATGCATGGGGTTCTCCTCCTACTAGTGGGCTTGTTCGGCTTATCTTATCTTGCATGAATTTCTTGTTATTTAAAACAATCCTCGATGTTATGAGAACTCAAATGCTAGTGGTGTGCTCCTTAAAGTGCACTGTCCAAAATTAGGCTTTTATCTTTTCTAGTGCACATCAAATGTTTAATTGATGCAGTTGGTTGAATTCAACAGAAATAATACAATGCACCATACTCTTGTCTTGATCCTTTCATGTGGGTGTCTACCACTCTAGTTGATTCATTTTGGTCTCTCCAACATCCTAGATGTGTTGTTTGAGGGGTAGCAATTTTGGTCAATTAGTACCGGTATCTCCATCAAGACACGCCGCTAAGAGTCAGTGGTGGCTGTGGTCATTTTTTGGACTATTAGATCACAATCCGTGAGTCTAGTGCCCCTATGAGCCATTCCACTGTTTGGAGGCCTACGGGGGTGTCGTCTAGCTTAGGTGGTGAATCCAATTTGCCAAAATCTAGGTTTTTCACAGCTCATCCGAGTGACAATATTTGAGTCACAGCATCCGAGTTACAGACTTAGACGTTTGAGTTGGGTACATTGTCCGAGTTTGACTTGTCTGAGTTCATTTGATGACCGAGTAACATTGTCTGAGCTTGGACTATCCGAGTCCCAAGTGGCATGGCACTTAGCCATCCGAGTTTGATTGAATGACCATCCGACTCATTGAATTAGGTCCAAGGTCTGCATTCAACTCTCAGACTTCAACGATTTTATGGTTGTCCGAGTGGACTTGTGACTAGGACTGTTCAAGTGGTAGCAGGACTCAGACGAATGTGGAATCCATTCGAGTGTAGCAGTCGATGGTCCAAAATGATGATAAATCACTTAAATACTCATGGCACCTATCCTAACCTTGCAACCAAGGTTCTCACTAGGATCAACAAGTATCAGTTGACACTCAGAGCATATCTATAGGGCTCGGATCACATATATATATATATATATATATATATATATATATATATATATATATATATATATATATATATATATCTCTCTCTCTCTCTCTCTCTCTCTCTCTCTCTCTCTCTCTAAGCTCTCTTAACTGAATGCACACAAATGAGCTCTCTCTCTGTTCTCTTCGCTTACCCTTTCTCTCTTGCCCTATTACTTCCCCCTTCTCTCTCTTTGTTGTCCTAATTTCTTCAAGCTCTCTTTTCTCTATTTTTCCCCTATTTTAGGCTTGATATTACAACAAAAATCCTACGTGTGTTTCTGTGTTTTCCTTGTTTTTTCTTACCTAAATGCACCCAAATCACAAGCAACCACTAATCCAATCTACTTACCTAAATCCAAAAAACAGAAAAATTTACTTGCAAAGGAGATCGAATACCTCTTCAACTCCCTCACTTCTTACATATCTTAAGCACTAGTTTGGGGCAAATCCTACTTCAATGCTCGATTCGGAACGTGCAAGCACTCAAAGCTTGAATCCATTGGTCATCCCAGCAATAGAACCAAAATGTGGGGGCTTCTCGCTCAACTGCCAAGGCCCACGGACCACTTATTTTGTTTCAAGCACTTTAAGCCAAGTTCAATGGCTGTGTCTCACATAGTCGTACGCACTCACACCTACAAGTGTAGTGAGCTTACCTCCATGCTCGATTGAGTTACTCCTCCCACAAGCACTCTAGTAGGTCCATGATCCAAGGTGCAAGCTCAAGCAATCTCGATTGAGTTGCTCCTCCCACAAGCATTCTAGTAGGTCCATGATCCAAGGTGCACGCTCAAGTAAGCTCGATCCTCAAGCTCCAAGCTCCATGCTCCATTGCCGCGTGGGAGACAAGAGAGGAGAAGAGAAGAGAAGAAGAAGAGAGGAGAAGATGGAGAGCTTCTCCACCACGGTCCCTCGCCCTCACACACTCAGTTCCTTACTCCCTCACACTCCCTCTCTCAAGCACAAGCTCAAGTAAGCAAGAACAAGAAGAAGAAGAAGAAGAAGAAGAGGAGGAGGAGAGCTAGTTTTGGCCACACATAAGAATGATACAATTTTCATCATTACATTGATCAAGATTTTGTTTGTTGCCTTTGCTTTACGACTGGCCTAAGGATAGTATGGCAAACGATTTCTAATGGATAATCAGAAAGGTAGACATCATATGCTTAATCGCCTCATTGTTTGATGAAGTGTGTGTCCTAATCACTAACTAATTCAATGGGGTATTCAAATCGAGAAATAACTTCCTCCTAAAGAAATTTAGCAATGGTCCTTGTATCATTCTTCCTCATTGCTCGTGCTTCAATCCACTTCATAAGATCTTCAGTGGCTACAATGATGTATTTTTCTTGAGAGTAGTAAGTAGCAAGACTAATGGGTCCAATAAAGTCAAAGCCCCATTTTTCAAATGGTTGGCGTGCTATTAATGGCGTCAACTCCATTTTGTCCTTTTTTATAGAAGATTTTGTATACTGGCACTCATCATAGTGCTTAATAAACTTGATAGCATCACAGAATAGTGTAGGCCACCACAATTGAGACTGTAGAACCTTACATGTAGGTGTCTCCATTGAAGTGTCCTCCTGCAATTCAACCTTGTGCTTCAATGAGCATACCATGCACATCTCATTTTCACAAATGCACTTTCTCAATAGGCCATCCTACCCTAATCGGTAAAGTTGACCAACAATCAACTGATAAGGTTGAACTTTCAAAATGAGGTGCCTTAGTCTAGCTTTCTCGATCAAGCAATTGAGGATTCCATTTTCTAGAATCTGCACTATATCATCTACCTAAAAGACATAAGGACTGCTTTATAAAGCTCATTTTTTATGGATATTTTGAAAAGGTGAGCATTAGGTAGATCATCCATAATGCCTTTCTCAACAGGTTCTCTAGTGGTGGGTATATGGGATATATGGTCAACCATATAATGTTGCTTTCCTCTTCACACTACCACTAAGAAACCAAATTTCAACAAGAGCAATAACCATTTGTTAATGTGCCCTATCTCAGAAGGTTTATTAACAAGGTAAAGCAATGTATGATGATCAACAAAGAAGGTGAATGGTGTAGCCAAAAGATAATGCCTAAAATTTTAACAACATACATCATTGCCAACCCTTCTCACTCTCTTGTCAAATAGTTCATTTCTACATCAGTAAGTTGTCTACTTGCAGAACTCATTGGAAAATCCATGTTATGTTCACCAAGTTGGCACAATACCACTCCCATGGAAATTTTTGAAGCATCAATGTGCACATGGGAAGTGGTGGACCAATCTAGGGCTCCTAAAATAGGTGCCAATGTTAGAGCCTCCTTAAGTCGATGATAGGCTTACCGACACTCCTATGTCCCCTCAAACACAATCAATAGTTTGCATAGTGGTCGAGAAATTAATGCATAATTCAATATGAACTATCGATAATATCTAGTATGAGTTAGGAAGCACTGAACTCCCTTATAGTTGGTAGAAGATGGAAGATCAACAACCGCCTTAACTTTTGAGAAGCCAATGGAAATTCCATTCCTCGACACAATATGCCCTAATATACAACTGTGTTTAACCCAAAACTAGCACATCAAGGGATTCACCAAGAGACCATATAATCTACACCCTTCAAAGACTATGTAAAGTTTCTCCAAGTGTTCTTCTCAATTTGTGTGAGCACACGGGTCATCAACAAATATTTCCAACCACTTCCTAAGCATGTCTTCAAAGATCACATAAATGAGGTGTTGAAAGGTAGCAAGGGCATTGGTTAGCCCAAAGGGCATGCTATTTTATGCATGCCATTTGGATGGACTTGCACCTGGTTGTATCCTAAAAACACATCTAGAAAGCTATATGCTTCCTTCCTTGCCAATCTCTCAAACGAAGTAAGGCAAAGGATAGTTATCTCTCTTAATAGCTACATTGACTTTTTTGTAGTTTATGTGCACTCGAATATTTCTTCTTCTTTTTAGTGCAATCACAATGGGTGATACCCAATCCATATGCTTGAACTCATAAATGAATCTTACACCCAAAAGTTTGTCAATCTCTTCTTTTACAGCATGAGCATGCTTCGGATTCATGGCACAAGGATTTTGTTTAACGGTTGTTATGCCAGGGACCATAGGAATGTTATGGGTTACTATTCTCATATCAATACCTTTCAACTCCTTTATGGACCATGTGAACACATCAAAGAAGTTTCCTCGAGGTGGTCTGCTATGAATACCAGTTGGGGATTTTCACCTTTGCCAACTAATTTGACTTCCTTGACCTTGCTAGGTCCTTCAATGGGCTCACTAGTTTGGCCTTGTCTCTTCACTCCTAATAATACTAGTATTCAATCACCCTTTTTGAATTTTGTGAATTGCATAAGTAGGTCATGTGGTTTCTTTTGGTTCTTAGCATTTGAATCCTTAGATTACTTCCTCTTTTTCTCCTTCAACTGTTTGCACCTCAGGTGGACTTAGAGGTCTCCTCTGGTGCATCAATTCTTAGGCAGTTTTGTAATTTGAGAATTGTTATCCGAGCTTATCTCAGAATTAGAGTTGAATTCGCATCCTTCGCTGGAAGAGCAAGTCTCACCAGGCGGTTGGAGCTTGGTTGCTGATCCTATTTCATATAATGTTGTGGATGTAGGTTGGATCAATCCTGTTTGCCCATAGTCAATCACATCTAGATGCTCTAGCCAAGTCTAGTCACAATCTACCTTGATGACCCCTTTTTCTATCCTAAAGGCATTAATGTCTTTTGGCTTAGAGTCCATAATTTTATGTTCTATTGTCCACCCATCAATATCATAGTCAACGATTTCTAGTTCTTTGTCACTCTCCTCAATTCCCGAGTCATAATCCATGTATTTTTCATAGAAATCCTCTTGTTCAAAAAGATCATTCTCTACCAGCTCATCGTTGTGCATGTTTTCATTGTCCTTAAGTAGAGCCAAATTTTATAAGAGGTTCGGGTCATGCACTCTAGTCCATTTCCACTTCATTTCTTCCAAGAGGTATTTGAGAGGTTTCAAGTTGGCCACTGCAAGGTCATGAGCTAATTTCCTCATCATATACTCAAGGATCGTGTGCAATTCCAATTTATTTGTTAGAATGTGGCATGTCATAGACAACGGATTGTTGCTTGATATTCATGCCATTATGCACAGGAATACCATAGATAAGGTATTGCTCTTGGGTGCAAAGGCCTTAGCCTCTTTGTTAAAAATGCTAGCCTTCTCCACATCCCTCTTGTAATCATCCTCATCATTATCGGAGAATGACAAGTCAATGGTGTCATCACAGAATGGCAAGTCAATGGTTGCTCACACATGCATCCAATCAAGCTCATCCTCATCATGACAGGGAATGTATTTGGTTAATGGATCCTAGTTTGGGCTTGCTTCATGATTCTCCTTTAAGCATGGAAGAAATGGCCACAAAGTTGACTAGTGATGCCTTCCCAAGTGCCCATCTCCACTCAAATTGCCTCCTTTCTATTTCCAAAAACATCAACCCATTACCCCAATCCTCTATCACACAGGCACTTTGTATCCAAGGTCTTTCCAACAAGATGTCATAATCCATGCATTTCAACACAACGAAGTTCATTGAAAATTGAACTCCTACTATCCTAATTAGCCAATCCTTTAATACTCCAAACGAGAGAACCTTTGTACCATTAGTAAGGGTACATTGAATCTAGCAATTTCAACAGGTGAACTTCCCCATGCTTATAACATTGTGTGGCTAAGAACAACCACTCCTGCCCCTATGTCTACAATGCATTTTTGCATCCCATCTCCCAGTGCCACCATGGATAAGACCACATGCATCTGAGTCCCTTCCTAGAATACATTGATTTATAGTGACCCTATCATAGGAGATGATGTTACACTTGGAATATGAGTGTCATTATTTGCTTCCCTTGTTGTTTCTATTCTCTCTTGCATCTCAACACATGCCTTAAATGTACTCCATAACACTCAGTTTTGTCTCATTAGTTGCCCTAAAGGCAATGACACTTGTATTGATACAAGAATTGCTAGTAATCCCACACTAATTTCATTGGTTACATTTCTGCTAGGTTGTTGAGTGTCCATCTCTAGATCTGGTTGTGAGGTAAGGTCGAATCCTCTGGATGGATGAGACGTTCATGTCCTTGACTAGTTGCTAGCCATATGTAAGTTTGTGAGGAAGGCAAATCTACACTAGACATGTCATGATCCTCAGGTTCTGGTATAGATTGTCCAAGATGTGCTTAAGCTTCTTCGACCCATATCCTTATCTTTTCTATGATCTCCATTTGGTGTCTTGGGTTAGTGTGTTCCCCTATCTTAGCACTTCCCTTCTTCTCAGTTTTTGGAGCTGAGATTTTGGGTTCTACATCGAGTACTTACCTTCCTAATGTTAGTGTTATAGCACTGTCGCTCTTCAAATTACTCTTCTTTTTTGCTCATTATTCTTATTCTTCTTGCCAATAGAAGAAACATCCACAATGCTAAGTCTAGGTATAGACATCCCAACCTGTTTGGCTTGTGCCCTAGTCATCATGTTAAGTGGTATGGGTGTGGTGTCATCATCAAGGGTTTCAATTCCAAATTACCCCAAGGGCACTGATGGCATGTTTGAGCCACTTGATGCTTTCCTTCTAAGGCAATCTACATATAATTATGTGATACCACACTCAAGGCATGGCAACTTGACTTTGCCTTTATTAGCATGTTCCTTCTCAGGGCATCTAGAGGAGATGTGTCCAAGATTATTGTAATTCCAAAACGTCATTTGTTCTTGTGATTACATTCCTCTAGACCCTCATCCTCTTCATCTTCCCAATGTCATCACCAGGATGGGCCTATAGTCCATAAGAACAAGGTTTTCCTCTTCATCCTATGAGCTGTAAGGGTTTACATGAGGCTCCTCCTTGAGTGCTTCCTCTACATCATAGATAGGAGCATCGCTCTATAGCAAGGTAATGATTAGTGCTAGAGGCCTAGGTATACCGATTGGATTGATGTCTGTACCCTTGGTGTAGCTAGTCTCTGATCATTGGGGGTAGGTAGATCTAATGGAGCTTCTTGACCAAATTGGAATTGGTGATTCATTGGATACTATGGCCGATAAGATTGTTGGTATGTTAAACGTCAGGGAAATCTATAATGGATAGCTGCATGCCCATACCTACAAGTGTTGAGGCTCAACCATCAAGACCCACGGATGGCTTATTGTTCAAGCATTCCAATCCGAGCACTAATGGCTACCTCTCACATAGCTGATGCGATATCCCTCTCTACCAGTGTAGTGAGCTTACCTCCACGCCCGATCGAGTTGCCTCCTCTCCTGAGCACTCCGATAGCTCCACAATCCAAGTGCAAGCTTCAAGCAAGCTCCATCCTCAAGTTCCACGCTCCAAGCTCCATTACAATGAGCAAGAGAAGAGAAGAGAAGAGAAGAGAAGAGAAGAAGAAGAAGAAAAGAGGAGAAGATGGAGAGCTGCTCCACCACAGTCCCTCACCCTCACATGCTCACACTCTCAAGCAAGCAAGCAAGAAGAAGAAGAAGAAGAAGAAGAAGAAAGCTACTTTTGGCCACACACAAGAATGAGCTTCTCATTCTCTTTTCACCTTTATATACAAAACCCTAAATCTCTTTTTAGGAAATCATCCCCTTTTTTACATGGTCGGCACGGGTAAGGGCACGGAGCTCTTAAAATAAATCATGGTGCGCCTTGCGCTCTTTTACAAAAGTATTGACATGCGCTTTTTCTTGTGCACCTTTCTCCTTGATTCAGGACTTTTCTACACTTCTTGTTCCACCTTGTTTGTCTGATGGTTAGCATTACCCCCTCCTAGACGAGTGCCAGTCCCATGGCACTCACTGTAATAGGTAGCAGGCTTTGGCATGCACCGAAGACGTGGGTGGAAGGGACTGATGTGGTTTGTTGTGGAGGAGTTTTGGTGGTGGTGCGGTTGAAGGTCGTTGGGGGCACTTTGGTGGCTTGATTGGTTGGTGATAGGGTTGTTGAAGTTGGTGATAGGGATGGTTTTTTGTTGGGATTTGCACTCAAGTTGGCATAGGTGTTGATGTTCTAGGGATTCTGCACGGGCGACGATTCTTTGGTGGGCTTGCAGGATGATAAAGGATACGAATGAGTGTTGATTAAGAGCTTACGATACTTTCGTTGGAGTCTTCAATACTTGCAATTAAAAAACCTCTCATATGTGGTCCCTCCCTCTGGGTAGTGCTAGCCTTCTTATTGTGCACAAGACATAGTCTGATTAGTTTGGGAGATAGGTCAAACTCTAAGCAAGCCGAGATTATTGTCCTGCACTTGAGAACCCAAACTATGTATAGATTGTGGTACATATATTTTGTGAGAGCACATGCATACTTAGATATTACATAGTTAGAAGACTACTAGTCCGGTTCCTCGTAGCAATGTGTGGATGAAGCAAGGGCTCAATGGAGTGGAAAAAAATTGTCCGTGATGAGGAGAAGTACACTTGAAGGCTTCTTGAGACATCATTTATGATTTTGACAACACAATGTAGCATAATTGAGCTCATTGACACCTTAGCTTTTAGTAGCTGGTGGCTACTTTTAGTGTTCGAAGAGTATGGTGTACTTTCCATGATCTTTCGTGCCTTGCTTACCACTATTGATTGCAATGGTACTACTGAGATGGAGTGCGAAAAAGAATTGTGCAAATGGTTCAGAGTGACAAGTCTAACCATAGGAGAGACAAGCTCCCTAGGTATGTCATGCCCTTGATGTGCCTTGAACAATTGTGGGGGATGTGTAAAGGGCTAGGGGACTAGGGATGGAGCCAACCGACCAAGGTCACTAGATGTACCTAATTTGAGGACCCTTAGGTGTTGTGCTGTGATCGTGAGTGCTTTTTCTTTCTTTCCTTCTTTCTTTTGCTTTTCTTTTCTTTTTCTTTTCTCTCTCTCTTTTTGGTTTTTTTTTATAAAATGAATACAACCAATGCAATATATTGAGGCTATCAATCTTTCATTTGGATTGAGAAATGTTGAGATCCAAAGGCTATAAAAAATATATATTACAAAGATGATTGTGTTACTAGCCTCGATGCTAGAGGAACAACTGTCGAGATGGAGAGATACACTTGAGATTTTGCAAACCTCTTTGTAACATGTGAGATATCGCTAAAATTGAGGTAGGAATTGGAGTGAGCTATGCATGGACAAGGAACATAGCATTTGGTAAATTGAATCTTGGTTGATGAAGAAACATTTGTCATTGCTGAGAGCATGGCTCCTACCCCGATGTAGAGTTTGGCTAAGAAAGACAGAGTAGCCGATGACTATGCTTTGGGCCATGCTCAAATGCAATGTGTACTTTCTGTAGGGGTGATCTTCTCTTTCCATGGGGATTCTATCATGGCTCTTTGCTCTTGGTATTTTTGTCACTTTCTCCATAATGGTTCTTTGTGGGATTGGTGGTCTTTGGTGACTTGGACATTGAATGCTTTTGTACAGAGACCTATGTCGTCTTGCATTCACTTGGCAACTCATGAGAGTATATGCAAGTCCTATGTTTCAACCATAATGAACAAGTGCAGCTCAAAGAGACATCACTTATCTGAATCCCATGATGTTGACTTCGATGCATATCACCTACGCTTGATTATCATTGCTTGTGTGTGTGTTGGCTTTGCTTTTTTTGGTATTATCTATACACAGTCACAAAACTCATTGTTTATTTATATACACATTTATAAATCCATGTCACTTTGTGAGGATAAAAACCAATCGTAGAACTCGGGATTGTATTGGAGTGTGGCACACACATCCAATACTCGTGGCAGCCTTATCAATAACAACAGATATTTTGCAACATCGAGTAGCATGGTACCTTGTCCGAGTCTACTTGCAACATGTAGCCCCTTCTCAGTGAGAATCTTATCAACTAGAGAGTTCTCTTGGCTGGTTCTAGCTAAGTCTATACCCCGAATAGCAATCAGTATTCGAAAGGAAGTTGGCGCCACATAGATTGGGTCTCTTTGAGACCGCGATTTGGCCAATCGCTCCTCTGAGACTATTGTCATAATTTGGGCTCCAAGTTTAGCCACTGTAGCACGGTTTTCAAACCAATAATTTTCAATTTGACTTAGACCCTTTGATTGTCACTTTAGTTGCTCTATCTCTAAGAGATTTGGTTGGCAAAGTGCTTTGTTGAATGTCATAATTAGGCGTAGTTTGTCGCCTTCCTTGTCGGAGATGAGTTGCATGTGTTCATGTAGGAGCTTGTCATAGTGGTCATTAAGATAGTCATACTCTTCCCAAGATAGAGGATATGGCAAAGTATTCCTCAAGTTGCTCCTTAGGGAATGTACCCATATCTACAAGGACGTAGACACATGCGAATAATTTGAGTTTAGCATCCAACTTATTTAAGCATTCTGTGACACTTCTATGTTCAATGAGGGCTTGCTCAGTTGCTATCTCATGCAAGGTTCTGGGAGTTTCCCTAGGCTTTAGCATAGCTAGGGTCTCAGGCCTAGATGAACAAGATTGGTCAACGTTAGGATTGCTTATGTCCTCAGGGTTTCCATGTTTCTCCTGAGGCTTTACTGCTATTGTGTCATGGTTCTCCTCAAATGTGATTGGTATAGTTTTGTCACCCTGTTGTGATAGTGTTGTATCCACTCTTGATTGGTCAATGTAAGTTCTGTTGTTGTTGGATTAAGTGTTGCAAGCAACCATTGATGGTAATGGTTGATTTGACTTATCAGAACACACAGATGTGTCTGAGGTTTCACCGTTGTTAGGAGAGATGGAAATGGATTCATTCATGGGTGGACTTGATGCTTTATTCCTTAGCTCTTCAACACTCTTGGTCTCAATCTTCTTGGCATCTACAATCACGTGTAAGTGCCGTTGTTTTCTCCTCTTTTTCTTGGGTAATTGATATGTATCCTTTAAAGATTCTGGACCTTGAACTAAGTCAATCGTCGATGTGCTTGGTTGGGCCTCAACCCTCTCTTCCTTTAATGTGTCCTCATGGGATGTAGCTATGACGTACTGAACAGCCTCGCTAGGTTGTGAGGGTACAACTACCTCTCCCCTTGGAGAGTCTAGCTCTTCAACTAATTATCTTTTCTTTTGCCCCTCATCTGATTGCATTGGCAGTTGCTTCTGGTCAGACATTTGCTCTAGACTCTTGTCCTTGCCCCTTGGAACATGCCTCCATTGCTTCTTATCAGTGCACGTGTTGTGTTTATAGCTGTTTTTCTCTTGCTCAGGAGGTTTGGGTGACTCTAATGTAGAACCAAGAGATAGTCTAGGATTCTTGTCAAGTACGCTTGGAAAAAACCAACTGAATAAGTCAAGGTTGTATTGATTGGAAGCATAGAGATCTAGGATTGCAAGGTCTTGATTGAGGCAGAAGACATATGCGGTAACATCAAGAACTATGCTCCCTACTCCTAGCTTGCTAGCCACGTGTAGATCTTCTTCTAAAAGTAGTTTATCATACAAGGAATGTTTTTGGATAGAAGCAGGAAGCTGGACCTCATGGACCATTGCCAACACTCGTAACGAGGTTGGGGCAATGTACATGGAATCATTTATTGATGCCCAAAGGGCTTTCCTTTGCTCAATGAGTGTCATTAGTCGATGGCCAATTTTGGCTGCCAAACTTTGGTTGGAGTACCATTTATGCACAAAGTTACCTTGTACTTTCCCTTTTCATTTAATTGCTTCGAGCTTTTTCTTGTTTGTCTCACATTGAGTAGTATAGAGTGAGGGTATCAAGCAAAATTCTCTAGCTGTGGCTTTTGGGATGTCCTTTATGACTTCTTCAACAATAGCTTCATAGTGGGAGCAAACATGTTGTTGCTCTTCCCAAGTCAAGGGTTCAGCTATGAGCTTCGTGTGCTCTATTGTTGGCCTTCCCATGTCCACATGGACGTACGCACGTGTGATAGCTGCCAGCTTGTGATCAAGCTTCATCAGGCACTTCACCTCTAGTTCATTGGTCAGATGCACCATCCCCTTGACCAAATCTTCAAGAGATTTCTCCTCAAGCCTAGGCTTTAGGTGCTTCGGTAGTATTGGAGGTGTCAAGGATGTTGGTTGCGACACCTCCTCCACATGTGAATTGCTAAGGACACGTTTTGCAAGAGGGACATCGTCATGGCAAAAGGCTGTGACTGTTGTGATTCCTGATTGGAAGTAGTAGCAGCAAGTTCAGTGGACTGGATACTATTGGTAGACCATGGTGTCGAGTCCTTAGGCAGATCAGAAGTGGTCATGTCTTTTGTTGCCCTTTGCGCATTCACTTGTGTAGATCGAGCTAGTCAAGGTGGATTGCATAGGCATATCTTCAAGCTGAGAACTAAGGGAGGTGTCATGTCCCACCTCTTGGACATTTGGAAGCTTAGATGGAGATAGAGATTGGAATTGAGCAGCTTCACTTGGCAATTGCTGTTGGGCTTTTTGTGTCTGTTTAGGGAAAGAGGGTATAGGAGATTTGGGACTCTTAGGTGGACTTGGCACTAGCTGGAAGATTTGCTCATGGCGGTTAGATGATTCTGCCATTTGATTTATTGAGCCATCAACCTTACCATGAGTAATGTTGCGCCTATGATGCTTGTTATCCTCTTGGAAAATAAAAGGTTCTTTGGGCACTACTAGGCTTTTGTGCACACTCAACAATTACATATGACATTCGCTTGTTAAGCACGTTAGGCTAAGGATCTACCTTTCGAACATTCATGGTTGGTCTCTTGACTTCAATCATGATGGACTCAATCGCTCCGACGTTGTTGACTCGAGGCTGGGATTTTCATTTAGATTTCCCCCTTCGCTTCTTTGCTTTTGATACGATCTGGCCTTCAGCTAGCAGAGGCGGTTTAGTAGGGAGCTTTGGTACCCAAATCCATTAGTTAACTGCATAATACCCTTGAGTGCGTAGCAATGCTTTGGATATCCATCATGGCATTGTGCTAGCTCTCCATTGATACCTTCGTCTATAAGGCTTGGGCTTCTTTTGTGGTCTTCTACGATATTTGTAAGTCCAAAGCCTGTCCTTGGCATTGTCTCCTGACCTTCTCGTTTCAAGCATGGCCTTGCTCACTGGTTCTCTTTGTTCAACATGTGCTTGTATCAACTCTTTCAACAAGTCCTTGCTTTCATTACTAGGTTTTCCTGGCATGTCAAAATGTTCCTTGTCTTTCCCTCGAGGTTTGATGAGATCACCCTTACTAAAGGTTGTGATTATCCTCACACCCGGTTGTGTCAAGTGTATCCTCTGTGCTATGTAATCGGCCTCACACTTCGTTGCTCTTTTGAAGGGTCTTCCTAGGAGGGTTTCCTTTCCCCAGTTAGCACTATTTGGGGGAACATGGAATAGGATAGGCAAGCTTTCAGCCTCAATAGTTACAAGGATTTTGCACTTCCTGCGAGATAAGTGCTTGTGGGTGTCCCATAAGGATTAAGAGTTGCATCAGTTGGTTCAAGCTCTGGTTGGCCTAGTAGGGTCCATGCTTCATAGGTTAAGATATTAAAATCAGCTCCTTCATCGATGAGAGCGTCAAGACAATGCTCCCTTTTTCTTTTTGCGGTGAGTTTGACCCTAAGATAAGCAGGCAGTACTATGTCTTCATCTTCCAAGTCTTAGCTTATAAACTTAAGCCTTCTAATACATGCCCTGGAGTCCCCAACTGCACAACCAGATGTGGATTCTCTACTAATGTCTTGGATCATCTGTGCAGTGCCATTCAAGGTTCATCCATCGTTAGGAATGTCATGTCTAGTCATCCTCGTAGTTGTAGCTTAATGTTGTTGCATTCCGCTTAGACTAAATGCAGTCCGAACGCAACCTATACATGTTTTTGTGGCATGGCCTTTTTTCCCTTGTTGGTTAGATTGGCCAATTGAGGTTCTAAGGTCTCTATTTGTCTTTGTTTGGGTGTGGGCTTTTGGTTGTTGTTTTGCAAGTGAAAATCTATGCTTGTGCAGAGCCCTTACTGCATTAAGATCTAATTTGGAGGACCTGTCCCTACACACGTTTTCTCTCCAGCCTACCTAGAGGAGGTGCAAAGGGGGCAGAGCCCCCTTTGTGGGGGTCCGCAGGGGAGGGGGGGGGAGCAATCCCCCCCAACCCATAGGGCCGTTACACTAGATACCATACACGATTTGAAGGACCATAAGTTTTGAACTACTTGCTCTGGATTTCAATCTAGTGATAGATCTATGATGTTCCTTTTGGCTATGTATCGTCTTTGGCTCAGTTTCAGGGTCTAAAGGTTAAATTTTTAAAAAATCAAAACTTGGCCCAATAGGTCCAAATTGCAGGGCCGAATGTCCGATTCGGCCCATCCAAATGGCCGAGGGCCAAATGAGGAAATGGCCGAATGTAACTGGGCCAAATGTCTGATTCAGCCAGTCCGAATGTCGTTATTCGAGGGCCAAATGGTCAAACGATAGTGGGCCGAATGGCTGCGGTCGAGGGCTGAGTCAAGTGGACCGAATGCAAGTTGATTCAAGTGGTGATTTTGGTCGCGGGCCGAATGTTAGCTTGTCTGAGTGGGGTTGGGCCAAGGGCCAAATATCAAGTTGGTTCAAATGGTCGATTCGAATGGGCCAAACGTGGCGTGATTTTGGCTAATGCAACGATAAATCACTCGAATCACACGATTCATGTCACGGCATATCACACACACCTCCAGATCAAAGCTATGGATAAAGGAGCAGAGTTGTATATACCTAGAATAGTAAATAAACTCCAAAATGTAAATCGTCAAACAAATCAAACCCTCATGCCTTATTATGATAGCAGAAACCCTATTGCCTATTTTCCTTTGTTTTTGTGCATTTTTTCTTACCCTAATGCATCCAAATCACAAAAAAAAATACCTACACAACTCCAACATGCTTTTCCAAATCCAAAAAACCAAAAACCTACTTGCTAAGGAGATCGAATGCCTCTTCAAACTCCCTCGCTTTCTACCTATCTACCTCAAGCATTGGTTTGGAAAAAACCGTACTTCAATGCTCGATTCAAAGCGTGTAAGCACTCAAGGCTTGAATCCGTGGTCCCAGCAATGGAACTAAAATGTTAAGGCGAGAATAAGCTCAATTACCAAGACCCACGGATCACTTATTGTTCAAGTATTCCAAGCCGAATACTAATGGCTACCTCTCACATAGCTGACGCGCTATCCCTCTCTACCAGTGTAATGAGCTTACCTCCACGCCCGATCGAGTTGCCTCCTCTCTCGAGCGCTCCAGTAGCTCCACGATCCATCTCAAGCTCCATGCTCTAAGCTCCATCCTCAAGCTCCACGCTCCAAGCTCCATTGCCACAAGCAAGAGAAGAAGAAGAAGAAGAAGAAGAAGAAGAAGAAGAAGAAGAAAAAGAAGAAGAAGAGAGGAGAAGATGGAGAGCTTCTCCACCATGGTCCCTCACCCTCACACGCTCACTCTCTCACAATCTCACACTCCCTCTCTCAAGCACAAGTTCAAGCAAGCAAGAAGAAGAAGAAGAAAAAAAAAAAGCTACTTTTGGCCACACACAAGAATGAGCTTCTCATTCTCTTTTAAACTTTATATGCAAAACCTTAAATCCCTTTTGGGCGGTCATCCCCTTATTCCCTTTTTTACATGGCTGGCTGTGGCCTAGGCCCTTTTTCCCATAGACTCCTATCTTCTTAGCTTCCTTCCTATGGCCCATCTACCTTTACAAATTGCAAGGGTGAGAGCCTAATGCTCTTAAAATAAATCATGGTGCACCTTACACTCTTTTACTAAAGTGTTGACATGTGCTTTTTCTTGTGCACCTTTCTCCTTGATTTAGGACTTTTCTGCACTTCTTGTATTTCCAAATTCTTCTTGGTATGCCTTCGTCTTCTATTTCACATTTGCCTTGGCCTTATCTTTTGCTTTAGATTTTTTGGATCTTCCACCTTGTTTGTCTAAGGGCTACACTCGTAGAGAGGGATAGCGCATCGATTATGTGAGAGGTAGCCATTAGTGCTCGGCTTGGAATGCTTGAACAATAAGCGATCTGTGGATCTTGGTGGTTGAGCTTGTGATCACCTCAACAACGGCAATTAGCACAAGTTCTAGCTCTTAGTTCAAGCCACTCTACCGACAAATGGTTACCTTTGTAGTGTACACAATAGATGTTTGTCCTAGTAGGTCTTCACAAGGCATCTTAAAGTTTTACAATCTCTAGCTTGAGGTTAGACATCTCTTGAGAGAAGTCCACTCCCTTGCCTTTATCCTGTGCTTCAAATGTTGCTTGCTCACTAAATATGGTGGATCTTTCACTATGAATAGTGATGATTTCTACTAAATGTGTGGCTTTGCTACTCCTTTCCTTTAACAAATCATCCACCCTTATGGCCTTATCAAATACATTTGCCAATATGTCTCTCAACAAGCTTGAGTTGCTAGCTAGGGCTTTGCACAGCTCCTCATTTTTTATATCGTTAATAAGGATGGTTGACATAGCCCTAAGCGTAAATCTCTCAAGTTCTAGGATCCTCTTGTAAAGACTTCTCATATGGGTGACATATTCTTGAAGTTCCTCCTTGTTCTTCTGGCTCACATTCATGAGCCTGATGATTAGATTATTAGAGTATCCAACTTTTGAGAAGCGTTTGATGAACAAGTTTTTGAGAGTGTCAAAATTGTTCCTTTTGGTGTCATTGAGGCTTGTAAACCATGTGCGGCCTTTTTCCCCTAGACACAACCCAAGAGCTTGTGCTCTCTTGTCAACATCCATAAGGTTATTTGCTTCACAGACCTATTCAAACTATTCAACAAAGCTATAAGGGTCATCTCCTACCCTATACTTGTCGACTTGCTTTGTGACGATTGATATTTTCACTTGGCTTCTAGCCCCTAATGCTACTCATAGTTGGGTCAAGAGAGTACTGGCTAACGCAACACTTCCCTTCTCCACTGAGGTTTTATCCAATAACCACTTGAGAGGGAGTTTAGAGGGACTGAGGTTGGCATTAGATGCATTTGCCTCCTTTGCCACTTCTCCAATTGATGTCCCTCCAACTAGATGTAGGATGCATTGGATTTGACCCAACTCTATCTCCTTTCTTTGCTTGTCTAACCTTTGATTTTATATAAACCTTGCAACTTGCTTAATGAGATCCACGCCTAGCATCCTCTTAGCTTCTACATTTGCCATGATCTCTTTTGCATCCCTTCCTCTATGTTCAACCCATCTGTGTTGGTTGTAGGTTGATATTAGTTGCTAGATATCCATAGGGAACTCCATAGCATCCAACTCTAGACTATCCATGTTAGAGCTCATCCCCACCATGATGCTTGGTTGCACTTGGCTGACAAGCTCCTTGATGAAATTGATGAATCTTGGTAGCATCAAGAATGTACCTATTGGTCCCCTTTAGAAGGTCACATTGTTCTTGTCGTGTGTCTTAGAGAATTCATGTGCCAGGTGTTAGGACGTGTTGCCTTCATGACCCTAGTTGGTCTTATAGGCACGTTCACTCTTTTATATCATAGTGTGTATAGATGTTTTGTTGTTTCTTCATGTATGCCTTTAAGTGAGTCAAGGGAGTTCCTTGTTCTCTTCTTTTCATGAGCGCTCTGTCTTTCCCTAGGCTTACAAATCCTTTGAGCTATCCAAAGTTGTCATTATGGTGCATTCATGAAGTATCTAATGCAAGTTTGTGTTTTTCCTTAAGTCTTATCCCTTCTCTCACAGTTCTTTGGGTGAGTTGTGATGTTTTCATGTTACAAGGTCTCTACTTGACTATTGTGGTTCAAGCCCTCCCTTATTGGTCAACTGTGATTATGACTTTTCCAGTCCCACTCAAAGGTTCATGATACAGAGAGTTACTTCGAGTCTTTGGTTTCAAGAAAGCCTTTAATACTTGACTCACTTTAGTGCAACTACTTTGATCTTATGTGGTCAATAGCACTAGTTGTTGCAATGGAACTTTCCTTCCCATGAGGTGATTGCTATAGTACTTCCAAAGTTCTATAGCACCAACAAGACATTTGCACTAAAGATTTGACTCTTGAGGTTAGTGCTAGGTTGCTTGGCAACTTTTGCCACCCACATGTGAGGCTATCACTTATGGCCTTGAGATTTGTGTGTGGACAAGGTATTGTGCTTCAGAAAGGCAAGATCTTGGCCCTCAGGCCCTAGAGTTTTCAAGATGGGTCACTTGTTTTGTGAGAGTTGGGGCAACTTCAAGTAAGTTACTAGTGTCACAACCCTTGCAACCTACACTCAAGGCAATTCTAGTGTTTTGCCTCATGGACTTAGCTCATGAGAAAGTCGTACTTAATATGGCTTGTTGGCTATCTTGACCTGCAACCCCCTTTACGAATGGTTGTTCCTTTGTTAACCTTAGAATGTCACTCGACAACTCTTAAGGAAGGTATAATCTTGCCCCAATATTTGCACACTAAATTAAGTTAATGTCCCCTCAAATGATGCAACTCGGGTTTCGTGATCACTAGGGCAAGCCTAGGCTTCTCTAGGTCCTTATTCTAGGTCTTGAGTTATGTAGGATGAGTCGTTATCCCTAAAAAAGTGGTCTATGTCAAATGAGAGTGTTCTTATCTTGCAATGTGCTTCACTTGATTTCGGCCAACCCCTTGGTCTTGGAAACTCATTGGTTCTTCTAGAGGCTCATGCAGTTTAAGCAATGTCACATCCACACTTGCAAGTCTTGTGTGGATTAGAATTGTAAGGAATAAGATTCCTCTTGCGTGTGGTTGCTCTACTTGGTTAATTCAAATGTTTGAACTTAGGAGAAGTTCCTTGATCAACAAGTTGCAATCCACCACTGATTTTGACAACCGCAATGTCGAACACAAAGTTCAACCCACGTGAACACCCTAGATGGTTTTGAGAGGCTTGGTAATGTGTGTGACATGGAATAGGTTCAAAGTCTCAACATTCACAACCTCTATGTAAAGAAACTATGCAATAAGGAGGCATGGTCTTACTTCTAGCATGTGAACATGGAAATTGCGGCTCATGTAACTAAAAAATTCATTGAGTAAATGAATTGTTGTGGAAATCACCTCTTTTTCATGATTTAATTTCTCAATATGACTTGATGTGACACATGAGTCCTAAGGCTCGATATTTTTCCTTCTCACACTTCTTTGTTCAGAGGTGCCCTTGAGTCATTATCTATACAAGAGGTTCCTCTACTTTGTGTCCGGGTTCAACCATGTGACCAACACCCCTTGTGCGTCATGCTTTTAAACCACTCCAATGTGCTAGTGCTTTCAAAATTCTTTCACGCTTTCTTAAGCACTTGGGGGGTTGGTGCTTTTCTCTTTCACTTTCCACAAGAAGGCATTGGTGCTTTAGTAGGCACCAAGGCACGACCATGCTTTTTTCCTTCTAAAGAAAAACACGATTGATGTGACAACTATGGTATGAGTTTGTATGGTACAAATGTTAATGCCTTGAGCATGTATGTTGTGACTATGGTAAATTGGATTGGATTGTTGCGACATTGCTACTCATATCAAAGAGATGATGACAATGTAGTGAGTGCTACTATGTGGACCCATGCGACTCGGATCAATGTCGCTTAGATCACGCATGATCTTCTCATATCATTTTCATCTAATCATCATGATCACATAGCATTACTCAAACCATAGCAATACATGGCTCTAATCATTTAGGAGTCGTGAGATCATCACTACTAGTGCTTGAGTCGTCGATCAAACTTAGACCAATCATGGTGTTCATAGCTCAAACAAACTAAGGGAGGCTCTCAAATTAATTGTGATAGTTGTTGCTTAGTTCAACTCAACAATGGTCCTGCTTGGATCAATGTATCGAGATGCTACTCGTTGGGTGCTCACTTGAATCATAGGTAATCCCTACTCAAATCAATGCGGATGCTACTACTCAGGTTAATGTGATGTTACAAGCTGAGTTAAGAATGGTGTCTTATGCTCTATTTTGTGCTTTCAACACATCATGGTAATCTTTGTCTCGAGCGGGGATCACAACACTTAGGATTCTTTCCACATGGCATTATGTGGCATCCACTATGCAATAATTATTTGGTGATGATGTTGTTGCCTAGTCTAGGAAATTAGAACTATTGTTGCACTTGGGATCCTATGGACTTGGATGTAGTGCATAATGATGGATAGCCCTTGAGGTTATCAAAAAATGGTAATGGCTTTTGGGACAATCCTCATGGTAATACTATTGATGATACTCTAAGACTCGCCCACATACACTGTTGATAGTGCACTTATGGCAAGATGAGTCTCAACTCTTTGGCTCAATGAGTAGTGTACTCATGATGCTACATGTTTATGTGCTACACACTATTGGTCAACTTTGAGACCTTGATTTACGGTAAATATGGCTTAACAAGCCTGTCTATGAACTCATGACAAGGCCATGCAAAAAACGGTGGGATTTAACCCAAGGTTCTAGCAAAGTTGAGTTGATACTAGCATGAAAGTGTATATCTTTCATTTTTGAAAGAGTAGATCCTATGATGGCAATGGTGGAGGTGGGTTCTTCTCTTTGTCAAGGGAAGAGGGTAGTGTCTCCACTATGAAAAGAGGGTATTCTTGACTAAAGCCAAAGGATTGTCTCTAGTAGAGACACATAAGGTAATACTTTGTGTCCATGTCAAGCTCAGGTTGTGATAATTGCATGGTGCCTCATAAGATCATAAGCAAGATCATGTGGATTTTTAGCCAAGGTGCATTTGAGGTTGGGTCAAAGCACTCTAACTCTCCTCAATGGCACGAATCTCAAAAGGTGAACAAGGCAAGTGCTAAACCTCTAAGAAGAGCCTTGTGGTGATGCACCACTCGATGAATACTTGCAATGGATAAAGAGTTATGCCTCAAGTCGGCACTTGGGTTGATGGACTACAAGTGTCCACTGCTGCATACTTGAGCCAAATGGTTCCTTCTCTTGTGAAGTTTAGGAGAGCTTAAAGCACTGTCTTAGATGCAATTAGTTCTTCTCATAAGATCGTTAAACTACTAAGTGATTTACCAACCCATCTCTATAGTCTGCAAAGTGTCATAGCTCAAGGTTGTGATCACCCTGCCATTCCATAAGGTCACAAGCTACCTCCTTCAACTTTGAAATGAAATCCATATGAATTAGTGACCTTCAACATAAAGAGGTAGATCACTAAACTAAACACAAGTCATCCCTTCCAAACCTGAAAAGGCAAGCTTATCACTAGACTATGTCTATTTGCTCGCTTCCTAGATCCCAATCAACTCACAATGGGTGGAAGAACATGGGAGGGACATGGCTAGTGCAAAACCTACAATTTAGCCCAAAAAACCTACGAATCTTCATAAGTCGAGAGTTCACAAACTTGGAAGGATTAATCAACCCAAACTGTGTCCACTCGAAGTCCCAAACTAACTTTTTGAGCCCCCCAATTGGCATGTTAGGTGCTTTTAATAGCATCCTTGACTCTAAGTGGCTCAACCCTCCTTCTTTGCTATAAATATCAAATAATTTTTTGGTATGGAAGCAAAATCCAAGGCATCTTACACATCAGCCCCTTACCTCCTCAAACTATGCACTCTTCCTTCCTCATAGGAAAGAGCTAGTCAACCCTATAGAGGACTTTCTCAACGAGTTGTGAAACCCTTGCAATACCTATAGTTAGTACTCAATAAACCTCAAAGAGAGTTTAAACATTCCTAACAATTTCAGCACACCCACAGGTAGTCATTTTAGCTCTGTCATGGCAACTAGTCTATCTATCTGTTCACCCCAATTGGTTCTAATGCCTAATGATTTGATGTTTATCCCAACATCAAAAAAATTTGCTTAAAAAATCAATAAATTACAACAAATGCAATCTTGAATGCATCATTGATAAAACACCCATAGACAGCCTACCATATAATTATCATTAATTTGCTAATCATCATCCGAATAGCTTTAAAGCAGCCTTTTGATCCCAAATAATGAATATTCAAAAATTCCAAAAAATTCACAAAGATTTTGCAGTGATACTTTAGCAAACTCAGTTCCAAAACAAGTCCACACAATAGTCCCAAACTCGCTCCCATAAATCATGGCTATGTAGTTGGTACCTATCTTGTGCAACTCTAGCCAGCTATCAAAAGATCACCAATATTTCATGCAAGTTTAGGTCCAAAACTGAATTTTAGGCTGAATAATTGTTACTAAATGAGCAATACTCTTCTTTTCCTTCCTGCACTTATAATCTAGCCTTTATAGCCTACCTGTGGAAACTATGACTAGTTGGTTGTCAACCTCTTGCCACTATCCTTTGCCTGTTTTTTCCAAGCATCAATTCTCATAAAAACTTCAACATAAATCTCAGAAAACTCAACAAATCTCCAGTATCACCCGCATTACTTTACCCTTTCAAAATATGCTCCAAAACACATATATAGTAAATAATGTACCTAATTGTTACAAGTACCACCACTTCTAAGAGCCTCTTTCCTAATTCATCAAAATCAAAAAATCCAAAGTTATTACAATAAATCCATCCTATTTTATGCTCCTTATGAGTGTCTTTTTATCACACACCAAAATCACAATGATATCCACACTCAATGCTCTTTGTGAGTACTCGATCATCATTGACCGCAACTAGCTAGTTGCTGTCAAACTCCCTACCCATGATATAGCAATGCATCCCATTATAAAAATTGATGAAAATCAACAAATTCCAACCTATCCTATGAAAAGAAAAATACACGCATAGTCCATGGATCAATACCCTTCCAATCCATCCATCCTAATAACTGAGACATGCGAGGTTTTTGTATCAAGTTTGTCATGCTAAGAAAACCCATCTCTCTCAAACGCAACGTATTTCACTCATTTTCTATGGTTAGAGACTCAACAAGAGAGATTCCGTCAAGTCTTTGCACAACGGAACCAAAATATAGGTTTGAGTTGCTACTTGCCAGATCCAGATGGGAAATGCATATCACTCCTCTCTAACCAAGTTTGCTCGTGGTCTTTCACCCTATGAACTCTCCTTCCATCAAATCTCGCTCACTCGGCTAGCCATGAATAGCTACCCATGGCCCACCAAGTAAGAAGAATGCCAAAAGAGAATAATCAAAATAAGAGGCTCACCATGTTGTGGTCTAGATGAGTGTTGTGAGCTCTGAAGCTTTGATGACTCCACCAACATTCGCACTCGAGCTCGAGTTCCATTGTCCTTGTGTGCATAAAGCAGATCCTATTGCTTGTTCATCCAAGCCAAGATGGTTATGCCCTCTCTCTCTCTCTCTCTCTCTCTCTCTCTCTCTCTCTCTCTCTCTCTCTCTCTCTCTCTCTCTCTCTCTCTCTCTCTCTCTCTCTCTCTCTCTCTCTCTCGGTCCCTCAAGCTCCCTGCACTTGATGTAGCAACTCAATTTCTCTATCTTTCAATTTGGGAAGGAATCCCAAGAAGGTGAGGAAAAGGGTAGAGGATCAAACACAAAGCAAGAACCACCACACAAGCTCTCACAAGACTTCTCTCTTCCTACCTCACAAAGCTCGCATGCACTGAGTACTCAAAGATGAAGAAATAGAGTAGTGTGGAGAAGTAGATAAGCCTTTGTTGTATTAGTTATGGAATGAGTTACAAATAAGGTTTCTCACCTTATCTATGAAGTTTTAATATTTTGAAGCTTGGGCAAGGCCCTATTATCTATTGGTGCCTATCGCCCATTCACTTAAAACCCGCTCTTAGGGTCTTGCAACCCTTCAAGCTATCTATTTTCCACAAAAGGCTGACTCACACACTTGCACATCATTAGTTGCAATTTTGATTTTACAAGTTGCATGGGCACTCATGAAAATTTACACAAATGCTCGTAAGTGACATGGCATTAAATGTTGACACGTTTAATGTTGATCCGTCGTCTTTTCCCATTGTTCACACTCTCTTTGACTCTTTTCCAATCTTTCACCTACTTTCTCTTTTTTCTACTAATTTTTTCTATTGCCCTTGGTTGTTTCTTCTTGCATGCTCTACTTTCACCCCATTTTGCCATTTTTTACCAAGCCTATTAATAATAACAACCAATAAGCTAAATTGCATGGAAGCTAAGAATACTATCATTAATTAGGGAAATGTGTAGCGATATTTGATTATAATCTAGATGAAGAAAACATATTCAAGAAACCCCTACCTCCTAGAATATTGTAAGTACTCATTCAAGTGGCAAAAAACATAGCAAAGAAGTGGGCATAATTACTGGATGTTGAAGCCTATGAGAGATCTTGTCAAGCCACATATGTGAAAGGTAGATACCTCACCATGAAACCATAGGAAGCTTGGCCAAGATAGTCATAATGGAGATACTCTATTCTGTAAAATGACACGGTAATGTAGCATTACTCCATTGCTAGTGTAAAGATAGACCCACTTCACTACCCCTAAGCACAACATGGCATACAAGGAAGGAGAACATGATAGATACAACTTTATGAAGATTCCAAATGTCAAAGTTACTAAGAAGAAAGAACTCAACCTATTTCAGTAATTTAACCTCATTCCATCATTCATTCATTTTGTGAGGCAATTTACACATTGCCCAAATCATTCCTTCATAACCACATGCAACTACCTTTGCCTCCTCATCACATTGCACTAACAACTTACCATACTATATGAGGAGAGGTTATCGCCAATGTTCTTTGATGTAAATGCAGGTATAGATTGAGTGCCGATGATGCAGCTACATCTCAAGGTGGTCCTTCTTCCTTCTTATTATGTGGAGCTTTTATAGGATATGGCAAACAAGAAATTCACACTTTGCACCCACCCCTTCTTTCTAGAATCAAGTTATAGCTATGCCACTCATTAAAAGGATGTATGCTCAATAAATGATGCCTCCAACATGCACTCAAGCCAATCCGTGAATAGTGGAAATTTGTGTCAAGTGAGTATGTAAATCACTAGCGCTAAGTGCATGCAAGGAGGAGTGACCAGTCACTTGGCCAAAAAGAGGGCTAGAATGCCCAAGGTGGATGGGGAATCCCTAACCCTAAAAACTTGTATAAAAAGGATAAAGAAGAATGGAATAAGATATTCTTGTATGTGCTAACTTTTGGCTCTACCTTTCATGCTTATCATGTGTGGGAGAGAGTGTGAGGGAGAGATGTTGAGATTGAGGGAAAGAGAGTGAGTGTGTGTGGTGAGGGACAAAGGGTGAAGCCTCCTTCTCTTCTTGTATACTCTCTCATGCCTTATCCATGCTCTCCTCATGCATGATGAAAGCCATTCACTACAATCGAATGTGGGTTTGAGTGCAAGAGACTATGTGAGAGGTGGTCATTGATGTAGTGGTTGAACTTCTTGAATTAATAAGAGGGTGTCCAAAGTCTCGATGTTGAGCACATGGTGCCCAACGCACACACACAAATTATAACCCCCCTTACTTGCACTATCCTAGGAACATTTTCCCCTAACACCTTGCTTTAAAACTATTAACCTCGATTTCTAACCATTTGCTCTTAGAAATATAACTCTAATTTCTCTCCTCCCAAACTTCACTCCATGCCAAAGAACAAGGAGGAAGACAATCATAATAACCTCCAACTCCAATATGTGAGGGAAGAGAAGTTGAATTTCAAATGCACTTCCCTCGCATTTGCATGATCTGGCACAAACCATTCCTTATGTGTTTGAGACATTGGAAATGTATAATTAAATGGTTAAATATAGATAACACATAATTAAATGACAGCTTGGGAATGCATTATCATTCAAACACATTTAGACAATGCATATACCATTAATGTTACGTTTAATTACAATTTTAATTAAACTATGATAGCTTGATTCATGGCTATCTTTTGAAAGTTTGCAAATGTATAATGAAACTATTAAAGATAGACATGATATAATTAAACAATAGCTAGGGCATACATTATCATTCAAACACATTCAAGCAACACATGTACCATGTCAACTATGTTTACTTAAGAGAATAATTATATGATAATGTTAAATGTGGCTAAAGGTAGTTATGAATATAATTATCCTTATAATTAAATGTGGTTGACAATAATTTTTACACTCGTAGTTAAAAGATAGCTAACAATAATTAAAAGGTGGTAAACTGCAATCACAATTAACTATAGCTCTAATCATTTTGTTTAGTTTATAAGGCTTTTATTATAAATCAAGTATTGGAGTGCACTACGCAAAGAGATTATTATCATTACTCTATTTATATATATTAAGATAATATTATAATATTACAATAATAATATACTTTATTATTATTATTATTATATTTTATAGTAATCAAGATTGAAAATCATGGTGTAATGATAGATACAAAGCAAGGTTGAACATGAATACTATGAATGTTGCTAAATATTTAAATAATAAAAATGTTTTAGTAACATTGATGTATAGGTTGACTTATGTAGAATGTTAATGTTGATTAATACAATATATAATGGTATTAATGAGCCCATTAAATTATTATAGAATCAATAGTTTGTAGTTGCAAATAGATAATGACAACCACAATAAAAAATCACTAGCTTGACATGTGTAATAATTAAATTAATAGTGTATTAATAATGTTAATTTAACTTCAGCAACTCACCTTTAGGTTAGCACTGTAGTTGTGGCATCATGTCTAGAGAGGCAAGTCATCAGAGAGAGCCAATCCACAATGCTATAACAACTTTACACTATGAGAGGAATCATTTGGAGACAATTGATCAATGTTAAATAGAGGAGGGGATACCTCCACCAGATAGTGGATTCCCCTAAATCATCAAAGCCAATTGGAAACTTTTGCATACTAGGCAAAAGTCATCGAAGGGACTAATTTAGCCCTCCATTATTGGATGGGTTACAAGACCCACTATGGAAATGTACAAAAAGTTCTCCACAAGCACAGTGTTACTTTGCAAAAGCCCTCACAGGAATACACTCTTAAAAGTATGAGAAATAAAGCACGGTCAATTCATTATTCAAGTTTCTTTGTGTTATTACAAAAGGCATTAACGAGGTAAACATAAAATTTGGCAATGGCAATCAGAGAGAAAACCAATGCAACATATACCTACCAATGGAAATGAAGCTCATGTATGTAGCAAGACCATGCAAATTGAGTTGAGTGTGCTTCCTTATTCTCATTGAAGAAAAATCTATTTTAAGATATAATTCAAGAAAATACCAAACGTGACTCCCAAACCTAGATGGCCACCATCCAAAAAACCTGAAGCTACTCTAGAAAGTAGGCAACTTGCAACTTGGAAATTAATAAAAGTAATAGATACAATTTAGGGCTTCCAACTTGGAAAAGCTAACTTTTTTTTCACTCTAAAAAGTAGGCAGCTTGCAACTTGGGGTCTTGGGGTCATTTACATTTTTTCACTTTGAAAAATAGGAAACTTGCAACTTAAGGTCATTTACATTAATAGTAGGCTGCTTGCAACTTAGGGTCATCTACATTAATCGTAGGTAGCTTGCGGCTTGGGGTCATCTACATTAATAAAAGTATATACAATTCAAGGTATACAAAAAAAAGATAGAAAGTTATAGATGGGCTTGATTACAATGCCAAAAAAGCATAGGAAGTTAAAGCAGCCTCAAGCTTTCTTTTTTTGGATGGAGGCCACTTATGAGGGAACACATAAGCATGAGAATGAAGGACAGCCCTAAATTGTCATTGTCCCAGCTATAAAACAAAGAAGCCATGCATGCTTGTAGTTTTGCTATCCTTCCTCCATCATCAACTATATTGATTGATATTGATGCTGACTCCATTTCAACAATATCATTTATGTAATGACAATGTTGATTGATGTTGACCATACTTTGTTGTTAGGTGATCTTGAACACTCTCCATCGCAACAGTGTCTTCAACACCAGTGTCTTCATCACCAAGTACATTCCTAACTTTCTGTGTTCTCTACAAAACCATGAAATGCAAACACAATTTTGAATAATGCATGCAAAAGAGGGAGTGAGAAAGAGGTTGCATCAATGCATTAGCAGTCTGATTGAAACCATTGAGTACATTGAGCTGAGATACATGAGGAAACCACATCATTTTGGCAATATCATTTCCACAATGCCAATGTTGATTGATGTTGACCACATCTTTGTTGTCAAGTGATCTTGAACACTCTCCATCGCAATAGTATCTTTAGCACTATTGTCTACATCACTAGGTACATTCCCAACTTGCCCTATTCTATTTAAAACCATGAAATGCAAACACAATTTTGAATAATGCATGTGAGAGCGGGAGCGAGAAAGAGGTTGCATCAATGCATTGGCAGCCAGATTGAAACAATTGAGCACATTTAGCAAAACATCTACATTCTAGAGTGCATGAGAAAACCACATTAGATTGAATTGACCTACGATGGTACAATAAAATAATCTTTCACATGCAATTGATAAGAGGCAACTTTCTTAATGCTAAAGATAGAAAAAGAGAATTGTAGAGGCCAAGGACAACCAGAATGCCAAATTGTTGCTATAGAAATGGTGCATTTGAGACCTACTACCAGCCATCACTACCACTATTGGCACAAGGAGAACACACCAGTTTTGAGCACTTGAAAACTCCCAAATTCTTGCTAAATGCCAATTCTGAGTATATGATGTTCCCTAATTGCAACCATTGAGCAAAACATCTATGTTTTAGAGTGCTACATGAGGAAACCACATCAGATTGAATTGATCTACGACTATATAATAAAATAATCTTGCACATGCAATTGATAAGAGGCATCTTTCTTAAGGCTAAAGATAGAAAAAAATAGAAAAAGTGAATCGTAGAGGCCGAGGATGACCAAAATGCCATATTATTGCTGGACAAATGGTGCATATGAGACATACTACCGGCCACCATTGCCACTGTTGCCTATGAAGTGCACGGATCAAAGAGAGAACGGAGCTTCAACAGTGGATGCTATGCAGGCAAGAGAGAGAGAGAGAGAGAGAGAGAGAGAGAGAGAGAGAGAGAGAGAGAGAGAGAGAGAGAGACAATGACACAGTGTGTAGGCACAATAGTGTACCACTTTTGTATTTTTGGATAGGTATATAGTACATAGAGTACAATGCCGGGTGGTTAGGTACATTGCCCTTTATTCCCAACAACATCCCCCTAAAGGCAATGTGCCCAAAGGTAGAGAAAAAAGAATCAACTAAGTCTAAGTATGTACAAAGCTGAAGAGACTATACCTATCCAATCCCCATCATTTGTCGGCAATGGGCAAACCACTCTGTTGGAAGACCCTTCGTAAGAAGGTCTTCAGGGTTATCGTTAGTGTGTATCTTGACCAGCTCAATGCTCTTGCTGTCAAGTACCTCCCTGATGAGATGATACTTCACCTATATGTGCTTTGTATTTGCATGAAAGGTAGGGTTCCATGCTAACATGATAGCACTTTGACTATCACAACGGAGGACAGGAACCTCGATAATACCAAGCTCAGCAGCCCCACAAGGCCTCTTTGCATGCCTTAGTGTGGCAGCCACATACTCTGCCTCTATAGTAGACAATGCAACACACTTCTGTAACCTGGATATCCAAGAGATTGATCTCCCCCTGAAGGTAAATACATACCCTAAGGTGGACTTCCTACAGTCCATATCCAGCATAGTCTGCATCCATAAAGCCAATGATAGATGCCTTTTGCTTACCAAAGCATATGCACAAATCCTTTATGCCTTTGAGGTATCTCATAATATCTTCTATTTCTTCCCAATGCTTCTTGCCAGGGTTTTCCATGTACTTGCTAACCACTCCCACTACAAATGCAATGTCAAGACATGTAGCAACCATAGCATACATCAAACTACCAACAACTGAAGCATACAGAATCTTGGTCATTTCAGCCTTCTCATCATCAGATGTAGGGTTGTCCATGCACTGATTTTCACATATGGAGGCAATGGAACCCCAATCGCTTTCCTCCCCCTCCATATTGAAACATTGCAAAACCTGGGATACATACTCCTACTGGGACAAATAGAGAAGCCCCTTTGGTCTATCCCTGAGTATTTGCATCCCAAGAATATGATTTGCATCACCAAGATCCTTCATGTCAAAGCTTCCATGTAGAGTTTGCTTTAGAGAGTCAAGGCACGAACATCCCTTCCTACAATCAGCATGTCATCCACATACAAGACCAAGATAATCAAGCTGCCATGCCTTCTTGGTATATAAGTAGTGATCCACTTGACTCTTGTGAAAGCCCTGAGACTGCATAATGTATCAAACTTGTGATACCATTCTCGAGGTGCCTATTTCAGCCCATACAAACTCCTCTTGAGTTTACATACCACCTTCTCTTTACCCTGTGCTACAAAACCCTCAAGATACTGCATATATATGTCCTCAAGCAGATCACCATGTAAGAATGCAGTCTTTACATCCATCTGGATTAGTTTCATATCCTCACCTGCAACCAAGCCCAAGATGGTTCTCAAACTAGCCATCTTGACTACATGAGCAATTTCAAGTGCATAGATTGAAGAGAGAATGGAGATTCAATGGTGGATGCTATGTAGGTGAGAGAGAGAGAGAGAGAGAGAGAGAGAGAGAGAGAGAGAGAGAGAGAGAGAGAGAGAGAGAGAGAGAGAGAGAGAGAGAGAGAGAGAGAGAGAGAGAGAGAGAATGACACAATGTGTGGGTACAATGGTGTACATCTTTTGGTTTTCTGGATAGGTATATAGTACATAGAGTACAATGCTGAATGGGCAGGCTCAGTGGTCAGGTGCATTGCTCTTTACTCCCAATAGCCTAGGGAGAACATGCAAGTTCTAAGTACTTGTAAACTCCACAAGGAGATATTGCAAGCATGGGAGGGGTCATTAATGCCATTGGCCTACACAACGAGGCTGTAAGCAATGTAAGCTTGCATGATGCTGGGCTGCTGACTAATGCCACATGCCTGCACAATGAGGAGGCATGACAAGGCTACATGCTGATGCAGTATGTTTGAGCTGCATATGGCCTACCTACATGACAAGATGCAAGCAATGTACGGGCACTCAACACACGTAGGGTGGAGGAGGGAGAGCATTGCACAAGTACTCACAGCACACAAGGTGGAGTAGGGAGAGGAGAGTTGAACAACAAAGGAAGGAGGGCAAAACAAAGACCCAGATGCTCCCCACAGTGCAGGTGGTGGAGGGGCCCTTAGTGCAACAACAGAGGTGAACAACAAAGGGAGCAAGAAGAAACAAAGACCCGAATGTTCATCACAGCACATGAGATGGAGGGGCACTCAGTGGAGCAACATGGAGGAGGGAGAGGAGAGGTGAGTAGGAAAGGGAAGAAGAAGAAACGGCCTCAACTGCCAGGGGTACTATGAGAGGGGGAAGAGAGAGAGAGTGAGAGTAACTCTCACATCAAGTGAGACTTATTGTTTCAGAAACAGTAACTCCCACACATGTGAGAGTTACTATTTTTGAAACAATAACTCTCACTTATTGAGAGTCACTCTCTCTCCTATGTGGATAGTAGAGCCAATTATCCCTCAATTCAATTATTTGGAAGGTGCAACTATTAATGTGGAAGTAGGGAAACATATGGGCCTATGTATGACATGGAAGTAGCAAACCATCGGGGCTTATATATGACACGAGTGTTTCTAACATACATGCAATATGGATAAGGTTTAACTAATGAAAGCTTTGTAGCAATGTAGGCATTAAAAATGTCTTTAATAAGAAGGAGAATACAAAAATGTGGTATGTTCTAATTTTTTAAAGCTTTGTAGCAATGTAAGCTTTTAAAAAATTGAATATAAATTGCTTCATGTTTGTTTACATTTGTAACAATAGCCATAACCTCATGCTCTAAGGTTGTAATGATTACCACTTTAACTTAGATATTTTGGTTACACGTGTGAACTTTGTGCTTGCATGATTTTCAAGACATCGTAAGCAACAAAAGCATATGGCCTAGCTTTCAACGTATTTCAATTTACAAAAACATGTGGGCTAGCATATTGCAATTATCTATTAAACATATAATTCAAGAAAATACCAAATCTCACTCCCAAGCCTACATGGCCACCATGCAAACATCTCGAAGCTACTCTGGAAATCCCAAAGCTACTTTGGAAAGCCGGTGGCTTGCAACTTGGAAATTAATAAAAGTAATAGATACAGTTTAGGGGATACAAAAAAAGGATAGGAAGTTATACATGGGATTTACTAACAAGGATAGGAACCTTAAATTCAAGACCCAACTTATATGCAAACCTAATCATATATTGAATAAACTTTCATGTCACTCTATAAGATGCAAATGTTTGCATGGATACTTAATAGTGGCCAAAACCTTGATTGTCAATGGTACAATGATGAAAATTTTGCAACAAAATAGTGGATCAAGGGGTTCATGGGTAAGGGAGTAGATCCACTTGATAGAAAGGTCCAATATGCAGTTGTTAGCAATTCATGACTTGCATATTTGTCAAAGACTTGCTCTATGTATTTGCATATTCTATTATTACGTGGTAACTTTTTGGGTGTATTTGTTATGCATATTTTGAAAAAGAGATGTGTGTGTGTGTGTGTGTGTGTGTGTGTGTGTGTGTGTGTGTGTGTGTGTGTGTGTGTGTGTGTGTGTGTGTGTGTGTGTGCGCGTGCGTGCGTGCGTGCGTGCGTGCGTGTGTGTGTGTGTGCACGCGCACGTGTGTGTGTGTGTGTGTGTGTGTGTGTGTGTGTGTGTGTGTGTGTGTGTGTGTGTGTGTGTGTGTGTGTGATTTCATGTCAACACTTGGTAGTATCATTCTTACAGGATGGCACCAACATTGCGTACTTTGTCAAGAGAATGAATTCTATAATTGCGTAGACTATGGTTAAAATCAACAAGACTAAGTCGAAGACACAATGCTAGGCTTCGTACCACAAACCTTACATTTAGGTCTTTATTCTTTATATTCCACAAAATTTATGTTTTTAAAAATGTGATCTCTGGAATGATTCAAAATCACAAATATGGTGATCGGTAAAGTAAGCATGGCATAGTTGAGACAAGGTGTTCTCTATTTCAAGTGCCTTGGTGTTGGTATATTCCACAATATTGGTGGTTTTACTTCAACTCCTCCAAATACATTATTTGTATTCAAATATTTAAATGTATTTATGTATTGCAAAATGCAATTACATATTTCTTCAAGAAATCTAATTGTTTGTGTTTTATCAGATACGAAGATTTGAAACCCCAATGCCGCAGTAGAGACATTTGATAGTGATGCTCTAGAGGTTGTGCTATCCACTCCACAAAGATGTATCAATGTCAAGCAAGTCAAGGAAATTGCTAGGGGTAGAGCTATTAAGAGAGCCTTGACTGGTATACACAAAAGCCATCGCTCACATGTGGAGTTGGATGGCTTCCTCACACATGAGCTTTGGTGCTTGCAACAAGAAATTGAGCATTATTGTGCGGGCCAAAGAGATCTTGTAGCACATCTCCAATGTCTGGCATAGCATGACAACTCTTGGAGGTCTCAGGTTGATGCTGCACTTCAAGGCTTGTTGGACATTGCCTCAAATATTCAAAAGGACACTAGTGAGATGTTTGGTGAGATGTGGGGTATGCTATGGGGTGGACTTGAAGGCCATGTGGTGTGCCCCTCGAGTTGTAGGTTGCTTTTTCGATATTGGGAGATTCAAATTGATAAATTTATGACTAAGGTTACCAATCTTAGGTCTTATCTTGGGCATTTGAATGCGATCATTGTAAGAATTGAGAACAATACAATAGCTAGTGTGGCCACAAATGCTATGCCCAGTGCCATTCATAATACATGTCGTGTCATTGGTAGTAGTAACGTGGTTGGTAGACCATCTAGATTTCAGTGTCAGGTTTCAATTTGCAAGAACTACTTCTATGACATTGTTTCACTTCGCTATTGCTTATGGGAATAATTATGTTGTTATGGTAAATTTGTATTTTTATTATCATTTTTCATCTTTAATGAAGTATATGGCTCTCTCTCTCTCTCTCTCTCTCATATATATATATATATATATATATATATATATATATATATATATATATATATATATAGCACACGTATGTATGTATTGTATAGTTGTAGATGTACGTGTATTTAGATAATTATATGCATACATCTGTGTGTGTGTGTGTGTGTGCGCGCGTGTGCGCGTACAAATCTTTTTCTCTGTCTCATGGTTGTTTTTCATATATTGTGCTCACAGCCCTCAATAATAATATTATTATTCGAGGATGGCACCAAGTTGATGTTTGTTAGAAAGGGAGTCAATTCTACAACTGCATAGATTATGGTTGAATTCAACAAAAGTTAGTTGAAGATACGATACTAGGCTTCATATTCAACTATGAAGCTTTTAGCTAGGTCTTCTTGCTTTGCAAGAAACAAATCAAAATGCTAGATTTGATGCTTTTAGTGATATGCATCTTCCATTGTGTAGACTGAATCAAGTTTCTTTAGCACCCTCCATTCCTCAAAATACAAATCCTAACGAAGCTTGTAATGTCCCAACATTAATTGCACCTATGCATGCAAGTCCAATAGAGGAAGTGCAACATTTTGTCTTTAACATTTCCCAAATCGTACTCGATACACAACATATGGGAGCACCAAATTTTTATCCTTACAATGGAGGACCTCTTTCCATACTCCATGAGATAGCTCAGATGGCAATGCATTCTGCAATGTGCGTGCTATGTTATTGTGACCCTGGATTGGACAGTCTTGCAAACATGAAAAAGATATGCTCTCATTGTCATGCAAAGATTTGGACTTCTAAGTCTAGTTGTTGGTGGTCCCGACTATGGGGAAGCATTGTTGCATGAATGGAAAGGTTTCATTGCCACCTCTTTGAGAGCCATCTAAGCCCTTGAATGGTTTGTTGGTTGCAAAAGACCGTGATAGTAGAGAGTTTAAGAAACAAATATGTGCTTACAATGCTTCCCTTGCTTTTGTCTCATTAGGTGCTGATATAGGTGAGTCATTGCTTGGTGGTGGGAATGGATACACCTTTCGAGTTCATGGTTCTGTATATCATCATATTGGGTCAATGGCACCCGATATTCCCAATCACAAAAGACCAAGATTTGCACGATTGTATGTTTATGATACTAACCATGAGCTTCAAAATAGAATGGCTATAATGCGTGGCCTTGATTCAAGGATATTGTCTTCCTTGCAAGCAATGATGCATTCTTATGATGTTTATGCTCGAGCCTTTCAAGCTGTTGGAGAGATGTTTCTTGAAAATCCCATTGCAGAGATAAGGATGACAATTACGGAAGGGCGTGTGACATCAAGACAATACTTTGTGCCAAGTGGCAATGAGGTCGCTACTATTATGCTAGGTCAAGTTGGTGATGATAGCTTGCATCACTGCAACATGAACATTTACACAAGAAACTGCATATGTGTCACTATGCAAGCTACATGCCATTGTTGTATGTTCTTCTATTTCCCAATGGAGAAGATGGGTGGCACTTGAAAATCCCTTACTTATGGTGGATGCATATTATAGCATTGAATAGTGCTGATTAACATGGTGTCGTCTTAATCAATCTACTTTGCATGCAGAGGTCTATTCGGGCCTTGCTGACATGGTTGTTGCTACTGATAGGCAAGATGTTGTTGTGCATAGATCCACTGGTAAGTGTATTGTTCTTCCCTCAACACATGTACCAACTATATCATGATGCCATGGCCATAATTCATAGTAAAGGTAAATCTGATCTCTTTATCACCTTCACATGTAATCCAAGGTGTTGGAGATTTGGGATGCTTTGTTGCCTTGAAAAAAAATGCAGGATATGCCTGACTTGACCATGAAGGACTTCTATCAAAAGCACAAGGATATTATGGAAATGCTTGTGAAGAAAAAGTTTGTTTGGCAAAGTTGTGGGTTATGTGACTATAGTGGAGTTCCAGAAATGAGGCATGCCACACTTGCATACACTTTTGATATTGCATGATGCATTCAAGCCAAAGGATGTCTATGAGTACAATAGGATGGTTTGTGCGGAGCTTCCAGACCAAAGAACTTTCTTGAGCTATTTGAAACAATTATTGCTTGCAACATGCATGGCCCATGTGGCTATCTAGGTCCCAAAAGTTCATGCATGGTGAATGGCATTCCATGATAGAAGATGATCATGGTTACCTAATTTATACAATAATAAATAATGGGAGACATGTTTTGGTAAGAGGTGCATACCTTGACAATCGTTGGGTTGTGTCTTATAATCCTTACCTTTCTAAAAATTATCGAGTGCATATTAATGTGGATGTGTGTTTTACCATTTGTGCTGTAAAATACATTTACAAATATGTTTACAAATGTCATGACCGTGCAACTATAATGTTGCAATCTATTGGGAGGGGCCCTTCAAATGTAGCAAATGGTTTTGCTATGGTTGAAAATCTAGATGAAATACAGAGGTACCTTGATGCTCAATATGTTTCTACATCTGAGGCATGCTTGAAGATTTTTGAATACCAGTTGCATGATGAGAAGCCATATATAATGCATTTGCACATACACTTACCAATAAGAAATGTTGTCACCTTCCATCACAATGATGATATAAGACAAGTTGTTTCTAACGAAAGCTTGCAGGCGGACAACCTTGATTGAGTGGTTTGTTTGCAACTAGAACCATTCGGAGGCAAATATGTTATTGTACTAGGAGTTCCCCCAATACTAGGTTTGGAATGTAGCAAGAAAAATTCAGACAAAGCACAAAAAGGGGGATGTTTGTGGTCACATCTACTTTGTTTCTCCTTCCACAAGCGAGATGTACTACTTGAGAATGCTTCTCAAGTGCAGGGGTTGTAAGTCATTTGAGGACCTATGCACATTTGATGCAGTTCTATATCCAACTTGCAAGGTTGCTTGCATGGCCGAGGGGTTGCTAGAGAATGACCAGGAATGGCACATCTGCATGGAGGGGCTATAATGGTTCAGACATGAAAATAATTTGCGTGCACTATTTGCAACATTGTTGGTTTTTTGTGGTCCTATGCATCTAGACTAGTTGTGGGAACAATTCAAGGTTGCCATGACAAAAGATATACTACATGGCTTGACCTCTTCTCATGGAAATAATTGAACTACTTAGGACTTGGCTTGTAATTTAAGTTTGTTGCATTTGGAAGACATCTTGTAGCCACATGGCCGAAGTTTATCCCAGCCTGATGGGATGCCAAAGATTGATAGCTCATTGGTGGTAGATGCAAGTAATCCTTTGTTACACGAGGAGCTAAACATTGATAATGTGACTCAACAAAATATTACATGTTCAATGGGATCCTGTTTGAATGAATGTCAAACAAGGGCATACTTGGTTGTGCTTGATGTTGTCACCTCCTCGCATAAAATTGTTTTCTTTTTTTATGGACCCACGGGTTTAGGGAAAATATATTTGTGCAAACGCTTGCTTGCAAATTTGAGAGGTGAGAGAAAAGCCATCCTTTGCAACAACATTTTCTGGAATTACTGCATTATTATTGCGAAAGGGACATACTGCGCACTCAAGGTTTAAGATTCCCCTAGGGCTCAAGAGTACTTTGTTATGTAATATTTTGATGCGATGCCAACTTGTAGAATTGTTGAGGGTGGCATGTCTTATTATTTGGGATGAGGAGCCAATGATGCATTGACATGAGTTTGAGGCATTAGATAGAACATTGAGGGACATAATGGAATATGATATGCCTTTTGGAGGCAAGATCATTCTCTTTGGTGGAGATTTTTGTAAAATCCTACATGTGGTGCCAAAGAGCAATCATAAAGAGATAGTTGGTGCAACCCTTTGCCTTTCTCCTTTGTGGAAACATATGCATGTTTTACGTTTGTCTTAGAATATATGAGTTTCTATGCAAGGTGAGAATCATGAATTTGTTGAATGGCTTCTCTCTCTTGGTGATAGTTGCAATTATTTGGATGGCAGTAATCGTGTTGCTATTCCAATACATGTGATTTTGCACGATGCCACCATGGATGGTCTCATCTCACATGTTTACATGGGCATCCATTGTCGGCAAGACTATGCATCTTTTTTCAAAGGACATGCTATTTTGGCCTCTAAAAACAAAGACGTTGATGCATTGAACATTGTTGCCTTGTGTGAAATGCCAGGGGATTCTCATATGTATTACAATGTTGATTCTATAGCTGAGACCAATGCAAATTCTTTACTTTACTCAAGCAAGTATCTTAACTCCATCGATCTAGGTGGTGGTTTTCCACCATATTGTTTAGTGTTGAAAAAAAACTATTGTGATGCTCTTGAGAAACTTGAATCCTGTTGTTGGCCGTTGCAATGGTACAGGATTAATATGCAAATAGTTTCATAGAAAAGTGTTGGAGGCTGAAATTATCATTGGAACTAATGTGGGTGTTATTGTCTTCGTACCCAAGATTGTCTTTATTAAGATGTTTGCAGGGTTTCCCTTTGTCATACACGTAGGAGGCAATTTCCTATTAAGGTGGCTTTTGCTATGACTATTTAAAAGTCCCAATGTCAAACATTGTTCTTCTTGGGTCTATATCTCAAGACACTAGTGTTCTCTCATGGCCAGCTCTATGTTGCTTTTAGCCCAATGAGATCTGCAAGTTCCATAAAGGTTTTGTTGGAAGGTAGAAGTACAAGCACTCATACCACTACAAACATTGTGTACCTTGAGGTGTTGCAGAAAGCTACGTAATCTTGTGTTTTGCCATTCTATTTCGATTTAAACCATTTTTGGTTTCCATCACGTGAAAAATCTTATCACTATGGAAGTGTATTACAATATGTTTTGGAGAGTATCTTATAAATAATTGTGATTCTATTTGCATTTCCATCTTATGTATGTCGAAATTGCTTGTCTTATGTTAACTTCATTCCCTTTTTCCATCTTAGGGTTGAAACAAGTAATTGTCAAGTTTTGTTGTGTTCATTAGCCTTTTGCACGACGTTGGAGAATGAGCAATCGTCTACCCCTATTGTGTGTGTTGTAATTTCTAAACCATTGCTTGCAACATCTCCCAATTCAATGGATGTGTGCGATGCAAAACATGTTGGGAAAACCATGTCTCTATGACGCTTACCTTCTCGGTGCGGTTCAATAGGGTTTGTGCTTCTTCTATCTTTCTTTGCATTTCTTGAACACTTTAATACTCTATGTTCTACTTTGATTCTCTGTATAAGGATGTGATGTGTTGTTCTAAGATCTATTTGAAAATGTTGCATATACATGTTTCTTAGGAGGAGTTGACACACCCATGACCAAAAGATGAGGCAAGGTGAGATACACAACCTTTCATCCCAACATGTCAAAGAACTACATAGATGATAAGTAGTTGTTCTTCCTCTTGGAGTTTTTGAAAATTTGATGCTAAAGTTGAGAAATTGACAGGTCAATTCGGGTAACTCATGCAATCTTTTTCGAAGGAAATGCAAATGCAAAGTATATGCATGCATGCAAGAGTTGCAGAGTGCACATCTTTGTCTTCATAGCATTGTTGGAGAGTTGCACTGTGAGTTGAAAGGTGCACTAGAGGGGGTGTATGAAACAAGGTGATTGGTGGATAGCATGATGAAAAGAGAGAGGCATGATTCAAGGGGGACCAGAGAGTGAGACAAATACTCTAGTTAACGAGGAGAATGTTGAACAAGTTGTGGTTTTGAAGAAATAAGCTACAACTTTGAAACTATATGTTGCTAGGTTTAATGGCCTACAGACATTGATAAGTCAACATCTCCTGTTGAATTGAACCATGAAATTGACTCCCCAAAAATAGTTGTGAATATCTCTTTGTTGTAGTCTCATGTTATTGCACATTTGAGTTTTATTGTTGCAATCATTGCGTTGCTTTTGCAGATGTGGATTGACGTTCATATACATATGCTTTTCTCAATGTACCTTTGTAATTTTTAAAATATTCTACAAATCACATCATTGAAAAAACTTTTTTGTTTCGACTAAAATATTGGTGCCATGAAAAGATTGGAAGCAAGGTCATCTTTGTGTATATGTTTTGATGTTGATTTTACCAAATACAATTATTATTTAATGTTAGATTTGATTGCATGTTCTCCTAATAACTAGTGTTTAGCATAGATGCATTAAGCGGTGGGAAATTTCATTTTTCTTCACATGCAATGGGTTGAATGATTTCTTACATGTTTCTCATAGAGTCTTCTTTCAAAAGTTTGACCTCTCTTGCTTATTTGTGCACTTCTTGTTGTGCTCGGCATCCCATCTTTTTTCATTGCCTTCTTTAGATGTCTGCCCTGTGTACACACATATTACCTAGCCTCAAAAACTCAATCGCATCTCCAAGAACAATACAAATCTATGTTGTCCGATCCCATTACGCTCAGGAGCCTTGCTCGCATTGTCGAGCATTTGCCAACTCTCTCGTACTTGGATTCTTCCAACCTAGCATTCGCAGATATTCAACATGGGACTTATGTATGGGAATTTATCCTTGTTTCAATGATCCTACTTTCTTAAGATGTCACGTCCTTAACATTTCTACTTCCTACTACATGATGATTTCTGTCTAGGGTTTATAATGCACACCTTCAACTTGGTAAGAAATTTAAAACCAACTTTCTCTCATGGCACTAGAAGATAACATAGACAAAAGTCTTGCATGTCTCACTTAGAACCACGCATCACTTTTCTTTTTGGAAGGTTTTATTGGTGTAAGATAGAAATTGAGAGATGTGTCGAGTTTCCTATGTGTGAGCACGATTGAGTCATGGCACGTGAAATTTCAAGAGGTTGGAACAAATGTGAATCCCATGATTTAGGTTGCTTGGTAAATTTATATCGATTGCACCTCAAAGTGACTCAAATTTGTGGTTTAAACCTAACAAGTAAATTGTGTCATAGTCTTTTTTTTTCTCCTTCTTCTTAAGGACACTATATTGTGTAATCATTGCTATTCCAATATTTAAAAACTAAGAAGAGAAATCCTTCCAAACAAATATTAATGTCCCTTATACAAGTGAACAAGCTTATTTGTCGCAATTATATATATAAAAATCCTTACCAAAAATTTGAACCTTTCCATCAAAAGCCTTTCGTATGGGAGAAGCATGAACATGGACTTAAAACACTACTATTATTGTAATAGATGGTGCTTTGAGCATGTATCATATATTGTCACTATTGACTTTACACTATGCACAAAACCATGATAAGAAAATGGTGTATAAATGGGAGCTTGGCAAGACATTGTATATGCTAGTTATCATCAAGTCAAAGGCATATACTAAAGGTACCATGGAGGAGTGTAAAAATATATTGAAAGTTTTTGTTAGTAATTGATCATATATGCCTTTCTTTTATTGTTTGCATCAATTGAGTGAATGATCTTAGGAGAGGTGGTGCATCCTAAAAGCTAGCAATTTCATCAATCAAAGGCAAAGTTGCCATGTAATGCTATAGTGTGTAACTAATATTCTTCACAAAAAGATCGCAAAGCTCTATTAATACAAATTTGAAGGGTTGTGCTTTGGATGCTTGTTGTATATATTTTGGAGGGTTCCAAGGACTCCATTGAGGAAGAGTGTATAGGATGAAATTTAAGGGATCTCCATGATTTTTTGAGTATAAAGACATTGTAAATGTTACTTTAACAAAACACGAAGAAATTAGAAAATGGGGTAAAACTTTATTAAAGCTCATTTATTAAGGTGAAATTTTAGCCTCCTTTTTTTTGTTTTTATGGGAACTTTTAAGCTTGAATTATTCGGCCATGTTGCAAAAAAAACCTTCAAAAAATTGCCATTGGGCTTTTTCCCTTTATTTTTACCATAGCATGCGTGTTTAAGTTGTCCCTAGGCTAAAACTATGTGTCCTCACTCATGCACAGATTTGCATGAATAGTAAACCCTATATGTGTTGAGTGCTTTTGGTACTCCTTGATTATAATTATGGTTTTAAAAATTGATTTGTAATATAAATTGACACTTTGGGTTTTGAAAAATAATGTAGAACACATACACATAAATATAATATAGATTGATTGCAATGGCCCTTTTTACATTCCATAGTCTCGGTGATTCATCATCAAGGTTTTTCTTGTCACCTGAAAGACCCATTGGAAGAATAGGAATAGAGTTTCTTTGAACCAGGAAAAGAGTCAAAGTTGATATATTGTTTAGTTAATTTGGGAGGGAGATTTGTGTGATCCTTAAGCCTTCAAAAAAGAAAGGATATGGATAGAAGGTGGGTGTCAAGTTTAGCGATCGACGTGCAAGAAAGCATGGAGAGCCATAGGATGGCCCCTCATCACTACAGCTATACAAGATGGTGGTTGAGAGGCCCCTAAGTTGGCTGACAATGCCAAACCCCTTACCTTCAATCTCTTCAAAATGAATGGAATCATCTTAGCCTTGGGCCATGTTGCTTAAGTCTTGGCTAGCTAAGGTGAAAATTAAGGGGATCACGATCCCCAATGCATAATGGATGTACTCACTTTTGACTGGGAAAAATATAAAAATTTAGTGTGAAGTGGCATAGAAACTATTGGCAGGAATTGCTCAAGGTTGCCACATGGGTTGGAGCATATGATCGAAGAGGAGATTATTCTCTATTACATATGGGATGGACAAGCAGTGGAGTGTATGATCCTCTCTTTAGATTGATTGATGAAGCCTATAGGATGACCAAGAAACTCACTAACAAGGGGATTGTTAGGTGAAAGGGCTCGTGGAATTAGAAAAACATAGGATTCATGGAAGTTTGTCAGATCAATGAGTAGTATACCTTTACAACAAATGATGAAGCAAACATTTTTTGTAGAGGATGCTTAAGAAGCTCATGGTCAATGTCCAAGCTTATCAATAACACAAACCCAAGTAAATTCACCAATCACAAGGTGTTGTGATATTTGTTGGGGTGCAAAAGACCTTGCTAAGAGGATTGCTAATTTCCATAGTGCCACTGCCAAGTATTGGAGGAGATTGCATACAAGGACCTAGATGAAGACGTGGAGAAGGAGGGTACGAGGTGTTTGATTTGCCACCTCATTTAAGAAGCTCAATTCCATGCTTTGGAAAGTCATCATGAACAAGCTACCCATAAAGGATATTGAGTAAAGCTTTGAATGTAGGACTGCTTTGCATCCTTCACAATGGGGAGACTAAAACAATTAGGCACCTCATGTGGGATTGTAGGGAAGCAGGAAAACTCCAAAGAAGAGTTAAGGATTGGATAGGTAAGGCTAGTTTCCTAGAGAATTATGATTGCAAGCTAATCCTATTTGGAGATAGCGGCTCTAAAGATGAGGAGACTATGAAGCTATGGAACATTGTTAGCTCTTCACGGATATCAGGAAGTATAGAAATAAGAAGCTTTTTGTTGGGAGGTTCAAACCTTAAGTAGTCCCTATAGATAAGTAGCCCACTTTTTGTATAATGAAGTCTTGCTTGTACTCAAAGCTTTTGGGAAGAAAAGGCCTATATGGTCTTCCATAGGTCCCTTAAATAGTGTTAAATATGCCTATAAGGCATTTCAATGTATACATTTCTTTCTTTTAATAGTACACTTGCTTGTGTTATTAAAGAAAAAGGTGGGTTGCAAGTTGGGTAGGGAAGTAGCTTACTCTTTGAGGTAAAATGCACAATGTAATCTAAGCAATGCTTGTAAATATTATTGATCAAGGCACTTTACCCAAAGCACAATCTTTGCCTTGTTAAGGAATTTGAACCCTATTTTGTTGCATGTAAATATGTTTGATACTCATACATCATATTATTCGCATTTAAATATCAATATTTCATATGCTTTGCATTTACCAAATATTCTCGACAGAAATATCAAGTGATTTGCATTAAAAACAATATTTATTGAACTTTTGGGTTTTGAAAAATAGTGTTGCATTTGGATTATAGATAGATATGAAATAGGCTACGTTTGAAGGCTGAGGTAAATCCAAACCCAAGATTCTACCGAGAACAAGAAACGCAGCGCACACAGAGAGAGAGAGAGAGAGAGAGAGAGAGAGAGAGAGAGAGAGAGATGGCAGGCAACAATCTTCCAAGCCCAAGCACTTCTGCTTCTCTTCTGTTGGGCGTCCTTGTGTCTGCATTCGCTGGATTGATCGCTCTGTTTCTGTTCTCCTTCCGCAGAAGATCGCATATGAAGCTGCAGCCGGCGGTGTCCCATGCCCCGGCCGCAGCCGCACAGCCTGCGCCCAAGAAGCCCCCGCCTCAGCGCTCCAATAAAGCTCGCACTTCCGACAAGGTACTCAGAATTGGCTTTCTTTGATACGATCTATTTAAAATGAATCGATCCTCACGCACAAGAACTTTTTTACGGAAAACGGTTGTTTTCTTTTGTTTTTCCCTATAGTTTTCAACATCATGAGCTTCCTGCCCCCAACTGCACCTAGCTAAGTCTGCGGTCCCTCCCTCGCAGAAGCTCATGACGTTGTCATATCATAATCCACATTATGGGGATTATAGTGGGAATTTGTCTAAGACTTCCTCGTGATACACTCTCCCTTATTTCTTTTTTTAAAAAGCATGTTCATTTTTTTCTGGGCGGGCTATACTATGGGAGTTTGATCTCTAACTTATTAGAAGCAGATACAAGTAACCAGGAAATTTTTGATCCATGCCCTTTCTCTTCTTATATTTTGAAATTTGTTGCGCGTACCTTTGTGATGATCATTTCTGAGATGTTTTGTAATAGGATTTAGTTTTCATCGGTTTAAGAAAACAGAGAGAAAAAGGCAAGGTTTAGCTCCCATGCCCCTCGCCATTCAGTATGTTGCACAAAATGTACAAGGATTCGAGAAGCAAGTGTGAAAATTGTCCTTTACATATTTATATACTAGCAACAAGTATTATGAAATGTCTAACAAAAGTGCCGACTAATTCCACTTCTTTACAATCCATCCCCACCCAAATAAAGTGTTAAAAATAAAAATGAAGGACTTATTAAGAACTAGTTCAAGTTGTGGAGATGAACACGACATTTTGTTCAGACATAAAAATATAAAATCCATAATCTTCAAGAGTCTTCTAGAGAATTGTTAGATCTGGGGTTCAAGACCAAGTTCAATATGTATACATCCATATGGAGCCATAAAGCTGAGAACTTGGTCCCAAAATCTTCAAAAATGAGCTCTTCCAATAAGTAGACATTGTGTTGTCCATTGTAGACCTCGCTCTACAAAATTTGCATAAGTTTTGATAGGGTGATACAAATAAGGCATGCTATAGCTCCAAAGAAAGCTTGCTTGAAGTGCTTTTAGCATGTGCATTTCATTTCTCTACAATTAGGTCAGAAGTTGAGCTAGTATAAAACAGAGAATTGTATGTGAAGAAACTACATTGAAACATAGTTTTGCATTGGGCTTCTTACCTTTGCCGATCATCTGTTTTTCTCGAATTAGTCTAGGTAGATGTTATCATGGTTGGCAGCATTTGCAGAGTGCTAGATGGTTTAGATCCCAAACTAACATTGATAACTCAACATGTACCTCATACTAGGTCCATGTGGGATAGTCTTTAGAGAGGGGAGGAGATTTTATAGGATGATTTGATGGTAGATCAATATTGACTTGGATTTGATGTTAAGTAGGGCAACATTGATTCTCAAAAGCAAGACGGAATGAGAAAGGGTTCAATTCAGGGGGGCCAAAAAAGCCACGCTAAATGTGCTTGCGTTTTGCTTTTCGGCTGCAGGCAATGCACGTTTGGATGACCACCTTTACTCTTGGATTGTGCTAAATTGAGTGTTTCGATGCAGCGCCCACGAAAAACGTCCCCCCACCCCATGAAAAAACCTAAGTTTAAATCTGGCAGGTTTTTGAGGAAAAAAGAATATGGTATTATAAAACAATAGTCCCTTTTTACGAAGAGGCATTTGAATCTCAACCATTTCTTTAAATAATATGTAATATATATTGGTCAAAATTAAGAGGACTTAGAGCTGGCTTCCAGCCTCATTCTTGGACACTCGCAAAATCTTACACTAACTTTTTACAAGCCACTTTAAAAACATGGGATTTTCTTCGCTTAAAGGCAATGTGTTCTTAACAATTGGAATACTAATTGTAAGTGTTCCAAATGTTCTTCTCTTGATTTACTAAAGATCAAGATATCATCCAAGAAGACTACTACAAAATATCCTAGATAAGGCCGTAACACACTATTCATCAGCTTCATAAAGGTAGCTGGTGCGTTAGTGAGGCCAAAAGGCATCACTAAAAAATCATAATGCCCGTATGTAGTACGAAATGCTGTCTTAGGAACATCCTGTGCCTTAATTCTTACTTGGTGATAGCCTGATCTTAAGTCTATCTTTGTGAAGAATTTTGCCCCTTGTAATAGATCAAAAAGATCTTCCATTTTGGGCATAGGAAATTTATTCTTCATTGTTATCTTGTTAAGTGCTCTATAATCAACACAAAGTTGCATAGAACCATCTTTTTTCTTTACCAATAAAATTGGCGAAGCCCAAGGTGAATTGCTGGGTAGTATAAACCCTTTATCAAGGTAATCCTTAATTTGTCTTTTAACTTCTTGGTGCTGTGTTTCACTTAACTTATAAGGTGGTTTAGAAATAGGCTGTGTATCCTTATTTGTGTCAATTGGGTGATTTATATCACCCCTATATGGTAGAAGGCCACTTGGTAAATCAGAAGGAAACACATCTTTAAATTCATCTAACAGACCACTTAATTCATTACTTACATTTAACTCACAAATATAAGAAAATTGTTGCTTTATATTACAGAAAGTAAAAGTGTTTTGCACAGGAAGAGACCATAACATATATACCTCACAAGCTTCCTTCTTTATCAGCTTCTGAACTTCAGTGGAACACAACAAAGGATTATCAGATACTTCATGTTCACCTTGAATCACAAAAGTCTTACCATCCCTTTCAAATTCCAGTGTATTATGATGATAGCTACGTTTTAAGGATGGTTCCAATCCCCATAGCCACTCCTTCCCCAAAGCAATATCGGCTCTTTTCATATTCATGATTTGGAAATCAAGTTTATCTTTATATCCTTGAATCTCAATTTCCAAATTGGATACCATCGTATCCCATATTTTATTATCTTGACCTTGCATCATACAAACAACATATTGATGCCTACTCTTTTGCTGGGGAAGTTTCAATTTTTTGACAAGTGCATAATTCATGAAATTGTGGGTAGTAGAGTCATCAATCATGACTCTAACCCTCTTTCCAGCTATCAATCCATGTACTCTAACTAAATCATGTGGCCCAAAAGTAGGCTGCCACATAGAAGTTGACATACAACACCTGTGTTGTACATCCTTGTGCAAAACCTCTAAAGATTTATACTTTTCATACCTCTTTAATTCTAGGGTCTGCACTACATGGATTTGTTTTTCTTTTCCCTCGCCCTTGTCCTTATCCTTTTCTTTATCTTTCCCATTTTTCCTTTGAGGGAAATTCCAAGCAGCATGGTTAGGGGATAGGCAATTGAAACACAACCTTTCTTTTTTAGCCTTATCAAAGTCATCTTGACTTAACTTTGGCCTTACATATTGTTTCTTTTCAAAGGGTTGTTTCTTGCCCTTAAGAAATGACATTTTCCTTTTAAATTTGCCTACAAATTTTGAGATTTCCAATTCTTTAGTCTTGGGCTCCGTATCAGTGAGACTAGTGAGTGTACCTGGACGCGTACTATCTTCATTGATTAATGCAAATTTAATTGCCTCTTCAAGGGTCTTAGGTGAACTCCTTTTCACTTCCTTTTTACAGGCCTTATCTAGTCCCCTAATGAATCCTCTTGTCTTTTGAAATTCATCTATTCCTTCCAATTTGAGGATTATCTCACGATATTTCTCCAGATATGTCAGCAGGAGTCTTCCCTTTTGTCTGACATAATCCCAATCTTTCCAATTTCTTTCCATTTCATTTTCATGAAGGAATTCTTTTCAAAAAGACCGATTCAAATTGAGGCCAAGTTTTAGGTATTTTATTTGCCTCCTTTAAGGTTTGCCACCATTTATACGCCTTTGGCCCCAAAGTTAAACTGGCCTCCAGCACTTGGAGATGTGGTGGAGTATTTTAAAGTTTGTGTAAATCCTCTCATTTTTGGAGAAAATTAAAGATAGTGTCTTTATTTCTATATTTTTCCTCCCTGTGAAATTGAGGGGGTTTCATATCTTTTAACACTGGATTATCCCTTAGCTTTTGGTGGGGTTCCCTAGGATCTCGCATAGTCACATCTAAATCTTTTGATGAAGATAGAATATCCGAGGTTTCTAGCTTATTTTTATCTATTTCTAGTAATAAAGTTAATTGAGATTTTATTTCGGTCAGTGTTTGAGTTAGAAATTCCATTTGAACTCCCTGTGCCTGCACACGAGGAGTTAGATCATCAAATTGTTCTCGTGTGGCAAAAAATTCTTCCCATTGCTCTTCTTGTATCTCCGTTTCATGGGGATCTACCATAGGGTGATCCCCAGAACTAGAACCCTCAATTACTCTTCCTCTCCCTTTCCTCTCCATTAATACACTGCAATTGGAAAGCAAATATAAGAAATTTGCGTACAAAGTAAAGTACTTCCCTGATTAGATAGTGATAGGGCAGCTGTTGATGGCTTTTAGTAATAACCCCAAAGAGTGAGGAATAGTTCGTCTTTCCCAAAACTGAGCCAGTCACGTTGAAAATAAAGCTTATTGGCAGGAACACCGAATGAGGGGACTAAACACACCCCCTCCCCAACGGGTCATGTGAACCAACTGTATCCCAGCTATGTGTCAGACAGACTTTCGTCCGACTGGCATCGTCAGACTGTTTTAATACTGCCGTTCGATTGCTGCGCTTCACGAAATATTGCCGTTCGATTGCTGCGCTTCACGAAATACTGCCGTTCGATTGTTGCACTTCACGAACTCAATTGTGTATGACGAGATATGGGCTAGTGTGACGCGTGACGTTTGGGCACCGTCTTCTCAAATCTGGTACCTGTGTGACGCATTGGGCGCCGTCTTCTCGTTTGATACCTGTGTGAGGTGTGACGTGTGGGCGCCGGAGAAAGCCTTCGGGGAGACAGGCGAAAGCAGGACCCGACGGCTCTGATACCAGTGAAACGTGGGAACCTGTCTGACGAAGAGCAGAATCACTCGCGAAACAGTCTGACGATCTTGAAAATAGTGGCACGAGACATTCGTTTCTCCTCCCACCCACGCCTAGATAAGTGCTGGCACCTCTCTCCCCGTTTCCTCTGCCAGCCGTCCACTTCAGGTGAGTCCTACTATTCTCGGACTCTCTAACTCTCTAGGCTCCCCTAGACCCCGTTCGGGTGCCCAAGGCCCCCGGACGGTCATCCCTCGCGCCAGTCTCCCATAATTTACCTTATTAATGTAACATGCCCTTTTGCAGTTCCAGTGCAGTGCCCTCAAAAGGTCATGGCCACACCAGAAGTGTAGGGGCTGCATATTCAGTTTTTTTCCTGTTTGTTTCAGGTCAGTCTTTTGTTTTCTTAATTCTCATCTGCGTTCTTTTCTCTATTAGTGTTCTTTCTTGCTTCTGTACTGTGCACTCACATGACCGAGATTGCTTGGGTATTAACTAAAAATTTTCATTGGGAGTATATATATGTTGAAACATATATAGGTAGTTGATTGTCTTCAAAGGGTCTTAGTGGGCGAGAACCAGAAGTTGGTTGTAAGTGGAGGATGAGGTGTGTGCATGTGATGTGGGATTCCTTTGTCTGCAGTTACGTTATCTATTCACTCTATCTGGAGTAAAACTCTGTACGAAGTGGCAGTGGTTCACCATTTGGTGCATTTCCAGGTGTACAAGCTTTATTGGGTTTCAAATTAAGACTTCTTAGGTTTGGAAGCTGCTTGGGCAAGTGCAATTATGGGAGGTAGTTGCTTGGGGCCATTTGTTGCCTTGGAAGGTGTTCTCAGAATGATGGTTTAAGACAATGGCAATGCCAAATGGTTGTAAATACGAGATGGACACTTTGGAGTGAAGATCACTGTAACTGGTGGAGTTTTTTTGTCAAGACTAGAAACCTTGCTGCAGGTTTTCATGATAGTTTTCCCCCAATCATGCAGTGTCAGTAGCGTAGACTTGGAGTCTTGTGGCTATCGTTCAAGAAGCTTGTTTGTCAACCATCCAAGTGATTTTGCCTTGGTTGAGAGTTTACTGGCTGAAAGTAAGTTTGAAGAACTGGCTAGTCGCTTAGGCTTTGCTAATATTTTCGGTGGTGTGATTGATTCTTGTAGATGGCCTATGGTTGGTTGATGCACATGTGGCATCTGGGTGGAGCTCTGTATAGTTGTGTGGTTAGTGCTAGTAGCTACACTTGATTGGCAGTTGTCAGTAGATGAACTCAAGATTAATTTGTCTGGTTGTTTGTGTGGATGTTCAAAAATCTAATTTTCTAGCTTTTATTTTTATGCGCTTATTTAAACAACAAAACCAAATGATCAATGTTTTGACACACATGGGTAGAGCATCAATTTATCATTTTGGGAAATTTTCAGGGACCTCAGCCACATAGACAGAGTCACCCTCTTCTTTTGAACACCTTGAAGGGTCATACAGAAGAAATCTATGGAATTTGTTTCACATCAAATGGTCGTGGTCTAGCAACAGGTAATTCCATTTCCTTTCTGTTGTTTGATTGGAATGGTAAGTGCTCATAGTTGTGGAGATATGATTGTGTACTCTTTTGAGAATCTACAATGTCTCAGCATAATATTGGATAGATAAAAGTGTAGACAAGTGGCAGACATGTCATCTAGTCAATGAAGAAATGGGTATGGTCCTTGCATGGGCTACACTTAGCATCAACTGCTGTTAAAAGACATCATCATCCTTCATGAAAAACACTGCAGCAGTTTGAGTTGTCATCATTGCTGGTCATTCCATTACTGGAACATGGCCATATTGAAGTTCAGGCAGGTTAGGGATCGATGTCATGGCTGGTGTTCCGCTACACTGTTACACTGTTCCTAAAGTCTTTTCGTCCATATTTCCCATTCTTTAAAGGTCTTGGTGTCTATCTTCAGGTTTGATTATCACTGTATTTTCAGCATAGGTTCCTAGACATTTTCTCCTTTTTCCAAGCTTTATAAATCCCTTTAATCTTTCTCACTGAGCTATACAAAAGTCCTGTGTGCCTCAGCTCTACCATTATCATTGGGTCAATAATGCAATGAGCTGTTGGTCCTCTCTTATTAGTCTTGAAAGTCAAAGGTGAAGGTGCTATATAAAATTTTGTATTTTGTATAAATAGTCATGAAGATCAAAATGAGGTAAAGTTTTCCTACATAATTTGGGCTTTTTTGTAAGGTTCCATATCATAGACCAATGGTTTCACCATTTACTTAGTAGGCACACCTACCCATACTTCATCATAAAGAGGCTCAAAGAGCTTTCGCTTTCAGTCCCTAACTTTACTGCAACACTAAAGCTTTGGTGAGGGGTTCGAGTTTTGAATTTCCTATTTCTTTTCCTCCATATCAGTAGTACTAGGAGGGTCTCTTCTTCACTATATGGGCCTTGAAGAGCTTGTGTTGCAAGTGGAGGTGATAGCATGGAGGTGGTAGTCCTTTGTGAAAAGGCTCCCAATTCTTCATTTCTTCTTCTTCTTCAAATCAATAGCAGTAGAAGGGTTTCTTCTTCACCATATTGGCATAGTGACAGCATGGAGGTGGTGGTCCTTTGTTAAGATTCATTGTTCTCCAAAAATTGGATTTCTTTTCCATGCTCGATGGTCTCCCAACTTTGGGGGGAGATTGCTGACATTTGGAGGTAGGTGAAGCAAATATTGGATCCGATGGAGCATGTGATGCCTCTAGACTTGGGGAAGATGTTGATTTTACTAGGAGTGGTGTTTTGAGCTTGAGGGCTTAAGTGTGATTCAGGCACCCAAGTTTGGCTAGAGGAGTGGTTTGCAAATAGCCATCAATCAACACAGGTTATTGTGGGGAGCGGGAGTGCTCATTCGCCCCTTCGTAGGGTTCACATTCCATCTCTTAATGCATTATTTTCCTTCCTCACCATGAGTAGGTTAAAACTGGAAGGAATCATGGTGGCTTGACTCCTAATAAAAGAGTTTAGTTGAGTGATGATGGCAATGAAACTCACCATATCAATCAATGGCTAGTGTGATGGTAAGCTTGTATACAGTTGGGTGAAAGAAGTGGATGTTAAGCTAAAAAAGGTACATTACAGCCTTCGTTAGCTCATTTTAAGCAGCCCCAAAACTCAAAATGCTCGAAAATTTTGGAGTTGGGATTCATATGTGTAGGCCACGGGCTACATGGTGATGCCCTTTGATTCATGATTTGGGTTCCCTAGGCATTTAAACTGTCATTAAATGTAATTGTTGCCATAATGTCCTAGGCGCTAAGTTACACTAGGAGGGTTTCCTATGATGGCTAAGCCATTAGGGTTTCATTTGATTATAAATAGACACTGTGCCTCATTAGCACATAAGTATAGCATTATTCATGTGATCGCCTTGAGCGTTGTACTCACTTTTACTCATTAATACATTGCTTCTCATTCGTGATCGAGTATCGTCGTGCATCGATTAATTTTTTCACTCATTCATTTTCCATTAGATTAATTGCACAATTGGTCCACGCGTAGCCCAACAACCTCCCGGTTCATGATGGGCTATTTTGCTTAATAGAGAACCATCTTTGCTCCTAGTTTGAGCTCACGAGGGGACACTTTCCTTGGCAATTTGCTTAAAGGCGGGAAATCCATGGTCGTGATGTGCTTTTTGCGGAGCTAGTTTGTGGTAGGCATTGCGAGCTATTGTGACTACTTCTGTAGTCAAGGATTGGTGCGATCGACATTGACCTCCATCTCTTTTTGAGGCACCTTGGTGGTGTCTTGATCACCCATTGCTTGGGTATCCATGGTCCTAATGATGGTCATTGTTGTATGTCCTATGATGAGTCATTATCATTGTATATTTTATTGTATCGATTGCCATGATTTGAGAGAGCGTGTTAGTAGAGTTTACATCTCATGGGTGAGAGTTCGTTAGCAAAGTGTACACCTCATGGATGAGAGTTTGTGTTTGTGTGCATTCTTGATTTTATCCTAGACATTATCCATGCTGGCCCACTAGTATTGTTTGACATCACTTTACTGCCTATTTATAGGCAGGCTCCCTTATCCACTTTCGGAGTCATCCTTCAACATGAGTGCGTCTGGGTGGAGAGAAGGAGACCATGCACACACTCCTTGACTCGGTGCCTAAGCCTTTGTAATGCTTTTGTGCCTCGGTATTTGGATTCAATGTTCCAAGCATATTGTCTTTTGAGTTCTTGTGTTCTTTGTAGTGCTATTTTGAAACTAGCCAATCCTTTTGGGAATGGGTGGTAATGATGTGATGAAGCACTAATTACAACAAGCATGAAATTCACATAAATTGAAAATACAAATGTTACCACTTAATGTTGGATTGTAGATTCCTGGTTGGCCCCAACACTGGTGCCCCTTGCGGTATTTCTTTAGCTTCTATTAAAAATTGAATGGAGTACACTCAGATTTGGCTCCAATCTCCTTTTTCCAATGCCTTTTGCTGTAAAAAATGACCAGCAAGCCTTTTGTCAGATTTGCCTCTTGATCTAATAGGGGATTGGCCTCTAATTGGCCCTTGGTTAGTCAAAATGAACCCAAATCCAATTGGGATGGCCATCTTCTTGAAAACTTTGGCAATTCCTGGAATTCCAATTGCTGATTCCAAGTTCCAAGCTTTCAATTTCATGGCATGGGACTTGAGGTGCTTGCTAAACCCTAATTTCTGTTGTAAATTAGGGTTTACAACAGCTAAAATCTTAAATTCAGTACCTACAGTGGTTGTGATAGCTGATATTTGTTGAGGAACTTTAGGAAATGGTTGGAGGATGAGAGTGAATGCTAAGGAGAGAGAGAGAGAGAGATTTCCGACTTTAGTCTGATCCAAACAGTAGTTAATGCTGCCACTTGACCATAGATGTTGCCATGCTGCTCTACTTGTTGTTGCCTGTAGCTGGGAGGTCATAAATGCAGTCACATGCTGTTCTTGTGCCCTTTGGTGGCAGTTGCATGCCAATTTCACCTTCTGGATGGCTGAAATATGCTGCGAAAAGGTGTCTACAGCAGCAGCAGCGCATGCGTGCACACACACACACACACACACACACAGTGTGTGTGTGTGAGAAGAGAGAGAGAGAGAGAGTCTTCACATGCTTAGAATGACTTGAATGATCCTCTAATAGTCCCCAATAGCCTTTTCCCTAGTTGCATGGGACAGTTTTGCCACTTGGTACCTTCTAAATGGATTTTGACCACTTAAGTTAATTTTCAGAATCAATAATTCTGAAAATTAATTTAGCCCTTTGTTCTTGGCACTTGCCCAAAAAGCTAGAAGTGCCCATCCACAATGAAATTGCTTTGACTCCCAAGCATAGTTGCATTCGTACTACGTATGGACTAGTTCGTTTCGTACGGTTCGTACTGTACCGTATGGTACGTATCCGTACCATTTCGTACCAAAAAACAGGCTGTTGTTGGCCTCTGGAGACTAGACCATACAATATCTTCCAACTCCTAAGCCTTATGTTTATTATCATAATTCCAAATCTCTCTCACACACACACACACACACACTCTCTCTCTTCCAACTTCCAAGATGAGTATGCAATTCCAAGAGCATCCCTTCCTCCCCTCCTCTCTCTCTCTCTCTCTCTCTCTCTCTCTCTCTCTAAACTGCCAAGCCTCTCTCTTTCTCTCTCTCTCGTCTCACACACATACACACAAAAGAAAGAAGAGCCTGTTTGTCCACCCACCCTAAACTTTGCTTTGTTCTTTGATGTATTATATATACACTCCCATCAGTCTTCTAGTAGTGCCTTGCGTATGTTGTGCATGAGGTTTTTCCTTGTTATCCTCATGTATTCATCCTATTAACTAAAGTGACATTGCTATTTTTGCTCTAAACATGTGTTCTATTATCTATAATCCAAAATAACCAAGTTTTTGTTTTTGTTTTTTTTTCGTACTAATATCGTATCGTACCTTATAAAATCATAAGGTACCAATTAGTACCGTATTTTATCGTAGCGTACCGTACCATACCTTTTATACTTAACAACCTTGCTCCCAAGTGATCTTAAGTATAAATTATGCCCTAAATTGGCATTAATTAATTAATTGATGCCTAGTTCCTAATGTCATCGCTAATACTTATTGGCCAATCAAATACCCTAGGGCAAAATTGTCACTAGGCACACCATCTAGTATCTAACTAGTATAACTTATTATAACTTTTGCCTTTGACACAAAGTGACATCTTGAGGTCTTGGGTCCGTTATTATGACTTGATTGACTTTCACATCACGTGCACCTCACATTTGTACATTTGATTAATGTTTGAGACAAATACTAAGCAAGGCATAAAAAATTCACATTCCCATGACATCTTCTTTGTTGTTTGCATTCTTGCAATCTATTATAGTAGTGTCTCTTTGTTTCCATTGGTGTCCACTATTTTGACAAGTTGCGCATATATCGCCCCCCGCTCCCCCTGCGGGGGGCGGCATTTGTGCAACCCAAGAAAACAAAAAAGTTGCCAAGGGTTTCAGAAAGGTTGGGGGGGTATGAAACGGGTTTGAAAGGTTTCATATGAGTTTCCTAAAATGCATGAAATAGGTGTCCATTAGTCATGTCATGTATTTTGATGGAGGAGGTAGCTTTGTTTAGAGTATGCTATTTTTTGTAGTCAATTTTAGGTGCATTCACAACGGTTGATGGTCTTTTCTAGCCTTTGTATTTCTTTTTTAGTGGTTGAAGGGTCTATTCACACCTTATATGAGGCGATCATAATTTCTTAGAGGTGATTGCATTGCTTTATGTAGGTGAGTTAGGTTTTTTGACGTGCTTAGATAGTAGTAGGCCAGTTTTGGGATTTTATATCTATATATAGCCATCCTTTGCTTGGCCGGTCATCATTCTTTGGAGGTTTCAGCATGCTTTGACATTCGGGATGCTCTAGCATCTTCCAGTGTTGCTATTTATCATTATCTTGATCCGGTGCATAGTAGCAAAGAAACGCGTTTCTCTGCTTTTGAAACTTACGAAACGTTTCGTAAAGTACAAAACGTTTCTTTGCATAAAAAACGTGGGGAGGGGGGACCCCGGAAAAAAAAAAACGTGAGTTAGTCTGTGAAAAAACAAAGGTTAGTGTTAGTCTATGATCAATGGAAAAAAAAAGCAAAAAAAAAAAGAAATATACATTTCATCACTCGTGACTTGTTGTGTGCGCAGCTTGTCACAACTCACGCTTCTCATCTCGCTCATTTGTCCCGATTTTACCTTGCCGACCGTTGACAGTCCCACGCCACCTCCTTCGCTTGTTCGCTTGTGCGCCTGTTCCCCGTTTGATTGTCCGCTCCTGCCCCGTTGACCATCAACAAGCCCAACTCCCACACCAACTCCTCTGCTTGTTCGCTTTTGTGTCTGCCCACTTCTGCCCTGTCAATAGTCCTACGCAAAAGACAGAATTGCACGGGACCAAATGATATCAACCCCAACTCCTTCAAGGTGGAAATTCGCTTAGAAGAATTGGTGCATCCTGCACATGAGGATGATGAGGTGTGGACCTTACTGGCAGTAGAGAGAGCACAACTTCGGCATCAAACAAGATCTAGGGCCGAGGGTGCTGATGCATCAATTCCAACAGAAGGTTCCAGTAGGATGGTAGCAGTTAGTGCTCAAGCTAGTGTCATAAGTGACATAGAGGATGATTGGAGTGTGAGTGAGGAGGATGAGCATGGGGATGATGATGGGGATGATGGTGGTGATGGTGATGATGATGAGTTTGAGTAGTGACTCATGAGTCATAACTCATGAGGGTTCATGATTTTGGATTAGACTCTAGAGTCTTACCTTTACATTTTTCAGATGTTCTACGAAGTATGCGGGGTAACTACAACTTTAGGGTGTAGCTGATTTCTCCTCCATTCTGACAGCATGATACCAAAACAAAATAATTTTTTATATGTGTGTAGGTCTATTTGAAGAGAGAGATTACGAGCTCAATGCATTTGATGACATTGATGGGAAGTGAATCTACTCTTGTGAAGATAGGAAGACCCACCACTCAGATTATTGTGAAGAGTGACAAGAAATGGAGACTTTTTGCACTATTCAAGCCTTCTACAAAGTAGCTGATTTCTTCTCCATTCTGATAGCACGAGGCCAAAACACAATAATTTTTTGTATGTGTGTAGGTCTATTTGAAGAGGGATGGATTATGAGTTCAATGCTTTTGATGACACTGATGGTGGGTCAATCTATTCTTCTGAAGATGGGAAGTGATGAGAAAATTGAAGATTAGAACCATGACCCTCAAGAGTGCGACACTTTGACAGATCTAGAAGATTAGAGCTCCCTCGTTTCCCCCCTGCTTGTTTGCATGTATCTAATAGAACCTTTACCATAGGTCTTTGCATGGCTGTGATGGCACTGCTGAAATTTGATAAATGTAGTAGTGTACTACGAGAGAAGGTTGAAAATTGATCACCCGAGGCAGAGAAGTTGAGAATTGTCGAGTGACTAGAGGAGAGGGGCTTGTTGATGTAGGCAGCTTGTTGGACAGCACAAACACAAGTACTGTAGCAATCCCCTGGTGGGAGAGATGGCAACAGCTTGACACCTAGCACTAGATGCTGAAAATGTAGGTTGATCAAGTGCTATGACGACCCAACAAATGGAGACCTCCAAACAATAGGTCAATGGCTGGAAACAAGCCACCTAGGGCTGGACGCTGATGGGCTATAGTTGGTGATGGTTGGATAAAAAACGGTAGGTGGCTGATGACTGTAGGCCATCTCATGGGCTACACATTGATACCCTTTGCTCCATGATCGGGGCTCCCTAGGCATTTAAATTATCATCAAATGTAGTTGGTGCCCCTAGTATCCTACGCACTAAGTGACACTAGGGTTTAGTGTTTTTTTAAGGGTTTCCCATGAGGTTAAGCTGTCAAGGTTTCATTTCATTATAAATAGACACTTTGTGCCTCATTAGCACACGTATGGCATTATTCAAAGAGTAGAACCATAGATACCCAAGCAGTGGGTCATGAAGCCACCACCAAGGTGCCTCGGAGAGGACATGATGTTGATGTTGATCATATTAGCTTCTAAAAATAGAGATGAGTTATAATAGATCTTTGTGTCTATCAATAGTCTCACAGTAGCATACAAGACCATCTTGTCAAAAATGTCTCTTAACATATGTGACCATGGATTCTTTGCCTTTGGCCAAGACCACCAAAGTGTCCCCTTATGGGAGCTCAAGACTAGGAGCCAATTCTGCTCTTTGTCAAATATCAACCGATCATGAACATGAATGTCAATCCCAGCTCCAAGATTTTAACTTGCCAGGCTTTGGTTGATACGTTAGGGAGGTCTCTCTTTGGAACCTGTGCACTTATATACTTGTATAGATGAAGCTTGCCTGCCCCATCTCACCACCCTCTTGCACTCCCTCTCTGTGATTCGAGAGTCTGAGGGACGACCGCATCACATGGACTAGAAAGTAGCAAAGGAAAGGGTTACCAAGTCCTTCCCTCAATCTGAAGAAGCGGATCCCTTACACACCTTGGACTTCTTCTTGGCTGGGGGATCGGAGTGGGAGGAGTATGCATCCTGCTCCTTCTCCTTCTCCTTCTTCTTTCGTGAGGTTGCTAACTCCTTGTAGTTCTTCCTCAAGTGGCCCTTTCTACCGCGGTGATAACATTGGGCCTTTGACTTCTTCTTTCTGTCACCCCTCTCTGAAGTCTTAAAGGCCTCATTGGAACCTCCATAATGAGACGAAAGCCGCCCCTGTAAACATAAAGATGCCTCATGCTCAAGTAGCATCGAGGACATATGTAAAGCTCACAGGTTTAGAGGATGTTTGCGCCAACAAAGGACTGGCCATTCCATCAAACTCCGGGGGGAGCTTGTAGAGTACCGTTCCCACTAGATGTGCTTCTAGAAGGGTGAATTGCATGTGTCGAAGTTGGTCTTGTACTTGTGTAGCACGGAGCAAAAAAGGACTGAATGGTGTCCTTCGGCTCGAACTTCATCTATTGAAGCTATCCATAAAGGGTCACGGCACGCATGGTGGAAGGTACCTTGTACAACATCTGAAGCTGTGCCCATACTTCAAGAGATGTTCTAAAGGAGGTAACTACCGGACATACTTGTTTAGAAATACACCGAAGCAATGCAGAATGCATATGTGCATCGTTTGAATCCCATGTAAGCATAGCTTCTTATGATTGTCCTCATCAAAATACTCGGGAAGAGGAAAAGGACGCTGAGGTCGAGGAATAGCTTCACATACAATGTACCAAATCCGCCTCTACACAAACTAGTCTTTCATCACAACACTTCATGTAAGATAGTCAGGTCCATGTAACTTATCATTTGTAGAAGTGCACGGAGGAGTCGTCTAGAGAGGATAAGAAGAGAAGATGGAGGATAGAGGGTATACTAAGAGGGAATACAGACAAACCAATAGCAAAGACTTCACCAAATGAGAGTTCACATGCAATGTAGCCAAAAGTTTGAATAGAATTGAAGGGCAACTACTACAAAATGAAGAAAAAAACTAGTCAAATGCTGCTAGAAACAGTAGAAACGGCTTGAATAGATAGTCGCTCCCCCATAGTTAGGGGCAAAAAATGAAAAACGCAGGCTGGTTGAGCATTTAATGCAGCAAGCTGATGATTGCAGGCTGGAATCCAGGCACAGGCTGAAAACGCAGGATGCTGGTCTGAAAATGCAGGCAGTGGCTGAGTACACATAGGCTGAAAACCACCAGCAGATTGCCTGATCGGCAAGGGGAAGAAAGACTTGTAATCAGCATAAAAATTGCAGCAAGAACTTAGAACCTACAATCTGATACAATTTCAAAAGTGATGTAGCAATGGAAGCATAGACAAGCACTGAAATAAACTGCTGAACAGAAGATAGAAGAGAAAGAAAATAGAAGAACATTGAAAAAGAAGAGAACTCAAAGATGTGCTTAGGAAATGGAATCCACATATCAAACACGAGAATGATGCATACAATAATGAGTCATTGGCTGTGTGGGCATTGGCATTGACTTCTCTTTCCAATAGGAAGAACACTTGAAGAATGATGATGAATGAATGGGAGGAGGAGGAGCCATGGAATAAATAGGCATAAAATAGGCCTAAAATGGCAGTTGGTCGGCTAACATTCAATGTTGGCAACTGGCATAAAATGCCACACAAAAATCACTAAAATAATGCCTAAATAATGACTAGTGTGCACAACCCTAAAAGGCATGCACAGACTCACACAAGCTGACAATCTTGTTAACCCTTGGGTGCATCTCTTGTTTCTTTCCTTAGAAGGAAACAAACTATAGTTGCTACTTCTAGTTGTGAACCTAAGTACAGAGCAGCATTCATAGCTATAGGGGACTGTTATTGGCTCTGCAAGTTACTTGCAGATCTTCATGTACACCAGACGGCTCTGACAGTTATCTACACTGACAGCCAGAGTGCGTTGGCCATTGTGTGGAACTTAGTGTTCCATGCTTGCACAAAGCATGTACAAGTACATTATCATTCTGTTTGTGAGCGGATATCAGTTTGAGAAATAGAGCTGTCTTATATATCCACTAAAGACAACTTGGAAGATCTTTTCATGAAGGCACTTCCTCGACAAAAGTTCCAAGCTTTTCATGACCTTATATTTCTTTTGATTTTCTAGAATTCTATCACTTTTCCTAGATCAATCAATCCATTTCATGGAGGGGGTTTTGTAGGCCGTCTCATGGGCTACATGCTGATGCCCTTTGATCCATGATCTAGGATTCCTAGGCATTTAAACTATCATTAAACGTTGCTTTTGCCCCTAGTGTCCTAGGCACTAAGTGACACTAGGATTAGGGTTTGTTTTAGGGTTTCCTATAACATTTAAGCTGTGAGGGTTTCATTTTATTATAAATTGACACTTTGTGTCTCATTAGCACACAAGTCTAGCATCATTAAGTGTGATCGCCTTGAGCGTTGTACCTCGTCTCACTCATTGAAGTAGTCCTTCTCATTCGTTATCAAGTATTGTTGTGCATCGATTAATTATTTTATTCTCATTCATTTTTCATTAAATTAGTTGCACAATTGCTCTACTCCTGGGTCAACAATGGTTGAAATTTGCATGGTAGAGTGAGAAACCTGCACAAAAGGATGGGCTGAATGGTGGGTAGGTTGTCTATTTATAGATGTGGATGGACCCTCCCAAGTTCGGGTTTACACAAAACTCTCTCAAAGTCTTTCCGATTCTAGGGTTTTTCATTAATCAAGCATGTTTTGGGGTGATTTAAGAGACTACACAACATGTAATGTTTTTTAGTTCAACACTGCCTATCAAACCCAAAACAAGGTTAGAAAGGAAGGCCAACCCAGTTTTATCCTAGCGTGTCCCATCCCAAAGCAACTAGGATATCAAACAAAGGATGCATGGTGTTTGCCCAATGGCATGTCAAGACTATAGAGGTTATGGTCATTTTACCAAGGGAGTCCTAGTAGTCACCCTAGAGAGGTTAGGGAATCGGACAAAGGGTGAATGTCGGCTGCCCAATGGTCTACCAGGTCTTGCAAAGGCAGATGGAACCACATTGAACTTTTTTTTTTTGGGAGGTAACTGATTTGATTAGAGTTGGATTATAGTGGATTAAGTAACTGTGCTTGTACGGAAGAAGGAAAAGGGGTGGCCAGATACAATACACCACAAAATAAACAAGGTAACCCGACCACTCGAGGGTCTCGATGATGAGGAAAAGAGTGATAAAGGAGTTGTGGTGGAGCGTAGGAATTGCTGTTGGAGATAGGATTTGCTCAGGGGTGCTCTGCACAATGAGATGCATAGTATGCCACATGCTGAGAATGCTTATGCAGCAGGTGCCACTTAGACAGTGTCCCTCATGGGGAAATTGTTCACTTGGCCAAGCGCCCTTTACAAAGATGATGAAATCATGCAATGCAAAGGAGAAGATACAATAGGGAAGGGAGGTCGATGTGGAAGACAAGTGCCAAAACTTATAGAATAGCATGAAAGGGTAGAAACCCCCTCTCAACCTTGGATGTTGGTGCGGAAGGAGAAAGCGGAGCTTGCTATTGGTCTTTGTGTGGTGGGGTGAGAATGGCCATGCAATAGGCTGCGTGGGGGGGGGGGGGAGGTCCCCCTCCCTTAAAAGCTATATAAACCCCCCTATGTGAGGGTGGTAAGGGAAGGAAGAAAAGGAGGGTCGTGACGCCGCCAGTCTGAGAGAAAGAGGAGAGTAACAACGCCGCTCTGAATGCACCGAGAGGGAGGAGGATTGCCTTGGAAGAACCGCTACCCCCATATTTCGCGTCCTGCCCGCCAACATCCGTCAATAATAATCGTCCCCTCTTCCTCCACGTGGATTCTGACAGCCACACAAAAGCTTCTAAGGGCCCCTTAGAAAGCCCCCCTTCATGTGGGCTTTCATAAGCCCCTTCCCAAGTGGTTTTTATAATGAGTCTTATCCGTGAAGACATTCTTAGCCGTTGCAAAAGGAGTGATAGTACTAGGAGATGGATAAGGTGTATAATAAGGGTAGGGTGGGGGATTGGAGTACACTTGGGAATTAATCCTAGAGTGCCCACCATACATGTGGGAAGTGTGCACGATAGATCCTTATGTGGGCGTGGATTGAGTAGGCATGGATATAGTAACTATATGAGGAGCCCATGGAGGAGGGATGGGGACACTTGGAGTAGATGGAAATCCCTGCGTAGGAGTGATCTAAGGAATGTGTAATGATGCACCATAAGCAAAGGATGGAAATCCCTGTGTTTGAAAGGTCAATGAATGGGGATGCGAGTATTCGAGGGTAATGAGAGGGATACCCATCATAGCCATCCCAAGGTGAAAAGAAGTGCTCACTTGTGGCAATGTGGAAGGCAGGTCGCATTCCCTCTAACAATATAGCGGGGTGCAAAGGGGTAGTGAAGTGAGGGTAGGTAGAAGATGGTGTGGAGAAAGAGAAAGTCCTAGGAGTAGAGATTGAGGATCCAACTCCTAAGGTGTTGGATACAGAAGTGGAGTGTAATCCGAAGTTTTGAAATAAAGAGAGAAAATTGAGGTGTGGATTAGAAGAGGCTGGGATGGGAGGGATTTGAGAAGAGTGGTTTATATGCTCAAATGAAACAGAAGATGTAGGTATACCTTTATGAAGGATGTTTGCTTCAAGAGTTCCCTCTATTCAAGTTTACATATAGAAAAACATTCGGATCTTGCACAACAAAAGCAAAAACAGGAGAGGGTTGTGATTCACACGACTCAAAGGGTTTGCATGAACTTGACATTGGGCCTAGCTAAGATGAAGAAGATGGGTCATGAGTCATCCCAAATGTCGTATGTCCTCCATGATCGAAGAGGTGGCTAGTCTCACCAACCGGTCCAGATAGTGTAGCAAAGCTCGCAAAAGGGGTGCAAGTTTGACTATACGTGATGCACAAGTACTCTTCAAACTCCTCCTTTGTCTGAGATCGAAATCTGGAATAAGAGAAAATAGACAAGGTGAAGGTGAAGGTGGGTTGTCGTCTTCCTTACCCAGTCGATAATGTCGTGTCAGGGTCTCCAATGATGCAAAAGTTCGATAAAACATCATGGGATTTTGAGAAGGTGTATGAGACATTGTGACATGCAGATTCAACCATTTGCCACCTGGAAATCAGGAATTTCTCTCTCCTTTGGCATTCTCTCACCTTCTTTAGTCAATTCTAAGAAGATCTCAGCATTCCTAGCCATTTGGAGTAGATCTCAACTAGTTTTGGTGGGCAGCAAGAGGAATTCTGTTGTAAACCCTACTTTACAGCAGTAATTAGGGTTTAGCAGCCACCTTGGTGTCAGAAGTGGAGCAGCAATGGAAGCGTAAATATATGCTTTAATAAACTGCTGAAACACAAGACAAAAGAGAAAGGGAAAGAAAAAACACAGAAGAACACAATACAGATGAGAACTTAGATGTATGCTCGAGAAATGGAATCCATATATCCAACACGAGATAGTCGCATACAACATCGAGTCATTGGCTACATAGGCATCGGCATTGGCTCCTTTTTCCCTGGAGTCTCCACACGTGTGATGGAATATGAGTGATTGAGTGAGGAGGAGCCGCCTGAATATATAGGACACAAATATGTCCTCAATATGATCAGGTTGGCCAGCAATAAATGCTCAATATGACCAAAATGAATACCATAAAAAATGCCTAAAATATCCTAAACAATGTCCCCAGCCTCTGCATGTACAGATTTTCACATGAGTTGACATATCTGCTAACACCCTCTCTCAAGTCATGGGTGATTTGATACAATACAATGGTACAATGAGAATGAATCATAAACCATACAAGAGAGAACCGATAAGTAGAACCATGGATACCCAAGCAGTGGGTGATCAAGCCACCACCAATGTGCCTTGGAGAGAACCTGATGTTGATGTCGGTCGTACCAACTCCTGAAAATAGAGAAGATCATAGCCTAGCTTAGTGTTTGTTCCAATATCTCTCAGTAGCATAGATGATCATCCTGTCAAAAATGCCTCTGGAACATACATGATCATGGATTCCCCGCAAACCACCAAAGTGTCCCCATATGTGAGCTCAAGACTAGGAGCCAAGCCCGCTCTCTATCAAATAAATAGTCCATCATGAACCTCGATGACAATCCTAGCTCCAGGATTTGAACTTGCCAGACTTCAATCAATGCGTCAAGGAAGTTCCTCTTTGGATCTTGTGCAACTGTATAGATGTATAGATGAGACGCGACATCCCCATCTCACCACCCTCTCACACTCCCTCTTTGGTACTGGAGAGTCTTGAGGGATGCCATCATCACCACCACTAGAAAGCAGTTGAGGAAGGGGCCATCAATCCCTTCCCGTGATCTGAAGAAGCTGATCGTGTCCATACCTTGGACTTCGCCTTGGCTAGAGGATTGGAGTCTGAGTAGATGATGACTTGTTAGAGGAGTTCGCATCCCGCTTCGTCTTCTTCTTCTTCTTGGAAGCCACTAACTCTTTGCAGTCCTTCCGTAAATGACTTTTCTTCCCACAGTGGTAACACTGGGTCTTCGACTTCTTCTTTTTCGAACCCCTCTCTGAAGCTACAAGAGCCTCACTAGAATCTTCATGGAACTTATCGTCAGTGGATGTGCATGGAGAAGCCAACTATAGAGGATTTAGAAGAGATAGATAAAAGAAGGTATTTGGAGAGGGAAGACAATCAAACCACAAGCATAGACTGTAGAAAATGAGAGTTCACATGCACTGTTTACCAAAAACTGACCAAAACAAGAAGAAATCAATTGTGGAAAGTCAAAAGATTAGCCAAAATCTACTTGAAACAGCAAAGACGGCATGATAATGTAGTCATCCAGCCAGGAGGAGATGCAAAAATACCAAAACGCAGACTGGAACTGATAGGTAGGCAGGAGTGGTGCTGATGCATACAGTACGGATGTTGACGTTAGCAATAGCACCGAAAGAATGGGTTGCCTGGTTGGAGTAGGAGTTGCCTGATCAGTGATGGTCAAAACAATCTTGAAATCAGCAAAGAAAACACAGCAGGAGCATAGATCCTGAAATCTGATACGATGTCAAAAGTGGCGCAGCAATAGAAGCGTAAATATATGCTTCAATAAATTGCTGAAACATAAGACAAAAGAGAAAGGGAAAGAAAGAACACTGAAGAACACAATACAGATGAGAACTCAGACGTATGCTTGGGAAATTGAATCCATACATCCAACACGTGACAGTTGCATACAATAGTGAGTCACTGGCTGCGTGGGTACCGGCACTAGCTCCTCTCTCCACGGAGTCTCCACACATGTGATGGCAAATGAGTGACTGAGTGAGGAGGAGCTTGAATATATAGGACAAAAATATGTCCTCAATATGGTCAGGCCGGCCAACAATAAATGCTCAATATGACCAAAATGAAGACCATAAAATATGCCTAAATAATGTGCCTAGTCTCTGTATGCATAGACTCGCACATGAGTTGACATATTTGCTAACACTTGGGACACTGAATTCAGCTCCTGAAATTTGTGGAATTGTTAGGGAATTCGGATGCCAGTCCATCCATTTTGAATTTGGGGCAACATTTGGCTCGTCGGGGTTCCATTAGAGCAAGTCTTGGGTTAAAATCAAGGAGAAATTTGCCCATTTTGTTTGTTGATTGTTGGTACAGCAAGGGCCTTTTGGATCAGCCAAGGAGATTGTGGAATCTCTGCTTGTAATCAATCCATTAGCAATTGAAGTTAAAGAAATATTAAAAGATGTGCTAGTTTTGGGGCCAACAGGGTGTTCAGTGTCCAAGAATCTTAAGATAAAGTGTGCATTTCAGTTTGTGATTATTTACTCATTGCTGTAATTAAGTGCTTAATAAGGAATTACCACCGTATCTGAGAAAGAAGGTTGGTTTCATGGTTCTATTGTCGGGATACCACTCAATCCCTTGATTTGGTGGGCTCGAGGCACTTGATTGCAAGTCAAAGCTTTGTGCTAGTGCTGATTTTTGTGCTCAGCCGAATAATTACAGTAATATGTCTTCATATAGTGAGATGGAATCAAGCAGTGATGATGCCTCTTAGTATGGACATTCACACGGGGAAGAAGGAAATGCAATGTTGATCTTGGGCAAGGCTCACATGATGGACAACAATCTGAAAATGTTGCTGTTGGACAAGATGTAGGGCTTTCAAGGCCAAATGAGGCTAATACCCAGCAAAAAGAAGAGGAATTTTGATGACCAGCTCAAGAATTTGATGAGGACAACATCAAATCTCTTTATTGAATTGGGAAAGGATCCTCAGTTTGTTCAATTTAGAATGCTTCGAAGAAGGACAACAAACTTCGCACCACAGTGGAGGTATGGATGCAACTATCTTCTCTTTATGAGGGGAAGACCTTTGTGTGCTGCATTACCGCAGAGAAGAAATTCCGGATGCTTTCTATTGATGATTTTACTTCCATGAAGGATGGCATCAACACGATGAAGGAATTTTGGAGTGAGCTTGCATCCCTCGGTAGGATGATTTCATCAGAGGACATGGCAATGATTCTTATCACTCATCTTCCATCTCCTAAGTATGATGGCTTTTATACAAGTTTGCTTACCTCTAGGACTCAAGACACTATTCTATGGGAGAAGCTATCTTTCCTTGGTTTGGAGCGTGAAGAGCAATTCAAGGATATTGGAGCTAGTGGATCCAACTTTACTAAAGCTTTTATTATAGGTTCAAGAGGGGGAAACAAGGACAATAAGAAAGGAAAAAACAAGAAGCAATAGGTTAAGCACTCCGAGTTTTCTTCGATTTGTGACATGGGTTCAGAGAGGAAGCTTAAATGCCTACATCTATGGGAAGGGAATTTGCCACGAGGACATCAAAATTTATTGCTTTGCTTAGCATTTGATTAAAAGTTAATCAAATGTGCAAATGTGACTTGCACATGCGAGGTGTATGTCAATTATTTCATAGTGTGGGGCCTAAGATCTGAAGATATTAGTTAGTGCTGAAGGCAAAAGTTGTAATAAGTTATGCCTATCATGTGCTAGGTGATATCGGGTGTTAGTAATTGGCCTAGAACATTTAATTAGCCATTGGCGTCATTGGTGACACTAGGGCATTGACATTAACTAATTAATTACTACCAATTCGGGGATAGTGAGTGCTCAAGATCACTTGGGTGATAAATTGGCCCAACCAATTTAATTGTTGGCTGGTTAGATGATTTGTTTGGGCCGACAATACTTATTAAATTATTTTTTCAGAATTATATTCTGAAATTTAATTTAATGGGCTGGATAATGCTAAAAATAGAGTTTAGAAGGGTTGCCATTGGGCAAAACTTGCCCATGCAAGTTTGGGAAAGTTGAATTGGGGCTGAAGGAAGAAGGAAATCTCATTTTTGCATTTTGGAGCTGTTGGAAAGAGAGGTTGGGCTGCTGTTGTATGCTTTTGGGGCAATTTCTCAACCATTGGAGAGCATTTTGGTGAAGGCGGTTGCATATTTCTAACCAGGGGAAGTTGGTGATTGTGGTTGATGTACTTTTTCTTGAAGTTTGCAGCCTTTGATGCTCCCTTTGCTGTTGCTGAATCCATTTGAGGTTGGTGAAGTGGGTCAGCAACTTGATTTCACAAAATCCTCGCAACAAATCTCAGAATTTTCTCTCACTACATTATTCTCTCTCTTTTTCAAGGAAATTTCCTAGCTTTGCTGCAAGTTTTACAACAATCCAACCATTGGAGGTGGAGATTTTGGTGAATCTTTGCTATAAACTCTAATTTACAACGGAAATTAGGGTTTGACAGCCACTGGGAGAAGCGTGGCCAGATTTGAAAGTTTTAGACTTGAATTTTAGAGTTGAAATCAATCTATTTTAGGAGGATTCAAGAGGCTAGCCAACCAGCGTTGAATTTGGGGCTAATTTATCTCCCAAGGAGTATAGGTGATGGTTAATCCCTGAGTAAATCAATGGGCAAATTGATTTGAAGGTTTGCTGGTCATTTATGACAGTAAGAGGCACTTGGATTAGTGGAGGAGGTTGAAGAATCTTAGTTGTACTCCATGCATTCGCAATACAAGTTGAAGAAATGGTGCAAGGGGTGGCAAGTTTTTGGGCCAACACGTTGTCCAATGTCCAAGATTAAGTGTAACATTTGCATTTTTTGTTTATGTGAATTGTATACTTGCTATAATTGTCGGTTAATTTGGTCATTACCATCCTCTACGAGGAGGAATACTGGTTGTAGAATTCATTCTAAGAAGTGTTGAAAAACCTTCACCTTCATCTAGGAGTGAAGGATGGCACTAAATCATTTGAGCCTTCCTCTACCTCTGCTCCATATTTGCATTCAATGCATCTACAAAACGTTCCGTAGTGTATTGTAGGTTCGTTTTATACGGTTTCATCTTGTTCTTGTGTGTTTTGCTAGTCTATCATTTCATATGACCTACTCTCCCTCTCCCTCTCTCTCTTCCTTTTCCATTGTAACCTACACTCCCTATCGCTATCCCTTTCTTTGTCCCTCTTATTTCCCCTTTCCCTCTTCCTATCCCACTTTAACCTCCACCCCCACTCTCTCTTTCCCTCCCTCTTCCACTTTCACCCATGCCTTCTCCTCCTTTCCTCTTCCTATCCCTCTCTTGCTCCCTCTTTCTCTCTCACTCTCAATTTACAGTCTTACTAGAGTTGGGATTGGGGTTTTCTTCATCGAGCAGGCTATCTTATAGGCTCCAACTCCCTTTCAATGTATATGAAACCAGCCTTTCTTGCTTGGAGGAGTAGTAATAGCCTAATTATAACTTAATTACATCAAGCAATAATTAATGAAATGTTGAACATAAACATTTATCAATCAATCTTGGACATTGGACACCTTGTTGACTCCAAAACTAGTGCTGCTTTCGGTATTTCTTTTATCTTTAGTTGCAATTGAATTCAAATACAATGGGATTCCTTCAATTCCTTTTGCAATCCTAGGCCCTTGCTGTCAATAATAACTAGCAAGTCTTCTAATTGATTTGCTTGAGCAATTGGCCTTCACCGGTGCTCAGAGTTCTGTTTCCGCACCTCAGCAACGTTCTAGGCGCGGAAGGGGGACATGATGTGCAGGGAGTTTTTCCAGGTGCACCAGCCTCGCACCTCAGGAGAGCAGATACGCAGCCTCCGAGATCAGTATGGGAGGACCCATTCTAGCCCAGACGAGGTGATGGAGATTGCCATCGACTACTATAGTCGCCTCTTCCAGCAGGAGACAGCCTCAGCTAGAGGACAACGATGTAGACAATAGGTCTGGGATAATATCCCGTCTCTCGTCATAGAGGAGATGGGACGCTCCCTCCTAGACCCCTTCACAGAGAAGAAACTAGAGGAGGCTTTCCATACACAGGACGGGCAGAAATGCCTGGGAGAGGATGGCCTCTCTAAGACTTTCTTCTCTACCTTCTAGGAAGTGATGAAGGACCCCTACTGATGGCCTTTTAGGAGATTTTCACGTTAGGACAGATGCCAGGGAGTCTTTCGGCAAGCCTTATCAGTCTTCTCCCCAAAGGGGGAGACCGGTTGGAGCTTTCTCAGTGGAGACCGATCACCTTATTGTTAGTGGCCTATAAGGCGCTGGTAAAGATGATTGGTAGGCGACTACGCCCCTTGCTTCCAGACATCATCCATGACACACACGCAGGCTTTGTCCAGGATAGGAGCATCCTGGATAATGTATTCACCTTCTTTGAGGCGACAGAGTGGGCCGAGCACAGTGGGCAAAGACTGGCCGTACTACTCTTGGAATTTGAGAAAGCCTATGACAGGGTGGATTGGGATTTCCTAGAGGGCACCATGGTGAGGTTGGGTTTCCCCTAGGCTTGGATTTCCGGGGTCTTCACACTTTACAGATCGGCCACTAGCAGGGTTCTCATAGGAGGGAGGCGAGGGGAGGAGTTTTGGCTGGAGATATCGGTCTGACAGGGCTGCCCCCTGGCCTCGTACCTGTTCCTTCTCTTTGCAGAGGTGATGTCTCACTTCCTCAGGTCACGTGTGAGCGGATTACGTGGCCTCCGACTTCCAGTAAGAGAGGAGACCGAGTTGTTAGACTCAGAGTATGCAGATGATACAACGCTCTACATAGAGGACGATGAGTTGATGTTGGAGAGAGTGAGGTTGGCTCTTGAGGTGTTCTGTTTAGCAGCGGGAGCAAAAATCAACTGACGAAAGTCGGTTGGTTTCCTCACAGACCCGGACTCTAGCACGGAGTGGGGTGTCCACCTAGGATTTAGATGGGTGAGCAGAGGACAGACCGTGCGGTACCTAGGGTTCCAGGTGGGACTCGACATCACTCCCACCGAGCAGTTTCTTCCAGTCCTCGAATCTATTCAGAGGAAGCTGACCTACTAGAGCACGGCTCGCCTCTCACTAGTCGGCCGAGCCCTGGTGGTTAATCAGGTCCTCCTAGCGACGGCCTGGTACATTGCCTCGTGTTGGTGCTTCTTCTCCTCCTGCATAATGTAGCTTCGCCGCCTGGTGTGGAATTTCCTTTGGTCCGGGTTAGACGGCTCCAGGGATTCCAGGGCCAAAGTGGCGTGGGCGACCATCATACGACATTGGTCAGAGGGAGGGCTTCGGATCATAGACCCAGAGTATCAGAGATGGCCCTCCTGGGCAAACTAGTTGTACGCGGCCTCACACCGGGAGGGCAAACTTGGAAGGTCCTATTGTAGGAGAGTCTTCAGGACTGTAGGCCGAGGCTTGGCGGTGAGTGGAGGCCGTCCCTAAGATGGATCTTCACGTTAGCCTAGATCAAACACCACACCACCCCCCCCCCCCCCCCCCCTCCCCCAATGCAGCTTGCTCCGCGTGTGGCAAGGCCTTAGTAAGGCCCTAATCCAAATCCCCCCCAGGTTGCTAGGAGGAGATAGACTGTTAGCCGGTGATTTGGAACCCCTAGGTCAGGGATTGGGAAGAGGCACAGATTGGCGAGTGCCCCCACATCCAGTGGGCTGGTTGGGAGGCTGGCCTGGCTTGTACCATTAGGACATGGCGGGAGGTGTACAAGTGGCGGACGAGGAGGTGCTGCAGCAAGTATCATGCTGCCAGCGAGGAGTGGAGCTGAGGAGAAGGGAGATAGACGCAACAATACCTTAGGAGTGGCTTGCTTCCCTGATACGAGAGCTGATAGAGCCCGGGGAGGTATGGGCCGCTAAGTTTTCACCAGCAAGCATCCCCATACAGGTGGCAGGAAGAGTGGGTGGCGCTCCACCTAGGACCTTTTTCACAGTGCAGGAGGGGGGGCATCTGGCTCTTGACAGAGGGCAGCAAGATGAGGGGATAGCTGTCCTTTCATGGAAGAGGATCCGAGTGGTTGGCCTTCAGGGGAAGATATGGTGGTTGGACCCTTTGGTCTTTTGGCAGGAGCTCAGGGAGTGGCACCTTTGGATCTGGGAAGGAAGGCCACTTGATGAGCTGGAGTGGGATTTGGGAGAGTGGCTTTGGCCGGCCACTGTGGTCGCCAAGAAGCCACCAAGGTTCCTGGAGTACACTGCCAGGATTGGCAGACACGTATTGATGCAGGAGGATACGGATTGGGCACCGTCACGTAGCAAGCACTGGGCAGAGCAGTTTCGACGGACCTTATGGCGCCGCCTATAGGACAGCTGGAGGCCGAGGAGGGTATTATATTTTTTATGGCTGGTGGCACATGGAGGCTTGGCGGTGGGAAGTTTGCTTGCCCAGATGCAGGAGGAGGGAGTTTGTAAGCGTTGCACACAGTAGTCTATGGAAACCCCAAAGCACCGCCTTTGGTCATGTGAGGCGGCACAACTCGTGTGGAGAGGAGTATGCCGCATCCTTCGCCGCATAACACCCAGCCTTGGATGTATCTGTTGGGAAGCTTTCTGCTGGTAGGCGGTCAGCCAGGGCCGTCACCTTCTGTATGAGGCCGGGATGCAAGATACGATATTCATTATCGAGGCAGGGTTGTGCGTAGTGGTGGCTTTAGAGGCTCTGCCCATCCGTCAGGTACTGGAGCCCACAACAGACCGCTCTGAGGTATAGGGAATCATAGGGAGTCTTAGTGGTTGTCATATCTGGAAGGTGCGGTGTCAGGTGGCTTTTGGCGGAGAGAGACTTTCAGTACAGGCGACCTTAGCAGAGCTTTGGATCTCCATCATCCACTCCCTTCGAGGTCGATGGGATCAGGTGCAGGGCGAGTCCAGGGCTCATCAGGAGCTCTGATGTCATTTCATGCGCACTTGAGGCAGCCAGGACCTGTTCTTCGTGATGCAGGCAGGCAGCCCCAGATGGCGATACATCCCCCCTCCAGGGCTTCTTGCCCCTATCCCCCCCAGACCACCTTGAGAGGCTTGTATATATGATGTATCTGTGATTTTCATCAGCTCCAGCTTGGTCTGTTGAGCATGAGTACTCCATTGTGATCAGTTTTTTTTAAGAAATATAATCAGCCACATTTTACAGGAAAAAAGAACATCATAATTTTGTATGGACATGTGAATTTTGGCTCTCTATCACTTGAACATGAAACTCCAATTCAGGCACTTCCTACGTTTGAGAAAGGTGCAGCTGTTTGTGATGTTTAAATTTGTTTCTTGGCAACTATGGCCCCCTGCCCCACATACGCCACCAAGGGTGCCTGTGATTGGAACTCCAGCATATTAGGGTCAATATAGAAATAATTAAGGCCTTTGATTTGTTTTTTTTTTGGGGGTTTTTTTTTGTGGAGTTTGTAGTAAATTAGAGTCTAAGACATCGCAAGTAAATATATTCAATGTGTTCTTTCGTTGATGGGTATGATAGACTTGCTATACTTCAGTTTTGCTAGCAAAATATGTTCAGCAACTACTATGTGAGGTTTTAGTAGAAACAGTCTTCACATGGTTATATCTGGGACTTTCTGAATGAGTGCAAAATCCTTGCATGGTTCTCTTTTTAGGGATTAAAAGTTTAAAGCAGAAAATACTTGATCTGAATATAGGCTTCCTGCTTTTTAGCAAGTGGAGATGGAGTGGTGCGGGTTTTCAAGTTGGACGATGTATCAAATAAGAACATCAAGTAAGTGTTTCTTACTTTTTGTGGCATGTTACATACAGTGGAAGTTGATTGGAGATTTTCTAGCCCTTAACTGGAATTTGAGATCTTCAGGTACTCCAGGGTAGCAGTTGCTTCTGAAGCCTTAAAATGCTAATATGTTGACTTAAACTCTCAAAATTCTTATGTGAAAATGCTTTACTCTTATTTACACAAGTGGTGAGAAATTAGGCATGGAATCAATCTGTTTTTTATTTGATATGCAGTGTGTGTTTAAATTAGAAACTGTTTATGCAATACTTAAAATTTAATCTGTTTGTCCCGACAGAATCTGCTTCTAAACTGTTTTGATATTTGGTGCAAATTTCAGGTTTCTACATTTAAATTTGCCTGGAGGCAATTCTCCAAAGGCTGTGGCGTTTGGTGAAGGTGCTTCTCAACTTGTAGTTGCAGCTGAAAACATTTCTGGAGCTTCTTTGTATATGTATGCTGCTGCAGGAGGGAAGGCAGCTGCTGATGCTAAGGGCCAAGGCAAGTTACCCCCTCCAGAAGTCAAATGGGAAAAGCACAAGGTGCATGACAGGAAGAATATTCTAACCCTTGCAGCTGCTCCTGCTAGCTATGGAAGTGGTGATGGGAGCATCATAGTTGCCTCTTGCTCTGAAGGTAAAGTGAATTTGTTCTAAAACAAACAGAAAGTTGTTTAACTTGTCAGGGATGGATTTGTATCAAGAGCAAGTACAAAAGGCTGCTATGTGAAAGAGACATGAACACACTGGAGTTTCTTAAACCTGTGATTGAGGGTCCAATTAGCATAAAAGGTGATCGTGTGTATTTTACAGCCAGCTCGTAGCATAAGTGCAGCTGCAGCCAGTGGGTGCCTCTAGTATATCCTCTACTTTAGTTTACTTGCATCACTCACCCAGTGTGGCAGTGCTTCTTAGGATTATGGTTGGATGTCTTAGGAGGAACCGGGTTCTACGGGGTCCTGTTTGAGCATGTTTGGTCTGTTGGCTTTCTCAATGTGTCTGCAAGGATATTCGTTTCTAGCTTGTGTCCATTGTGTTGTCCTTGTGTGCCATATTTATGCATGCTTTATTTCTCTGTTTGAATCTGCACCTCCTCTCTCTTGTAAGTTAGCAGGTTTCTTTGGATTCCCAGATGCCTTCAGAAAGTGGACTGTGAAAAACTTCTAATGTGGCTTTTTAGTGCTGTTGTCTCCATATGGTTGATGAAAGATCTTTTGCCGTGGTGTGTTGAAAAGTCCTTTAAAAAGAGTCCGGAGTATGCCAAGATAACTGCTATTTATTTCTTTCATGCTTTATCAAGGCAAAGAGGGTCTCACCATTTGATTATCCAAGAACCAAGCCATGACATGAGAAGGTTTCAATTATGAAGTGAACATGCATCTTTTTGGCCAAAGTTGTAGTGAGAGTATCAACTAGGTGATGAAGACGATATTCAACACAGAAAACAGAGGAATGGTAAGAGCATCGACTAATAATTAAGAAGATATACCACATGATATACACCAGAAGAAGTTGTACAAGCATTCACTGCAGAGTTTTGTGCTGATGATTACTAGTCGTGCTTGGTAACTGTTGACTGAATCCTGCAAGTGTCTACTAACTCTGCTGTGAGTGACACTGGAAACTGGGACTCCTTTTGAATAATGAAGCTCTAATCGGTAGTAGCATCTACACTCAAGTAGCCGTTTGTGTTCCGTCTACTACTAGGTTAACCATTGTAAATGATTGCAAGTGAGACTAGGATAGATGTGAATCTCCAAGCAAAGTGCGGGTTTTTTTCAAGAACTCACATCTCCTGAATTTTAATCCTTATACAAGTGATCATAAATCCTAAAATATGACTTAATCTCAAGCCGACAATTGAGTACTCTTTGTGGATCATGTACTGCAATGACCAAGGACAACTTGAGATGAGTGCATACTAACACCTTGAGATAGAATGGGAACTCTCTTGCCCCTAGTGCTGGAACTTGAGAGAGAGAGAGAGAGAGAGAGAGAGGTTTGGATTTACGAAAAAAAAAGAGAGAGGCTTGGGGGAGAGAAATAAGAAAGAAAGAAGAAAAAAAAAGGAAAGGAGAAAGAAAAAAGAAAGTTGTAGGCTTGAAGGAGAGTGGCCAAAAGTGCCTATTTTTTCGTACTAGATCGTACGGATACATAATGTACCGCACGGATTAGTTCGTACTACGTACGGAGATATTCTGTTCAGACTTGAGCGTAGGGCCTATTACACTTATTGCATTCCTCCTACGTTCTGGTGTAAACGCTCCCTTATCCCATGGGCACTTTTTACCTTCTAGTTGGAGAAGGTTTCTCTTCCCCGTGTGAACACGTACCAATGGGTGTGGTACTTAATTAATTACTTAGGGATTGTACTTTCATTCATTCTCACATAGTGGACGTGACCTTCCAGCACTCTTCTCTCTTGCTATTTACTTGCTCACTGTGTGTGTGTGAGTGTACATGTGTTGCTGAACCCTAACCTAAGAGTGGTATCAGAGCCATACTTGTAGCTATCGCCACTTTGCTCGTGCGCCACCATAACCGGCCTTGAGTTCGGTTGCTCTTCTTCTTTTCAACCTACGTGTGTCAGCTAAGCTGATAATTCTTCATTGATGCCATGAATTTTTCACAAAATTGAGAGTTTTTAATATTTTTTGGCTTTTTTTGTGTGATGCAATTGCATTTATACTTTGGACAATAGCTGGTTACAAAAAAACCGGAAATTTCAGCAAGCAATGGCCAAGGAAAACGACTTGCTCAACATGTTTGGGGACTTGGAACAAAGTAAACGTCACTAATTATCCCATGTGGGTATACATGATGAAGCATGTACTTGTTGTCAAGGAGATTTATTATGTATGTGGTTCAGAAGTTAGGCTTGTGGGCCCTACTACATAGAATGTCACAGGTTCTTCTAGCTCATCCACAATCACTAGTGGATCTTCAGCTCTATCTCCTCATGCATCTCTCACAATAGACCAATTGAGATCGGACAACCATGATGCCCAAGCTCATGCTTTGGTGCACTTTCATGAAAGAGGTTAACTTGTATATTTGGTCGTGCACAATGGCCAAGGATGCTTGGGATAAGCTTGCTTCGTTGTATCATGTGCACAATGAGGCTCGCATAGCCTATTTGCGTAAGTAGCTTAAGATGGAGTGCATGACAGGGGGTGATTTTGTGGATGCATACATTTTAGGTGTCAAGGACATTATGGAGCATTTTGCTAATATTGATGAAATAATTCCTGATGCATCTCTTGTATCTATGGTCTTGGCTGGCCTACCTGATGCTTATGAGAGTTTTGCCACTATGCTCTGTTTACTTGCAAAGGGAGATGCAAATGCTTACACATTTGATGTGTTGGTATTACTATTGTTGCAAGAAGAGCAATCAAGGTTGAACAAACTTAAAGGGAAAAGTTAAACCAACTTCTTCTATGGACTCTTGCAGCACCAATGATGATGGTGCTAAGAAAACGAGATGCAATTATTGCAAGAAGAAGGGGCATGTTATCGAAGAATGCAGAAAGAGGATGGCAAGTGAAAAGAAGAAACAATCAAGCATAAGTGTTATTGAAAATTCAGCAAATGCAAAGGATGCAATCGCACATTTGGCAAGCTTGGACATTGCTCAGTCGTATGCCTTTGTTGTGCATTGTTCTTATGATTCTTTTGTTAGCCTGCTCTTCTTCAGTCTCAGTCTGTCATCTCCTGGTTGTGAGCTCCTGTCAGAGTCTGGCAGGAGACAGAGGAGCTCTGTCAGTGCATTTTTGTGGCTGCCCTAGTCAGCATGCAGCCCTGGGTTTGTTACAGCCCAAACTGGGCTGTTTTTGTCCAGACTGCCCATTTTCTGGGCAGTCGGCCAGATCTGGCCAAAGTCGGCCAGATCTGGCTGGTCGGCCAAATCTGGCCAGGTCGGCCAGTTTGGCTGGTCGGCCAGTTTGCTGGCCTGGGGGCTATTTATATCAGCCCCCCCAGTCAGTCCAGCATTGTGCTCTGCAGGTACAGCACTGCTCCCTCCGTCTCCGTCTCCGGCATTGGTGCTGCCACTGCTTCCAGTCTGTCCTGGTTCCCTCACTGACGCTCCGGGCTGCGTGCAGGGACTGCTCTGTCCTTTTCAGTGTATTCAGCATTCATCTTAGTCAGTGCAGACTTTCTTCCTTCATTCTCTGCTTTCTCTCTCCTCTCCTATGTGTTCGTGTTCTTCTTCCGTTGCGCACTCTCACATCTTTCTCACTTGAGGATGGTCTTTTAGTTGTTGAAAATTGAAGCACATGATATTTTGACAGTGGTGCTTCTAAGCACATAATGTCCTTTGGTAACTTGTTTGTATCATATGTAGATGTATAAAAGAGGGGATTCGTTGTACGTGCAAACAATGCTTCATATGCAATTCAACCCATTGATCAAATTCCCATTATTGTAGTGGATGGGAAAATTGTCATACTTGAAAAGGTCTTGTATATACTAGGCATAAAGGAAAAATTGCTTTCAGTTCTAGCCCCCCATTGCATATGCTAGTTTTGTGGTTAAATATAGTGATGAGGATGCCCTTGTTGTCATCGGTACTTTGTACAATGGACTCTATCATCATGATTTAGATGAGAGGAGAGTATTAGAGGATGCATTATAGGTTGATGCCACAATTTTGGATGATATTGAGTCATGGCATGCTCGGTTTGGTCATCTTGATTATGGCAGTTTGCATCGCTTCAAAAGCAAAAATATGGTGCTTGACGTTCCTTTGTTGAAAGCATCTCCTCACAATGTATATGAAAGTTGTGTACTTGGCAAAATGCATCGGGCTTCGTTTCCCAAGGGTGGCTCTATTTGTGCTGATTAGAATCTATAGCTTGTGCATAGTGATGTTTGTGGGCCCATGTATGTTAAATCCATTGAAGGATACTTGTACTTTGTTACCTTCATTGATGACATCACTCATCATTGTTAGGCATATGCTTTGAGGCACAAATCTGAGATGTTTGCATGCTTTAAAACAAGATGGTAGTGCTAAGGGGATGCAAGCTGATTATACTTTGTATTGATTGAGAGGGGGAATATATGTTACAAGAGTTGAACTCCTTTTTGGCTGAAAGAGGGCCTTATCCATTAGTGTACTACGTCTTACACGTGTCAACAAAATGGTGTAGCTGAAAGAAAAAATCGCACTTTGATGGAAATGGTATGTTGTATGTTGTCACACAATAAACTACCCCCAGAATTTTGGCTTGTTGCTATCATGTGTGTAGTGTATGTATTGAATCATAGCCCAACTAAAGATTTGTTGAATGTATGCCTTATGAGGCTTGGAATGGCCGGAAATAAGTGGTGTGGTGTGACATATCTGTGTCTTTGGTTGTTTGGCATATGCTTTGGTGCCGCAACCAAATTGGAAGACAAGGCTCTCAAATGCATCTTTATTGGTTATAGTGCAGAAAGTAAAGGGTACTGCTTGTACCAACCTCCACCAATAAAATTTTTGTTAGCAGAGATGTGATATTTATTGAACATGCTGGTCAGCTCATGGACTGCGAAAATCAGCCCAATGTGGGGCCTATGGACATGTTTGATAGTTTGTTGCCTTTATTTCAGCAAAGTCCACTTGAATTTGGTCAATTTCAGCAACCTATTTAGGGTTTACAACATCAAAATCAGCAACAAACATGTGCTGAATAGCAGCCTGATTTTCAGCCCATTGATCAAGGCATTGTTGACTATGAAGTGGCTGATGAGAGGGTTGCTATTCGGGAAGCTAAAATAAACCTAGATGGCTGTTGGATACATTACGGGACAACAAACAACATGTTTCTCTAGAGCAGCCACTTGCCATGCATAGGGTAAGTTGGTTGCATAGGTACTTGTAGCTACTACATGCAATGAATAACTTGTTTCTTTACGTGATGCTTTATGAAATGAACATTGGATGGTAGCTATGCAATTAGAGTTGCTCTCTATTGATAAAAATGACGCATGGGAGCTATGTGACATGCTTGTTGGCAAGCGTGCTATAGGTACTAAGTGGGTTTACAAATTAAAATACAGATATGATGGTAGCATTGATTGCTACAAGACACGTCTTGTTACCAAAGGGTATGCCCAACAGCATGGGATTGACTATGATGAGAGGTTCACACCCACTTCACGTATTACCACCATTCGTAGTGTGATTGCTTTAGCTGCTCATTATGATTGGCATATGCATCAACTAGATGTGGAGATTTGCTTTTCTGAAAGGTGATCTTTATGAGGAGGTTTATGTTATTCTACCTCTTGGCTCTGTTAAAAAAGGGTTAGAAGGCAAAGTGTGTTGTTTGCATTAAGGCTCTCTATTATCCAAAGCAGACACCTAGGGCATGGTATGAGAAGATACATACATACTTGATTGCTCTTGGCTTCAGCAATCCACACATTGAAAGCACTCTTTATGTCCACAAAGATGGGGATAGCCTCTTGATTGTCATTCTTTATGTGGATGACATGTTGTTGATTGGACCTCATGAGACACATATTGTAGCTTTAAATGCTGAATTGCAGCATGCTTTTGATGTGCTTGATCTTGGCCACTTGTACTACTATCTTGGCATACTGTTTATTGCAGTTGAGGGGGGCATTATTTTGCAGCAGTCTAAGTACATTGGGCAGCTTTTTGAGCATTTTCAAATGCAAGATTGCACGCCTATCTCTATGCCCGTTGAGGTAGGCCACAGATTTACACTTGAGGATTAGGAGAAGCTTTTGATGCTTCTTCACTAATCCAAGTGCCTCTTGCTGTCATAAATGTAATAAGCCTTTAAATCGATTTGCTCCTTGGTTTACTCGGGATTGGCCTTCAATTGTGCTCCTTGGGTGACAAATTCAACCCTAAATGTTTGTTGGTTGAATGGCCACTTGAATCTCCTTAAACTGCCCCAATTTCTGAGACTGAAATTCAAGTCTCTAGGCCTTCAATGTCAAAGCATGCTTCCCGAGGTAGGTGTCAAACCCTAATTTCTGTTGTAAATTAGGCTTTGCAGTAGGGATTGGTCAAAATCTCCACCTCCAATGACTGATTTTACTGGAAATTGCTGGGGAAGGATTCTAGTAACACGAGGATAAAAGAGTAAGGAGAGAGAAAAGTCAGACTTCCATTGTGAGAAAATGGAAGAAATTAACTACTGTAGTGTCTAGACAGCCACGAAAGCTGTCTTCATTGGTGAAAAACCTTGAATTTGGTGTTGCTTGGCTGAAACAGCCCTTGAACTTTTGTTATCTACTGTTGTAGTCTCTTCTCGGCATGCCACCAGCTCTTGGAGGGCCTCTAGTTGCCTAGAAATGGCTCTATAATTGTTGTTTGATATTAATACATGTTTATCTCTACCATAAAAACACTTGCCTTATGTTGCTTTGTTCAGTGTGTTTATCTCTAGCCAGCGTACAAGGCAGCCATACTGGTCTTATGTTGCCTTGTACAGTGTGTTTGTCTTCAACTTATAGAATGCATTCTCTTCCAGGGAAAACAAGCTGAATAGTTAGTACTCCAAGGATACTTGAGAGTTGTTATTGCAATCTGCAGTGCCAGTTTCAGAAAAAATAAAAGCTAAGTGCTTGAGTATTTTTAGGGTATTTTAAAGAGGTGATATTGGAATCTGCAGTTTCACATCAAATTGTGCATGACCTTGCTGTTTGCTTTGAGTGCACAGGCACAGATATCAAGCTATGGCTAGCAGCAGATGGAAAGTGTGTTGGAACAGTTGACACCAATCAGCTGAAGAATAATATGGCTACACTTTCTCCCGATGGACGCTTTCTGGCTGCTGCAGCATTTACTGCAGATGTGAAAGTAAGTGTCTACATTCCTGCAAGACAATGGAAAAGATGAATGCGTGTAGTTTTTGGCTTGAGTTTGTAGCAAGAGTTGAGTATAATAATCAAATTCATATACAGGTATGGGAAATAATTTATGCAAAAGATGGCTCAGTACGTGAAGTTAGTAAGGTCATGCAGCTCAAAGGACATAAGGTATGTGATTTCACCTTTACTGCCTCACGTGATGAATAATAGGATCCACATTACTCATGATTTTTTAATGCTCATTTTCAAGAATGATAGATAAGAATGACAGGCTTTTTTAATTATCTGTATTATTCAACTGTGCTAATGCTCAGCCAGGATAGCTATTGTTTCTGTGGTGATCTTAGGTATGCAATTCTCCTACATCCCCGAACACATTTTGGTATGTGTGTGTGGCCTGGTGCCAAACCTTTTTGGGCTCAGGTTATGCTGATGAATCTTTTTAAAAGGCCAGGAATGACATTTCAGAATACTTATGGATACCTTGTCTACATTTGAACTGTTAGCCAGGCTGCAAATTAGTTTTGCAAAATCTAAGATTTCTCCTTTGAAGTCCTGTGATTAGCACGCTTGGCTTTAGCTGGTGTAGATTTTGAAGCTGCATAAGATTGTCAAAGGCTTGGCTATTCTATTGGATGGAAAATCACTCTTAAGCAACAAATTGATTGGATGTGACAGAAATTGCAAGGTCACTAAGCTTTGCGATTGTTGAAGGTAGACTTGATTTGCACTTCAAAGACGCATGGGGGTGTAAATGTGTATATTCACAATCATGTGTTAGCAAGGATACCTTACTAGTTGTTTCTTTGAACAAAACTAGCCTTGCACAATCATGTTGACTGTCACTTGTGTCAATATGAGAATGAAGTCCTATAAAAATGGGATTACAGAACGGTGGAAAGTGGTTTTGACCCCTTTTGAGGAAAGTCGCAGGTTGTCCCTCTTCTGCATGATTGATACAGGATTGCAGGAGTGTATTATCCACATTCAATGGGCTTGTAGATCACCATCACATGATAATGCCACACGCCTTTCAACCTGCTTATAGGAATTGGAAACTCAAAAGGTATGCTTTGGGTACGTCATCCATTCTAAAATGGGGGAAATCCAATCTTAACAAGCTTTGGAAAAACAAGTTAGTGTTAAAACAAAGGTTGTTTAAAGTTTTTTTGGAAGTGTATGACTGGCATGCCACTAATGCGGCATCAACTAGCAATAACCCAATGTTTGAGATGTGTATATGCTATAGAGGCAATCCCTCATCATTTGGAATTGCTTGGTCACTAGAGTATTCTTCAATAGACTTATCTCAATAATTGCAGGGCACATCTCCAGCAAGATTTGGCAAATACTCTTCATACTTCAATGTATTTTACATTGTTTTTGACTTTTAATTGCCCTTTGTAATAAAACATATTCTCTTTGTACATTAATGAGATGATGAATAATGGTTTCACCAAAAAAAAAAAAAGTGTATCAAGGGGCATGTGAACATGCCCCGCATCTCTTAGATTGGACAATAGGTAGTGGTAGATATAGCCTAAGTCCTATTAAAGGCCTATTTATTGTCTCATTATATCTTTCCTCTGATGCCACTCTAGGGTATGGAGGAGGAGCTCTAGAAGACACTATTGGCACTACCCTTAGGCAAGTGTCCAAGAGAAGTTGGACTAGGTAAGTCCTTTTCAAGCTACTGGGACCTTAGCAACATAGATCTCATATTAGCTTTCCAAGAGATTATGGCATGAAGGGTTATGCTAGAGAGACTTTTTGAGGAATTGATTCACTTGATTCTCAAGAGAAGTGGAGACAAATTGGAAACACAATGGAGGCTGATCACTTTACTTGGAACTGCCTACAAGACTCTTGTGAAGGTGATCAATCTCAAACTAGCCTCATTGATGGGGCATACATTATCCAACTTCAAGAAGTCATACGACCTTGTGGATTGGGAGTTCTTGGAGGGCATGTGGAACCAAAGGAGAGAGATTCTAGATCTAGAGATCAATGACTTAAGGGCTGCTTTTCAATAGTCTTCTTCTTGTTTTTTTTTGTAGCAGAGGCCATGAGCTCCTTGATGCATGGATATCAGAGGGATCAAGTCAACAACCCTTGAGTTTGAGGAGCTTCTCGATAATGGCACTGCTATTTATTTAGACGGAAATGAGAGTAGCTTTAGGGGCTTTGTAGCGGCGATGGACATATTTTATAAAGTAACATGTGCCTTAAATAATTGGGACAAGTCCTATGGACTTTGGATATATGATACTAGGCTTCTAGAATGGCATTCGCTCGAGGATCTCACTTGGGTTCCCTATGGGACCACAATGAGATAACTTGGGTGGCATGTGGGGATTAACAGTACTTCAGTGCAGCAATTGATACTTGTTCTTTTGAGCATTAGATACAAGCTTCCTTAATGGAGCTTAGTGAGGCTTTCATTAACAATGGGAGTGGTGGTTGCCAACCGAGTTCTTCTGTTGCGACCATGTGGTACATCACTTCTTATTGTGCATTATTTAGGTCATGCATTGGATAGGTGAAGCCCCTTCACAGGAAATTTAATTGGTCAGGAGGAGATGGGATTCTGGCTAGTGTAAAGGTGGCCTGGGATGTCATCATATGGCCTAGTTCTAGAGGAGGCTTGGGGATGAAGGGCCTTGAAAGAAGCTTTTGATAGGGAGGGTTGAGTCTATTACACCTACACATGGAGGATCATGATAGCCCAACGTTCAATGGATTTCTTAGGAGATTAGGACCATAGATCTAGGAGGAGATTTGAGGATAATTTTTTAGTTTCTATCATTAGAGCATGGGGATTTGTTTGATTTAGTGTTCATTTTATAATTGACTATAGGCAAAGGAAGAGGAGGCAACATGTTCTCTTCAATCACTATTTGAGATCAGAGTGGGGCCACACTCTTGGATAGAGCACTTATCTATGTTGGGGGAGGTTCTCTATACAAGTTGTTGCCTTAGTAGGAGATTGGTTTGTTTTGTAGGAGCTAACAAAGGAGGTTTAGTGGTAGAGACTGTAGGGTATCGATGCAATGACTAGTTTGAAGGATGTGTCTCCTCTAAATAGTGTGGGGTACCTAGCTCAAACGGTACTTTAGGCCTTGCATCTACAAGTGTAGTGCTCTTTGCTCTCCACCTCCTCCTGGCATAGTTTGTATATCCACTCGGCTCTTGGGATGCAACATACTTCCCAATCTCAATCTTAAGCTAATGAGAGGAGACCTTGAGTTGGCCTACGGCTACCTACATCTTGTGTGGCATGTATATGTCTAGGTATCCACATCTCTCAATGAAACCATTTGTTGTAGTCCTCATAAAGTATGATATCTTCAAGGAAAGGGGCTATTGGGGTTAGACCGATGTATGTTGTATGATAAAGTGTTCCCTATTGCATGATATCTTTGGGGAATGGGGCTATTGAGATAAGATCCATGTGTGCTATATGTGTAGTTGGTAAATATCCTATTGCATGACAAGGTTCCTTTCAATGTGAGAGGGATGTTTGAAGGTGGAGTTAGGTTTATACTACTAAAAGGGAGGGAGGTGGTTCATGTTGATCCCATATCCTGTAAGTTGTTGCTTGACTTATACATACCATAAGGCCTTGCGTCTTGCATGAACTAGTTGCCTAAAGGCTTGGAAGCCTCTTGTAGGTAGTTTGTCTGGGTGCATGTCTTGTACTTTGTGTATGGAGTTGATGGTTGGATAGAGGGCCTCCAACATCATGGGGGGTTACAACAAACTCTATCATAATAATCTCATGTGGTACGGATGGTTTGTTGTGGATCATCCATGAGAGCGTGATTTGTGGCCTCTCAATTTGTGTCCATTGATGCATAGCCAAGCCAGGAGTCCAAATAGGTATACTATACATCATGGTTGGGGTAACCAATGTGTCAAATAGCCACCTTCGTGTGTAGGGCTCATGCAAGTGTGCTTGATGACACACTCTCTCGAACATGGCAAGTGCCGCATATCCTTGTGTAAGTGGATCTTTGGCTATTTGTGCTATGGTGAATTTCCTAGTGGATGCTCTTCATGTGTGGGGGTCATGCAAGTGTGCTTGATGATACACTCTCTCCAACATGGCAAGTGTCGCATATCCTTGTGTAAGTGGATCTTTGGCTATGTGTGCTATGGTGAATTTGCTAGTGGATGCAATGAATGTGACCCCTAAGTTGACATATGAGTCTAGAATCTCCACTTGTCTAGCTCCTAGAGAAGATTGATCTCCTCCTCGCTTGGAGTGATGTGTGGAAAATCAAGATCTTGGTTTGCCCAAGATAAGGTCAATCCATGCTGTGCACAAAAGTCATGAAAGGCATGTAGATTCCACTATAGACCCTCTTGTGACTCAAAGACTAGAACAATATCATCAGCATAAAGCATAATAGAAACTAGTGTACTTGCTATGTCCACATTGATTTCTCCTCCTTATATGACGTGGTCTTCTATCTTGTTGAAATAGAGACCAAAGAGTGTAGGGGAGAGTGGCCATCCCTACTTCACACCAATGGTGCTAGAGACCACTTCGGAAAGTCCTCTGCATCTCACTTGGCCTATCACCCCTAGGTATAGCACACAGATGCCCAAAATCGTGTGCAATGGGATCTGGAGTGTTTGTAGCCTTTGTAGTAGTCTATCTCGTGGAAATGTGGAGAACCCTCGTTTGAATCCAGCCTATCTTGTTGCTGTGAATCTCCCTCTCTTTGCATAGTCATTGAGCTCTGCATCCATCATTGCTTCATATATCTTGGCCAATGTGAGGTACACCCGTGATAGTCGTGTCATAACCAAAATAAATATTTCATATTGTTTCATGTTTTGAGGTTTTAAGGTTTCATTTCATGTTTTGTTTTGTCAACTAACTTGAGGTTTCGAGCCTTTGAAAAATATTATTCATAATAATTAAGATTACAATATATTAGCAATATGAGAGGAAGAAAAATAGATCCATATATAGAATTATTAGAGGAAGAAAAGAAATCTATAAAATGAAAATGTTCTTTCCACCTAGATCCTAGAGTTGAAAGTCAAAAGCCTAAAACCAAAACATCCATTTCACCTACTGATTTAGAAATTAGTATTTAGGATTCACAAATCAAAATGTATAGGCTACAACATTCATATAATACATAATGTAAAGTGAAAGTAGAAATTGATGTTCATGAGTGAAAACCTTGCGGGAAGGCATTTTTGCTTGAGGTGGAGGCCTAAGGTAGAGGGGAAGGTGGAGGAGGAGTGTATGGAAGAGGTGGAGGATGAAGTGCATGAAGAGGTGAGGTGGAGATGGAGGAGGACGAGGTGGAGGTTGAAGAGATGGAGGAGGAGGAAGAGGTGATGGGGTTTGCAAGGAGGGCATAGAAAAAACGTGGGTTGTAATAGAAATACAGCTAGCATGTTTTTTAAAAAAAGAAAATCTTTAAAGAACTTTTTGTTTTGCAACCCTCTTTCATGAAATGAAACAAAGTAGGAAGAGATGGAGGAGGTGATTGGGCACGTATGAATTGTAAAAGATAATAGTTTGTATATTCTTTTTAATACAATAAAATATCAAAAAAATCTCCTTACTAAAAAAATTTCATTGTACAACCCTGTTCTGCAAAATTGAATGAAACGTGTCGTGTGTTTCAACGTTTTATGTTTCTCTAGGAGGAAACATGTTTCTTGGGTACTATGGGTCTTGTAGCTAACAAGATCTAGGGGGGATCTCTAGACTTAGTGGCTTGTGAGCCTTCCTCTGTGTAATAGACACTAGTGCTCTTTGGATCTAGAGGTGTTTGCATAGATTCTTGCACTCATCATCATACCATTTGTTTTGGGGCATGGCCCCAAGTTGTGAGTCCACTAGTGTGGCCCCAAGTTGTGTGAGTCCACTAGTGTGTTAAGTGTGGGAAGCTTTGGGGGGGACCGATCAGTATAGGATGGAGGTGCAGTGTGCTCGAACTATGTGAGCCTATTCTAGACATGATGATTGTATATGTCAGCTAGCTTGTGTATGAAATAAGCTTGTTTGATTCCTATGTGTTTGGCTTTTGATAATATCACACTGACTTTTTAATGTAGGGATAAAGGATTCTACTCTAAACTTGAGCCTCAATTATGTTGTGTGCCTGCAATTGCAGTGGTTGTTAAAGGTGCTTTTGATTTTGCATTGAGATTTGATGCTCATGGTAGGCTATTGCCCTCTCGAGATGCATTCCATGCTTAGCAACACTAGTTCCCTCGTGCATTGATTGTTGGTTTGCAAAGGGCAGATTTGGTGAATGTGATTTGTAGTCAAATGGAGAGTTTCTAGACCGTTAAATATGTGGGCAAAAGGCAAAGCAATGGTCCACTATTTCTCTCTTTGTTCATCATGAAACTTCCTTAATGAAATGTCAAAGGGGTTTTGTCGGGCAGTAAGAAGTATAGGTTGTGGAGGACTGCTTTTGCTCATAGTTGGGATGTTTTTTTGCATAGTGGAGCGTAAGCAGCAATCATCGCCTAGTTCCACCTATGTTTATAGGGATTTTACAACGTTCTTTAGTGGTCGGTTTCCTCATAAATTTGAAGTTATGTTGGTAGTTCGATGTTTGTTGTAGTCTTCATTGGTTTGTCAGGATGTTCAGGGCAAATTCCTGGTGATGGAGATTATGTGCGAGGGGGAGGTTTCATGGTTGGTGGGTGCGTATGCCTCTAATATTGCTCAAGCCCGTCGTCAACTTTGGGAGGATTTGCAATCCCTTTCCATGGCCCACCAGGGGCTTGTTATGGGCAAGTTTAATATTTGTGTGTCTATGGATTGGGCAACTTTGCCTCACTATGTTATGGATGGTCCTGAGCATTGAGCATTGGATGCTTTGGTAGCTCTGGCTCTAAAACATGATATGTGGTCGTGGATGCATCCTTATGAGTCTAGATCTACATCTTGATCTCTCTTAACATTCAGGCACTTGGGCCAGGTTGGATAAGATGTACATTTGTGAAAGTGATTCCTTTCGTCCAACAATGATCGACATGTGGGTGGAGAGGCATGATGTTCTTTCTGATCATTACCCCTTGGTTTTGGAAATGACTCATTGGCCGGTGCATTCCCTCAAGGTGCTGCTTGCTCGCTTGCCTTTACGCTATAATCACTCCTTGTTAAACAATCTGTAATGAACGGGGATCACGGAAACATGGCATGGGAACATACCAGTCACACTGACGGTATATAAGGTGTAAGAAGGTATTTTGAGGCATCACAGAAATTATCAAGAAACTCTCTTTTCACCTTCTCAAGCTTCCATGGCTTCTTCTTCTTCTTCCTCTTCTTCTTCCTCTTCTTCTTCATTTTTCCCTCTTTCTCTCTCTTCTTCTTGCCTTTCTCTCTTCTCTCCCTCTTCTCCTGCAGTCCTTCTCTCTGTCCTTCCCCTTAGTTAGGACAGTTAGGTCTCTTTCATTACAAGTGGTATCGGAGCTTTGTCCTTGATCCTTCTCTTTTCCCATAGATTTAGGGCTCTCACAGTTTCCCACAGTTAGAAAACTCCAGTTACATCTCTCTCACAGGTACATAGGAGTACTCAGGCAGGCTGTAAGCCCTCTTGAAGACTATGGTAGCCTTTCTTGGAGCTTTCCCAAGAACCATGGACACATCTGGAGGCGGGCAGACAAATTTGACAGGTCGTCACTAATTTTCATGTAAGTTTCTTGAGGGTTTTGGGCAAAAAGGAGTGTAGCACAGTTAGAGAAGACCAAAAGCTCAGTTACTTTTCAAGAAGACCTTCTCTCTCCTCCTTCCTCCAAGCTGCCATGGAACCTCCAGCCCACGAACCTCAGAAATCTTGCTTCCCCCTCTTCCTCAGCAAGAATGGTTGATCCCAATGCTTTCCCTTCAGCTTGAGCAACATCTAGAGCAGCATCAAGCCTGGCCTACCCTGTTTGGAGCCTCCAGGGAGCAGCCCGAAAATCACGGCGCATTTTGTGCTGATCTTTCTGGCCTTCTCCCTCTGCTCCAGCTCAGCCTTAGTCCTCCCTTGCTTCACTCCTGAGTTTTGGCACACCCTGGACAAGATTAAACATGGGTATTGACCCCCCCCCATCAGTTCTTGGCAGTTCCTCAAACCCTACTGTGGGCAGCAGCCACGGCAACCATGGAACCTTCAGCCCAGCTCATAAAACTCTGAATCCCCTTCAATTTACTCTTCTCGGGAGCCTTGGGAGCAGCTACAAGCTTCAACAAGTGAAGATATACGACATTGAAGACCCCCATACAACCTTGGGCAGCAAGAAGAGGGGCAACCACGGAGCTCTTGAAGGAGGCAGCCATTAACTCTTCCCCAGGCTTGAACAAGATATGTCAATCAGTTCTTCCTCTCTCTTTTACATCCATTTGTTGAGCTCAGCCACTTGATGAGAGAGATGGAAGAAATGCTTGGGTCAATGATTGCCAATGGGATTCCCACCTCAGTCCACACCCTGGGAATGCATGCATAGCTGGATAATCTTCAATCTCTTTCCCATTGATCAAGATTTTACTCTAATCCTTAATTGTGCTCTTGTTTGATTCCTATTGACAAAAATTGTAAGAAGGGTAAGTCATGCAATCAGTGAGTCGCTGAATTGCAGAGGTAATCCCCTTCCCAATCCCATTTCCTTATTGATCATGCATATCATGAAAAGCCCAATCTTCAATTTGTAAATGCATATCATGTTGGTTGCTTAATAATAAATGCCTGCCATGTATATTCCGGGTGAGGAAAAGCTTGATGCCAGGCGAGGTGGCAAGACAAAAGAGGGGTGACCCCCCCTTGCCATCAAAGACCTTGAAGGGGTGCACAACCTGGCCCGAGGGGGAAATTTGCCCACCTCCCGGAGATCCGGAGCCCAAAGAATTATTGCAGGTGCAGGTACATTTGATGGAATAGCCCGAGCCCTGATCATTTGAGTCTACAGCCCTCTACATGCATTGGTAATGTCATGTATCACTTGGAAATGTATGGTGGATGCAATGCAAGAAGGGCAGGGTATGCAGTTATGGAAATGGTCTCAGCAATAGAACTATGGATGCAAAGGATGTATGGCTCCATGTGGCATTAAGGACCACCGTTGAGGCCCTGGATGTTTGGGATAAGACCCTCACTATTGGGATAAGGTATGCTCCTCGAGGGAGTCTTTGCAGGGTATTGCAGACAGTCAGTCCTACACAGTCAGCCCGCAAAAGTTGATTACAGCAAAGCCTTCTTGTGTGACTGAGTGCGGGCTCTATAGCTTGATTCGAAGAGGGCATCCTCCCCTTCGATGTGAACTAAAAATCTCCCCATTCCGCCTTACGGTTTGGGAGATACACTCAGTTTTATGCTCAGAGGTACTGTGGGACAGGGAGCAGTCCTACACAGTCAGCCCGCAAAAGTTGATTACAGCAAAGCCTTCTTGTGTGATTGAGTGCGGGCTCTATAGCTTGATTCAAAGAGGGCATCCTCCCCTTCGATCTGAACTAAAAACCTCCCCATTCCGCCCTACGGTTTGGGAGATACACTCAGTTTTGTGCCCAGAGGTACTGTGGGACAGGCGGCAGTCCTACACAGTCAGCCCACAAAAAGTGATTACAGCAAAGCCCTGATCATTTATTGTCAGAGATATTTTTACATAGCCTCGTAGAGGGGATCAAGGGATTTCATTTGAATCAAAAAGTTTGGCGATCGGAGCTTTCTACTCAAGATATCGTCATTTTTGTAACAAGGGGTTTGGTGGACTGCACTTGGGATGGCATGCCACAAGGATAAAGCAAAGGCCCAGGAGGACTTTCAGTGTGAAATAAGGGACTCCTGTGCCTCAATGAATGATCCTAGCTCAGCCCAGGAGGATCGTGAAGACATGTTTGAAGAGGGTGCCCCTGAGATAGATCGCTTATCTATGCTCAACCAAACCTTTTGCCAACATGAGACCCATCATGCTGAACGACATTGAGAGATGGAGCAATGCCACAAGGAGATGGAAACCCGCCAAGATCACCGTCATTCCGAGATGATGGCCAAGATGGACTTACTCATAGAGCGCATGGGCGCCCTCATCCCCGCCATTCCCCCCCCCCGGATCGACCCAAGGAGTATGTCCCTCCCCGTGAGACTAACCGCCCTCCCCCCTTGGAGACGGGGCGTAGCCCACAAGGTCTCGGTGTTACCCATGGCATTCCCCATAGCACTTATGAGACGGGCGAGCCTTCCACCCAATATGATGAACCCCTCCTTCCCTCCCCCGTTATGAATCCTTCAAGCCCATCCTTGGCACCCCAAATCCCCCGTAACGGAAGCTATTTGCACACTCAAGGGAATGGTTCCAATGCAAATCTTGGGCAGCATGGGATGCACGGAGTACATGGGCAGTATGCATATGGCAATGAGCAGCATACATATGGCAATGGGCAGCATGCATATGGTAATGGGTAGCATGGACATTTTGGACAGCAAGGTCCTAATGGGCAATTTGGTCCTCATGTAATGCAAGGGCAGCATGGCCCCCATGGAAATTTTGGACAGTCGGGGATTGGACAGCAAGGCATGTATGGGCAGCATGTAGCACATGGCATTCATGGGCAGCAACGCCCAAATGAGCTACGTGACAAGATTGTCAGAGTGCAGAGGTGCGGAAGCGTAGGACTGAGAGAGAGAGAATGCAGAGAGAGAAGAGAGAGAAAGAGACAGTGGAAGATGAAGATCTGCTGTATAAAGTGTGCTGTATACAAAGATATGTCGATATGTACACGGGCGCAGTGTGCTGGACTGCGTGTGTCCACCTCAACGATGCAACCTGCTGTTCACCTCGAGGTCCGCTGCAGTCTGCACTGTCTCCTGTCTGAAATCTACGAACAGAGACGGAATCTGCGCGTGCCACCAGTCTGTAATCTGCGAGCAGAGAAGTGTTGGAGACTGCTGAAGAACTCGGCTATTTATAGCCAGAATCTGGGAGAAAATCAGGGCAGGTCGGCTGCATTAAATGCAGCCGACTGGACTGCAGGCAATCAGACTGCCACGTGGCAGTTCGACTGTACAGTCCGACTGGACTGTACAGTCCCGGTCAGGCGCTGATCTCTAACACCCCCTCTCAGAGCCTGGGCGGGGGAGAAGCCTGAGGAATCTGGAATGTCGCAGAAGTAAAGCCTGGGGAAGGGCCTTCGTAAACAAATCGGCAAGATTGTCCTCCGTCTTGCAGTACTCCACAGTGATAGTCTCATCCAGAAGCTTCTCTCTGATGAAGTGGTACTGGATCTCTATTGTGCTTCGTTTGGGCATGCAAAACAGGATTCCGTGCCAAGGCAATGCAACTCTCATTGTCACATTGCAGCAAAGTAGGACGAGTCTGGGGGCAGCCAAGCTCCTCCAACAATCTCCGAAGCCACACAGCCTCACATGTGGTGGAAGACGCGGCCCGATACTCCGCCTCAGTAGACGAAAGGGCTACCGTGGGCTGCTTCTTGCTACTCCATGAGATAACACCTGCACCCAAGGTAAAACAATAACCTGTAGTAGACCGCCTGTGGTCCACATCACCGGCCCAATCCGAGTCGCTCCAACTTGCAAGTACAAGATCTGAACCATCTGTCCCTTCGGGATAATGAATCCCTAAATCAGACGTCCCCCTCAAATACCAAAGTATCCTCTGAGCAACCTGCCAATGCACCGTTTGAGGTTCACTCATAAACCCTGCCAAGAGCCCAACAGCAAAACAAAGATCAACACGAGTGTTGAGGAGCCAAATCAAGGATCCAATCAACTGACGATAGCGGGAAGTATCCGCCATGGGAGAAGCTGAATGGGAAGTGGCCTTCCAGTTCGGATCCATAGGAGTAGAAAGGGCCCGATAATCCTCCATTGCAAAAGACACCAAGAGCTCTTGTACATATCTCTGCTGAGAGATGAAGATCCCCCTCTGAGACTGATAAATCTCATGGCCCAAAAAGAAATGGAGTAGACCCAAATCCGTCATCTCGAACGTTCGATGTAAAGCTGACTTCGTCTCTTGGACCTGCTGCGCATGATCACCTGTGACAATCAAATCATCAACATACAACACAAAAAGCACACAACCATCCTCGGAAGTGTGTATATAAAGCTGCGGATCGGCCTTAGAACGCCGATATCCCAACTGAGACTGAAGGAATGAATCAATCTTCTCGTTCCATGCACGCGGAGCCTGCTTGAGGCCATACAAGGCCTTCTTCAACCTGTAGACTTTCCCATCTGAAGATCCAAAGCCAGGAGGCTGCTCAACATAGATCTCCTCCTTCAAATCACCATTGAGGAATGCCGACTTCACATCCAACTGGTAAATAGGCCATCTCCTATGTCCAGCCAAAGCAAGAACAGCTCTAATGGTCGCCATACGAGCAGTGGGGGCAAAAGTATCATGATAATCAATCCCTGGGCGCTGTGCAAAACCTTTAGCAACAAGGCGAGCCTTGTGCTTATCCAAAGAACCATCGCTAAGGTATTTGGTCTTGAAGACCCATTTGACGCCAATTACCTTCTTATTCGGGGGGCGGGGCACGAGTGACCAAGTGCCATTCCTCTCAATAGCCTCCAACTCGGCTTTCATAGCTTTCTTCCATGGTGCGGATTGTAAAGCCTCCTTCACGGAGATGGGCTTTCGATCCTGCATAACACGGGTCATCAAACAATAGTTAGAGCAAACAAGCTCCATAGAATGTGCCTGGTGCCTCCGTAACCGCCGCGGACCATCCTGCGGTCCCCACTCCTCAGGAACCCCCTCGATCCCTAAATAACGGAGTGTGTCACGGGCCTATCGAGGAGGAGGCCGAACCTCCCCTCGTCTCTCTCCATCAGCTGAAGACTTTGGAAGATCCAGCGGTGGTAACTCCTCAGGGGTGACCGGTGGAACAATAGACTCTGTGTCAGAAACAGAATCATAATCAAAAGGCACGGGCTCCAATGGAACTGTAGCAGGAGCCCAACTCTCCCCTGGATCTCCAAGAACGGGATGCTCCTCACCCGTTGATATGGCCGGAACCTCCACAAACCGCACATCTCGACTACTGTACACATCTCGCTTGATGGGATCATACAATCGATAGCCTTGGAACTGGGAGCTGTAGCCAACAAATACCTGTCTTCGGGAAGCTGCTTCAAATTTATCACGGTGAGCCTTGGGAATGTGAACATAGGCATCACACCCAAAGACCCTAAAGTAAGAAACATCGGGCTTAGTCCCAAAGTAAGCCTCAAAAGGGGTCATCCTATCAACGGCCGAAGTGGGGGATCGGTTAAGAATGTGGACTGCAGTAGCCACAGCCTCGGCCCACAGAACTTGAGGGGTCTGTCGGTGCTCCATCAAGGTGCGTGGCTCGATCACACTGCGGTTTTTTCGTTCAAGAATGCCATTTTCTTGAGGAGTGTTGGTATTAGCAAACTCCTGGCGAATACCTTTATCTGCACAAAAACGAGCAAACTCATTAGAAACAAATTCACCACCTTGTCGGATCGCAAGGTCTTCAATTTCCGGCTTGATCGGTTCTCCTCAAAGAGAAGCCAATCCTTGAAGTGGGAGAAAGCTTCTGACTTCAATGCCAAGAAATAGGCCCATGTCATCCTGCTGTAATCATCTACGATCAGCTTGAAGTACGAGCTCCCACGCAAGGACGCGTTCCTCATAGGGCCACATAGATCCGTAGATACAAGCTCCATCGGTGAAGTAGACCGCCGCGAAGCTGTGTGGGGAATGGCATTCCTATGCTGCTTCCCACGAGTGCAGGAGACACATGGCTGCTGGCTCACCACTATATCCGGCAACCCTCGAACAAGCTGTCCACGTGGCGCCCTCCGAAGATAATCATAGTTGAGGTGACCAAACCGAGCATGCCATAACTCTTGACTGTGTCTGAGAGGTAAGAAGAAGAGTAGAGAGGGCGGTGGAAGACTTCAATTTATAGATGCCGTTCTCCTCATATCCGGATGATAGAACCTTCCTTGACCCACGATCAAGGACTCGCACCGAGTTACTGTCAAACTCCACCAAAAGTCCAAGGGAGCAAATCTTATGAACTGACAGGAGATGATATCCTAAACCTGGTACATGCAAGACCTTTGAGGTATGGGTACCACCACGTCCATCTGGAATAAGCTGCATCTTACCCCGTCCTGCAATAGACACGGAAGAGCTATCTCCAATGAGAATCTGCCCACGCGAGGGTCGCAACTGGGCAACACCATCTGATGAAGGAGTCATGTGCCGGGAGGCACCACTATCAACGATCCACTCTCGAGCCTGGGGAGCCGTCATCGTAGCATCAGAAGCATTCGGTGAAGTCCTCAATGACAGCTAGATGAAGAAATGCAGCTGATGAGGGTGCAGCCACCGCTCCAGAATTCTTCGTGTCCTTCTTGTTGGTGTCTTTCTTGTCTTTGTCAGGGCAATCCTTCTTCCAATGGCCAGTCTTTCCACAAATATAGCATGTGGATTCTTTGTCCTTGTCCTTGTCCTTCTTTGACTTGTTATCCCCCTTCTTCTTCTTTTGGTCCTTCCCCTTCTTCTGAGAGGCTTGACCTGTCAATGCCTCCGATTTGGAAGCATTCTGTCCCTTAAGTTGTTCCTCTTGTTCCAAGACCATAGGAACCATCTCTTCCCACCGAAGAGTAGACTCCCGCCCCAAAGCAATAAGGGCAGAGTAGAATGTACAGAATCGTGGCGGCAACTTGGACAAGAGTGTGATCGCTATGTCTTCGGAGGAAATCGGCTTCCCCGCATTCTGAACCTGCATCTGAAGCTGTCTAAGCTTGTTGATATGTTCTCGCAACAAAGAAGACTTGTTTATGGACAAGGTCCGCATCTGAACCTCCAAAGAAACCCGCTTCATAAGAGTCATCCGGTTGTACATTTGATCAAGCTCCAGCCATATCTCCCGAGCCACCGTCAAGTGCTCGATGTGAGCTATCACGGCTGTAGTACACGACAGAAAAAGAAAGGAACGAATCCTGGCATTCAGTTTGTCCCAGTGAGACTGAGCCTTGGCCAACTCCGCACGAGCATCGGAAGAGAGTTTGGACTCATCTCTTACCGAGGGCCGGTCGATCTCCTCCTGTACAAGCTCCGCCAAATCATAGGACTCAAGGATGGCCAACATCATGACGCGCCAGATGCGGTAGTTGTCGCCATCGAGCTTCTAATCTGCGGGAAGAGCCAGTAAGATAGGCACCTTCCAGTCCATAATCGTCTGGAACTCCAAGTCAATCTTTGTAGACATCTTCACCTGTAATGCCTTCACAAATGCAAAAGCAGCCCCCTCGACTGTGATAACTCAGCCTGCTAGGGCTCTTCCGCGTCCTGAAACTTCTTCACCCGCCGGAGGCAATGAAAAAGCAAAACCTGCACTTGAAAGCTGAAAACTCAAACTTCCTCCTCGTCAAACAGCAGTAAACAGCAGCAAATCCACCACCTGGACTCCTTTCCTGCGCGCCCACGCTCGCTTCAGCCTTGTTCCGAGGCGCAGCCCTCCTCCCTGCCCTCAAACGCTGAAAACGCAACTTTGTGTCGCGATAGAAACTCCTCTTCAGGTTGGTTCTGCGCTCAGTCAGCCCTTTAACACTGCTGTGATACCATGTCAGAGTGCAGCGGTGCGGAAGCGTAGGACTGAGAGAGAGAGAATGCAGAGAGAGAAGAGAGAGAAAGAGACAGTGGAAGTTGAAGATCTGCTGTATAAAGTGTGCTGTATACAAAGATATGCAGATATGTACACGGGCGCAGTGCGCTGGACTGCGTGTCTCCACCTCGACGATGCAACCTGCTGTTCACCTCGAAGTCTGTTGCAGTCTGCACTATCTCCTGTCTGAAATCTGCGAACAGAGACGGAATCTGCGCGTGCCACCAGTCGAGAAGCAGAGAAGTGTTGGAGACTGCTGAAGAACTCGGCTATTTATAGCCAGAATCTGGGCGAAAATCAGGGCAGGTCGGCTGCATTAAATGCAGTCGACTGGACTGCAGGCAGTCGGATTGCCACGTGGCAGTCCGACTGGACTGTACAGTCCCGGTCAGGCGCTGATCTCTAACAAAGATTGTGTTTACTAAATTCAATGGACAATCCTCATTCCCAGTTGAACTAGAGGAATGGACCTCTAAATTGGAAGCCTATTTTCTCATCTACCCTCGTACCGATGAGGCGAAGATTATTTTTGCCTCCCTTCATTTAGAAGGTTTTGCCCACACATGGTGGAGATTCGTTCAAAGAGAAAATCAGCAGTTTCGTGATTGGGAAGAGTTCAAGATGCATATGATCCAAGTTTTTGTCTCCCCGGTGGAAAAAGAACGCTTGGCTAGGCAATGATATCAGTTTGATCAGCGAAATCTCACCGTGAGGGAGTATACCAACCAATTTATGAACCTATCCATGTATGTTGAGGCAGTCAGTGATGAGGCCAAATTGCATAAATACATTTATGGGCTAGATGCGCATCTCTCAGCTGATGTAATGGCTTAAAAGCCAGCCACCCTGTTTGCAGCCATAGAATTGGCTGAACGCTATGGTCGGAAATACCGTCGCAATGAGGGCATGCAGCCTATTGCTGGAGAGCAAAGATACCCTATCAAGCAACCCCCATATGCTAGTAATTATCGCAGCAACAATGCAGGGAATGGCAGCCCCAAAATCCCTACTTAACCCACTTTTAATGCTGAAAGGAAATATGGCAGTTTTGGGACAGCACCACCCTCCAAAAGTGACCCGAAGTATGCTGAAAATAAGACGGAATGGCTTCAGTCCTAACGGTCAAAAATTCATTCCTCCTGAATTTGTCAAGGATAGAAAAGCTAAAGGCTTGTGCTTTAAATGTGGGGATAAGTACACGACTGATCATGCATCCAAATGCCCCTTTAAGAACGCCATTGTCAAGTTTAATAGCATGTATGTGCTAGAAGATAGTGACAAGTTAGAAAAGGACTTGCATGACAACTCTCCCATGATGACACTTGCTGAAAATGCTGAATATGAAGAGGATCTTGATACCAATCAGTTTTACGACTCACCGGACGGGTTCCCTTTTGACCCGGATGGCTGCCCCATTGATGACATGCTTGGGAATGACCCTTGGCACCCCTCATTCACCACTATATCAGCTTGCTCGATCTCCATGGATGCATGGACCGGCTCTAGGAGCCCGAACACCCTACGAGTACATGGTAACATTGATGGCAAGAGTGTATACATTCTCATAGATAGTGGCAGCATGCACAGTTTTGTGAATAAATCGACTCTTGGCCGTTTGACGTGTGTTCCCACTGAATTACAGCAACCTCTTCGGGTTCAAGTGGCCAATGGAAATGAGGAAGTGAGCTCCCATGTATGCACACAAGTGTCTCTTATGCTGGCCGAAAATTACACAGCAAAGGTGGACTTAATTACCCTTGATATGGGCCCCGTGGATGTTGTTTTGGGATGTGATTGGCTTCAGCAGTTGGGAAAAATCTCTATGGACTTCTCTCAGCTGTATATGGAGTTTGTAATGCATGGGCAGGTTGTACACTTGGAGGGAATCAAAGAAATTGCAGATTTTCAGCTTATAACAGCAAGACAACTCAAAAAGGAATTCAAGAAACACTCCCAAATCTTTGTCTTGCATTCGCATAAGGATAATGATGACCAACACACCTTGGGGAAGCAAAATGTAGCACTAAAAGCGCTTTTAGCTGAATATGAGGACCTATTTCAGCCCTCTATTACCCTTCCCCCTCAGAGATCGGTGGATCACTCGATTGACTTGGAGCCCCATGCCAAGCCCATCAATAAGCCCCCATATCGACTCTCTAAATGTGAGAGAGAGGAAGTAGCAAAGCAAGTCAAGGAGCTCACTGAAATGGGATTCATAGGGCCTAGCTCTTCCCCTTATGCCTCCCCGGTTCTATTGGTTAAAAAAAAGGACGGATCCTTTCGGTTGTGCATTGACTACCGTGATCTCAATAAGATCACCGTAAAAAATAGATACCCCATCCCTCGAATTGATAACTTGCTTGATGAACTCAAGGGAGCACGCTACTTCACCAAGATTGATTTGCGATCCGGTTACCACCAAATCAGAATGAGGGTGGGTGATGAAGTCAAAACAGCCTTTCGGACTGACCGTGGCTTGTACCATTTCCTTGTCATGTCATTTGGGCTCACTAATGCACCCGCCACATTTCAGAGCTTAATGAACAAAATATTGCAGCCATGGCTTTTCCAGTTTGTGTTGGTATTCTTTGATGATATACTCATTTACAGCAAGTCACTGCATGAGCATCTGAAGCATGCCAGGCAAATTTTTGATGTACTAAGAGAGCATTGGCTATTTGCCAAAGAAAGCAAGTGTGTCTTCATGCAAACAGAGGTTGAGTACTTGGGACATATTGTTAGTGAAAAAGGCATCCAAGCTGATCCTAAGAAAGTGCAATGTGTCCGGGAGTGGCCCATCCCCACTACCACTATCTCCTTGCATGGTTTTCTTGGCCTCTTCTCTTTTTATCGGAGATTTATTCGCCATTATGCCACAATTGCAGGCCTGTTAACAGACAGGCTGAAAGAAGAGGCTTTCTTATGGGATGAATTGACTGACCGCAGTTTTCAGCAGCTGAAAGACTTGCTCACTTCAGCCCCCATCCTCGTGTGCCCCGACTTTCAAAGGATTTTACCATCCAGTGTGATGCTAGTGGACGGGGTATTGGTGCAGTCTTGCTGCAAGAACACGGGGTAATAGCATTTGAGAGCCGAAAATTGGATGATAAAGAGAGAGAGTTGCATGTCTATGATCAGGAGATGTTGGTAGTCATTCATGCTATCAAAAAGTGGCATCACTACTTGTATGGCAGCAGATTTAAGGTGAAAAGTGACCACCGTGTGCTCAAATACTTCTTGACTTAGCTCAACCTCACTCCCAAACAACGTAGATGGGTGGCTACCCTACAAAACTATGACTTTGAGATTAGCCACACCCGTGGCAAGGACAATTTAGTGGCTGATGCATTCTCTCGCATGTGGGCATGCAAGGTTTCATCCATCACTGAACTCCACCATGATTGGATTGAAGAGCTCCAAGAGGCATACTTGCTTGATGCTGAATTTAGCCCTCTTTTCCAAAAATTACAGCAAGGTGTCATGGATGACAACTCCCAATATCAGCTCCGCAACGGCCTCATTTGGATCCATGGCCATATTGTGATTTCCCATATCTCTCCTTTCACCCAAAGGATCCTTGAAGAGATGCATTCTTCACCGTTTGCTGGCCACTTAGGGGTGTTCAAAACATATGACCGAGTCTCAAAAAGCTTCCATTGGAAAGGCCTATGGCGGGACGTTAAAGACTTTGTGTCTAGATGTGTGCCTTGTCAACAAAATAAAGATAGCACTCTTAATCCGGGTGGATTGTTGCAGCCCTCACCTATTCCCGAAGGAAAATGGACCCACATTACCATGGATTTCATCATTGGTTTACCTACAACCAAGAAGGGTTGGGATAGTATCTATGTGGTAGTTGATCGACTCACTAAAGCAGCCCATTTCATCCCTACAAAATCTCAGTTTACAGCATCTCAAGTTGCCACTCAGTTTTTAAGTTGCATGGCTTACCCCACGTCATAGTACATGACCAGGACACCAAATTTATGAGTCAGTTTTGGCAGACAATTTTCAGCTCCATAGGGACCAAATTGGCTCCGTCTACAGCCTATCATCCCCAAATGGATGGGCAGACCGAGCGAGTCAATAAGTAGCTTGAAGCCTATTTGCGACATTTTTGTCATGACGTGCAAAATTCTTGGGATGTATGGCTGCACTTGGCTGAATTTTCTTACAACAACTCCACTCATTCGAGCATTGGAGTCTCTCCCTTCGAAGCATTGTATGGTTATCGGGATGTATGGCTGCACTTGGCTGAATTTTCTTACAACAACTCCACTCATTCGAGCATTGGAGTCTCTCCCTTCGAAGCATTGTATGGTTATCGGGTGCCCCTTCCTACCGTGATCTGCAATGAAAAGCTCAACCCCCTTGGAAAAGAAGAGTTGGACCGCATGCAAGCTTTACTTCAACAATGCAAGGTAAACCTCAAAAGGGCTCAAGAGCACATGAAGCTCCATGCTGATGCAAAAAGAAGACCCCTTGACTTTCAAGAGGGTGAATTGGTACTCCTCAAGGTCCCCAAGTCCCGTTATGCTACACTAAAGGACGGTTCTTGCAACAAGTTGGCACACCGTTACTATGGGCCCTACAAAATCATTAAGAAGGTCGGGGACTTGGCTTACCGTCTCCAACTCTCTCCCACTACTAAGATCCATGATGTCTTCCATGTGAGCCAATTGAAACCTTTCATTGGCACTCCCAAAGATCATGTAGAGGAGCTACCACCCATAGATGAGGAGGGCCTTATCCAGTATATTCCTGAAGTGGTCATTGGGCAACGTGAAAAGCAACTCCGCACCCGTTCCATACATGAATACCTGATCAAATGGCAAGGTCTACCAACAGAAGAAGCCTCTTGGCGCCAAGCATCTATCTTGGATGAATTTCCACACCTCAAGGAGGCTGTATTGGCTGGAACTTAACCATGACACCTGTTTTGGGCTGCAGTCTGCGTCTGGACAGCCACCTGTTTTACACCAGTTTTGGTCCTGGTCCATTTTCAGCCCCATCCCCCATACATGGGCTGAAAGTACACCTCGAGGGCTCCGTGCCAACACCTTACTTGCCCCGATCGGAGTTCCCTAGAGGAAGTTATGGCTGTTTTTCTCCAGCCATACCATCTGGGACAGCACACTAGTAATTCCTGGACAGCCCTCTATTTTGTAATAGTTTTGGTCCTGACCTAATTGCAGCCCCGCCCCACCCACATAGGCTGAAAGTACATCTCATGGGCTCCGTAACGACACCTCAATTGTCCCATTCGGAGTTTCTTACACAAAGTTATGGCTGATTTCCTACAGTACACCCTTACAGGACGTGACCACATCCCTTGTTTTTGAGGACAAAAACTTTATGAGACGGGATGGTTTGTAATGAATGGGGATCACGGGAACATGGCATGGGAACATACCAGTTACACTAACGGTATATAAGGTCTAAGAGGGTATTTTGAGGCATCACAGAAATTATCAAGAAACTCTCTTTTCACCTTCTCAAGCTTCCATGGCTTCTTCTTCTTCTTTCTTTTTTCCTCTTTCTCTCTCTTCTTCTTGCCTTTCTCTCTCCTCTCCCTCTTCTCCTGCAGTCCTTCTCTCTCTCCTTCCCCTTAGTTAGGACAGTTAGGTCTCTTTCATTACACAATCGGTTTTTTGGGTATGTGCAGTAGTTGATTGCTGCGTTTTGCATGCACACTTTGTCAAGGAGGTATTGGTGCATGGCCAGTTTTTAGGGATAATGCACGTGCATTGTCTCGACGATATGATATTCAGCATGCATCTGTTCGTATTGAATTGTAGTATTTGTACTCTTTATTGGAGTGTTCGGTTAGCATGCAACAGGCCGAGATACCCTTGATGACTTGATCACATGCTCTGAATGGCTGAAATGTAGAGTCTAAGCTCTCCAAGAGGAGGAATATGCTAAATTTGAATTGTTGGCTCATTTGGAGGCTTTGTGTAGTAGTAGTTGTCAAACTCATCATTTCTTTGCTCGTTTGCATTATAAATATGCACAAGAAAATATTGTACGATTGATGAATGAGCAGGGTGATATGGCTGTTGAGCTGATATCTATTATTTGGATGTGCCTCGAATATTATAGATCTTTGATGGGTCCACAGGAAGTCCTTTTTGATGCTATTTGTTTTGCTCATCGATACAAACCTAGTTCAAAATCAAGTTAAGCTTGAATGGGTGGACTTGATGGAAGCAGATATTACTGAGGAAGAAGTGAAAGAAGTGCTATCGCACTTACCATGCAGGAAAAGCCGAGGTTGGGATGGCCTCCCTAAAGAGCTTTTTTTGGTCAATGTGGAGTAGCTTAAGGACTCATTGACTCGTCTTTGCTAGCATGTGTAGAGATCCGATTGATGCCTTTGGATTGGAAGATTTCAATTATTCGTTTGCTGCCAAGGTTCCTTCCCCATGTTCTTTGAAAGAATGGAGACCCATTTCTGTTATGGCCTCCCTATATAAAATATTTTCCAAAGTTATTGCCAGTCAGTATGATTTCATTAAGGGGTGGAACATTATGCATCATATTTTGAATGTTCAAATGGGAATATACTATTCCAAGGCCTTTGGCTAGCAGGTTGTTATGATCCAACTTGATATTAAAAAAGTTTTTGATCATGTCAATTAGTCTTTCATGAGGCAATTGATGGCTACCATGGGCTTTGGTCCCTGTATGAGTTCTCTTGTTGACACTATTAGTTGGGATGTAGTGGTACATGTTGCGCTTAACAGGGGAGTTACAAATGAGATTGCATTATCTTGTTCCATTCGTTAGGGATGCCCTCTTAGTTCTTTATTGTTTGCATTGGTGACTCACCCAATGCTCTCTTTGCTAGACAAGATGGTTGCTGATGGGGAGATCGTTGGTTTGTCTTTTCCCAGCGGTCCTCAACTTTTGTGCCAATGGTTGGCAGATGACACTTTTATGTTTCTTGGGGCTGACGAGACCAATGTGAATTAGGTGATGGCTATTTGGCATCTGTTTGGTTTAGCCTTGGGTCTTCATAGACATGCTCAAAAATCTACATTGATTTCTTGCACGGAGATTGATTTATAGGCATTGGGCTGGTAGGTAATCATTGATTCTAAAGGTGATATTACCTGGCACTTGGGATAACCCATTGTTGTGGATGTGCCTCCTAGGCTCCTAGAGCATTGCTTGATTGGATGTCTTCTCGAGTTCATGACGGGTTTATGTATTGGAAATTTCATGTCAGGCCTCTTCATGTGCGGCTCAATCTATCATGATCAGTATGGTCTCTTATTGTTTACCATTACGTCCTTGGGCCAAGAACTCTCTCTTGGAATTGGTATAGCCCAACCGCTTTATGTTGTACAAAAAGAAAGACAATTGTTTGGGTTAGGTTTGGATATCTTGGCAGCATGTCACTACTTCTAAATGGTTGGGGGGAGCTGTGTTGTTGGATGTCAATCTTCATATGGTGGCTTTGAGAATGGCACTTTCGTAAGCTCTATGCATACAAAGTCATCTAGGGATTGAAGTTACTAAATTTTTTATTTGAGCATTACATAAGTTGAACAAGAAATTTAGTGAAAAGTAAAAGACAAAATTTAAACAATATAAACTTGATACAATACTTCAAGTAGAAGTTTAGACTCTAAAAAAGAATTTAAATTTGACCTAGAAGCTTTGAAGAGTTGAAATAGTGATGATGCGACTTGTGTTTGTGTGCTAGGCTTTGATAGCCTTTTGGCTTGACTTGTGCATTGTTAGGATTTTTTTTGGTTGGCCTAAAGGCTATTGGGAGGAGAGGCGGCCCCATGGGTCTCGACAATTAATGTGTTAGACCGGTCACTTGCCATTTTAATTAATGCTAATTATTAAGGTCCATGGCTTAGTGACATCAAATGAATTAATGCTTGGATGTGGCAATCAGTTAGGGCATGCAGTTGTGACAAGTGGGAGGGCAGGAGAGAAAGATGGGGCAGGCTGTTGGCAAGTAAATGTGATAGGATTGCAATAGAGGAAGGGGCAGCAAACCAACGCGATAGTTGGTTGGTGGTGGTGGAGATAGATCCGATATAGTAGGGCAGCTGATAGCAGGAAAGAGGAGCTGATTATAGGATAGCGTAGGGACCCGCCGGGGGGGGGGGGGGGGGGAAAGAGAAATGAAATGACATATTAACGTCTGCAAAAGGATAAATGACCTATGAGATGAGTTACAACCATTTGTGATGAACCAACTATTTGGAACAACAACTATAAGTGTAGAACGAAATCAACTAAATAAGCTACAATAAAGTGATAAAGCCTAGCTGATACAGTCTATGGTGGTAGAATCCTACCACAAAATGTGCTGCAATCTATGAGGTATAAAGCCACTAATAGGGGGTATCATGGCGCTACATGCGAGGGGATATCGTGGAGGTACATGCGCTGGAGCAATGATCTCGTCTAACTGCACATGCATGTGGCACTGTTGTCTATGTTGGGCTCTGGGGTGGTAGGATTCGCCAAGTTGGATGGTGCGATCAATCAGTGTCCCTTGTCTGGATGTAGCTTGATGGTCCTCCTATTATGGGATTGGGATGGGGTCTCTTGGATCTCCCTCGTGAAGAAGTGTGTAAGCTGCCTTTGGGTAGGTGCTTGCTATCCTGGCCCTTGGGTCTGTACTCTTGAGGGGTATCTCTCTAAGCTGCTGGATCTACAGGAGAAAGAGGTCAATGCATGTCTGATTTGCATAATTCACGACTCTCGATAGAGGGCCAAACCCGTCTTTAAAGAGAGTATGAAAGCGGCCTTGGATTTCATAGTAAGCTGGGCAGTAGTAGACATAGTGCTCCTTGGTCTTTGGCTTAAGTTGATAGATCTTACATATGCGCTCCTTGGGTGGACCCATAACCACCAGGTCTCAGTCTCTAACTGATGTGATGATGTCTGCAACTGGCCGAGAGGACATCTGATCCCATGAGAGAGATGTGGGCATCCATATATCTTGGGAAGACAATAAAGCCATCATCCTTAGTGTGGACAAGATGCTCTCTGTAGAAAGCCATCTTCGTCCTTAACTGTTGCACTGGTGCCAACCATGTTCTCCTGGTGTTGAGCTAGGCTATGTCTACCCTGATGATCTTGCTGATTTCTGATCGGCTCAAATCAAGGGATGGCACATCAAGGGAATACTGAAAGGGGATATTCTGTCCATGCTGAGGCTATGCAGCTCAAAGCAAGCTGACATCTGTGCATACCAACACGAAGTGTCACCCTGTTTGGAAGCTAATAGGAGGACTCAAGAGCTAGTTGAGCGTATCTATGTCGCGGTAGATCCCGTAGGTTGTGTATGTAGGTGATGGACCGGCTTTGGAGATCATGGATACAAGGGGTCTCTCATTGATCTCCATCCATCATAGGTGCAACTTAGTGATCAAAGCTAGGCCCCCATATCTGCACTCCATATAGCAATGCAGATGTGACCAGCATATCAAATAGTTATACCTTAGGTCAATGTGGTATCTGCTGCTTCTCCCATAGAGAAGGTGGGGCCTGTGAATAAAACTCCCAAGTATGTATAATCCACATACTCCATCTCCTCATGCCTATAGATGAGCTGATCTCTTGACCCACTGTGGTGTGGTATTAAACACCATGACCTTGGTTTTACCAAGGTCCACCAACAATCCATTTGGTCAGCCTTGCAGGAGCAGCTTCAGGGGCATATTTTGTGGCCTGATTTTCAGCCTTCTTCCCCTTGGCAGGATTGGGCATTTGTGAAACCAGACGATTTCCTAAAAAGATTAAGACGGTCGAGGGTAAGAGGTGGGTCATTGAGCCAAATGGCGTGTTCAGGATAGCAGAGGGAAGTGCCCCCTACATTATATTTGTGTGCTGTGTTTTGGTAGCCGCTTCACTTATGATGTGATTTTCTTTGGCTGGCCAGAAGACCTGATGTAAATATTCTCATTTACTTTAAGCTTATGAGAGAGAGAGAGAGAGAGAGAGAGAGAGAGAGAGAGAGAGAGAGAGAGATGTGTGGGAAACTCTCAAGTGTTTTTTGGCCATAATGACAGAGTGCGGTTACTTGGTTAAGCTTTACGTGGGCATCTGATGGCATTGTTACAGCATCAAAAGATGGATCGATCAGGGTTTGGAATATCAATGGTATGAAACTAAAGCCAGTTTGCACTTGTGTTTTGCGAATGCCTTTGATGCTGTTCTCAGTATTAGAAACCTATGCATTGAGCCTGATGGTCTTTTTCATCATCCATCTTGAGTACTAATCTGAAGCCATAAATGCCTGTTTCTTGACTTATGACTTTTTAGGATTCTTATTTTAAAATCTCGTTCTAGGAGGTAAATTTAGGTTGCTTCCTGTTCATTTTCAAAAACATTTTGTATTTATGCTACTCACCATTCCAGGAGGTTTTTACTTATTAGAAGGGTATTTGTGTATTTGCATTTTTTTACTTATCCAATTTGCAGGCTTTGACTCCCAATGGGTAAATACATGTGGGTGGTAAAAGTAAGCTTTTGTTATGACTTGGCATGTTTAGAGCTACTCATTCCATGTACTAACAATTAAGCTGGCAGTAAATGTAAATTATCTATAGCCCTAAGCAAGGATTTCCAAACTGTTAGATAGATGCAGCTCCTATATATAGTGCCTTGCTTGTGTGCATACCTGTCAGCTTTCATTTTGTTTTGTTTTTGTTTTTTGGGGGAAAGAGGGGATTTTTCTTTTTTGGGGGGGGGGGAGTGGGTGTGTGTGGTGGTGTAAGGGATCCTTGCTGGATAATTCTGAAAGAACGATGGTATGGGGCCTCTAGCAGGAGTTATCCACCACTGAGGACCATTTATTTCAGTCCCACAATCTAGCTAAACTTATGGAGATGCATCACAAAGCACCTATAAAAACTTTTTCATTCTGCAGAGGGAAGGGCATCCTTTAACATCTGCAAACTCCGTGAGGAATACATGATAGAGTATGAAAAATTCAAAGTGCAATCACTCATCATTGGTGTGTGATGGATCCCTGCTGGATATTTATCAACAGGGTCTCTATCAGGACTTGGATAAATAGAGAAAAAGGCAGTTTTATAAAACATACATAAAGACACAAAAAATATTATATAATAAATATTAGTATTACTTAAAAAAAGTCCTATTATAGACATGAATGGCTAGTTGCCTCCCCCATAGAAGGGCCATTTTTAATCACAAATAAGAAAAGAAAATTACACACACACACACACACACACACACACACACACACACACACACAAAATCTTGAATTGGAAGCTAGATCCTTGTTAGACGAGAGCCAGGATGCATATCCAGCATTGAGACCATGATCCCGGCTTGTTATATACTCTACATTGTATAGCATGGTCATTACTGAGCCTGGAGTGATAAAAATAATTTCTAATGATGATTGGCAACTTACATTGTATAGCATGATCATTACTCAGCCTGGAGTGTTTTGCCCTTACGTAATGATGATTGACAACTTCTATTTTCTACCAACATGATGTATACAATTTGGTCCAAACCATAGTCTCATTTAGAGCTTGTGATCAAATACAAAGAGAGATTATTTTCCTCTTATAAGCATGCTAGCACGGAATCCTGTCTTTCACACAAAGACAAAGCACATACATGTGAAGTATCATTTTATTAGGGATGTACTTGACAACAAAAGCATTGAGCTTATCAAGGTACATACAAATGATAACCGTGTAAACCTTCTCATGAAGGGTCTTCCAACAGAGTGGTTTGCTCATTGCCTTTAGATGGGAGGTTGTTGGGAATAAAGGCTCACCGTGCGTTTTATGGTGTTCGGGTGTGAACACACCCCTACACTCTTGTACTTTATATATTATCTAAACCTAAAATGGTACACCCCATCATTGTACCAAACACTTCATGTATCGTGCTCTCACTCCCTCTGCTCACTCTTTCTACTTTGAACTTTGCACTCAGTTTGACCAGCCCGACATCTGCTATCCGTGGCATGGGAATGTACTATATCATGATGGATTGGTTGATGGACATTTTATACATGCATGTGAGATTCTTGCTCCTTTATTGAGAAACATTTTTAATTGAGCTATGTGTGAAGGTTTTACAACGAGTTGGACAGAGCATACTATTGTACCGCTCTTTAAGAGTGGGGATCCTATGGTACTGGAGAACAATTGGATGATCATGATTGGTTACTACTTGACCAAGATATTTGGATGCATGTTAAAACATGAGTTTAGTACATGGATAGAGAGAGATGGTTATAGAACACAAGGGCAGATAGACTTTAGGAAAACTCAAGTTGCGAACAATCTGCTTCATTGCCTGCCAATGTGTCGTGCTTGGGCTATGCATAAATGTGATCATCTGTGAAACTGCAGATTGAATGTGAAGCCTTGTAATTCATACATAAATTAAGCATCCAACAACCTGCTATAAGAGAAAGACATCAAAGTAGTCTCAAGCATCGTGACAGCTCAACTTCAAATCTATCTTCATAGGAGTAGCAACAAGCTTGCAGTCCTTAAGAGCAAATCTCTGCAATAGTATCTCAACATACTTTGTTTGACACAAAGCAGTACCTCTTTCATCACATTGCTTAAACTAAAATCCCAAATAATGATGCAATAGTCCTACATTTGACATGTCCAAAGGTGAATTCAACTTAGCCTTAAACTTAGCAATACGTGTCTCATTGGGACTAGTGAGCAACATATATCATCGACATAAAGCACAATGATTAGAGGCATATCACCCTCAAGTCTGACATTTAACATCCTTTCAACTAGACTATTCTCAAAACCGTGTCCCGTTAAATATGCATGTACCTTCTCATACCAAGTTCTAGGTGCTTACTTTAGACCATACATCACCTTTTTCAATGTGCACACTTTGTTTTCTTGCATGTTTTGCACAAAACCATGAGGTTGAAAAACATATAATTCCTCATGTAAATCACTATTGAGAAATGAAAATTTGATGTCCAATTGATATACATCTCAACCATTATGAGTTGTCAATGCACAGATGATGTGAATAGTTGTTATATGGTAGGTGGAAGCAAAGGTTGTTGGAGCTCAGCTGGGGATGTGTAGCAGTTCGAGGAGTGAGAGTGACGGCGAGAGAGAGAGAGAGAGAGAGAGAGAGAGAGAGAGAGAGTGTGTGTGTGTGTGTGTGTGAAAGTACGATTAGATTTGAGTATACCAACAATGTGTTGGTACACAAAGAATACGATGTATTTATACTTGGGGCATATAAGGGTGCATTCACATGTACAACTGAATAGTGTGTATGTACTATACATGGAGGTCAAACGAGCCTTTATCCTAGCAACCTCCCACTTAAAGGTTCGAAGTGAACCTCTACCAACTCCCACTAGTCATAATGCAATACTCATGCTAAGCTCTGCTTAGACTTTTAGTGAGAACATCTGCAGGGTTGTCGTGTGTTTTGATCTTGGTCAATGTGATCAGACCATCTTCCAAAATCTGCCTGATGAAGTGATATCGCACATCTATATGCTTTGTGAGTGAATGATACATGGCATTCTTAGCTAGATACACAGCACTTTGGCTATCACATCCCAAAACTGCAGTACCCATAGACATGCCGAGATCCTTTGCAAGTTTGTTAAACCATATAGCTTCCTTAGAAGCTTCCGTAGCTGATATGTATTCAGCTTCAGTAGTACTCAGTGCGATGATGTTCTGCAACATGGAACACCAACAAACAGCCCCACTAGCAAGTGTAAAGACATACCCGTTGGTGGACCTACGAGTGTCCAAGTCACCTGCTATGTCTGCATCGCAATAACCGTGCAAACTAGATGCATCCTACCCATAGCAAATACACTTTCTTTGTGTACCCTTTAGGTACCGAAGAATACACTTGACAACCTCTCAATGTGTTTTGCCAGAACTTGACATAATCCCACTGCATGAGCAATGTTTGGATGAGTAGCAACCATAGCATACATAAGAGAGCCACAAACTGATGCATAAGGGACTCCCTTCATAGCATTTGCTTCTATGTCATCTTTTGGGCTGCAAATTCTAAAACTTGGCCTTTTTCATATCTTCATTAGAGGCTAAAGTACCTTTCAACAATTTTACCTCATTAAACATAGCATTACGACAGTGAGTAATTTTCTTGGACTGAGGTAACCACACTCTATAGCCAAATTCACCCTTATCACCATAGCCCATGAAAATGCCTTTGATGGATTTTGGGTCAAGTTTGTTTATCGGCTCATCTCTAATATGCACAAAAGCATCACAACTAAATATGCATAAATGGTCATATGAGACCGATTTGCCAGACCAAACCTCCTCACAGATGCCATTATTTAAGGACCTGTTTGGACTCCATCAATGATGTGCTTTTTCTCCGAGCTAACCATTTTTCTATGGTATATACAACACTGTATTTGTGTTTTATCCCATGTTCAGTGAGATGCATTAAATTTCTTAGACATATATCCTTCCTCAATCAGAGGAGAGAGTTTCCACTTTACATTCTCACAAAATTTCAGCTATGCTTACAAACTGCTTGAAGCACAAAAAGTTAAAACACTTCAGACTTAGCTTTTAAATAATATATACTCATGCGTGCCTAGAGCAATCATCAATGAAACTCATAAAATATAGGTAGTTACCAAAAGACGTTTGCATTGGACCACAAATATTATTGTGTTTAAGTTGTTGTTTGCAAATAACTCTCATTGAACCATCTTTTGGAAATGAAGTATGCTGCATTTTACGCAATATGCAACCTTCACAAATGTGTTTTCAAGGTGTCTCATGAGTAGGCAATGAAGACACCATATTTGATTTCAGTAGATGCAACAAACTAGCAAAATTTCGATGATCAAAATGCGCATGCCAAAGTTTTGTATCTAATATTGCTTGAGAATTTCCAATAGTATATGCCATGTCTTTCACATATTTTTCATAGTTATTGAGCTTATATAGCCCACGGCATAGTGAACTGGATGTAATAATTGTATTGTTGAAAATCAAGCTCATCAATGTTATTGACATTGACTCTACTTAGTACAGCTGTAGCTAGTTGTTACTAGTCATGTGTGGCATAATAATGAGTTGGTCACACACAACTCAACAAGTTAGAGATGTCTAGTTAGTTAGTGACTTACTTGCATACATTATGTGTGACTTAGACTTATAATATTTTTTTTGTGTTACACAATGAATGAATAATGGAAGAAGAGAGAGTACACTCCTCTCTATTTATAGCTCCTGTTCTTGTGTGTCTCTTTCCCTCTTCTTGAACATAGTATCAAAGTTCAGCTTCGCGGAAGTTGGAGTTTCTTCAGTGTATGAGAAACCCTACAACAGTCTGGTTTTTTGCAAAAGCCATATCTTACTGTAGAAATGGATTTTGAAGAAATGACTTGCGCTCCCTAAGTGTTTCGATGTGGTTTACAACTTTGGAGAAGAAAGTTTTTTCAAATTTTGCACGGATTTTGAAATATTCAACATAGACTTTTGCAAATTGGCTGTTTACTGCCGTGGACAGCACTCTCATTTTGGCCCTAGATGTTAGTAAAATGTTGGCAAAATTGCTTAAGAATGCTTATGTATGTGACTGTAGATTTATTCCTTGCATGCTCCAGATGCTTCCATATTGCAATGTTTTATGCCTTTAGCATTGTTTGCTCAGTTTGGAGCTGGTTTATTGCTGGTTATAGCAGGCCTTATTCTAGTTACTGCTCTTAGTAAGGATCTCCTTCATGTTTGCATGAGTTCTATGTATCCATTGGCGCTTGTATGGACATGTATTGATGCTGGGATATTGTGGTGATGTCTTGAGATGTTTTTGAGCTGATTTGGGCTTGTGTTGAGCTCAGTTAAATTGTTATTTTTCTATTGTAATCTAGTTTACAGCTAGCACTCATCTGGATAGGTCATCCATAAAGCGGTTTGATACTGATTGAGTGCTTTTAGTGGATGTATTGAATCTTTGGGTGTCATGGACACATATGAAGATTTTTATGGGAGTTTTTAAGCTGCAGATTTGAACTGCATTTGCTATCTTGAATCTTGGTTACATTACCACTAATTGTGGTAAATACACTTGGTTTGTCTTGAGCAGTTGATGATATTTGCAGCTATAGCTAGTTAACTGTAAGAGGGTTGTGGAGACTGTTTGAAGGCATTGTTATTGCCTATCTGAAAAGACATTGTATTGTCTTGAACTGGTAGCATTATTGCTAATACAATAGGAACTGATAATATCACTCAAATTATGGGGGAGAAGCTTGACAATAAGAACTTTTCTCTATGGAAATTCAAAATGTAAAACTTTCTAATTGAAAGAGGTTATTGGAAATTAGATATTGGAGATGATGTTAACAGAGATTGCCCGATAGAAATCCTACTCCTGAGTAGTGGAAGTTGCAAGAACCATGCTAAATGAGAAGAATTTACCGAACCATTATTGAGCTAAAGCAGTTGTAACTGCAGTATATGCCTTAAATAGATTTCCTACAGTTGGTATTCATGATCTTACACCGTATGAGAAACTATATGGACACAAACCATATATCATCTATCTTAAAGTCTTCGGATATATTGCTTATATACATGTGATGAATGAGAAGAGGAAGAAGTTAGATCCGAAGGCTGTTAAGTGTGTCTTTATTAGCTATATATGTAACAAACCTTTTGTATATTAATTGTTACGAAGACATGTTGGCTCAATGATTTTAAATTAATTTGACGCTCATTTACTTTAAAAAGGGATTTGTATTATTTAAGTGTTTCAAAATATGGATAAAAACTCATCTTTTTATTTAAGGGTGACCAATGGCTAGAGACGAGATGCCCAAGAGAAATTAAAAGTTTAGTCGAGTGGTTAAATTAACCAGAAAGCTCAGATAATTAAGACTTTTACACTCAAATAGTCACATTGATTAGAAGCCCATATAATGAGTGGTTTTAGAAAGTGAAACCAGATGCTCATGATTGAATAAATAAACCATGAACCTATGAATCTATATAATGAAACTCTCCAAAAGTTAAATTTGGTAACTCTTAAAATTTAGAAGGTTACTATTTTTGAAAGTTGCACAAATGGAAATTTTGTTCGCATGAAAGGCTCTGGAATTTCGCAAGGGAGAATTTTGTTTTGAGTAGCTATATCAAATTCTTAATCATTTGAGAGATTTTTAGAATAGAAGGTTTGGAAGCTTTTTTCTTTAGAAAAGTGGCATGTGGCATCTAGAATAGGACATGTGCCATTTTAAAGAGACAAGTGTTCTCATACTTTCATTTTTCAATAAACACTTGTTATTTGTGGCCTCTACTTTTCACTTTTGAGCTCCGAAGCCCCACACCTATAAATTGGAGGTCTCTCTTTTCATTTGGATAAGCTCTTATGCTAAAATTTCAGCCACATGCTTTGTACTATCTTATTTATTTCTCATCCAAGAAGCACGGAGTTTGCAGAAATTAGGGTTTCAAAAAACCTAATTTTCAGAATTGCAATAAATGAGTGCTTTTGTATATGGTTTGGGCACTTGGTGCTTGTGGTTTGTTTCAATAAATTCTTCTAAAGGGGGAGGAGCTAGTTTTCTCTCTCAACGTGGTGTCGACTCCTCTCTCTCTCTCTTTCTCTTTCCTCCCCCCTTTCCCTCTAATTTTCATGGTGATAATTGATCGAGTTGATTACGTTCAAAGTATTGTCATTCTCACATCCTTCCCTGTGCTTACAATGCACATGACGGAAAAGCTTACAAATGCTATAATCCAACTACCCATGAGACATTTGTTAGCAGGGATGTAGTGTTTGATGAGCTAGCTTCATAGTATCGTGGTTCAAATGTGGTTGTTTCTGATGGACCAACAGATGATACTCATGTTGAAATTCGTATTATGGATAGTACCACTATTAGTGGGCCTACAAGAGACACATCCTCTACAGTTAGTCCATGGACAGGTCGCTTGTGCAGTCGTGGTTCCATGTCCACTAACACGAACATGTCAGTGAGGGGGAGATTAGATAAAGCCAAAGAGAAGATGTTTGAAGATGTTACTGTGCCACTTACTTCTGGTTATGAGCCACCTAGTAGTGATAGTGAACTTGGTATATTGTTTGTTACTACACATGGAGTTAGGCAAAGGAGGGATGTACCACCTCATGAGAGGGAATCGCATAGTGCACTGCAATTAAGGTTATAGAGAGTTAGAAAGCTTGTTGATTGGTTGACTTACTGTGGGTATCGAGCCAGACATTTGCTTATATGACTAATACAAAGTTCAGTAAAGCACTTGGTGATGAGAATTGGTGTGCAGCTATGGATGCAGATTATGCAGCATTGGCTGAAAATGACACTTGGGATTTGGTCATGTTGCCTGAAGGCAAAACGTGCATTGGCTGTAAATGGGTTTACAAAGTGAAATGCAAAACAAATGGATCTTTGGAGAGATACAAAGCACGATTGGTTGCTAAAGAATATGCGGAGCAGTATGGTCTTGATTATAAGGAGACTTTTAGCCCAGTTGCAAAAATGGCAACTGTGAGAATTGTCATTGCTTTGGTAGCGTCTAAGGGATGGAACCTTTGGCAAATGGATGTAAAAAATGCATTTCTGAATGGAGATTTGATTGAGAAAGTGTATATGGAACAACCTAAGGGTTATGCTCATTCTAATTATCCGAATCATATGTATAGGCTAAAAAAAGTACTTTATGGGTTAAAACAAGTATGAGACCATGGAATGCTCGGATTAGCTTATATTTATAGTAGCTTAAATTTCAAATGGAAAATGCAGATCATAGTTTGTACACTAAGCACATAGAGATAGGGTATGTGGTCCTAGTTATTTATGTGGATGACTTGATCATTATTGGAGATGATGACCATGGTATTGTTGAAATTAAATCCATGTTACATGTGAAGTTTTAAGTGAAAGACTTGGGAGAGCTGAAATATTTTCTTGGCGTTGAGATAGTAACTACACTTAAGGAATTTGGTTGCTATAAAAACATAATGCGTAGGATATACTAATCAAGTGTGGAATAATGGATTGTAAGCTCCGAAAACACTGCTAGATTAGAATGCAAAGCTTGGAGTTGATATTGGTAGTGATATAGAGAATGTTACAATGATTCCAAGGGGGATTGATTAACGCAAACCTCACTTGGATACAATTAGGAGAAATATGCAATATGTGAAGGATACTTCTGATTATGGATTGTTTTATGAGTTTAGAAAGCCACTTGATTTGATAGGATATATAGATACTGATTGGATTGGATGTGCATATGATAGACAATCAACCAATGGTCATGCTTTCAGTATTGAAAGTAGTATGGTTAGTGGAGCAATAAAAAGCAATCTATAGTTGCTCTCTCTAGCACAAAGGCAGAGTATAGAGGTACAACCCTAGTTGGATGTGAAGCAGTTTGGCTCTTGAAATTGTTACATGACTTGGGTATATAGATGGATAGGAAGGTCACATTGCATTGTGACAACATGAGTAGTCTATTGTTGGATAGCGACCCAGTTTACCATGCTAGATCAAAGCACATACAAGTTCATTATCACTTCATCAAGGAAATGATACTTGCAAGAAAGATAGATTTGCTTCATGTGAAGATTGAAGACTTAAGTAGTTGACATCTTTACCAAATCACTTGGTAGAGATAAGTTTGTTTACTTCAAGGTTTTACTTAGAGTACAATAGTTGACTTAAGCTTGAGGTGGTGTGTTGAAAAGCAAACTCATTTTTGGCCTTCACCCACTTCGAGAACAATGAAATTTCCCGAGGCAATTGCTAAATCCTAATTTTTGTCACAAATTAGGGTTTATAGCAAAGATTCACCTAAAATCTCCACCTCCAATGGTTGGATTGTTGTTAAACTTGAAGCAAAGCTAGGAAATGACTAGAGAAAGAGTGAGAAAATTTAGAGTTTTGACTTGAGAATTTAGTGATTTTAGTGAAATAGAGTTGCTAATCCACTTTTCCACCCCAAATGGATTCACCAACAGCAAAGGGAGCATTACAAATTGTAATCTTCAGGAGAGAGTGCATTAGCCATCATCACTAGCTTCTCCTAGTTAGGAATATGCAACCAACTTCACCTAAATGGTCTCCAATGGTTGAGAAATGGCCCCAAAATCAGCCAGCAGCAACCCAACCTCTCTTCCCAACAGCTTCAAAATGCAAAAATGAGATTTTTTTTCCCCTTCGATCCCAATTCAGCTTTCCCAAACTTACATGAGCAAGTTTTGCCAAGTGGCAACCTTTCAAAGTGAATTCCAGCATTATCCAGCCCATTGAATTAATTTTCAGAATATAAACTCTATAAATTAATTTAATAAGTATTTCTATGCCTAGAAAAATAATCTGACCTGCCAATAATTAAATTGGCTAGGGCACTTTATCTCCCGAGAGTCCTTGTGTCACTTTTGACTATTATAATGATATTAAGTCTCATTAAACACCACATCTGTAGTGTCTCCACCTTATACTTATGGCCAAATAAATGAATTAGAGAAATAATTGGCACTCGATACCACTTAATATTTGTGTGACATAACTAAATGCAACTTTTGCCTTGGTGGTTAGAGCAGTGTTGAGTTTTGGCATGTGGATATATCCCTTATGGTTATGACAGTGATTATGATTTGTGTGTGTGGATTGTAACTAGTTAAAGTGACTCAAATTTAACATATAGCATATTGCAGTGCAATCGAGGACATTGCAAGAATTTCAAGGGGGTGGTCTATCATGAGAACGTGAATATTTAATGCTTTGCTTAGCATTTGACTAAAAGTTAATCAAATGTGCAAAGGTGGCGTGCATATGTGAGGTGTAAATTAACTATTTCATCATGTGCTACATATGACCCCGAAATATCAGTTGATGCCACAAAGGAAAAAGTTCTAGTAAGCTATGCCTAACAGGTACTTGGTGGCAGATTTGGGCCTAGACCAATTTATTAGCTACTAATATCAATGGTGACATTAGAGAGTAGGTATTAATTAATTAATTAATTCTGGTGTAAGGACTAGTCTTGGACGATAAATTGGCCCATCCAATTTTATTATTGGCTTGTGAGATTTGTTTTTAAAGCACTAGAATAATTATTAAATTAATTTTGAATTAATATTCTGAAAAGTAATTTAATAAGCTGGATAATGTTGGAAAATGGTAGTAGAAGGCTACAAATTGGCAAAGCTTGGCCATGCAAGTGGACAAAACATTTTTGGGGGTTGGTGGAAGTCTATTTCAACCATTGTGAGAGAGAAGAAGGCTGCTAGAGAGCAGGGAGATGGTGTTGATGTGATTTTCAGTCTCTAGGGACCGGTCCTACAGCAGGTGACAATAGTTTGGAGCCCTGTAGGTGCAAGTGATGGCAGCCCAGCTTGTTGGTTCATTTTGACAGCAAGAAGCACTTGGATTAGATGAGGAGATCAAAGAGGCTCAGTTGTATTCCATCCGTTTGCAATAAGAGCTAAAGAAATACCACAAGAGGCGCCATTTTTTGGGCCAATAGGTTGTCCATTGTCCAAGATTAAAGTAGTGAAGTGTGCATTTTCAGCTTATGTGACTTTAATGCTTACAATAATTGTTAATTAATTAGGTTATTACCATCTTCGCCGAGAAAGAAGACCGGTTTTAGTCTATAAGCTCAAATTCAAAATAGTTGTGCCATTAATGGCTACAAAGTAAGGCTTTATCACCAAATGGTATTCGTCAAAGCATGGGATTGAGTGTGATGAGACCTTTGCACCCATTTCATGTAGGACTAGTATATGCAACATAATTGTGTTGCGCATGGAATTTTAATTCGCATGTGCATCAATTGGATGTGAAGACCACCCTCTTGAATGGCAAGTTACATAAAAAGGTTTATGTTGCACTTCAACTTCTGTTCAGAAAGGCTTAGAGAGCAAGGTGTAACATTTGTATAAGGTCTTGTATGGTTTGAAGCAAGCGCCTCAAGCATGGTATAAGAAGATCCATGCTACTTGATTACTCTTGGTTTCTGTGACTTGCTGAGAGTGAATATGGTCAATGTTTGCATTGTGCAAGCATAGGGAGGATCTGCTGATACTTATCATTTATGTGGACGAGGCCTTAAAGGCTAATTTGCAGAGATCTTTTGATGTCATTGATCTTGGTCTGTTGCAGTACTATCTTGGTATTTAGTTTGCTTCAGTTGAGGGGAGGCTTGTCATGCACCAGTCCAAATATATTGGGCTGGAGGAGTGAGGGAAGGGGAGGGGGAGGGGTGTTTTTGAGTGAAGAGAGGGGAGGGAGGGAGCTTCTGCTAAGAAGGGAAGGTAAGGCTGCATGTGGTTTCAGTGATTTGCTTACTAGTCTTTTTTGTCGAGGATGACAGGTTTGAGCAACATATTCCTAATATACGATTGTCTATATTTTTTATATGGCAGTGCGATACCAACTAGATGAAGATCCAAAATGTTTGAAGGTGTTTCCAATACCATTGCACGATAAGAAGGGCACTGCTCTGCACTATGACAGGCTTGCAGTTTCTCCTGACAATAGAACACTCGCAGTTACACACGGATCAACTCTTCAATGGCTTAGTTTAGAATCAGGCGAAATTCTGGATACAGTTGAAGATGCACATGACGGTGAGAGGAAGCTATGTTACCTTCTTTTTCTGGCATAAATAGACCTTTTGAAATTTCCTTATGAGGTGATGGAGCTGTTTCTATAGCCAGGCAATCTGTGCAACTGTTCTTTCAATTTAGTAGCAACTCTCTTACATTCAGATGTTGTGTGCAGGGCTTATAACATCCATTTCCTGGACACCTGATTTGGTTCACACAGGTGAAAGTACATGCCTTAAGATTATGACCAGTTTGCTAAATAAATTATTAGTACACTAACAAATGCATATGTACTTGTGTCACAGAGAAAGGACGAGCAAAAATTTTGGCAACTGCTAGTGTAGACAGGAAAGTCAAGTTGTGGTTTCCTCCCAGGTGACACTGATGCTCCAATATTGAAGTGTCACAGTTCCCCATCAGAGAATCAAGGATTTGAGGGATATGAGCCATCTTATTCAAGTAAGTGCCTGCTTTTCATCCAGAAGATCAAAATCTTCTAAGGGGATTATGAGATCATAAGATTTGTAAGTGATTTTGTGCAGCAGATACAAGGTGGCCAGAAGATGTCAATCTTTTATTTGAGGCTACTGTCGCACAATCAGTTTTAGGGTGAGCTGGATATTTGAAAGCTTAATGGCAAGAGTGAAAAGGGTCCCCTATCTTTGGGGTCACATTTACCTTGAGGTGTTAAGAGCTGTTTTCAAAGCTGAGAATGGAATTTTGTTAAGACTTTTTGTCGACCAGTTGTTTGATTCTTTGAATGTATATTAAGGTCAGTATTATTTTTAGGGCTTCTAATTTAAAGTGTAGCCCAGAATTTTATTTTGAAGGGCAATCTTAGCATATCAATTGTAAGTCATTATCTTGTATACCTTTTTTGCAATGTGCGGTGGTTGTATTTATAAATATTTACACCACCCAAAGAATAGGGATAAATGACCTTCTAATGAAGGATAAGCAGCAGATTTAAGCAGTTCACAAGCAAGTGTAAGAGCCCTGTCTTTCTTAGCTAACCTTTTAACCAAGAGATGAGCGTCGGCAAATGTGCCTGCACTATGATTGGCCAAAATACCCCTAGCATTATGCAGCCTTCCAAAGACTGTCATTTCTAAATGCCCATATTTTTTGCACAATTAGGCCTCTCATAACTTGTAGAGCACACAAAGTGGGGATATCTTGAACTTCTTTACAATCCCAAAAGAGGTCTCCTCGCTCTTGCAGAGTACACAAAGTGGGGAGATCTGTACGAAACCTAGCAAGTGTGTTCCTTGTAGCTAGTTTAAATGTTAACTTGTGGGAAGGAGTGGCAGTCTGCGTTTTCCAATCTTTTCTTCCAAGTCCTCATTATAGCTTTGGGGCCACCCTTTGCCATAGATTATAGGATGGGAAATCATCTGACCGCAGGACTGCCCAATGTTGTCCTTGAATACTTTTGGCCAATTAGAACCTTTTGTGAAGTATCATGGATGGTGAAACATCTACCCAGGGTGAATCTACCACTAAATATAAAGGACTGGACATCAAACCTCCTAGTCAAAGCCAAGCAGGCTCATCCCCTAGCCTCGAAGCTAGCAGTACCTTGGGTCACAACCATCTCCCAAGAATTGGCATGTCATACTACCAATCCACATCATCCTGGTATAGGGATGCATTGATCAACGGGCCAAGAGTCAAAGTGATGACATAACAATGTGCACAATGCCTTAACTATTATAAGTAGGACTTGGTTGCCCTAACCTTGAAGTGTCCTTAGTGCATTTGTACTAAGTCACTTCATGACCTTTGTGACCAATGCTACTAGCGCCCATCCAAAAGCCTAAGAATGTAACACTTCCCTCCTTATGAATGATTGTTGTTTTCAATAATATTCTTAAAACCAAATTGGAGAAAATTACTCTTCTTTGAGTATACTCCTCGTAGCCTCTAAGCAATTCTTCCTCTTAACTATATTTGGGATGAATGGTTCAACAGGATTATTTAGTTCTATGGTCAAGAACCAATTTGGGTTCAAGTGGAATATATCTAGTGTCCTCAAGCCACATGACTTCCTCAATCGGAACAATTAGTCAACCTTGTTCCAATTGTTCTTTTAAACAGCTTACGTGGAGCACAAGATGAACTCATATCTTTGGACTTAAGTCGGCTCATAGGATACACTACTCTTCTTGGTAATTTAGAAAGGGCCACAATATCTCAAAGATAACTTGTAACACTTGCCAATAGTCATCGGATCATGGTCTATTTGGGGCTTAATCCACATGCTCTCTTAGAGCTCTCCAAGATATTGGTCAACTACATATGCTATTGGCATTTATATAAGCAAACTTAATTTGAGAAAGGTGATGTCCCCCCTTGCAAGAGAGAGTTTGATTTGTTCTCTCCCAGGCTATCTATTAGTTCCAAGATCTTTTAAGGGCGACATAGATGATCAAGTTTTCAATTTTTGGAGAGTCAATGAAATCAAGGTCTCCACTAACTATTTTATCAAGCACACCGTAAAGTTTATAAAGATGGCGAACAAAGGGACTAATTGTCTAGTAGTTTTCACAATTTCTTTGTGGAAATGAAGCAAACCATTTTTATGAATGGATAATCATGATCTATGTTATATCATGACCTTGATTTGTACTTGGTAATCCTATCACAAAATCCATAGAAATGTTACTTCATTTCTTGTTTGAAATTTGCAAAGGATGTAACATCTTGCTTGTTTGTGTTGTGTAACTTTATTTCACTGACAGTGTGAGCACTCTCACATGTAAGACTCAACCAAAGTTTTCATGTGTATCAAATAAAAATAGTAACCAAGGCTAAAGTTCAATGTGTACTAGGGTATCCCTTGTTTCATGTGTCATGACATGTAAATTTTTTTTTTCACAAAATATCCTAATTGTTAAGTGTACACTTTTTGCCTCTTTTAAAAAAGAATCCATTACAGGTTGAATGCCTTTTCACTCTCTCTCAATAGCTAGCTTTTGGGCATTTGGACCACTAAAGCTTCTTGGGCTACTAGGTCTTGGAGAGAGGATTGCGAATTCCACCAAAGTGAGGTTGTTTTGGCAGTGCCTTGCTCTTTGAGAGAGAGAAATCAATTGAAATTTTGAAGAAGGCATTAACTTTTGTGATCTTACTAAGGGCATTGGTGATCTTATGACCATGGAGATTGGATTGATCAGAGAGTAATGATATTGAAATTTAAGCATATAGATAATTACATTTTTGTTTCTTTTAGGTAGTGTAATATATTTGGGCATTCGTGAGATTTAAGCTCTCACATGCAATAGGTTTAACAACAAGGATCGAGTTTACTAGTTTAACCAATTGATGGACTCTTTTTTTTCTTTTAACACTAATAATCATAGTTTTTAATCAACTTTTGAAAAAATTTAGTAAAATTTACAAAACATTTCACTTGCCTTATGGTCCTTCAAATATTCTCTAAAGCTATCCATATCTTATGGTATCTAGACTTGAGATCAATCTTTGTGAAATATTAAGTGCTACAAAGATAATTTTATGTCCAAAGCAATGGATATTTATGATTCATGATCATCATATTGAGATTCTTATAATCTATTGAAAAGTGTTTCATGCCATCATTTTTTCTAAGAAGCACATGGGTGTTTGCGAACATTTACCAGGTTCAATAAAGCCCTTATCTAGGTAATCATAAAGTTATCTAGCTATCTTGCGGTCCTCTTTTCAGCTTAATCGATATGGTTGTTGAGAGACTAGATAGTTATCTAGTAACAATGTAATATCTTGATACTATGGTTTAATGCATTGTAAGATCATATAAGTCTATCAAGTAATTCAAATTGAAAGACGAGCTCATCCGTGTAGAATGAGATTTAAATCTTCACTTACATTTAAATTAGCATCAATATTAATATTATTACTAAAAGAAATGAAATCACATTATACCATAGATGATGGAACTCTTTTAAGAAAACAAACATAGGCAATAATATTTGGATCACAAATATATATAATAAATATTATGTGTACATTATCTCAATCCTTGATCACATGATAGCGACCATCAAGCTCAAAAGAAAGTATATGAGTTTTATAATCAATCTAGAAAGAGTAAAATCTATCAAGGAGCCATAGCATGCCAAGGATGACATCAACATGGTGAAACCTCATTAATCAGTCTTGCTTAATGTTAATAGTCTACAATTAGCTTGTATAATTAATGCGATATGCTCGATTAGTAACTACAATGTCGAGTTAAAGTCCTTGTATCAATCATTCTCAAAAATAATATGTGACCTCGAAGTGTTTGAGAGATGAGAGTTTAGAGATTAAATACTATTATAATAGTAGTATATACTTTATATTTAATACCACTTTTTTTCTTTCCAAGATAGGGGCAACTTCCCAAATGATCAAGCTCCACAAATAGCCTTGATGCCTTAGCCATGTAGATAAGCACTTATATGCTCAACCTCAATAGGTTTAGCTCCATAGAATAGGTGCTTAAAATAAAATTGCTTCCCCCTTCTACAACACCTACTTTTCTCTCATATGACTAGCCTCTCTTCACAATTGCAATCTCTCTTCACGACTGCTCTCTGTACATTATCTCTACAACAGCATCACCTTTTTTTTTATTTGACACATTACTAAAGATTAATGGCAAAGGTAATGTTAATCAACATTAATAAATACATTGATGTTGTTGAAACAATAATATTAACAATAACATTAAATGCCATCATTACTTAAATGTTAATGTGATAGCTAACATTAAAGGTAAAATCAAAATCAAATTTCATGATTATATTAAAATTAAATGCCACTATCAAAGCAAAATTTATAATGTCTATTTGAGCCACAAGAGTTTGACTATCTACGATAGTCTACTAGAGTTTCAAAGTGGTAGCTTCTCTAACTCTAATCACAAATGCCACTTAAAACCTTGCCCACAAGCATCTTCTCAACGAAAATTCCGAATGAGTGCCAGACAAAAACTTATATTGTCATACCCACCACTTGCAATTTGTGCCTCGTATAGGCCCCTCGCTAGTAGTATACCATACCACCCTAAACGAGATAAAAGTATACTTGTCAAGCATAAACTATCGCAGTTTCATAAGCCAAAGTGGTTTTGTGTATGTCATCACATCTCACATCAATAGTAGGATGATGCTCTAATACCAATGAAATGTCCACCTAGGATTCAACCTACACATGAGACACAACACAAGCTATATCCATAGAATATAAAAGGCTAGACATCAGACTCACCTCCTAGCCATAGCCATAGTCCCATGTCAAAGTGACCAGCATAATGTGGTCAAATGCATCTTTTCCCATGTTGCCAAGGATTTTATATTATACGGCTTACTCCAATCAAAGTAATCTCAAAAAATATATCAAGCTCATCAAATAAAGTAAAAAAGAATGTTCAAATAGAATTGGTCACTAAGCCAAAAGAATAGCATTCAATTTATGCAGTGCAGTACTGGGTTTTGTAGGGTAAAGAGAGTACGCGGTTTTGTAGGATTTTGTAGCTATAAGTATGCGGTTGCTCCTACAAAGGTTGTCTTACACCTTAGTCTTGAAGATCATCATATTAGTAAGTTGTATGCCATTGGTTTTTTATTCCTCTATCTATTCTTGCTTTTACAAAACTTACACCTTAGTCTATAGGATCCTCATATTAGTCTTGTTGGGTGTTTTCTTTATGTCCACCATAGTATGCTATATATGGTGTCACTTATGAGTAGTTCTACGCATAGCTTGGCTCACTACATTAATGAGTTGGGAGTAGATCATTTGCTACTTGTAGGATATACTAGAGATGTTAACACACTTGACTATTCATGTCTATTTCCCTATTAAGAGCATTTTCTCTCAATCTTATACATGCATTCGGACTTGTGAAATGGGCTTCAAGACCTATATGGAATGCTAGGTAACCATGCAAACTTAAGGCCTAATGAGTAACATTCAACGGTTAGACACAAACATCAAGCATGAGATAATAGTCATAATAGGACTTGCCATCTAGCAAGGCAAAAGAGTAATATACTTGGTCTTTGGAGACCCGATCATATCCATGTAGCGAGCATGATAACATCCCCATTTACAATCACTCAAATAGGGATTTGGTCAGTAATAAGTATAAATTAATGTCATGCTTTTCTTAGTTCATACTCTACATTTATAATAGTGAAAGTTTTTTGCAACATGAGCATCTTGAGAATATACTTCAATCTTTGGAGGTGTGGATCTACAACACATTTTTGCACTATTATAAGGAAAGAATCATAAGGCAAGAAAGCAAGAGGGGAAATGGAGGATGAAGGTGAATCTCACGAATCTACTAAAAGATGACTTGAAAGTGTGGAAAGTACCCATGCAAACCTAAGTATGTCACACATTACTACAATGGTATATGCTTGTAGAGGAAAAATCCATGTCACAATAATGCCATTTTCTTCTTAAATTCCTTTTATCTAGTGAACAAGTTAAATAACCGTTACAACCATAAGAACCATGATCAATAGAAAGGTTATGACTATAAGAACCCTTTGCAAATAAGTTGTATATGGCATGAAGGCAAATAACAAATCTAGCCATTTCAAATTTGATTGTTTAAGAAGAGGTCACAATAAGGTAGAAAACCACTACCTCTCCAATGTTACATTGGTCTACTTGACCAATATAGAAGCATTAAGAAAAACTCGTATGTGAGAGTGCTATATATGTTATAATCAGGCCCAAATTAATAAGACATGTTAAAGAGTCATCCAAGAAATAACATTTGTGTGATATAATATATATTAATGAGAGTAATTCATTGTTTGATAGTCAACTACTAATTAGATTAGCATATTTGATTCCTCTCCTTTTAAATGGTTTCTACAACATTTCATAAAGACATGTTGCTCTTTTCTTCAATATTAGCTCTATTATTATCCAAATTGACATGTTTAATGTAAACATTTAGCACCACTTAAAAGAATACATCAAATTATTAGGTAGCCAACTTCAATATCCTCAATGTGATCCACAAATATCCTTACTTTGTAACAAGTCCATGCATCTCTCAGAGCACTCTTGCCAATTGTTGTCATTTGTATTTTCCTAGTGAGTAGTCCTACCAAGGAAAAAGTCTAGTTTTTTATCATGCTTGCAAGCATGACAAATTACAAGTGGTACCCAATAACATTCCATGAGGATGACAATGAGAATGGCCAATCAAGCAAGAAGAAATCGAAAGACAAGAATAATGAAAATTGGAGAAAGTTAAAGACAAGTTTGAAGATTTTGAACACACACCCCCCCCCCCCCCCCCCCCACCCAAAGTTAGTACTTTAAAGATATAATGGGTTGGATATGTTGGGATTGCAATTCTCAAGAATATTGTATACTATCCCTTGTCTAATTACTGTGGACGAGGATCTTCAACAAGATAAATTCTCATTGTTGTTAAATTTTATTTAATTGCTATGATTAGTGCAACATGGTATTTTCAAATAGTAAGGCATAAGTTTTGCACCTTGTATTATAAATTCAATCCATGCTTTAGTAGTGTTGATAGTTAGAAGTTGGATTTTGCCACCAACATTTGGTAGAATTGAGGAAAGGTTGTGCATAGAGTATGCTTTTAGAATCATTGCATAAACTTAGGACCACCACATAGATGGTTGATGTCAAGCTCTCTACCTTGCATTATCAATCCAATCTATGATTTGACCTCAAACTAATAATATTGATCATTACAAGTCGTATTTTGTCATAATTATTTCGTGACTTAGAAGAACTGTGCACAAAGGCATACTTATAGGGGTCATTTCACAAACTTAAGAGCATCACACACATGGTTTCTATTTATTTTAAAGACAAGATACAATTACCAAATTGCTTTAGAGATGAGCTACAAGATCTTGAGTCTTCTTCTTACAATTATGGAAGAAGCCTCACATTTATCAGGGGCATCCTAAAGAAATTCCATTAACCTCTTAGAACCTTTGATCTTGATTTGAACTTCGCTAATAATTATTTTCTTCATTCAACATTAGTATATCACTATTCCATCCATAACTTTATTTTTAAGGTATCATCAAAGGGCTAGTAGGCATTCTAGAACCATTTTGCCACTAATGCCCTTAACAAAAGCATGATATAAAGATTCATTTTGGCATTTTCTTATCTATAGTCACATTCCAGTTTGAACTTTCTCTCAGCTCAATCCTTGAGCTCAAAGTCATTCTATCTCCACATATGCACTAGTGAGTTGCCAACTACATATTAGCAGAAAATTAGTCACCAGGAAATGAGACAGTGAACAAAACGGATAACTGTGGAACTAACAGCCTAGTGACAGCAATCAATGCTCCACAGTGAGTTGCCAACTACATATTAGCAGAAAAGTAGTCACCATGAAATGAGACAGTGACCAAAACAAGAGAAAGTGGCAGCGGCAGCAGAATCCACAGGTTACAGAAGTATGATGAAGGAGGCCACTGTGCCCCCACATAGAATGACCAAAGAGCAAACACAAGACTAGAAAACTCTTTTATTATTATATAGCTCGGCCTGCTAGAATGTCTAAATTTTCCACATGGACTATGTAAGATGCTTGCACCAAAGTTCAAGAACCACTAATGTAAATCACAACCTTTGACATTACTTATATTTTGACAATCCGACTTTAAATCTTTTCCCAATAGATATTTTGAATAGTAGTTAAGAGCATACGCTGAATTATGCATACACAAAACCCTATTATGTCTAACAGTAACATTCTCCACACAGCCCAAGTCCATGTAAGTACCATCCAAAAGACTGTCTAGTAGGTATGTATTATGATGGAAATTTGAAAACCAGAGTAAAACACTAAACATGGACTAATGAAGGGGCACCCCCCCAACCCACTAGAAAGTTCTTCACAGGCTATTGACAAGTCTTTAGGATTTCAAAATTAACACGATGTCACCTGATCAGACATTTCATGTCAGATTCATATAGCATGCACTGCTGTGAGAGCATTTGACTTTGCACTACACGTTTCAGTATCAGAAGAAAGACCAACTAAATTAGATAAAGACTAACAATTACATCAAAATAGACTTTGCTTTGCAAAAGTGCAGCCAAGGCATACAAAGAAACTCGGTAAAAGAAGATAGAATAGATGAACCTATCAATTTCTTGAACAAACTAACATCTGCAAAGACAGTGAAGAATCACAGGCCTGGGAAAAAGTGTACATGAAGATGTACAGCCCCAAGACTACACATAGCCCTTATCTTTTTAGCCTCAGCAACTGTCATGAGGTTAAACCTATGATATGGGGATAAAGGCAAGCTCAACAGAAGGACACTGAAACAGAGTAGAACTTCCTCCTGAAGCTAGCTTGAAACGTGTGCACCATTCAAATGGTGCAGACATGCAATTGCATGTCCATTTCACAGGTTGCAGAGACTTGCAATTAACTTGTTAAAACTGCTCCAACTACAATTGCTCTATAAACTCTTTGAATTGAAATACGACCTTCTGCAGCACTGCCACATGGTAAGATTTTTATTGAATGAACTCAGACATGCTTACAGAGGAGGGCCCTGGAAGCAGAAAATATGACCAGACTTAGCTCATCCACAGCAGCCCTTCTTCTGGATGTGCACATCCTGGTTGTCACTAGGAATAACAATCTTAGTTCCTGTCAACAATGCTGTATTGCCATTCCCCTGGTCTTCATTTGCAATCAAAGACTTTTTGCTGACTATTCGATAGATCTCCGTCAACACCGTATAAAAGGCATTCTCTACATTGGTTGCTTCTAAAGCTGATGTCTCCAAAAAAAACAATCCCTCTTTCTCTGCAAACTCCTTTGCATCCTCTGTTGGTACAGCTCTCAGGGTTCCCAAATCAGTTTTATTGCCAATCAGCATTATGACAATATTGTTGTCAGCATGACTCTTCAACTCCTCTAGCCAACGTGCAACATGATCAAATGTCTGTCGCTTAGTGATGTCATACACCAGCATTGCCCCTACTGCACCTCTGTAGTATGCACTGGTAACTGCTCTATATCTGCAGGACAAACTGTGTGAGCTCTATCATAATAATCTACAAACCCAAAACTAGTTCTGTTTTAAGGACCAAACATTAGCAAAACATCAAATGCAGAGTTCAACTTGAGCTTGTATATAAGTCAGATAATATAGTTATGAAAACAGTAAAAGGAACTCTCACATGCATCACTGGAACTAACAGAGTTTAACACAACCACTTAAGGATCTGATTCAGCAAGGAAATGCTATTTCTATTCTACACCATAGATCCAACTGAACAGGAGAAGACCAATTATGGAGCAACAAGCATATGCTTACTTCAACAGGCATGAAGCAATTAAATTGGACATGTTCGTTCAAGTCCAATGCACTTGCAGGTAAAATAAGCTAAAGTCTGCATCAAGCCCCACTGGAACATATCAGCATAGTATTGTAACTTAAAAGTGGCTGCTATGATCAGTATTCAGAAGTGTGTCATGCGCATGATGATGGCCCTTCAGATTTATTTTGCATATTCAGAGAACGCCTGTCATTTGACACTAATAATCACACAATACCTGTCATTGCTATCAAACATTATGCTAGTAGACAAGCAGCAAATCTCTAAAACTGTCTTGTCAAAGATGGAAAGCAACCGAACTGTTGACTAAGGAGTCAGAAGCACAATGAGGTAGTTGTACAAGTCCCCCTTTTTAGCTCCTACATGGACTTCCTTGAATCTGCTTCCATGTAGATCAGCATTTTGCAAAATGCATTTCCTCAACTCTGCTTCTATGTGGATCAATAGTTTTGCAAAGGCTTTCCTTGCATCTATTCTTCTGAAATATACAGAGTGAACATGCTAAATAGACAAGCTCACAGAAACAGCTTTGATGCTTCCATGACAGGTTTACTACAACTGCACATGGCAGCCAAAATGATTTCCTCAACTCTGCTTCTATGTGGATCAATAGCTTTGCAAAGGCTTTCCATGCATCTATTCTTCTGAAATGTTCAGAGTGAACATCCATGCTAAATAGATAAGCCCACAGAAACAGCTTTGATGCTTCCATGACAGATTTGCTACAACTGCACATGTCAGCCAAGACATCCCGGAAGCAAGAGGTGTCATTTGATTCCAAATTGTCATCATGCGCATGAACAAACATCCTATCCCTCGAAATTTCATTTTCAGTGTGAGAAAACGGAATCCAAACGGAAAGCAATCAGGAGATCGGAGAAGCCTGGGGCCATTTAACATACTGCACATCAAAGATCGGATGGATCTCCACATAAGTGCATAGATCTCAGCTTGGAGGAAGGCAAAATGGACTACTTGAAGGCAGAAATCAAACAAAGACATAAAACGGACTAATTGAAGGCAGAAATCAAACAAAGGCTTACCTCTCTTGCCCCGCCGTGTCCCAAATCTGAGCTTTGATGGTTTTGTGGTCCACCATGATTGTTCTGGTCTGAAACTCCACACCTATAGTGGCTTTGGAGTCGAGAGTGAACTCATTCCTAGCGAAACGATTGAGAAGCTGCGACTTTCCGACCGCTGAGTCACCAATCAGCACGACCTTGAACACGTAATCGATCTTCTGATTATAATCGCCATACCCAGCCATCCTCCTTCAGCTTGGATTGCGCTACGATGGAGAGGAAAAACGCACCTAGAAGATCACTGGTGATTCGGCCAGACGGCAATGCTGAGAATCTCGCGAGGCCTAAACGGGCCCATGGAAACCCCGGAGGTGTAAGATAAGGCTGTGTGCGAGCTTCTGCTTCCGACTGAGAGGCAAGGAAAAGGAAGGTTCGGACTGAGAGGGAGGAAAAGAGAGAGAGAGAGAGAGAGAGAGAGAATACTACGAAGAGAGAGAAAGAGAAAGAGTATCTGTGTCGTTTGTTTTCCCACGGGAGAAGGAAATGTGCGTGTTTTTTTTGTTTTTCGGGGGGGGGGGGGGGGGGGGGGGGGTGTGGACCGGTTCCTACCAAAAACACTTATATAGAGAGTAGTAATGAGTGTGAGTCATGTTTGGTTTTCACTCTATGTGTGATTCTCTATATCCAGTGGTACACTCTCTTATATGCAGTGTCACGAGGGTGTAGTTTTAGGATGTGTTTATGTTATATATATTTTTTAATTGAATAATATAAGAGTATACTTTGCTCTTATATATCATGTTATTTTTCTGTCATGTTCAATGAGTAAACGAGTGCAGATGTATCACACTTGGTATTAGAGCAACTCTTGCTCGAAGTGAAAGAGTGCTCACGAAAGCAAGAGAAGAGATCCAATGCCCCAAAGAGATCGTGTCGAAACGACCCACATCGTGTCGCCCTACGTCACAACATCCCACATCGCCCCCGTCGCATCAACCTCCAGCGTGTTGACCCCTACACCAACCAGTACTTGAAGACGTGACACAGCTTCCCTGCAGTACAACCACCACCCAAAGGCGAAACGCGGCTTCCCCACGTCGACAACCCCGAAAGCTGAGACGGCTCCCCACGACCATATGGAGGACAACAGAGAGAACGCATCCATCCCAAGAATGGACGAGAGGAAGAAGAGCAAAGGGCAAGAATGGAGAGTAGCTCAAGAGGAGAAGGTAACTGAATTAGAGAGGTAGTTGGGGAGCATGTCAAGCCTATTGGATTCTATTTGGAGGAACATGTAGATGAAAGGGGAAGAGGAAATGAGAAAAAAATTAGAAGTGGAGTAGGGTTACAAAGAGTGGGTGTTATATCAACAAGAAGAGGAGAGAAAGCACTAACTACAAGAGAAGATGGATAGGTTAGGGAGAGAGGAGACTACTAGGAGGGTGCAAGATACAAGAAAAGACAAGGAGAAGATAGTGGTGGAAGCAAGAAGTAAGAATAATGACAAAAAACACAAGAAGAATGACAAAAAACACAACCATAGAGAAAAGGAGGAGAGTGACAATTCAAAAGACAACTATGGCAAGTTCAAAATGCCCCAATCCAACAAGTACAAAGGAGAGAGAGATGGGTTGGTCTCAAAGAAATGGATCATCGAGGTAGACAAATACTTGAAGTATGCTAGGATCATTAAAGACAGCAAGGGAGAAGTGGTAGCAATCTACTTAGAGAAAGACGCTACTAGTTGGTACCTTCTAAAACAAGAGCAAGCACGCACCATCTTTTCATCATGGGAAGAACTCCAAGAGAAACTCAAAGATTGTTTCATTCCAAAGATGGAGAAATTCAAAGTTGGAGATGAATGGAGAAAACTCAAACAAACACAAGGGTATGTCAACAAATATAGGCAGCTCATTCTACAGTTACCCAACATAGACACGGACACTAAGCTACATGGATTCTTATTTGGCATGCAAAAATGGGCCAAGAGAGATGTAGAGAGACAAGAGTCAACCAATTTAGTTGAGGCCATGAGGATAGCTGAAAGAATAGTGGACTTAGAAGGGAGAAGGACATCCCAAGGAAATCAGACCAGATTCAACACCAACCTCCACAATAACTCTTGAAATTCGAAACCCAATACCCTTAGAGGCCCATTCCCAGAGACGCAAAGTCAAACCTCAGGCATAACCCTAGCCACATCACAATCCACCTTAGTACCAAGAGGAGCAGTTGGCAGATGGGGGGGATAACCATTATAGAGACCAACTTTGCGTGCATCATATGGGCCTAGGGATCAAATACGTCATGGTGGAGACCCCAAGGCCTAACCATAAGGATTAGATGTTTCAAGTGCAGGGGACCCCACTATCAAAATAGATACCCCATGGACGACACAATCTCATCAAGCCAGTTTAGAGTGGCAGCCACTAGTGCATGTGGAGGAGAGAAGTCACAACCCCCGCACATCCAAGAAATCCCTAGTGGAAGTGATAAAATCCTAGACCATCCAAGGGTGGGGACAGTCAGTGCTCATCTCCAATGCATGGCAGCCCATGTAGTAGCAGTCCAACACTTATACATCAAGGGTAGAGTGAGTGAAGGGGATCAAGCCGTTATGATTGACATAGGGGCCACCCACAACTTCATCACACCAGATTGCACAACCAAACATGGGCTAAAATTATCTAAGGCCCGGGGAGGATTAACAGTAACTTTTGCACAAGGAGAAGCCAAGGAGGTGAAATAGGCCTTTGCAATGCAAGTACAAGCAGGGAAGTGGAAAGCCAAACTCAACTTCTTAGTCATTTCCATGGACGATTTTGAAGTCATATTAGGCCTGGAAATCTATGACAAGTATGTTATTGCAATGTTTGGGAAAGGAGTTAATAAGATGATGTTGGATATGTAAGGAGAAGGCGTTAGAATACCTTGAATGCAGCTACCAGGCAGAACATCAATCAAAGTGCAAGGAGAATAAGCCTGGAGTCTCATGCCAAAATGCAAAACCAAGTACAAGCCAACCAAAAGCACCGACCCAAGCACCGCCTTGCTAAGTTAACCATATTAGGCCTCACATCATGACATGCAGTGCCAAGCAAGTGGAGAAGTCAGTAAAGCAAGGAGACATGGTGTAACTATGCATGATTCAACCCATTGAGTAGGAGGTCACCAAGAAGCCCAAACTCCAAGTCAATAATACAGAAGTGGCAGAAATACTTGAGGAGTTTAAGGTTGTAGCACCAGCAAAACTATCCAAGGGTCTACGACCCAAAACAAATGTGGATCACAAGATCAAACTCATTCCAAGATCTACCCCACCAGCTAGAGCTCTTTATCATATGAATCACACAAAACTCATGGAGTTGAAGAAGCAATTATATGAATTGGAAGAACAAGATTTCATCCACCCCAGCAAATCCCCCTTCAATGCCCTAATATTGTTTGTAAAGAAGAAGGATTGAGGATCTCTTAGATAGGATACATGGAGCCAAATACGTTAGCCGCATAGGCCTTAGATCAAGGTACCATCAGATTCGCATAGTAGAAGAAGATATCCCCAAAACGGTTTTGGACTGAGTAATGGGCCAGGCACCTTTTGTGGCCTCATGGATGGATTCTTTAGGCTCGAAATATATATCTTTGTTATTATCTACATCGATGATCTCCTAGTATATAGCAAAACTCTAGAGGGACACAAAAGACACTTATGCCTAGTTTTTGAGAAGTTGAGACAACACAAGCTATATACCAAGCCAAAAAAATGCAAGTTTGCAGTAAAGGTTCCTAGGATTCATTGTAGGAGAGGCTAGTATCAAAGTAGATCCCAAGAAAGTTGAAGCCATCAAGAATTAGCCTATGTTGAAGACTGTGAGGGAAGTGCGAGAGTTCCTAGGCTTCACAATGTTTTGTAGAAGGTTCATCAAGGATTATAGCCTCATCACCACTCCACTATCCCACCTTACCAAAGAAGATAACACATTTGCATGGGGAAGTGAGCAGTGGGATGCTTTTGAGCTGATGAAGAAATGTATGAGTCAAACCCCTATCCTTAAAGTACCCAACTTCACCAGGCCCTTTGAGATCTCCATAGATGCATCAAATTATGGCATTGGGGGCGTGCTGGTGCAAGAGGGCCGTCCCATAGCTTATGAATCCAAGAAGTTCATAGATGCCGAAACCAGATGGAGCACACACGAGAAGGAGATGCTAGCAGTAATCCACTACCTTAGAAAATGGAAGCATTATGTCCAGGACAACAAACACATAGCAGTCTTCACCAACAACATCTCCCTCAAATACTTCCAATTCCAACCGAAGCTATATACCAAACAAGCTCAATGACTCGACTTCCTAGTAGAATTTGACTTGGAGATCAAACACAAGCCAAGATCCACCAATAAGATAATAGATGCTCTAAGTCACAAGGCTAATTTGAAAGCCGTTAGTGCGATCATACAGGAGCAACTTCCTCTAGTTAGTGAAGGAGGCTTTGAAACATTACCAAGACATGCACAATATTATAGAAGAGGTGAAAGCTGGCAAGGCACCCCATGGCATATATACACTTGAGGGAATTTTGTTTGTAGGTAAGAGATTGTACATCCCCAACAACGTGGAACTAAGGAAAGTCATTGTACATGAAGTGCATGATGGAAAATTAGGTGGACATAAGGGACAAAGCAAAACATTTGAAGTACTCAGAAAGCAATTCTTTTGGCCCAACATGAAGGAAGAAGTCATAGACTATAACAAGACATGTCCTATGCACCACGCTCTAAGCCAGCATGTTTACTACAACCAATGTCCATACCTAACCAACCATGGGATGTAATTAGCATGGATTTCATTGTCGAGCTCCCCGAATCCCATGGTTACACCATCATTTTTGTAGTGGTGGACTATTTCTCCAAGCAACCTCACTCCATACCTGCCAAGCCACCATTGAATACCAAGGAGGTAGCCCGCCTCTTTTTCATGCATGTTTTCAAGCTACATGGTTTACCCTTAGCCATAATATCAGATAGAGATGGAAGATTCATGAGTGACATGTGGAAGGAACTCTTCAAGATCTTGGAAACATAGTTGAGATTCTCATAATCCTTCCACCCCCGAGACAGATGGGAAAATAGAGTGAGTCAACCAAGGCATTGAAGACTATCTCATGAGCTATGCCCAGGTGGACCAAAAGGATTGGGCATTGTACCTCGACGTGTTGGAGTTTCACTATAACAGCTCAATCCACTCCGCCACCACTGGCTACACACCCTTTGAATTAGCCACAGGAAAAGAAGTTGCCACACCCCTTGCCTTAGCCTTGGGAGCAACCAAAGTTGAAGATCAAGATGATGCGGAAGAATTCTTGAAGAAATGGAGAGACCGCAATGTTGATGCTAAGCATAGCCTAGAATAGAGCAAAATCACCATGGCAAAACAAGCCAACAAAAAGCGAAAGACAGTACTCTTTACCGAGGGAGACATGGTCCTAGTAAGCTCTAAGCATATGTCACTCCCATAGAATATGAGCCCAAAATTCAATCGCCGCTACTATAGACCTTACCGCATTACTCAAGTGTTGAATGAAGTCACATACAAACTTAACCTACCAAACAGTATTTGTGTTCATAATGCATTTCATGCTCAGCTTCTGCATAGGTTCTATCCTCACATAACCAATGGGGATGGCACATACCAATGCTTCATTCCAATGGCCCCTTCGAAGTGGAAGCATTCCTTTGGCGTGCCGAGAACACAAAGGGTACCCTGAGTACCTCACCAAGTGGAAAGGCCGTCCTCTTAAGGAAGCCAGTTGGATTTCGGAAGTGAAGGCATGCGAAAGTGGCAAAGAGGCCTTCGCCACCTAGCTCAAGGAGAATCCCACCAATTCTTCCAATGTTCCTTGAGTCATCCTAAACGGAACTCATCATAGGCCCAGTAACGCCTCCACTCCTCATATGTAATTGACCCGAGCGTGGACTTGCATGGTAGCCTGAATAAACCAAAGACCCCCAACAAGTCTAGATGGTCAGACACTGACTAACTTGATAGAAAAATTTGTGTTAAGACCCGCAAGTCCTAGTGTGACAGGCACTAGCCAATATGATAGTAAAGGTTGTGTGAAGAGCCTGCGAATGTCTCAAGTCCTAGACTAGCAAACATTGGCCAACTTGTTAGAGTAGAAGCTGTGTTAAGACCCTGAATGAGTCAAATAACCTCTACCCTTAGATTGCTGAGGACAACAATCCAATAAGTGGGGGTGAGTGTAAGGGCTTTGTAGCTATACCATGGCATTGCTACTAGAAACACCTATATAGGGAGTAGTAGTGACTCTGAGCCCTGCTTGGTTTCCACTCTACATGTGATTCCCTATACACAGTGGTGAACCCTCTTATGTGCAGCATCATGAGGGGGTAGTCGTGGGATGTGCCTATGTTGTATCGTTTCTTTGATTGAATAATACAAGAGCATACCTTACTCTCACATATCGTGTTACCTTTATGTGCCATGTTGAGTGAGTGAACAAGTGCAGGTGCATCGCAAGGGGAGAGAAAATGTGCATGTTTTTGGATTGGGATCTATACTTGTAGAACTAATTCCACATTGAATTAGGACAACATCATGAGCTTCTCAGAGTAAGGGACTGCATATCTTGCTAGTTGTGGTCCGGTTGATGTCATAGGACAAAGCATATATTCCCAAAAGACATAAAGTCTTTGAATAGAAAGTTTAGTAGAAGGGGAAGTATCTTTAGGGTAAAGAGAAGGGAGGTGTAGGTATATAACAATAGTTCAAAGTACTTGATTAAAAAAATAAGAGCTTTCAAAATTCATAAACTAGACATGTTCATTGTCTATTCGTATCATTCTTCATCATGTTTACAATGTAAAACTTCTTGGAATCCATAAGCATCAAGGAGGATGTATGTAAATAGGAAACAATACTTTTAGATACAAAAATCTAGCATTAGAACAATCCTAAAATAGGACAACACCTATACTTTCAAGTTGTTCTATTTTGGAGTAAATTCAGCCTCCAAAATCCCTTCAATTCCCTACACAAACCTTTATGACAGCATATACACTTATAGAAATCAAAACAGTCCATGATTCTTCTTCAAACAAGCTTTCTATGAGCATTAAAATGTAGGTGATAATAGATTTCATCAATGTTGCCCTAGTCTAGAGAGTAGTCAGCAGTGATTCTCTGCATACAATTCAAAATAGGCTAGGCCTTCCCTCATACATTCATGTTCATGATATACATGATCTTGACATTCCTTCCACACTCAAAAGCTTTACCTTTTTGCCTTCTATGCTTTACAAACACAAAAGCATTGCTTATGCTTTTCCATCCCATTCTAGCAATTGTGAGCAGCCTAGAAGTGTCCAAAATATGTGCCTAATCAACCCATTTTTCAGCATGCCTATCCCCTTTAAATCCATGACAATTTCACTAAAAGGCACTCTCAATAATCATGTAAAGTAAGCCTTGATTCTCTTAGGTATGAAAAGCATACCAAAAAGCTGGTGTGAAGTGGCCCTTTTATTCTTGTAAGTCGCCCTAAGATCTCAAAGTTGGACACTTCCAGATCTTGAACATATTCTTAAGGTTTAACTCTAGTGACACATCTCGTCTTCTGGGCATGTAGGACATTCGTCAATACCACCATACTATATCTCTACATTGTCTTATATCTTCATGCAAACAAAACAAATAGCGTCTCATTTATGGTTAAATTCTTTGTGTAGATAGTCGTTCATGTGACTCTCATTCGCTGGACCTGTAACCTCATAAAATCTGGCAATAATATCATGTATGCATAGATATGAAATATTCAAGTGAATGGTCTTTCTTATGGTTTTCCATATGTGAACCTATAGTCACATGACAACATGAATGAATGTGCATGCACACACACAGAGAGAAATACCACTATCTTCGTTTACGTTTACTTCATTCCATATCCACGTCTTCTCAATTTTGAGAAAAGGCTACAATCCCTCTAAGGTATCATCAAGTTATTTGCAAATTACAATGGCACCTAAGAGAAGAAAAGGTGTGAAATAAAGCTATCATTAAAGTCAAGGATATTGTGAACAAGACCACCATGGAGACTGACAATAAAGAAGCAACTGATCCTCCCATGTGTTGACAAGTCTAGGCTCTTCTTAACATAGACACATTACTAAGCCACTTAATTAATCCTTTAATTATAGCATTAAGAACACACCTATCGGTAGGAATATCTAGAGTAGCAAAAGTTAATCATAAGTAGAGTTGTTCTATACACACTAATCCTCTAATTAAATGTTGAAAAGTACCTATCACTAGGATATCTAGAGTAGGAAATTTAACGATAAATAGATATGTTTCGTACACCCTAACCCTAGAAAGTTAGGAATAGAATATCTTAAAAATGACCACAAGAACAAGATCTCACTTAGGGAATATTACAACCATATTGGCTAGACTAAAAGGATATTGATAAGTTAAGCTAGTAAAAATAGAAGTTGACTTTTGTGCTTGGTTACTCTAAAGTTATTTGGAAAATATCAATTGATATGCTTCAAAAGTAGTTGTACCTTAGCTTCAATGTGATGCAAGGATTCTAATACATTTTCCCATGCAAAAAGACTAGGACAAGGAGATTAATCAAGAAGATGATTTAGTTGGACTCCTCCCCAAGATCCAATGGTCATTTTTTCCAATAAAGGTGAATATAATTTTGCTGGATACCTAAGTATGGACCAAGTGATGTATAATCCTAGCATATTGATGCTCCATTCTTTTGGTGTAGTCAGTGAGTTTAGGTGAGCTCTCTAAGTATCTCCTACTCAATAAAGGGTTGGTAGGCCTCACTTCTAAAAATAATCAGGAACAACCATAGTGAAGGGGATGTTAGCTTGATAAAGAACCGGTGCTTAATAAAGAGCTTGTAAATGGAACTTATAAATAAAAGAGTTGCTTTTACCTTAATCGATTTATCTTTACATCATGTGACTAAGAATGTTCACGAAGCTATGTAAATAGTTAATTAAGAGGGTTTCTTTTACATGTTACAACAATGTGGTAACATAAGATGCATTCAAAAACAAAACTATATATGCATATCTAGTAGAAAGTGGTGAGTGTGGCCTCAATAGTTACATTGTTTGAACATGTGGACCTAATAAGTCAAGTAGCTTTTTAGAAATTAGGGTGGTGCGTAAATCTAGATATTTAGAGTTAGAGGTCTAGAGGCTGAACCATTTCTATTTTAGAAGACCAAAACAATGGGTATTCCTCACTTGATAGGGATAAGAACATGGTTTTTTTAAATGCATAAATAATTTGATATTACTATCAACAATAAAGTATTTACAATGCACCTTTTAAGTGCCACATGCTAATCCAAAACATTGAGTGATGCCCAAAAACCAAAACACACTTTGGCCCTCTTCAAGAGCTTAAGACCCACCTTGAAGACTTTCTTTCTAATTCTCGTATATAAAGCTAAATCATCTTGTACAATACTCACAAAAAGTGAGTCATGCTTGACTCTCACTTCGTAGGCCATTGAAACTTTATTCTTGTTATTCCAATTAGCTTGAATAGTAGAAGCACTAATAACATCCCCAAGCTTAAGGGAGTCCTCATCAAGTTTACTCCTTGGTTTACTCTATCTCTAGAGAGGGTTGTTTTCATCCTAATGGTAGAGTTAAGGCCTACTCTCTCAACCCAAGACCTAACCTCCCTCCAAATGGTTTGAGCAATAGAGCAGTGCCATAAAGCATAAGGAATGGATTCCTTTACTTTGAAATGCATACAACACCATGGTGAGACCTTGGTTACTTGACCCACCTATATTTAGCTTCTTGGTGCAAATTTTCCAAATTAAAGTGTTGAGCTTATTGGATGGACTACACCTCCACATGTTCCTAATATGGCATTTCCATGTCTTCAAGTGGTCTCTAGGGAAAGCAGCTTTCCAAGAAACCTGGACCTTGACAAATCTCTCATTGCTTCTAGGTTCAAAACTGAACCCCTTCTTAACCACAAAAAGAGGCCTTCCTTTAGCAATAAGGAGAGATTCGATTATGGGTAGGCTAGCTATCCTTCTTATGCAACAGCCAACCTGGCACAATCACATTGATTTAGGTCAAACTTCGGGATTAGAAAAGCTTTAAATTATCTTGGACCAGAGCCTTGCTATTATTAAATGTAAAGGGTGATAGCCACATATGTTGATTCGGGGATGTATCATCACCCCTCCATGGGCTATTATTCTACTTCATAAATTTACTAGTAACCTTCCATGATTGAAGTATAGAGTTGGCTATAAGAAATTCCCTAATATTAAAGTCTATGTCTGCCAAGAGGACATCCTCCCATATGCAAGATGTCCAAGAAAGGCCTCTTGCATCCAATGAGTCGTGAGGTGCACCCAAGGGAGGTTGTAACTTAGTCTAGCTCTACAAGTTTAAATACAAGCCTAGCCGCCTTGTTGGACGTGGATTCCAACCCCAATCCACCATTGGTTTTAGAGTCAAAAAGAAGATCCCATGAAATTGAATGCCATCTTATGGTATTGGCAAAGTTCCACACAATTCTATAGCCAACCTTTCCAAAGAGCCCTATCACTACTTAGAAAAAGAGCATGTCATGGTGAAAAAAGTTGCTATCAAGTTAATAACGGCATCTAAATGATGATTCTGCCATTGATACCAATTGGGATGTGGTGGAAAGCCCTCAAATTATCTTCCAATTTGGCTTTAAGCCAATCTAACATCTTCCTCTCAGTGACGGCAATCCCAACAAGAAGCCCGAGGTATCAAAAAACTTGACCTGGCTTAATGATCTTTGGCCATACACTAGCATCCAATCGTCAACATTTGAGATTGTGAGGGGGGAGTATCTCTATCTTACACACACTGATCTCAGAGCCCAAGACACTACAGAAGAGGTAACTATAAACATCCATAGGTTATTGACCTTTTTCTTGGAGGCCTCAACAATGTTCAACAAAGAGTTGGGTACAATATTGTGTGTTGTTAGGGAGAGGCATCCCCTTCAATAGACTAGGCTATATTTTTCATTAAATCATCGTCAAAAGGGGGTCTATCATCATTGCAAAAAGGAGGGGTGATATGTGGTAGCCTCGCCACACATATCTCCTAAGCTGAAAATCATGAGAAAGCGTACAATTGACATTGATCACAACACAAGCATTTGCAAACAGGCCACTAATCATTTTGCAAAAGAGTAATCCAAAATCCATCCATTCAAGAGTGGCAAGAATGAAATCCCATCTAATGCGATCATAAGCTTAGCCCATATCCATGTTGATAAGGACAAGTTGGCCTTATCCCCAAAACATGATCAATTGAGAGAATAAGGTTGAGGATAGCATCATGGATGTGGTGATTGTGAAGGAATCCATATTGATCAAGGTGGAGAATCCTAGGAAGAAGAAATTTGATTCGGAGTACTAAAGCCTTCACTATGATCTTATAGCTAGCATTGAGCATTGCCTTATAAGGGAATGCCACTAATTTATGGAACTTTTGTCATGGGACTTAGGAATAAGCTTGATTGCACCAATGATTAATGCAAGGGAAAAGGGTGCCAGCCTTCATGAAAGGGTTAAATGTCTTGCTTACAAACATTCCATATGTGACAAAAGAATTCAATGGGCAACCCGTTGGGCCTAGGGGCCTTACTAGTCTTCATCTTTTTCACCACAAAATCTAGCTCCTCGACCAAGAACAGTTGGGAGATTAGGGTGGTTGTTTCAACAATCACCTTTTCCATGCACGAAGTAAGAAGCTTAACCAAGTTCTCCTCTAGCCATCTTGATAATCAAGAAGGGAGCCCATTACACCTGATAGGTGGAAGAAGTCATGTGGCTCATTGCAGAGCTTGGTTTATTTGAGATACTGGGAGTCTCTTGCTTATGCATATATGCACATTTGGTTCCAATATACATTTTCTTGATAACATTGACAATTGTGGGTTGATTGACCTTTGGTCTGTACACACAAATCTTCCTTATGTCCGACTGATTTGTGAGTTTTGGATACATTCTACTCTCTTGTTTGGGATTGCATCTATGTTTCTTATATCCTGGGTCTCTAACACCATTTGATACCCTAGTGGTTTATGCCTATATTGCATTGCTAGTTGCATTACATATCCTAGTTGCTGTCAAGATATTCCTAGCAATGGGAGTTTCAGTTCAGCAATTCTTTAAGAGCAGACACTTGTTACATGCACTCTACAACATCTGTTTTGTGGATAGTTATATTATGCATTATACTCCGCCTCTTGCAGTTGGTTTTGGTCCACTTTTAGGGTTGCTTTACTTCTAGTACAACAACCCCTTTACTCTTTGCTTTATAATTCTCATGGCATTTGCTACTAGGGATAGTGCCATCTTTAATATAGACAAGTTGGATGGCACCAACTTCAATTATTGGAAGATCCAAATTTGGCAGGCATTGGTGCAAAAGAAGAAAATCCAACCGTTGAAATGCAAAGGCACAAAGCCCAAGGAGTTTGATGTAGAGAGGCATGGGATGATTTGGATGGGCTATGCAAGTCGACTATTATGTTGTCATTGTCTGAGAAGGTTTATTTCAATGTTATTGAGATAGAAGATAGTGCTTATGATAAGCAAAAAGATATGTGATCTTTATGCAAGCAAAAGCTTGCATCTCAATTATATTAGTTAAAGAAGCTTGTGGACCTTTGCATGAAGGAGGGCACTCATATGTCCACTCATTTGAATGAGTTCTCTCAATTATCGGTCAGCTTATCTCGTAGGTCATGAAGTTTGAGGATAACATAAAGCCTCTATTCTCACTTGTTACACTATCTAAGTCCTGGGATATATTTCATACTACTATGAGTGGTCAATGCCTTGAAAATTGATTTAAATGCCCCAATGTAGAGGGAGCTTTGGTTATAGAAGAAGTAAATAGGAAGAACATTAATGTGACCCTTACTTTTCATGCACTTATAGTTAGAGGCAGACATGATGGTAAAGGGAATGATCGTCGTGATAGAGACTCACAGTCCAATAGGGGCAAGTCTAAGTCTCGTGGGCAGTCACGTAGTAAGTCCTGTGGTCCTAAGTTCTCTCTCACTTGTCATATTGTGAGGTTGCGGTGATCATTAACATACTAAGAATTAGACTAAATTTGATTATTTACCAATCCTTTTAAATTTTAATATTATAAGGTTGTGGTGATCATTAACATACTAAGAATTAGACCAAAACTAATCAAATTTACAATTTTTTCTAATTCAACCATACATATTGATGATCATGATTATGTTGTTTGCAAGATGGCAAGCATTGTGACAACCATGGGATTCAAGTCTGTCTTTTCAAAGGCCAAATGGAGTCAATGTATTTCTTGGTACACCTAGAGATGGACAAGCAGTACAAATACACAATAATTTGACACCCATACTATGTGTTCGCCAATAACCTGGCTACTACATGCCTTGCTTGCTAATGTAACTTATTGTACCACATTGACACATTTGATGCTTTTATCAACTAAAGCAAGCCATGGAAACATACCAACCACAAAACGAAATACAGATAGCCATCATTGAGACAAATGAATGGGACAAGTAGATTGAAGTGGTTGTGGATCCTACAATCATGTAGGAAGGCTATAGTCTCAATATTCACAAAGCCATAAAAAAGGCTATTTCAACCTAAGACACCAAACCAAGGACACAAGTTCACCAAAAGCTGAAGGAAAAAAAATACGATAAGATTTTAGGGAGATCCCTAAAAGGAAATCGAGAAGAAAAAGAGCCAAAAATGGAAGGATTCTACTCAGTAAGAAAGTATTGAGTAAGATCAATCTAAAAGGACCCCTCAAGAGAACAATAAAAGGACATGTCTCTTAGCCCCTCCATAGACCATTTTAAAGAGGGAAGAAAGAGTAAAAAAGGAATGACAAAGGAAAGGAAAAACTTTGGAGAAGCTTGAACAAGAGATGATGGAATGGGCTAGGAGGGCTTGTATTGAGGATTAGATTCAAAGAGAAAAAAAATAGCTTGGAGTGCCTCCAATACTTGTTGTCCTAACAGAGTGAATTCAAGGAAACAATAAGGGAGGAGCCTTATAGGAATACATCCTATCACCCAAAATTCAGTCTTAACATAGTGCATCAAGTCATGAAATTCCTCCAAGCCATATCCAGTTCAACTTTAAACCCCAAGCAATGCCCACCCCTTCCATGAAAAGACCATTAGAAGCAACCTCTTTTACATCCACTCTATTAGAAAAACTTTAAAAGGCTCATACACACCACCATGAAGCTATCAAGTGATCTATTAGAGTCCATCATGGCTAAGGATTCAATAGCAAGTGAGATCAAATGCTTTAAAAAAGAACTAAAGGAAACTAAAAAAGTTGTAGAAAAAGAAATTAAACCTACATATACAAGGAAACTAAACATCGCTAGAGAGCAATGACAAGACCTCAAACAAGGCTTTTCCAACAAAGAGAACAAGTACAAAAGGGCCATAGAGGATATTTTTAAAAAAACAAAAAAATCATACAATCAAGTCTATAGTCTAGCATATTAATGGACTAGTTTTGTAAGCACAACGTCAATTGTGTATATGCATGTTGTATAAGCACTTCATTGATTATGTCCTTGGTCCTTCAAGCTTTAAACCTTGGAGTTTTCTCTCGTAAGTGTCAATGAATTTGTCTCCATGTTCTGTCCTCTTCTTTTCTTTGGATGTGAAAGTTATTGATATTTCTATCAAAAGGTAATATTTTACATCTGCATCTCTAGGATACTTTGGGGTTTTTTTTTAACATTTGTTCCCCCCCCCCCCTCCCCCCCACATTACTTATGCTTTCTTAAGCATTTTCAAGCTCACTTTGAATACATGGGCTTGTTTTTTCAACTTTCCTAAAAGAGTTAAGACTTCCCTCACTACTTGGGCAAGGTACCTTATTGGTCTACATCCTATTAGCTTTGGTCATTATGACCCTATTCCTACTAGCCAAATGGCTTTTAGGGCTAGTTCCCTAACTATGATCCATATCTTCAAGGTCTTCTCGTTCCATTTTCCTTGGCCTCTAAACAATGTTCTCTTTAGTAGTACATCAACACTCAAGTCTACTTGACTCAACCATTGACTCGTTTCCAAATATCAATGGAGATTATGTTAGCAATCCACCTAGACTGGTTACTAAGATCAAAATTATTGTATTATGATTGCAAAACTTCTTCAAACTACCATCCACATGAAAAACTTCTCCCTACTACTATCCACATGTAAAACTCATTCCACTACATTCACTCATGATTTGATCAAGATGATCATAGATGGCTATGCAAAAAGAAAGAACATGAATATCCTTGACCAAAAAAGTGGCCGAGCTAGAAACTCGTAACAACCAAATGATGAAGATCTACTTGGAAGTCTTCAAAACATCCTTAAATCCTCAAACACAACCCCAAGCAATCACAAGAGTGTTCAAAATGCCTAGCCAATGATTTAGTAGGGGCTCATTCTAAGCATGGCCTCTATAAAGAGTGCATTGTCCTCCTAGGACACAAAAGGCTTTTTCAAGCTATGGAGAAACCCACTACAATAGTTAAGGAGGACAATGTTGCTAACCTGAAGGCAAAACTACAACTTGCCCAAATGGCACTAGCCAACAATATTGCTACGATCATCACCCCTTTTAGAGTTCAAAAAAAAAGTTAATGGTAGTGTTAGCAATTTCATAGTGCAAAACTATACAAAGGAGCAAGTAAATGCCTCCAACTACCTCTAAGACTCCTCCTCCAATGAGGAATTCCAAAACAAAGCCACTATGTGCCACCTCACCACCCCCTCTTGACTCAGGACTTAGTCAATAACCCATATGATCTCACTAAGTCTAATCCACCTCTTTCATCCCATCTTGCCCTCACCTCCTTTTGTGCTAAATTTTCACTTACACTACCCAATACATCCCTCAATTGATCTACCCCCTACCCTCCCAAATCATAAGCCTAATGTGCTCAAAGAAGAATTGTGGAATTGTAAGGTTCAAGTACGTTTTGACACATATCATCCCTCAATTGATCTACCCCCTACCCTCCCAAATCATAAGCCTAATGTGCTCAAAGAAGAATTGTGGAATTGTAAGGTTCAAGTACGTTTTGACACATATCATCCCCATTGACTTCCTAGTGTCATAACAAGTCCTCCCACTAAAGGAACCAATAGATTGTCACCTTTGTAGCATCAATCTTGTAGAAAGATATATCAATCAAATTGATTCTATCAAATACAAAACCTTCTAACATGACAACAATTTTACTCACTCCACTCCAATGTAGGTTTGTGGACTACAATTGAAGTGGCACCAAAAACTCTTTGAGAAGAACCAACTCTCTTGGATAGGTTACTATAGTGTTGATATAAGAAACCATTTTGCTCCTTCTTATTGCACCTTTCTCCACACATATGAATCGTAGAACAAGTCCTCCCACTAAAGGAACCAATAGATCGTCACCTTTGTAGCATCAATCTTGTAGAAAGATATATCAATCAAATTGATTCTATCAAATACAAAACCTTCTAACATGACAACAATTTTACTCACTCCACTCCAATGTAGGTTTGTGGACTACAATTGAAGTGGCACCAAAAACTCTTTGAGAAGAACAAACTCTCTTGGATAGGTTACTATAGTGTTGATATAAGAAACCATTTTGCTCCTTCTTATTGCACCTTTTTCCACACATATGAATCGTTATTTCTAATTTTATGTCTCAATGGGCCATTATATTTTTCTAGCTTGACCTCGTCTTAATAACTGCAACTACGTCCATATCTTAGTCCTTCTTGACTAGCCTAGGATCGCAAACTTGTGATTGAGCTCTCTTTTGAACATAACATGGACATAGATCTAGATCAATGACTCGCCTCTACCTTTGAGTACATTAGAGAAAACTTGGGCTCAATTGAACCTTTTAGTCTAGAGAGAGAAAACCTCTCAATCAATAAGGAAGAGCTAGCATAACTATAAAATGGCATATTTTATTCTTAGATATATTGTATCCCCTTTTCAAAAATATCGACATAAAGAAAAATTTTGTACTTTTTGGATAAATTCATTGAGGCAAAAGAGAAAGAGGCCCATAGATCATTCAAGATGATGGATAACAATGTTATTTGTCAACTCCACACCCCCTTGTAATCTCCTTGTCATTTTCTCAAAATTTGTGAATACCTCAATAAAGTGCTTTACCTTCATCACAATCATCTTGTCTTTTTTTGAAATTCCTAAATTCCTCAATGAAGTGTTTTTTCCTAAAATGTCATTCATACAATTTAGTATTTTGATCTATGATCTAGGTGGATACTTGCTAATGTACATGATCAAAGAGGCACTCATTTTTTGGATGTTGATCTGGGTGAAATAAAGAAATATATGATGGACTTGTTCCTTTCTTCTGGATTACTTGGATTAGCCTTCAACAAGTAGGATTTCTACAGCTTTTAATGATTCTTTGTTTACTTCTTCCATTTGAGGAACATTGTCTAACATCATAGATGTCACACCAATAGTAACTATGAAACACACAACCAACAAGTTAGCATGGGATTGATGCACCTTCATGATGATTGTGAGACCAATTAGTTGCATGGTATTTACCCAGTTACACACATTTCAAACATTTATTTTTCGTCGTTATGATATTACTATTGGCAAATCAAGTATGTGAACTACTTGTAGTATAATGTGGTTAAAAAAGACTCTAATAGATTACATTATCGAGAGGTGTGCAACTACTATACTCAAGTATCTTATGACTAACTATAACATGGGGGTTTAGTTGTATGTATATTAGAGGTAAGTGCAAGTAGAGAGACAACCTTCTATTCTATTCTCTTGTTTGATATTCTCAAGTGTAGATGCATGCTAATTTGGTTCTTTGTAATGTCACATAGATCATTAAGTCAACTCATCATGAATGTTTGATATTCTTTTGTGGATGCATGTTGTAAGTTTCATATTCTTTTGTGGAGATGCATAACAATTTGGTTCTCTGTAATGTCACATAGACCCTTAATCAACTCTTTTGTGTAAATACATAACAATTTGGTTCTCTATAATGTCACATAAACCTTTAATTAACTCTTCTTAAATTCACATGAGGGTGGGAAAGGATGAGGTGAAGAAAATCTAGACAATACAAATTGGATAAGGAAAACAATCAAAACAAAATTGTTGTGTAGAAAAGCACTAGGACTCTATTACACACCAATTGAACACACTTAATTATTGATCATAGATTACATGGGAATAGGTGAAAGACACCCAATTATTGGTATAAAGTATTTTGATAGTGCTAGAAACAAGCTTGTATATTGAGAGAGATCTCTTAAACAAGGGTGAATAGACATCATTAAAAAGTTGATGTTAAAAAGTACCTAAGATTACCTATTCCTTGGAAGAAATGAAATAAAGTATGCACTTATATAGTGCAAGAACGAGGAAGAATGCCTCTTACAATAGCTCTTTTTGATAGCTTCTCTATCTTTTGGCATACAAGGTCAACATGACACACTACTTGACAAGAACAAAAGAGAAGATGTGGCAACCAATCCCAAGTTAAATGATACTCCATTTTCCTTGTACACACATACATGTGATAGTCCTTAATGTACATTGTTATTAAGATCTCCTACTTGGTATTTTGATATCAACCTTTGAGCAAATGTCATCAAAACATCCCTCGATACTTAATTGGCCAAAAATGAATGTCACTATCACCATCAATATTGTGCAAAAGCTACCCATTCAAATCCCATTTTTATTATGATCTTCTCCCATGTTTCTATTATGGTATCCCCATTCTACTTGTTAGTATTAGGAGTTAATAAGTTTGTTTTTTCTCAATAAGAAAGAGTGATGTAATGATAGTGCACCTTAATGGTTCTTCTCAATAAGAAAGAGTGAATAGTGCACCTTAATTCATCCAATACAACTATTACTTCTTCACCACCCTCGTGTGTATTGTTGCTATTGTTCAAAAAGATCTTGTTACTTTCCGTTCACATTATAAGGCACAATTTGCATTGGAGATGCCTTTTGTTAAGGGGAAAGTCAAAACTACAAGTGATGCCCAACCTCTTTTTTTGTTCCAAAGATGAGACTATAGTACCACAAGGAGTGACCCACCCAAGATGTATCCCTCTTGCACCATTTAGGAGGATAAGGACACCTTGATAAAGGTCTTAGCCACCTAGCATCAAACATTTGCTTCCATAGGCTTTTCATCTAGCATGTAAAATTTTTCTCGTCTACAATTTTGAAATTTTGGTAGGGTGCAAGAAGCCTAAAAGATAAGTACACTACTAGAAAAGAATCAATAAGATTGATAAATTATGGATATGATGTTCATCATGTCAATGGAGCCATGAGGGAATTGATCAATCTAGAGCTTATGATGTTTAACTTTTTTCACGAGGAGACAAGGACTAAGTCTTTCACTTTGGGTTAGAAAAAATGTTTGTAGCCTCCTTTTCAAACAAGGAATCGAGTACTTGTGTAAAGCTTTGAAGCTTCAAAGCATCATTTCTAGTAAAATCGTTTAAGATATACCATACAAGTGAATGCTCTATGGACATCAGTTCTTCCATAGGAGTTCCACCTCCAAGCATGCAAGCAAGGTATATAAAGGGCATGATAATTTCTCTTGTTATTTTAGGTTGGCAATTAGATCAATTGCTTCTAACTTTCATAGGGAGGTTATGACATTGAGGGTTTCTCATGTTGTTGTAGAAGAGTCCATACCTCAATACTATACTTGTCAATGGGTGGGTGGATGAGTCGGTAGGGGTGCGCCCACGCGCATGTGTGCACATGTATGTGTGTTTTGACTCAATAGCCTAGGAAATCTTGAATTGGATTATTCTACTTCTATATGTGACGCCTTGTTAAAAAAATCAATTTTTCAATGATAATAGCATGTCGATAGTATGCAAACATCAATACTTATTACTAAATGTTCTTTTCCTTACTAGTAATAATTCTGGTAAATATCTAAATCTAGCATTGTATACGTGAGATTGGGAATCATGAGATTGAAAGCTTCAAGTCTTCGAGAGAAATTGCACTCAAGTCCTCATCTTCTATCCTCCGAAGTGCCTCTCTTTCTTCCTCGAATTCGCATTCGGCCTCCTCTCTTCTTCTTGAATTGTTGTACTCCTACAAAAAATGTAAGCTCAAAATCTTAAGAGGGGAAACGCATACAAATCAAGGTATGAATATATCTTGCCAAATCAAGTATAAATGCTAAAGCTCATAAATTCTAGAGGGGAACCCATACAAGTAGAAGTATATGATAACATCTTGCCAAATTGGGTGTATCAGGGCTGAAGGTTCCAAATTTAACCGTGCCATTGAGAAAAGAAAAGAAAATGGGTAACTTCAACGAGACATCAGGAGCCTGCCTTCTTAATTTTTAAAAATCTGTCATGTTTCTTCTTCTTAAGAATGGACTTTACCGTCGTCGCTTTGTGATGTTCTGCGAATTCTTTGTTTCTGGCAAATTTCTCTCGCTCGTAAGCTTCCATTTCTACCTTGCACTGCCAAGCCCGCTCCCATGATCTCTCGGCTTCGTATCTTTCCGTCTCAGCATCTTCCATCTCTTGGCCATGCTTCAATGCCATCTACACAATGCGTGAGAGAATCAGTCCTCAGGGAAGATCATCTATATGGTCAAATATCAAGGGTGTGATCGGTGGTATCCCAAGCATGTATATAGCATCAAAGCATCAATGATTGTTACTACTACCATTTAGATCCCTTTTACGTACGTAGTATCCCAAGCTCCAATGCTTCGATACTGTATACATTCAGTAATAATTCTTGATGTTTGGATACTATAACCTGACAACAAGTAGAATGATCCGATGAAGCTTGTCCTGTAGTTCCTGATGTTACCTGCATCTTTCGAGATCTATCACATTCTTTCCAGCCTTCCTTTTGTCTCTCCTTCCTCATCTTCTCTCCTCTCTCGTATTCATCTTCTTTCTCTTTTTGCTCAAGCATCAACCTCTTTTCGGTATCCTCTTGTTTAGCAAGAAATTCCTGAAACACAGTTTCACCAGCAAATGGATATCTTGATTAATAAAAAACGAATCTACATTGGATGCAACATGATAACTAGTGCACGAGCAACTCTAGTCTTACTAAGCCCCCCTCTTTGCTCAAAGCACCTGTCATACCGGCAGCTCCCCAGTAACCTATCACTTTGCAACCCTTGAGTTTACTCCAAGAAACCACTCGAAAGCATAGGAGGCCCTCTAGTTTCCCACAATTCATTGAGAACTAAAATCCTGATCAGATTCATTGCCCAGCTCCTCAAGAAATCTTTGGCAATTCCCAATCCGAAGATACAAGCCAGAAGATCACTGTTTCCAATTCTCTTCCATACCTAAGTGTGTGAAAATTTGCTTCCATACATCAGGAGCAATGCAACCGCCCCAGAAGATATGCTGTGCCCATCTGTAAGACCCCTATCTTGGAGTCTACTTGCCGACCAAAATACCCCCATCATCACTCTCCAGGCAAAGAGTCTCTCACTCGATGGAAGCTTCAGTTTCCACAGATTCTTATAGGCCTGGCTGAGTGTCTCTGCTGAGAGCACCACCCCCGAAGTTTCTCCAACTCTGTTGCTGTCAATGTCCCCTTTTCCTTGCATCCTCTTGACCAGTCCGCTTTCAGTGCTTCTTTCATGCTCTTTCCTCGTTTTCAGGCATAATATTCAAAACTAAGCATTCAAATCCAGACCAAAGACTATTCATTTGAAATGTAATGAGGATGGGCAGGCCAAACTGTATACATTTTCATTAGACTATCAAGTAATCATTTCTCCCCCTCAGAAATTTCAGAAATACCACTTGCCTTAAATAACTTCTCAGTCATGGCCTCACGTTGTTGAGTTTTCTTAGCAATTCTTAATGCCTCCTGCCGCCTCCTTTCATCCAGCATTTTTTCTTTCTTTTCTAGGGCTTCTAAAATGTTCTTATCCAGCTCCTTGAGCCTTTTCATTTCTTCTTCTTTTCTTTTCTACAAAATGGATAACACAAAAAGCTCGATAAAGAGTGACTCACTTGTGTGTGTGTGTGTGTGTGTGTGTGTGTGTGTGTGTGTGTGTGAGAGAGGGGGGGAGGGATGGAGGGAGGAAGCATGTGTTAGGCCTCGATGCATCAACCTGTTGCTCTTGATTTGCAGCTGCCATTTCTTCATTTATCTCTTTTTTCCTCTTTTGCTTCATGTTTTGTTTTTCTTCTGCAAAAAGCCTATCTTGCTCTTCAAGTTGATTTAGATAAGCTTTCTCTAACTCTTTCTTTCTTTTCTTTTCCATCAAGATACGTTCACACTCTTTCAACTTATGGCATGACCAATCACAAAGTGTAAGCGTTATTACATGGAGTTCAAAATGCTGGACTATAATGATGAGCAGCATGTAAATAAGTAGCATAAAACTAACTCAAACCTTACAAGTAAAGCAACTAATAATGAGAATCTATGAATAATTTACAAGTAGACAATTCTTTCTCCATAGAATAAGGCATCAATGAACCAGCAATATGCTCTCAAAAATCTTCACGAATGAAATTTGTGCTGGCTTTTCCATCTTCAAAGAAAGCAACGTTTGAAACTCTAATATGATCAAATGAACGTGTTATAGGGTGGGACTCATCAGTTTTGCTTGAATTCGGACTCACCTACAGACTACTGCAAAGGTTCACTCGTTATTATTTTCAAAGATTAAAACCAAGCTTCACACTCCCAAGGATAAAGGGAAACATTGAGCACATATGGCTTTCAACTAACCACCTACTTTTGCCGTATATGCAACTTCTTTGTGATCTTATGCAACCAAGAGCTAAAAGAAATACTTTCTCCATGTTTGGAAGCAAATCCACAACCCCGAAATTATTAACCCCATAAGAAATCTACATGCAAGACAAAATCAAACCGCCAAGAACATGCTTGACAGAGAGACAACTAAGTAGAATTGACAATTGTAAGCAGAGCAAATCAAAAGCTGCCACAATAATAAAGATCACTAAGATCCTAGGATAAGTAAATGTATAGCTTAGAAAAAAAAACTTTGAAATTTTTCTGTCTAAAATTAGACCAATACAAACAAAAAGGCCAAGTCTATTGTATGAGAAAATAGCAAAGTAATACATTCAGGAAACTTTTTAAAGGAGCAAGAGACCTTTTGCACCAGACATGGACTCTGCTCTTTTCTCTCATATGGCCACTGGCTTTTAATTAAGCTGTAAGCAACTCAAGAATGATAAAGCGGGCTACTCAAAACTATATCAATTGGAGAAATACCTAAAGACACTTTTTTTGAGCTCCAAGCTAATTTGGAATGCACTGCCCATTCCCCCTTAGGTTTGAATTACTTTGAGCTAAATGGACCCTTTGCTAGCTATCGTTTTGTTGTTAAGAGTTTCTTGAAAGCACCAGCTCATTTTCCATGTTATACTTTATAATGATTACCTAGCCCTTTATCCTAACCTCTCGCTCCACGACCTCCCATCCAACCTATGGTAGAACTTCATTTAAGACTCTTTTCTTTCAGCTAACACCTTTCCAAAAGCACTTACAAAAGCTTCAATGTGACCGTCCAAGACTATCTTATCATGATTTCTTTTCATACATTTTGGTTAAGGCAAGCGTTATATACAATCATATGACTTGACCCAAAACTGAGTAAATGACTTCAACCACTTCGGGCTTTTGAATTGCAAAATCTTACAAAAACCAAATACAAATGACATTAGAGTATCGTATACCTGATCAAGACGGGCATTTGCCAAATCTTTCACTGATTGCTTCTGTTTTTCAAGTTTTAATTTCTCCTCTTTATCCCACTTCTCAAGTTGCTCCTTCTGCATTTTATCCCATTTTTTTTCTTGCTTTTCCCAATTTTCTTGCATTTTCTTCTTGAAGTTCATTTGAGCCTCCCTCTCCTTATATTACCAAGCACAAAGTTTGATAATATGATGGTTGGTTTCTATGTTGTATTGGCAGTCTTCTCATTAGTCAATGTACCATTTCTATATTTAAAACTATGCAAATTAGACAAGAATGTAAATGAACCAAAATGGGAAAAAGAATAGATTCACATCACATTTCGCCATACTTTCAAGGTGTTGTCTATTTGTCGCTTGGACAAGATAGTAGCCATATGAGGTAGAAGAAGCAGATTGTTTGCTCTTTCAATCTAAAACAAAATAATTTTAGTTTTTTATGCATACAAGAATGTAACCTTCAACACTGATTCCTACATTTTCAATGTATACAAATGTCTTAAGCTTTAATTCCTACATTGCTAATGCTTACCATTTCTCTCCTTTTTTGAGCTTTCAGTTTTGCCTCACTTGAATCTAGTTCAAGTCTTTCGTGCTAATATTGGAAGCCATAGGTTGTTAGTTATGAAGAGAAAAGGTAGAAAAATCAATCCATGTGTTGCATGTTGCATATCTCTAGAACAAAATGCAAGAATATGTTTACTGCTATTAGAAGGCATAAAAGTTAAAAAGCTTAGCCTATTCTCCTCCCCTCTTCCTCCTACAACAGTTCTTCAAGAAGTTTTTGAGAGACCTCAAGTTTTTCTAGTTCATCCCTCTTCGCTTGCAAGCGCTTTTCCCGTAGTGCCTTTATAGTGTTAGGCCATCTCTGTGCCCTTTCATCAGATAGCGCCTTCAGACTTAATTTCTGCATCAGCAAACAGGACTTCACACTTCAGGGTGCAAAAAGCAAATGAAAACAAGCATTCTTGCAGCCTATTCACAGCCTGTGAATGCCCCAAGTGCAATGAGCTGCTTAAAGTTCTACCATATATTTGCATCTTCAACAAAGAGTTTCAGCATACAGATCAAACCTAATGTAAACTTTCAAAGGGCAGCACACCTTTCCATGGCATAAACATGAATACAATAGTAAACACAATCACAAGCCAGCATCAAAATTTCAGTGAGATAATTTCAAATCATCAATGCATTGGAAGCAATATATTTATTTATCAAATACACAAAACATATGCCTTTTTACTTTAACAAACTATAGCTCACATTCTACAGCATCAGAAACAGAACTGGAGTCCATGTTTAAGCAGCGTCCATGTGCTTTGATTCCTTACCTCTTTCAGAAATCTGGCATGGTGATCATTTGGAGAGGTCCCACGCATGCGTTGCAAGTCAGCCTTAGTGATCTCAATAACATTACGATCCTTCATTTCCACCATCCTAACAAAGAGTGTGCACATAAAAAATTTTAACAATATTAAGAAGCTGATTCCAAAAACTCAACCACATTGAAATTTGTCTCACGCAGCTCAATTAAATAACTTTATATGAAACTCCAGATCAAATTACTACAGGACGAGAAAAGAGAGATGATGAACTATGAAAAACATGAGAATTTCAAGCCACAATAGATATCGAAACAGCATGAGAATTACAATGTTTAAACTTAACATCCTTTTAGTGTCGAAAAATATATAAAAACTGTTGATAGCTAGTGCCACAAACTACTAAAAGTACATCTTGTGCAGGGTTGCATTCCATGGTACCATTCCATACGTTTGTTTCGTACAGCTGCGTACAGTACTTAAGCTTTTGTGCAATCAACCATTTAAACTAACCATTGCTCCCTATTTTAAAGAGTAGCCATTGCTGAAGTGATTTGACTGTTTATTCAGCCATTGTTTCTCTTCCTCCTACAAACTCCTCCTCTGCCAAACTTTTGCCTTTCAAGCACTTCTCATTCACAGTTCTAGTCTTTTCCCTCACCTCAGCCCTTATAAAAGGACAGCCCTTCCTCTCATCTCCTCATCACACATCAGCCTTCATCTTCTTCAATCCCCCTCTCTTGAGCTCAAGCCTCATCCATGTTCCATTCACGCTTCATCTACGTTTTAACTGACTCTCTTCTCCCACTTTAACATGTCAAGAAAAGTAACAGAACAGTATGGACTCGTACCATATCAGAGAGACAGTAGGGTTTGTGGGGAAAAACACAATGTGCAGCAACCACTGAGAGAAGAAAACTCAGAAGAAGAGTGAAGAATGATGAACACTGAATCATGCTGAATGAATCACGCTAACACAATGGGCAAAGCTCTAAGATGACTGCACTGTCCTAGCGGACAAGACAGTAGCACCTAAAGGGGATCTGCACAGTGAAGGGAGCAAAACGTAGTCCTCCAAGCAATAGGGTATAGAAGAAATGCTGAACAGTAAAAGATGACTGTAGAGGGAGCAAAATGCAGTGCTCACGTTCCATCAGAGTGGAGGAAGAAGAAAATCAGTAACTACCATGCTCCGGGGGGTGAAGAACAGTAGGGCAGCCTGCCTCAAGCTGAAACACAGTAGCAGCAAACCGTACAGCTGCAAAATGCAGCATAGAAGAGAGTGAAGCCTGCTTGCCAAAGTCACATGTGATGCCGGGAAGGACCTGGTCAGCAAAATGCAAATGCCGCTAACTAGAAAATGGTGGCCTGCAACGATGAGAAACAGCTGGACATCAGCATCTACACTAAGAACAGATCCTCCACAAACTAAGATTTCCTCCAAGTTATTGTATAAACAGCAATGTCCACATCGCCAGCCCAATCCGAGTCGCTCCAACCTACAAGAACAAGATCTGAAGCATCTGTGCTTGCTGGATAAGAAATCCCTAAGTCAGAGGTCCCCCTCAAATACCGAAGAATCCGCAGGGCAGCCTGCCAATGGCACCTATTTGGGTTCGCTCACGAACCCTGCCAAAAGACCCACAGCAAAACAAAGATCAACACGAGCGTTGAGTAGCCAAATCAAGGAGCCAATCAATTGACGGTAGCGGGAAGCATCCGTCAAGGGAGAAGCTAAGGGTGAAGTACTAAGAGATGAAAATCTCCCTCTAAGACTAATAAATCTCGTGACCCAAGAAGAAATAAAGAAGCCCCAAATCCGTCATCTCGAACGTCTGATGTAAAGTTGTCTTAGTTTCTTGGATCTTTTGTGCATGGTCACTTGTAAGAATTAAATCATCATCGACATACAACACAAACAACACACGACCAGCCTCAAAAGTGTGCACATGAAGCTGCGGATCGGCCTTGGAGCGCCAATATCCCAACTTTGACTGAAGAAACGAGTTAATCTTCTCATTCCATGCATGCGGAGCTTGCTTGAGGCCATACAAGGCCTTTTTCAACCTATAAACTTTCCCGTCCGAGGATCCAAAGCCAAGAGGCTACTCTACATAGATCTCCTCTTGCAAGTCACCATTGAGAAAGGCCGACTTCACATCCAACTAATAGACAAGCCATCTCCTATGGCCAGCCAAGGCAAGAATAGCTCGAATAGTCGCCATACGTCAATGCCTGGGCTTTGAGCAAAACCTTTAGCAACAAGGCAAGCCTTGTGCTTGTCCAAAGAACCATCGCTAAGGTACTTGGCCTTGAAGACCCACTCAACGCCAATCACCTTCTTGTGAGAGGGACGAGGCACAAGGTACCAAGTGCCATTCCTCTCAATAGCCTCCAACTCGACTTCCATAGCTTTCCGCCAATGGTCAGACTGCAAAGCCTCCTTCACTGTAGTGGGCTCTCAATCCTGCATAACACGGGTCATCAAACAATAGTTAGAGCAAACAAGCTCCGTAGAATGTGCTTGATTCCTCCGTGACTGTCACGGTCAATCCTACGGTTCCCACTCCTCAAGGACCCCCCTCGATCCCTGAATCTCGGAGTGTCACGGGCCCAACGAGGAGGAGGCCGGATCTCTCCCTGTCGCTCTCCATCTGTGGAAGACTCAGGTACATCCACCGGCGAAAGCTCCACTGGGGTGGCCGGTGGAAGAAAAGACTCTGAATCAAAAGAAGAATCTCCATCAAAAGGCGTTGACTCCAAAGGAACTGTCTCGGGAGCCCAACTCTCCCCTAGATCTCCAAGGACGGGGTGCTCTTCACCCCCTTCTGTGGCCGGAACTTCCACGAACCGCACATCTTGGCTTGTGTAGATATCCCGCTTGACGGGATCAAACAGACGATAACCTTGGGATTGGAAGCTATAGCCAACAAAAATCTGTCGTCAAGAAGCCACCTCAAACTTGTCACGCTCCATCTTCGGGATGTGCACATAGACGTCACACCCAAAGATCCTGAAATAAGAGACATCAAGCTTAGTCCCAAAGTAGGCCTCAAAAGGTGTCATCCTGTCAACGGCCGAAGTGGGAGATCGGCTGAGAATGTGGACTGCGGTAGCCACTGCCTCGGCCAACAGAAACTGAGGTGTCTGTCGGTGCACCATCATGGTGCGCGCCATCTCAATCACACTTTGGTTCTTCCGCTCCAAAATGCCATTCTCATGAGGAGTGTTGGTATTAGCAAACTCCTGGTGAATGTCCCTATCTGCACAAAGACGAGCAAACTCATAAGACACAAATTCACCGCCCTTGTCTGAGCACAAGGTCTTCAGTCGCCGGCCAGACCAGTTCTCCTCAAAGAGAAGCCAAACCTTAAAGTGGGAGAAAGCCTCGGACTTCAACGTCAAGAAATAGGCCCATGTCATCCTGTTGTAGTCATCTACAATCAACATGAAGTACAAGCTCCCCTTCAGGGACTCGGTCCTCATCAGACCACAAAGATCTGTTGATACAAGGCTCCATAGGTGAAGTAAACCGCCGTGAAGCTTTGTTGGGAATTGCATCCCGATGCAGTTTCCCACAAATGGAGGAGACACCTGGTTGTTGGCTCACCACTATGTCCGGTAAACCTTGGACAAACGATCCTCGCAACGCCTTCCAAAGGTACTCATAGTTCAGGTGGCTAAACCTAGCATGCCATAGCTCAGACTGTGTCTGAGAGGTAAGAAGAAGAGAAGTAAGATCTGTAGAAGACTTCAATTTGTAGATGTCGTTCTCCTCATACCTTGAAGAGAGAACCTTCATTGATACACGATCAAGAACTCAAATAGCATCACTGTCAAACTCCACCAAGAGGCCAAGAGAACAAATCTTTTGGACTGAAAGCAAATGATACCCTAAACCTGGCACATGCAACACCTCGGAAGTGTGGGTACCACCACGGCCATCTAGAATTAGATGCATCTCACCCCACGCAGCAATAGACACAGAAGAGCTATCTCCAATGAGAATCTGCCCACGCGAAGGTCGCAAATGGACAATACCAACAGGAGAAGGAGTCATGTGCCGTGAGACACCAATGTCCACAATCCAGTCTCGAGCCTGGGGAGCTGTCATCGCAGCATCAGAAGTCTTCGGTGTAGGGTTCTCAATGACCGCTAAATGTAGAAAAGCAGCTAATGAGGGTGTAGCCACCGCTCCAGAATCCTTCGAGTCCTTCTTCTTGGTGTCCTTCTTGCCTTTGTCAGGGCAATCCTTCTTCCAATGACCGGTCTTGCCACAAACATGGCAAGTCGATTCCTTCTCCTTGTCCTTATTGGATTTACTATCCTCCTCCTTCCTTTGGTCCTTCCCCTTCTTCTGAGAGGCTTGACCAACCAAACCCTCCTATTTGGAAGCATTCTGTCCTTCAACTATTCCTCTTGGTCCAAGACCATAGGAACCAGCTCTTCTCACCGAAGAGCCGACTCCCGCCCTGATGCACTAAGAGCGGAATAAAAGGTATCGAATCGTGGTGGCAACTGGGATAATAAAGTGATCACCATGTCTTCAGAGGAAATAGGCTTCCCCGCATTTTGAACCTACATCTAAAGCTACCGAAGCTTGTTGATGTGTTCTCGAAGCGAAGAAGACTTATTCACAGACAAGGTCTACATCTACACTTCTAAAGAAACCCTCTTCATCAGGGTCATCTGGTTATACATCTGATCGAGCTCCAATATCTCTCGTGCCACCGTCAAGTGCTCGATGTGAGCTATCACGGCTGTAGTACAAGACAAAAAAAGAAAACAACGAATCCTGACATTCAGTTTGTCCCAATGAGACTAGGCCTTGGTCAACTCCGCACGAGCATTGGAAGAGAGTTTGGACTCATCTCTCACCGAGGACCGGTTAATCTCCTCCATCACAAGCTTCGCCAAATCATAAGACTCTAGAATGGCCAACATCATCACGTGCCAAATGCGGTAATTGTCACCATCAAGCTTCTGATTTGATGGAATAGCCAATAGGACAAGCATCTTCTAGTCCATTATCGCCTGGAACTCCAAGTCACTCTCTGTAGACATGTTCACCTGCAATGCCTGCACAAATGCAAAATCAGTCCCCACATGTGGCACTTTGAAAAATTTAGGGATTTTACTGAAATTGCTCTATTTTGGCAAAATTGGCCTATTCTATGCATGCCACAGATAGTGCAGATGTATGGTTGATGCTTTGAGCACAAAAATTTTGGGGCTTTTGACCGTGCGTGTCAAATTTTATGCCCAAGGGTGCATGTACAACAAAAATTGCAGCTAAAATTTGGGACTTCTCATGTAATGTGATGTATTTGTCCTTGGAACAGCTGTAATCAGTTGAGTGCTGTAGCACAAGGTTTGGTGCTTCTGAAAATTTATTTGCAGATCTGAAATTTTTGCTTTTACGTGGTTATTTATTGCTGGTTGGTACTTGTTTGTACCTTGGTCACTTGTGTGACAGTTTGGGCCTGCATTTGCTGAATTTTTTGGTCGCATTTGGGCTCAAAATCATGGCTGGCAGCAATGACAACAGTTATGTCATGCACATTAAGAAGCTTGAAGGAGCACATAACTTTGCAGTTGCAGTCTGGCAAAAACAATGTTATAATATCCTTTTGCAGAAGAAGCAGGCAAGGCCGATTAAGACCAAAGGGGCAAAGCCTGCAAATATGGAACAGGAAGATTGGGATGAGTTAAATGAGCTTGCACGCTCAACCATCGAGCTATCGATTTCTCATGCCTTGCTGTTTAACATTGAAGGTTTGGATTCTACCTATGCTATTTGGACTCAACTGGAAGAGCTGTATGCCCAAAAGAGTGCCGCAAGCAAAGTTTACTGGCTGAAAAAGCTTATGGATTTGCGTATGAAAGAGGGTACAGCAATGTCTACTCACTTGAGTGATTTTAACTCCATTCAGTGGCTACGTTCTTGCTTTGCACTCTGTCAAAGAGTTGGGATACATTCAGGACTGCTATGAGCAATTCTAATGCGATCCTTCTGTATGCTGATGTAGAGAGTGCTCTACTCATGGAAGAAATGAACCAACAGAACAATGCATCCAGCAAGTCTTCCAGTGCTTTGCATACTAGGGGCAGATCACAGCAGAAAGGCAAATCTGATAGCAAGGGACGCAGTAAATCACGTGGTAAGGATGTTGAATGCCATCATTGTGGCAAGAAGGGTCACTTTAAACGTGACTGCTACAAATGGAAGAAAGAGAAATGGAAGAAAGAGAAAGGAAAGGGCAAGAAGACAAATGATAGTAAGGAAGAGAAGAAAGAGAGTCAGCCTAAGAAGAGCAGTGTCAAAATTGAAGAAGTAAATATAGTCACTTATGACAGTGACAATGGGAATGACGTACTCTTTGTCTCTTCACACTTTAGTACAAATGCTTTACTTGCAGATACAGATGATGACATCCATACTTGGATTCTAGATTCAAGTGCTTCCTTTCATGTCACCTCTCATCGTGAGTGGTTTTCTGACTATACAGGGGATCAAAATGGTGTTGTCCATCTTGGGGACAACTATGCATGTGACATTGCAAGTATTGGCAGTGTGAGGTTGCAGTTTCAGCACGGTTCTGTCTTCACACTTCAGCATGTACTGCATGTACCTCAGCTCAAGAAAATCTTGATTAGCACAAGGTAGCTAGATGACGATGGATTTCATACCACCTTTGGTGATGGAAAATGGAAGATCTGTAAGGGATCTAGAGTGATTGCCAGAGGTTGTAAAAGTGATACCTTGTATCCTCTACATGTATCTAGTGTGCGTGACCATGTTGTTGCCATGACCGAGCAACCAAGTGTTTCTTTGTGGCATGGCCGGTTGGGATACATGAGTCAAATTGGAATGAAAGTGCTTTCTCATTTGGGTTACTTACCTTGTCTTCATTATGCTGATTTTGAGCACTGTGATCATTGTCTTTATGGTAAAACATGCACAGACGTCTCATAAGAAGTTTCTTTCGTTGAAATCTTCTCCTCTAGAGTTAGTACATTCCGATGTATGTCAGGTGCCAAGGTTATCTTTAGGGGGAAAGATACTTTGTCAACTTTGTTGATGATGCTACACGGAAGGTATGGGTTTACCCCATTCATAGCAAGGACAAAGTGTTTGACAAGTTTCAAAAATTCTTGGCATTGGTTGAAAATCAGACTAATAAGACACTTAAGTGTCTTTGCTCTGACAATGGTGGGAAATATGTGTCCAAGGCCTTTCAGGCATTTTGTGACAGCAGAGAGATAAAGAGGGAGCTCACTGTCCCTCATAATCCACCCCAAAATGGAGTTGCAGAGCGTATGAATTGGACCATATTGGATAAGGTCCGTACAATGCTGCCACATACTGCTTTACCTCATGGTTTTTGGGTAGAGGTTGTTATGATAGTCGTACACTTGATTGGTCACCAAACAGGTCTTTTTTTTTGGGGGAGGGAGGGGGGGGGGGGGGGGGGGGGGGGAGAGGGGGAAAGAGGGAGGGAGGGGGAGACAGGGAGTTCTCCAAGAAGCATGGTCGGGCAAGCCACTTTCGTATGCACACTTGAAAGTGTTTGGCTGCGAAGCATTTGTGCACATACATAAGGAAGAATGCAGCAAACTTGAGCCAAAGTCCTATAAATGTATTTTCCTAGGATATGGTGATGAAGGTGAAATGGGGTATAGATTATGGGATCCTAAGAAAAGAAAAGTAGCACGCAGCAAGCAAAATGTGTCCGCTGTACAATAGCAAATACCTGCTGTAAATGAATCTGCAAATGCAGAAAATAATGCTGGAAATGATCAGCCAACCATTGCCTATAATGATGAGCCACTGGATGTGCAGGGACAGCAAGCTGTTAACGCTGATTTGCAGACTGAAATGCCAGGACAGCAAGTTGAAAATGAAAATTTGCAGGCTCAACAGCCAGCAAACAATGATCATTGGGTTAGAAGATCTTCTAGGGCTACTAGACAACCTGATAGATTAGTTCCTGAGGCAAACAATGTGGCTGATTATGTCATGTTGACAGAATGTGGTGAACCGTCTTGCTTCAACAAAGCAATGGACAAACAGGACAACAAGAAATGGTATAAAGCCATATTGTCAGAGATGGAATCTCTTGAGAAAAATGGCACTTGGGACTTGGTGCAGCTGCCTAAAGGGCAAAAAACCCTTCCATGCCAATGGGTTTACAAGATGAAGGTCACTTCTCGTTCCTCGCCGAAGTACAAAGCAAGATTGGTTGCAAAGGGATACAAGCAAGAACATGGAGTTGACTTTGATAAGATCTCCTCTCCTGTAGTCAAGATGACTACATTGAGAACCATTTTGGGCTTGGTTGCAACTGAAGATATGGAGCTCATACAGATGGATGTAAAGACTGCATTCTTACATGGTGATCTGCATAAAGACAAATATATACAACAGCCTGAAGGGTTTGTGGCAAAAGGGAAAGAGAATATGGTATGTAAACTCAAAAAGGAGTTTGTATAGGCTGAAACAAGCACCAAGAGAATGGTATCATAAGTTTGATACATTTATGCAGTCTCAAGGTTTTCATAGAAGTCAAGTGGATCACTGCTTGTACACCAAGAAGGCAGGAGATGGCAGCCTCATTATCTTGGTTCTATATGTTGATGACATTCTAATAACTGGCATGGATACTCATCCCTTGGACTCACTGAAGCAAAGTCTTCATGGCAGCTTTGACATGAAGGATCTTGGTGATGCAAATCACATTCTTGGCATGCGAATACTCAGATATCAAAGATAGGTCAAAAGGATTACTCTGTCTATCTCAGCAGGAGTATATCTCCAAGGTTTTGCAGCGTTTCAATATGGAGGGGGGGGGAAACAATTGGGGTTCCATTGCCTCCATATGTGAAACTCAGTACAGAGAACAACCCTACATCTGATGATGAGAAGGCTGAAATGGCCAAGATACCATATGCTTCAGCTATTGGCAATTTGATGTATGCTATGGTTGCTATACGTTTTAACATTGCCTTTACAGTGGGAATGGTTAGCAAATACATGGCAAACCCTGGTAAAAAGCATTGGGAAGCAGTGAAAGGTATTATGAGATACCTCAAAGGTACAAAGGACTTGTTCATCTGCTTTGGAAAGTAGAAGGCATCTGTCGTTGGCTTTACGGATATAAACTATGTTGGTCATGCAGACTGCAGAAAGTCCACTTCTGGGTATGTGTTTACCTTCACAGAAGGAGCAGTCTCTTGGATCTCTAGGCTACAAAAGTGTGTTGCATTGTCTACGACAGAGACAGAGTATGTGGCTGCCACCGAGGCATGCAAGGAGGCTTTATGGCTTTCACGTCTAGTGGGAGAGCTTGGCATTACAGAGTTGCCTGTTCTCCATTGTGATAGTCAAAGTGCTATCATGCTAGCACGGAATCCCGTCTTTCATGCAAAGACGAAACACATACAAGTGAAGTATCACTTTATTAGAGATGTACTTGACAGCAAGAGCATTAAGCTTAACTGACATGTGGCTGGACACTTGTCTTGTACTACTCCACTTTCCCCTTTTGTACTAGCTCTTCCCTCTCCTGTAAATAAGAGGTCGTTTTTCTTCATTCAGCATCATTTTTCTTTGCTGTAAACTCATGTACAACACCCACAGATAGCCAGAAACTGGCCCCATCCATCCCCATCATCATCCCCCACTTCTCCATTATCAAATTCCTCCATATTCCCTCTTCAATCACTGCTGTTTTACAGGACAGCAAGCCTGTAAATTCATTACAGCACCTCCTTCTCGAGCTCTTTCTTCCATTTTAGCAACAAGAAGCAAGCCCTATCCATGTACTGCTGATCAACGATGGAGAAAGGCTGATTTCCCCTCTTTCTTCTCTCATACTGTAAAGAAATCAGTTCTTATCATTGCATAATAGATAATGCATATGTGTTTGTACATCTTTGCATGATCTTGTGAGAGTGAGAATTACTTCTCCTCACTCTCAGGTTGATTGTAACTGAGCTCTTCCCTGAGGGACTTGGGTTGAGCAGAAATACATTCCTTCGCCGGGGGGGGGGGGCCATCTTCAACCCTCGATCTTGTCTCCATTACTTTTACATTTTCATGGCTGTGATTTTGTGAGTAATTTTCATTTTCAGCTTTAAGTGTTCATTCTCTTTTATATTAAATCTCGAAAACAAGCGAATATCATAATTGTTAAGCATACTACGTTGTTCGGATTGTACAAGCATTTCATGATCATGCCATCTTGTTGATTGTAACTATCTGTTCTGGCGGATCTAGCCCACACTTCAAGGCATCAATCCTTTCTGTGTGCGAGTCTAACCATGATATGCGTGAGTTCTGGTCACAGGCGCCCAATCGGCCATATAGGTGGAAGTATGAACTATCTTTTCTCTAACCCACCGTGTGGGTCCACCATAACCTGTGACCACTCATCAGTGGCCAGCTCCAATGCACTTTTCTTTATATCTAATTAGTGCAAAGGAAACAAATTTAATAAATCATTATATAGACAAATTAATGAAAAAGGATACAAATTCTGTTTCTATAGAGTTGTGACATTAACAAAGTGCATACAGATGATAATCCTACAGATATAAATCATTATATAGACAAATTAATGAAAAAGGATACAAATTCTGTTTCTATAGAGTTGTGACATTAACAAAGTGCATACAGATGATAATCCTACAGATCTTCTCACGAAGGGTCTTCCAACAGAGCGGTTTACTCATTGCCGACAGATGATGGGAGTTGGATAGGTATATGTATTTCAGCTTTGTACATACCTAGACTTAGCTGATTATTTTCTCCTCTTAAGGCACATTGCCTTTAGGTGGGAGGTTGTCGGGAATAAAGGACCATCGTGCCTTTTAAATGTGTACAGGTGTGAACATACCTTTTAAATGTGTACGGGTGTGAACATACCCTTAGCACATTTGAACTTTCATATATATCTATCTAAAACCTAAAGAGGTACACTGGTCTATTGTACTGAACATCAAGTGTCGTGCTCACTCTCTTACTCTCTACTCTCTGTGTGTGTTATCCGTCGTGTTCACTCTTAGCTCCGACAGGCTACATCAACAACCTGCAGCAAATTCACCAACTGGACTCCTTTCTCGCATGCCCACGCTCGCTTCAGCCTTATTCCGATGCGCAGTCCTCCCGCTCGCCCTCGAATGCTGAAAACGCAACCTTGTGTCGCACTGAAATCTCCTCTTCAGGTAGGTTCTTCAATCAATCAATCTGTCTTCACTGCTCTGATACCATATCAAAGTGCAACGATGCAGAAGCATGGAACTAAGACTGAGAGAGAGTGAACACGGAGAGAAGAGAGAGAGAGAGAGAAGGAGACAATAAAACGCAAAAAATCTGCAGTGAACAATGTTGTATAGGAATGCAGAAATATACACAAGTGCAGAGAGAATATCTACGTATGTCTCCGTCTTGAGAACCTCGATCTCCGTCATCCCACGTGTTGTCTGTCACTAACAGGTTATCTCTGTCAGATACAAGTGACCAGAGTGTGCTAGAAGTGTCATGAGGACATGTATTTCTGAAACCTCACTTAACATGTGGATTAATTCTTAATCACATGATTAAGTAAATGTTGCACATATGAGGTACAACTGGGGTTAAAGTAAATTTACGAGCCCAAGACCCGAAGAAATCACGGGATGTCAAAGGCAAAAGTTGTTGTAGGTTATGCCGCATAGGTACTTGGTGGTATCTAGTGCCAGTTATTGGCCTAGGTCATCCATTTGGCCATAAGTGTCAGTTGGTGACACTAGAGAAGTGGCGTTTAATGGTATCTAACGCCAATCTGATGGTCAAAAATGGCGTAGAGACACTCAAGAATGAAAGTTGCTTAGCTAATTTAATTATTGGCCAATCATATTATTTTTTAGGATATCGAAATAATTGTTACATTAATTTTCAGTATTTAAAGACTGAAAATTAATATGTAATTATGAAAAATGCTGGAAAAACCATTTGGGAAGGCTGCCATTTGTCAAAAATGCCCATGCAAGACTGAAAAACGTCTTTAGAGGTTGGAGGGAGGCATTTATATAAATTCAGCCTGCAAGAGGGAGAGAGGAGAGGCTGCTGATCTGATTTGCAGCCATTGGAGGACCTTCTAAGGCTACCAAGGGCAGGAGAAGACTAATCAACAGCAAGAGACGGCATCTACAGGTTGCTGAGACAGGGCAGCAGCAGTAAATGACTGATTTTCTTTAGTTCTTTGTATCTACAAGCTGTTGTGGCACGGCAACAGCTACATTTGACTAATTTTCAATCATTCTTCGCAACAAAACTCTGAATTTTCTCTCTCTACAGCTTTCCCTCTCATCTCCCAGCCATTTCATAGCCTTGCTCCGAAGATCTTAGCATTTGGATCCCTGGGGACTGAGAAATTTCAAATTTCTCCGCTATAAACCCTAATCTGCAGCAGAAACTAGGATTTAGCAACAGTCTCGGAAAGCGTGCCACAAATTGGAAGCTCCAAGACTTGGATTCAACAGGGCTGAAGCTGTTTTTAGCCTATTCAAGTGGAGGGACCAGCAAATAATTAAATTTGGAGCATTTTCCATCACCATCAAAGAGGGTGAAGGCCAATTGATTGCCCAATCAAGGGGCAAATCAGATTAAAGACTTGTTGGTGATTCATCACAGCAAGGGGAGTTGGAATACCGAAAGAATTGGGAGAATCCCATTGTAAATCAACTTCTTCTTCAATAAAGCTAAAGAAATACCAAAAGGGGCGCCAAATTTGGGGCCAATCGGGTGTGCATTGTCCAAGATCAGTAGGTAAATTTGTATTTTCAGATTTGCATTTATTGTTTGTTGCTGTAATTAAGTGGTAATCAAGGATTTACCACCCTATCCAAGGAGGAAAGCTAGTTTCATGTTTCCATTGCTGGGATACCACTCAATCCCTTGATTTGGTGGGCCCGAGGTACCTGATTGCAAGCCAAAGCTTTGTGCTAGTGCTGATTTTTACTCTCGGCTGAGAAATTACAGCAATATGTCTTCATGTAGTGAGATGGACTCAAGCAGTGATGATGCCTCTCAATATGAACATTCACATGGGAATGAAGGAAATGCAATGCCTGACCTTGGACAAGGCTCAGACCATGAACAACAAGTTGAAAATGTTGTTGTTGGGCAAGATGCATGATCTTCTGCGCATAAGGGGACTGATGACCAGCAAAGTGAAGAGGAATTTGTTGACCAGTTCAAGAATCGGATGAGGACAGCAGCAAATCTCTTTGCTGAATTGGCAAAGGATCCTCAATTTACCCGATTTTTGAATGCTCCAAAGAAAGACAGCAAAGGCAAGAAGAAAAAGACGTCTTCTACACCCTTGGGATAGCTAGATGCACCGAAGATAATGCCAAACCCTTCATTTGAAGCTCCCAAAGATGCTAATGAAATAAAACAGTTGGTACCTATGGGGCAAGGAATGCAAATGCAAGGTCATCACGAAAGTGCCAATCCAATGGATTTTGGACAGCTAGACGTGCATGCTATGATAGGGCAGCCAGGATATATTGGTGGAAGCACGATTTTTCATGCTATGGTTGGACAAGGACCGCATACAGGAATGTATGGCACAAATCCCTATGGTATGCAGCAACCAATGCATGGAGTGCGAGGCCCAATGTATTCGGGTATGGCTGGAAATATGTGAAACCCTATGTATGGCAGCATTGGCTTGATGCTTGGGGCACAAAGTAGCATGTTTGGTACTGCATCTGCACTCTCGAATGCTTATGGGACTCAAGGAATGAATGTTAGTCATGCAAATGCTCCGTTTGGCATTGGTTTTGATGTAAATTCAGTAAATGCACTCTTTTTGCAGCAGCCAGTGTATGACAACTTGACACCCATAGGGATAGCAAAAGACTATGATGAGGGTGAAAAAGGAGTGAAGTTTGAGTCCTTCAGCGGTGTACAAGATAGGCTGAAAGCTTTGACTTTCATTCAGCAGTTTGATGCAGCCTATTCAGGGGGGAACTTCATGGAGTCCTCAAAGATTCGAAAGGCAATCACTTTCTTGAAAGGAAATGCATTACAGTGGTGGTCCACTCTTTTGATGCAAGGTAGAGCACCGTCAACATGGGTGGAAAAGGAGTGAAGTTTGAATCTTTCAGCGGTGTACAAGATAAGCTGAAAGCTTTGACTTTCATTCAGCAGTTTGATGCAGCCTATTCAGGGGGAAACTTCATGGAGTCCTCAAAGATTCGAAAGGCAGCCACTTTCTTGAAAGGGAATGCATTACAATGGTGGTCCACTCTTTTGATGCAAGGTAGAGCACCGTCAACATGGGTACAATTCAAGCAAATGTTTGCATCGAATTGGTTAACAAGTACCTTTGAGGCGGACATCATGACAACTTGGAATAAGCTAGATGCTAAGGAATGTAAGAATTTGGAGCAATATAATAATAAGTTTTGGGATGCATTGCTGCCTATTACTTCTTATCGCCCCGTACCCCTTCATGAGCAAGTGGAAAAATATGTTTGTGGGCTGCCCAAAGGAATCAGGGATTTTTGCATTAAATCCACGGTGTCTAGCATGTCTTAGCTTATAGAGACTGTTGCTACAACCAATGCTTTGCTGCATGGAAAGGATTCAAGCTTCCTAGAGAGTGGGAAGAAGCCAAATAAAAAGGTATTTAAGACTGAGAAAAGGGGCAGATCTGAAAATCAGCCTGAAAAGAGGCCAAAACAACAAAGAAAGGGCTCGAAAACATTGGCACAACGTAGGGAATTGATGGCTGCAAATAAATGTTCTATTTACGAACAGGAGGGTCACATTGCAATAGCAAGTTGAAAAATCAGAAAATCAGGGAGATTCTAAAGGAAAGAAGCCCAAAACATCAGTGGGATTGGTGTCCGATGTTGTTATGATCAGCCCAATGATGATGCAAGGGACTGTCCCAATAGGCAGCAAGTTGAAAAATCAGAAAATCAGGGAGATTCTAAAGGAAAGAAGCCCAAAACATCAGTGGGATTGGTGTCCGATGTTGTTATGGTCAGCCCAATGATGATGCTACTGAGTTGTGCAGAGCATGGGGCAAAATTAGGGATCAGCATGCATTGATTTTCTTTGATAATGGTGCACGATCCAACTTCCTCTCTGTTGACATGGCAGGCATCAAAGAGGATGAGATGGGACCCATGGGGGAAGTTGAAATGGCATGTAAAGGCCATGCAAAGCCTGTCACACCACTCATTGGAAAGCTTCGGTTGCACATACAAGGATATGTGGACAGTGAAGAGTTGCTCCACTTGAGGGTTGTGATGTATTGCTTGGTATGCCATGGTGTCACCATATGCATGCAGTGATTGATTCTCGTGCAAAAAAGATCACTATTCAGTATAAGGGAAAGGTGCTCACACTTGATGTAAAGTTGAAAGATGAATCTGTCCCTGTTGTATCTACAGCTACCATTTCTAAAGTAATGAAAAATCATCTTTCAGCGTACTTGGTTTTTACTAAGGATAAAGATGATAGTGAGAATGTTGGGAACATGTCTAAGTTACAGAAGGATCGCATGTCATTCCTGAAAATCTATGCTGATTGCTTCTCTTAGTCACTTCCAGGGCAGCTACCGCCTGAAAAGCCAGACGATCATGGCATAGATCTTATCCCTGGAAGTAGCCCACCTAATAAGCCACCCTACAAAGTCAGTGCAGCCCAACAAGAGGAGATTATGAGTCAAGTAAATGAGCTGTTAGAAAAAGGGTTGATTCAGCCCAGCTCATCTCCTTTTTGTTCTCCGGTGCTTTTGGTGAAGAAAAAGGATGGTTCATGGCGTATGCGCATTGATTATCGTGCTTTGAACAATATCACAATAAAGAATCGCTTTCCGATTCCGCGGATCGATGATGTTATGGGTAGATTGCAAGGGACAGTCATATTTAGCCGTATAGATTTGAAAAGTGGGTATCATCAGATACGCATTAGACCGAAAGATATGCCTAAGATACCTTTCAAGTCATCTTTTGGATTATATGAGTTTCTTGTTATGCCTTTTGGACTTACAAATGCTCTTGTCACTTTTAATCAGATGATGAATCGTATCTTCAAGTCACATAGAGGATTTGTGGGCATTGTCTTTGATGACATGATTGTCTATTCAAAGAACAAGGCAGAGCATAGAAAACACTTGGACATTGTGTTCAATGAACTGCGTGAGCATAGGCTGGTTATCAATGACAAGAAAAGTGAATTCTTCTTGCATGAGATCCACTTTTTGGGGCATATTGTATCAGCTGATGGTATTCACATGGACCTTGCAAAGGTCGAGGCAATACGATCATGGCCACCTTTGAGGAATGTGCATGAGATCCGCAACTTCTTGGGTTTATGTTCTTACTACAGGAAGTATGTACGCGGGTTTGCTGAAATTGCATCTCCATTGCATGCCCTACAGAAGAAGGATATGCCATTTAGATGGACAGCAATGGAAATTTCAGCATTTGAAAAGTTAAAGGAAAAGATGACTTCAGATCCTGTGCTTGTGTTGCCTGTAACCGGCCTGTTCACTGGGAAGGGCGGTAGTGTACCACCAAAATAAATAAATGCTTTCACCCAATTTAACAGTCGCCCACTTTACCTGAACTTAAAGACACAGAATCAAGAAGACATACAAGAAGTTAAAATGCTCCTGTTGCAACACATACACCCTGTTGGCCCCTAAGTTGACGCCTCTTGCGGTATTTCTTTATTTTTAAAAAAAAGAGAAAGTACAATGGGCTGTCTTTCACCTATTCTGGGTGAAATTTGACCGCATAACAGTACAATTACTGACCCAAATCAAGTTGACCAGGAGGGAAAACTCTGCCCAAGTCTGAATCTTCTGGTTGGAGTGCAGAATTGACCATTTCAACCTGCTGTATTTACTAGTTTAGACCTGTTCTGAAACCTGTTTACAACTCATACTGTTCCCTGTACTGTTCAACCCACTGTAATTACTGGTTCAGACCTGTTCTGACACCTGTTCTCAGCTCATATTGTTCCCTGCACTGTCCTGCATCGTCTGGGCCAAGTGCCCCTTGATTCTGACATCAATTGGGCTCTGAAATAACCTCTGAACAGTCCAGAATCAGAACTAATTTAATGTTGTTTCAGACACTTGCTTGGTGAGGTTACCACCCTCACCTATTCCTGCTTGTGGGCAGCAAACAACTGCTCCTGTTCCTGGAGAAAAGTGGCTCTTGCCTCGTGCAAAAACAGCATATTCCACACACCTGTACCTGAATCAGAAGAAAGGCCCTTGATTCTGCAGCATAACCATACTGTCAGGGAGAGAAAGAGAGAGAGTAGGAAGCAAGCCCAAGCCTTTGTGCATCATAGACAAGGTAGACCAGCTCTCAAGAACTCTCCATCTGCAGCAATCCATCTCCCTTTCACAAAAATGAACCCCTCATGCATTGAAACTCGTTTTTGTGCTGCCCTCTCTCTCTCTTTTGGGAATTTATGCCCAAATTGTGACACATGGCATACATGTAACAATTTTCCTGTTTAAACCTTTCGATCTAAAATTCTCCATCCTCGGTTCAAAATTTGACCTCGGCACAGACCAAAAGATTAATCCTTGTACAAAAACGAAGATAATGACGCGAACAGATTCTGGGGTCCAAAAATAGTAACTCCCTTCCATTGCATCCCCACTAGTCTTCTGACCATCTTTGCAGACTATGGCTACATCCAAATTTGTAATGTAGCTCAACTGAAAGTGAATTTCCGCTGATGACCCCACATGGACTAATCTCTTGAAGATTTGTCCATCTTCACTTTGAACTAGTCTCTTCCAGGCTAGTTCTTCAACACACTTGTCCATATACACTTTCACAAGTCTCTTCCAGGCTTGTCAATCTACAGTGCCATCAGTCTCTTCCAGACTTATACTGGATCTTAACTGTCCAGTCTTGACTCACTAGACATTCCTGTCCGTTTCACAAACTAGCCATGCAACTCAGGCGTTTAGATTTCAAGAGGGATCCTTCCAAAAAGAAAAACCAAATAAAATATGTAATAAAGAAATCAACAAAAAGGTAATAGTTGTCACAGTCTTGTGACATTGCCCCATCTAAGAAAGTCATTCATAGTTCAATGTGATGCATGTGGTAACAGCATTGGGCTGTTCTTACGCAGGACGGCCAAGTTGTAGCTTATGAGAGCCGAATTCTCCACGATGCATAAAAGAAACCGCAAGTCTATGAGAAAGAGCTCTTGGCTGTAATTCATGCACTATTTGCGTGGAAACATTATTTGTTGGGGGCTGATTTTTTAGTGCAAACAGACCATCAAAATTTGAGGTACTTTCTGACGCAGACAAAGTTGTCAAAGAAGCATATGAGATGGGTAAATTTTCTCTCTATGTTTCATTTTCAAATTGTACATATCGATAGTAAAAAGAAATGTTGTGGCTGATGCATTGTCACATAAGCCACAAATTTCAGCCGTCAACATGGTTTATCACAATGAGTTGGATGCTATGAAAGAGTAATATGTTGCCGATTCGGACTTTGCTAATGTTTATGATCAGTGTTGCAATGGCCAAAGTCATGAACACTTTGTGCTAAGAGATGGATTTCTAATGATGCATGGAGGGCTATGTGTCACAAAGCAGTTAAGGCCTAGAGTTATCTCTGAAAGTCATGTTCCTTCGTATGCAGGACACAAAGGTATTGATGCCACGATCAAGGCAGTGGAGCATTTCTTTTATTGGCCAGCTTTGAGGCATGATATAGAACAGTTTGTTAAGACAAGCACCGCATGCCAGAAGGTAAAGCATGATAGGCAAAAAATGCCAGGTTTATTGCAGCTCTTGCCTATTCCAAATAGGCCTTGGCAGAGCATTGCAAAGGACTTTATTTTTTAGCTTCCTAAGACACCTATAAGGAATGATGGGATATGGACTATTATTTGCAGGTTTAGCAAACAAGCCCATTTCATTCCGGTGAGGAAGAAAATAAAGGCTGATCATATGGCACGAATGTTTTTGCAACACATCTTTGAGTATCATGGTATACCAGAGTCGATCATTAATAATCGAGACCCCCAGATGACCAGTTTATTTTGTAAGGGGTTGTTTGAGAATTTCGGTACTACGCTGAAATTCTCATCATCCTTCCATTCGCAGACAGACGGTCATTCTGAGGAAGCAAATTCCACAGTGTTAGATCTTTTGAGGTGCTATGTTTCAGAACACAAGACACAGTGGGAGCAGTATTTGCCCTTGGTTGAGTTTGCTTACAACAACACACTACATAGTTCTACGAGCAAAGCTCCATTTGAGGTGCTAAGTTTCAGACCACAAGACACGGTGGGAGTAGTATTTGCCCTTGGTTGAGTTTGCTTACAACAACACAGTGCATAGTTCTACGAGCAAAGCTCCATTTGAGGTGATTGAGGGTGGCAATAAGGTACCACCTATTCTGCAAACTAAGGATAAGATCTTTGAGACTGATCGTTATGTGGAAAACTTGGATGTAGCCTATGCAAAGATAAAATATGCACTTCAGAGATCGCAAGAAAAGCAAAAGAGGGCAGCTGATTGCCACAGACGTGCTTTGCAGATTGCAGAGGATGATTATATATTGCTACGTTTTGAAAAGGCGAGGCTGAAAAAGATGAAAGGAAAAGAAAGATTGTATCCAAATTTGAGTATGAGATACTATGGGCCCTTCCAGGTGTAGAAGAAGATCAGCGATATGGCATATCGACTAAAATTACCTCCACATTGGCGGATATACAACGCCTTTCATTTCAGTTTGTTGAGGCCTTTTCATAATGATGTGCCAAAGGATATGTCTGCTGAAACTCGGTCTAAGGTTGAGAAGCTAGATGAAATTTTGGTACCTGAGCAGATTTTGGCACATAAGGAAAGAAAGATCGAAGGTAAAGTTTCCAAGAAATAGTGAAATTTCAGTTTTATTCACCAATGGATGCCAAATGGATGGAAGAGGATGACTTGGCAGACCATCCTCACTTATTACAACTTACCTAGATGCCTTTCAATTAGAGCCGACTTTAGTTCAGGCTCCGTCAGGTTCAGTAGAGCAAGGGTCCGGAATATTGCCTGATGCTCAAGAGGGAGGTAGCACTTTCCCTCCCCCAGTTATGGACAGCTCTCGTATATAGTGGATCTCAGATGTATTCAGCATGCATCCAAGGTACTATGCTGACAGTATGTTTGCCATAAGATCACTACTTAGTGTACTAGTCACTGTGAGATGTATGCAGATGAGTATGGGTTTCACCCAGGCACTGGAACTATACTTTTGCATCAGCTTATGATCAATTTAGCATGAATTTTGCCTTAATTTTGAGATAAAAATTTTGATCAATTTCAGCTTACTTTTTGATCAGCTTGAGAATCATTTATGGTCACTTTTTGAATCACTTATGCATCAGTTTTTGTATTGATTGCTGGTCAGTTTTTGCAATGAGTTTGTGATCAGTTTGGAGTCACATTTGCAATAATCTGTGATCAGTTCTTAGATCAGCACGTGATCAGTTTATGATCAGATTATGCTCAGTTTTCAATGATTTACATCTGGTTCCATGCACAACAACATATGTTATGATGCCATTGATGTTTTACCCATGGTTTGTGCTTGGTTATGGTATGTTATGGGTTGGTTTTGCCAGATGAGTTGAGCTCATGAGAAATTGACATGTCACATGATAATCTGGCAATGTTTTTGAGATTCTTTGCGAGTCTTATGCTATGTTATGTTGGCTGGTAATTTTCAGCATATATTTGGCATAGGAATGGTTGAACAGCAATGCGCATTCTTGTGTTGACTATGATGCCCTATGAAAATTCCAATGTAGTACTTTGCTTTTGATGCATTTGGCAGTGCAATCGAGGACAATTGCAAGGATTTCAAGGGGGAGGGCTGTCTTGAAACCTCACTTAACATATGGATTAATTCTTAATCACATGATTAAGTAAATGTTACACATGTGAGGTGCAACTGGGGTTAAAGTAAATTTACGAGTCCAAGACCCGAAGAAATCACGGAATGTCAAAGGCAAAAGTTGCTATAAGTTATGCCGCACATGTACTTAGTGGTATCTGGTACCAGTTGTTGGTCTAGGTCATCCATTTGGCCATAAGTATCAATTGGTGACACTAGAGAAGTGGTGTTTAATAGTACCTAATGCCAATCTAATAGTCAAAGATGGCGTAGAGACACTCGAGAATGGAAGTTGCTTAGCCAATTTAATTATTGGCCAATCATATTATTTTTCAGGGCACCGAAATAATTATTAGATTAATTTTCAGTATTTAAAGGCTGAAAATTGATATGTAACTATGGAAAATGCTGGAAAAACCATTTGGGAAGGCTGCCACTTGTCAAAAATACCCATGCAAGACTGAAAAACGTCTTTAGAGGTTAGAGAGAAACATTTTTATGAATTCAGCCTGCAAGAGAGAGAGAGAGGGGAGGTTGTTGGTCTGATTTGCAGCCATTGGAGGACCTTCTGAGGCTACCAAGGGCAAGAGAAGATCAATCAACAATAGAAGACAGCATCTACAAGCTGTTGAGACAGGGCAGCAACAGTAAATGAATGATTTTCTTTAGTTCTTTGCATCTATAAGCTGTTGTGGTAGGGCAACAGCTGCATTTGACTGATTTTTAGTCATTCTCCACGACAAAACTCAAAATTTTCTCTCTACAGCTTCCCCTCTTATCTCCCAGCCATTTCACAGCCTTGCTCTGAAGATCTCGGCATTTGGACTCTTGGAGGCTGAGAAATTTCAGATTTCTCTGCTATAAACCCTAATCTACAACAGAAACTAGGGTTTAGCAACAGCCTCGGGAAACGTGCCAAAAATTGAAAGGTCCAAGACTTAGATTCAACAGGGCTGAAGCTATGTTTAGCCTATTCAAGTGGAGGGACCAGCAAATAATTGAATTTGGGGTATTTCCATCGTCTATGAAGTGGGTGAAGGCCAATTAAGTGCCCAAATCAAGGGGCAAATCAGATTGAAGACTTGCTGGTGATTCATCACAGCAAGGGGGAGTTGGAATACCGAAAGGGATTGGGAGAATCCCATTGTAAATCAACGTCTTCTTCAATAAAGCTAAAGAAATACCGAAAGGGGCACCAATTTTGGGGCCAATCGGGTGTGCATTGTCCAAGATCAATAGGTAAATTTATATTTTCAGATTTGCATTTATTGTTTGCTGCTGTAATTAAGTTGTAATTAGGGATTTACCACCCTATCCGAGGAGGAAGGCTGGTTTTAGGAAGACTGCTATATATAGCAGCAAAAATACCACGAAAAAATAGCCAAATCAGGTCGATTGCATTAAAACTATCAGGCTGCTGCTGTACCTGTCCAACTGCTGACATGGCAACTGTCCGACTGCTGACGTGGCTGTGACTGCACTGTTCGTACTGCCTGCTGCAACTCCGCTGTCCAAGAAATGACTCTCTAACAGCCAGCTGCTAGAAAAAGGTCACCTGCAATGATCCTAATATCGTCAGTCAGCCTGATGATGAGAAGCAAAAAAGCAGCTAGGAAGCAGCATTTGCACTAAGAATCCAGTGTGGTGGGGATGCAACAGGGCACCAGGCAACAGATAGCTACACAAGATTCTCCACAAACTGAGATGTCCTTTGAGTCGGAGTATGGACAATAGTGGAGACGTTGAGGAATGAAGAGGAGATTGAAAGAAGAGAGTGATCTAATGGATGTGTCTAGGAGAATGCACAAAGTGTAGAGAGTATGTGCCCTATTTATAGGCACCGAGATGTCTTAAGTGACACCCCAAAATGTGGGCACCGACCCTTTTTGGGGCTGTAAGTGTGAAACCAAAAGAAATTATGGAAAAGAAATGAACTTTATGAATGGGTTTCTCAACATAACCTATTAATTCACACCTTCTCTTCCTCTCCTTTCCCTCTCTCACTTTCATCCACACCCCCTCTTCCTCTCCCTCTTTTTCTCTCCCTCCCACTTTCATCCACACCCCCTCTTCCTATTTTATATGTGTGTAAACTGATTTTATATATAATTTTACGTGTAATTTTAAATAAATGTACAAAACAACATATTTCATTCTTAAAAAATTTATATAGCTTCCAAACCGTACATATTCACATACTAAACATGTCATATGAATCATGCAAACCCACCCTAACCTCATACCATTAAAAACATCGAGTATTATGAAGTATGAAACCAGCCTTCCTTCCGTGGATGGGTGGTAAATCCCTCATTACAACTTAATTACATCAGCAAACAATAAATGCAAATATGAAAATACAAATTTACCTACTAATCTTGGACAATGCACACCCGATTGGCCCCAAAATTGGCACCCCTTTCGATATTTCTTTAGCTTTATTAAAGAAGAAGTTAATTTACAATGGGATTCTCCCAATCCCCTTCGCAATCCAAACTCCCCTTGCTGTCCAAAGTGACCAGCAAGTCTTCAATCTGATTTGCCCCTTGATTTAGGCACTTATTTGGCCTTCACCCACTTCATAGATGATGGAAATACCCCAAATTCAATGGCTAGCTAATCCTCCACCTGAATTTAGTTGAAATTCACCTTCAGCCCAAATTCACCTTCAGCCCAAAAAAATCCAAGTCTTACAGCTCCCAATTTCTGGCACACTTCCCAAGGCTGCTGCTAAACCCTAATTTCTATAGTAAATTAGGGTTTACAACAAAGAAATTTGCAATTTCTCGACCTCCAAGGATCCAAATGCTGAGATCTTCCGAGCAAGGCTATGAAATGGCTAGGAGATGAGAGAGAAAGCTGTAGAGAGAAAATTCAGAGTTTTGTCATGAGTAAATGACTAAAAATCAATCAAATGCAGCTGTTGCCCTGCCACAACAGCATTAAATGCTGTCGCCTACAATTGAGACATCTAAATTAGTTGTCACCTTATACCAAGATACGATCGCCCAGCTATGGACGGTTTGAATCTGCAATCGCCTCCTCAAAACTCACTCGTGGCTGGTTGCAATGGCTGAAAATAGGCTGGCCATGGCTGCTCACAGCTCTCCCACATTTGCCACAGCAAGAATGATCTCGTTTTTCCTCTTCTTTAGCCTTTTACTAGCCTGAATGGGCAAATGGGCAAGTTTGCCAAGTGGCAACCTTCCCAAATGGTTTTTCCAACATTATCCATCCTTAAATATTAATTTCCAGCCATTAATTATTGAAAATTAATCTAATAATTATTTTAGTGCCCAAAAAAATAATCTGTCTATCCAATAATCAAATAATTAAATTGGCTAGGCATCTTCCACTCCTGAGTGTCTCTGTGTCATCTTTGACCATTAGATCTGCGTTAGGTACCATTAAACACAACATCTCTAGTGTCACCAACTGACACTTATGGCCAAATGAATAACCAAGGCCAACAATTGACACCAGATACCACCAAGTACTTGTGCAACATAACTTATAGCAACTTTTACCTTTGACATCTCGTGATTTTCTCGGATCCTGGGCTCGTAAATTTACCCTAACCCCAGTTGCACCTCACATGTGCAACATTTACTTAATCATGTGATTAAAAATTAATCCACATGTTAAGTGAGGTTTCAAAAATACATGTCATCATGACAATGTGAGCCTCAACATCCACCTCCCTCGTTCAAAATATTGAAGAAATAGCAATCTTTGCTATAAAAGTTGTGTACAAGTGCTTTGCAATGTTCTCTTAACAACTAAAAGACGCTCCACACTAAGCAACCATTGGTCAAAAACCAAGTCTATGTTATGCATTAGTCCAAGTAATGGTGATCTTTTCTACAAAAACCCATTGGTGAATGAAACCAGAATTAACCTCATTTAACACTAATTACAAAAAGTATAAAATTCACCTACACTAAAAATGCAAACGTTACCACTTAATCTTGGGCATTGGACAGCCTGTTGGCCCCAAAATTTGGCGCCCCTTGCAGTATTTCTTTAATTTGTATTGCAATTCTTTAACCTTCTCCACTAAACCAAATACCTCTTGCTATCATAAATGACCAACAAGTCTTCAAATCAAATTGCCCCTTGATTTGCTAGGGGATTGACCTTCACTTGTGCTCCTTGGGAGATAAATTAGCCCCAAATTCAATGCTAGCTAGCTGGCCTCTTGAATCCTCCTGGAATACATTGATTTCGGCTTTGAAAATTCAAGTCTAAAGCCTTTAAATCTAGGCACACTTCTCAAGGTAGCTGTCAAACTCTAATTTCTATTGTAAATTAGGGTTTACAACAAAGATTCACCAAAATCTCCACCTCCAATGGCTAGATTGTTGTAAAACTTAGAGCAAAGCTAGGAAATTGCTCGAGAAAGAAAATTTAGAGATTTATCAGATGTGAATTTGGTAAAATTGAGTTATTGACCAATTTTCCAGCCCCAAATGGATTCACCAACAACAGAGGGAGTATCAGAGGCTGTAATCTTCAAGAAAGTGTATCAACCATAATCACCAACTTCCCCTAGTTAAGAATATGCAACTAACTGTCTTCACCAAAATGGCCTCCAATGGCTGAGAAATGGCCCCAAAAGCAAGCAATAGCAACCCCCAACCTCTCTTTCCAATAGCTCCAAACTGCATAAACAAGATTCATTTTCCCTTCAACCCCAATTCGGCTTTCCCAAACTTGCATAAGCAAGTTTAGCCAAGTGGCAGCCTTCTAAACTAAATTTCCAACATTATCCATCCCATTAAATTAATTTTTAAATATAAATTTTGAAAATTAATTTAACAATCTAACCAATCAACAATTAAATTGGCTAGGCTAATTTGTCACCCAAGTAACCTTTGAGTACTCATTAGCCTTTAACTAGCATTAATTAATAAATTAATGTCAATTCCCTGGTGTCACCACTGACACTAATGGCTAATTAAATGTCCTAAGCCAAATTCTGACACCCAGTATCACCTAGTACCTATCAAGCATAACTTATTACAACTTTTGCTTTTAGCACCAATTAATATCTCAAGGTCTTGGATCCCACATGGTGAAATAATTGGCGTGCACCACACATGTGCAAGTCACATTTCCACACATTAGTATATTTAATTAACTTTTTTATCAAATGCTAAGCAAAGAAATAAAATTTCACATCTCCGTGACAGTGAATATGTGCTTTGCAATGCTAACTCGATAATTTTACGACTCACTCCACGCTTAGCAACCATGTCTCAATCTCCACAAATATGGGGGATTATTGTTGGTATTCAGTTTTCAAGGAGCAACAATTTTGGTTGTGCCTTGGGCATAAGAAAAAGGTGACCTCAAATGCATATGGGGGGGGTTTAAGGACCTAGATCCTAGCCTTGGATATCCATAATATTACACACTTTTAGCTAGGGTTGTCACCAATATACCTTTTAGCAGTGTGAAACCCCTAATTTATTGCAAGACGTCTATGAATTCCTACAAAATGACAATTGATTGTAAACTTCTCATATCAAGCTTCCTTTGGCAATCAACCCTGAAGCAATTGAATGTCAATCAACCATGGTTCCAAGAAGAACAATGGGCGACACAAGGAGAGCAAACAATGGGCGACACAAGGAGTGCATGGTGCTGCAACCATTCGTACTCAATGCTAAAAAATGCGTTATAAATTGAGTAGCTCTTTATTACAAGATTCAGCTTTGCAATGTTTTTGTTGCTAAGAATGCTCTTTTTTTAAGTTTTAGAGGAACTTAATCAATTTCTAAATGAAGTTGGAACAAATGCAATCATGCAAGTATTGCTAGTGGATATCTATGTAATCCAGGTCACAACAAGTATATGTGATTATACTCGGTTTCTTGCTTCAAAAATTTTATGTTGCTATTAATTTTGTGTTTGCAAGATAGTATGACATTTCAGCTTTGCAATGTGTCAAAAGATATGGTAGCAGGAATTCAAGTACATGAACCACCACTAGGAATTCAGCTTTGCAATTTTGTTGTTGCTAAGAATGCTATTTTTTTAAGTTCTAGAGGAACCTAATCAGCTTCTGAATGAAGTTAGAGCAAATGGAATCATGCGAGTATTGAAAATGGATATCTATGTAATCTGGGTTGCAACAAGTATGTTAGTTTCTCACTTCAAAATTTTCACATTGCTGGAAATTTCACATTTGCAAGATAGCACAACAATTCACATTTGCAATGTGTCAAAAGATACACTAGTGGGAATTCAAGTATAGAAACAACCACCCAGAATATAGCAACCTAAATATCAATAGCATCAAGGAGGACTGAAACAAGCTACAAATTGAAATTGTCCAAGATTACGATGCAAAAGTAGATACAATACTAAATTGTTTTCTTTTGCACGTTCTCTTGGATTATCTTGCATAGTTCTTTGGCTATGCGATATCTTGTTTGAGATCAAGCTTGTGTGCTACATTACTATACATGTTTTATGTTGCAAATATGGGAGAATATGGGAGCATCATCAACATACTCTCAAATGGATAGGTTTCTATTCATCTACATGATGATTACTAATTGTCAATGAAGCAATCATTTACTTATTCAATCATCGTTCTCTGTCTTTATTCTCTATGATATTCTATAGTCATTGTATATGATGGTTTTCCAAGCTAGAAAGAAATGATTGAACAAAGAATGAGAACTCAAGGTGTACTACAAGAATAAAATGAATATACTAGAACTCAAGCAAAAGAGAACTCAAAATGAAGAGTGAATGAATTAATGAATCAAACTATGCAAGTATGATACAATGGGCCACAAATCACTGTCTTAGGTGGATTGGGAATAAGGTGAGCTAGAAGAGGAGCCATAGACACCTGAGAGAACATCGCATCTCACATAGATCCCGTGATGCAAGAAGCAGTCTCTCATGGTGATCATCAATTGAAAATGTAGATCACTATTGAGAACTATCCAAAACATGCTAGGTCACGTTGCAAAATGCAAGATAGGCACTGATTGAGACAGCTCCTGGTGGTCATTTGATGGCTAAATAGTACATGGCAGCAATAAACACAGCAATATATGTCTAGACGGGCAATCGACAGCACCTAGGCAGGCAAGCGATAGCTGGAATAGGTAAAGACAAGTTCACAGTGCACTTTACTTAAATGCTAGATGAATTTCATGTTGGTCGACATAATTTGGACCACATTTAATATAGCCGATTATGAAGATATGTTAGGGTTTGTGTTGAGGAAACACACCATGTACGACCAAGACTAAAACACAAAGACTCGGATAGAGACAAGCAAAACTCAAACCCTAAATGCATAACACAAAACTCAAAACTCAAACACAGAAAGAAAAAACTCGAAAGTGAATGAATGTAAGAGAGTACAAAATGCCCAAGGGCAGAGCAATGGAGTGTTGGAGAGTGACATCCACCGGACACAGATCCCAAGTATTGTACCCACTAGTCAGAGATGAAAGAGTGTTGAATAATGGACAGCTGGCTGGTTACCAAGACAGAGCAATCAAAGACTGAAATCTGGTAAACACAATAGTGTACCACCAGAGAAGGCTGAAAACTGGTCACCCAAGGTAGAGAATTGTCAAGCAACAACAGGAGAGGTGTGTGCTCATGTAGGGGGCCTACTAGACAACAAAAACGTAGGTACTGCAGCAACGGTTGCTTGATGGGAGAGATGGCAACATCCTGTCACCTAGCACTAGATGCTAAAAACACAAGCTGATCAGATGCTATGATGACGCAACAGATAAAGACCTCCAAACAACAAGGTGATGGCTGAAAATAGGCTGCCTAGGGCTAAATAGTGATGAGTTGTAGTCTAAGTGATGGTTGGACAGCAAATGGTAGGTGGTTAAAGGCTAAAAATCTACGCGGTAGAGTGAGAAACTTGCACAAAAGGACAAGGTTGGTACCAACAACAAGGTCCCAAAGACCCTAAGATTCAAGCACTTGTTACATGAAGTTCAACCAAGTGGTGAAATTCAACCTGTTCAAACAAGTCTTATCCGTGAAAGCATTCTTGGCCATTGTAACTGGAGTAGTAGTACTAGAAAAGAGAGGTGTGTAATGGGGGTAGGATGGATAGAAGGGATAGGATGGAGGAGTAATATATACTTGGGAGGTAATCCCAGAGTACCCACCATGTATACAATAAGTGTATATAACAGATCCAAATGTAGACATGAGTGTCCTCAAGTATGGACATGGTAGCTGTATGAGGAGCCCATGGTGGAGGGATAGGAACACGTGGAGCAAAGGATGGAAATCCCTACATAGAAGAGACCGAAGGGATGTGTGACGACAACCCATAAGCAAAGGATAGATATCCCTACATCTGAAAGATCGTGTGGAGGGGCTATGAGTGTTTGGAGATAGTGAGGGAGATGCCCATCACAGCCAAGATGTGGGAAAGTGAGAGTATGTGGAAGGTACAATATTAAAGGGTGGCATTCCCCCTAACGATGCACCAAGAAGTGTAGTGAAAGGAGGGTTGATAGATTGGGGGATGGAGAAAGAGAAAGTGCTAGGAGCGGAGATGGAAGATCCAACCCCTAGTGTAGTTTGAGCAGAATGGAGTATAATCCAAGATTTTAAAATGAAGATGTGAGTAGATCAAAATGTGAAGAAAACAGCGATGGGATAGGAGGGATTTAAGAAGTGTGATTTACTTGCCCAAATCAAACAAATAGCATATATATACCTAATGAAGGGTATCTACTTCGAAAGCCTCCGCTATTAAAGTTAACATACTGAAAACCATCCAGATCCTGCACACCAAAGGAGAAACAGAAGAGGACTTTGATTCATAGAACTCCAAAAGGATTTTACAAACCTAACACAAGGCCTGGCTGTGATGAAGGAGATTGATCACTGAACACACCGAATGTCATGGTCCCTCCAAGATCCGAGAGATTGCCAGTCTCACCAATCGATCCAAATGGAATAGTAGCACTCATTGGAGCGGTGTAAGCCTGACTATACGCGATGCACAGATACTCCTCAAACTCCTCATCTATAAGATGATCAAAGTGTGAAGAAGAAGATGGTAAAGGTGAAGGTGTGTCTGCTCCTCCTTAAGACCATAATGCCTGCTCAAAGCCTCCAATGATGGAGAAGTCTAATAGGGCATCATAGAATCCAAAGAACAAGGTACCTGAGATATTACAAGTCACAATCGAGTCACGTGTGAGTCTCGCATCAAGGCTGGCCTCCACAATCACACTATAGAATAGTCTTTAGAAGAGCACTGGCTTTGATACCATGTGAAGATATGCTAGGTTTTACCTGCAAGATAGCAAAAACGCAAGTATTGCAATAGTAGCCACGTGGGAGGATGGTAGCAGCCTATCTCCTGGCAACAGATGCTGAAAACACAAGCTGATCCAATGCTTTGATGATGCAGCAAATGGAGATCTCCAAATAGCACAATGATGGCTGAAAACAGGCTCTTGGATAGTACTGGGCTGCAACCGATGATGGCCAAACATCAGATGCTAGGTGGCTAATAGCTGAAATTTGCACAATAGAGTGAGAAACCTGCACAAAAATATGAGGTTGAATGGTAGGCAGCCTGTCTATTTATAGAGGTTGGAGGATGCCCCAAAATTAAGGTTTTGGGGGTCCATCGAAACTCTCTTGAACCGCCCACCATCAAATTTGTGTTTTTCATTAATTAAGCTTGTTTTGGGGCTATTTAAAGATGCTAATCAACTGTGAAGCATGTTTTAGCGCAACACCAACCTGGTTATTTTTGTTGTATTCTTTTGCCTATTTATACGCAGTCTCTCCTCCACAGTCACTAATATCCCCAGCAGTTGAAAATGCACACTTAACAGTGATCGACAGTTAAAAACGCAAATAAGTGTTGAGACCTATCCAAATCAGGCTAGGTCTACTTGCAAAATGCACAACGGGCAGTGATGGAGACAGCGCTTGGTAGTCATCTGATGGCTGAACAGCAGCTGGCAGCAGTAAACACAGCAGCTACAGGTCTGGACAGGCAGTCAATAGCACCTGCACAGGCAGGCAGCAGCTGGAATAGGTAAAGACAAGTTCAATGCATTTTTTACATGCTAGGTGAATTTAATGTTGGTCAATGAAATTTTGGGCCACATTTAAATGCAACCTTTTTTCTTTTTGTATTCTTTTGCTTATTTATAGACAGTCTCTCCTCCATGGTCATCAATATACTCAGCACACTGCTTCCATTGGAGAGAGAAAGACTGCAGTATTCTTCTGGTTGCCCACAGTCACTGCCATAGCTACACACTCTTGAGCCTTGGAATATGGATTCCATTTCCCGATCCTATTCTCTCTAAGTTCATTATGCTCTTGCTGTCCTTTTGTGTTGTTTGTGTTTACAACAGATCTATCAGCAATGTCTCTTTGCTTCCATTGCTCCACACTTTTCTGACACAGTATCAGATCCCAAGTCTCTTGATTTTGGTGCTGATTGCTGTGTTTGACTGCTGTTTCCAAGTCAGGTCACATGTAAACTGCTCCAGTTTGCTGCTGTCCTGATCCAGGCAGGCCTAGGTGACAGTTTCCTCAGCTTGGATGGCAGTTCCCAGCATCAGGTGGCCTGTTTCTGCAATATTGCACCATGTTTTGCTGTTGTACCTGCATTTTCATTGTTTCAACCCGCATTTTTGCTGATCAGCCACCTGTTTCTCTCTCTCTTGTCTGAACTATCTTGATTTTACTTGAACCCCTGGTACTGGGCTGTTCATCCAAAGTGCCTAATTCTCTCATTCCCCTTACTTTGTCTTCTCTCCATCTCTCCTAAGTGGCTCCTCCCTGCTGCAATATCAATGACAATGATTTTCCTGCTACAGAGAGGGGTGACATATCCTCAAGATATACCTTCAAAGTTGCTATCATATTGTCTATCAAAAGCAGCAGTCTAAACAACAAATCCAGAGGCTCATTTGACGGCAGAACTGTGTATTAAATTGTTCGATGGCAGTTTCACAGCAGTTTGAAACATCTTGTGGCCACCCTCATAGCATCTTTTTCACTTGCTTTTCTACCTTGCCATTGGTACTACTAAATAAAGCATGAAACATTCAAAATATAGTCGATTCCCTTTTGTAGAGAGGGATCACACAACAAAGTGCACATATAATTCCGAAATTCCTAGTTAGAGACAGTAAGAGTACCTTTGGAAACAAAGTTTCAGTGCTATTAGCATTCAAAACACAGTCCATTCGTAATTGCGAAAGATTGAGATCAATGCTAGTGGTCATTGGTAATAAGAGGATTAAATAAAGTATCAAACATTCTCAATACAGTCCATTCTCAATGACAGATAGAGATTATCCAACAAAAGCGCACATAAAATTCCAAAGGTCCTATGGAGAGACACTAAGATACTTTTGAAAACAGATTTTAGCGCTTTCATGTGGCAACAACACAGAAAACAACTGTTCATTTATAAATTAAGCAATATGGGCTTTATGGATAGAGGCCTGTACCTGAACGAAATAAGTGATCTCCTCAACAGACGTCCCGTACACGAACTTGTCCTTTACCAGATTTTCGTGCGGAACGAGAAAACGGGAACTTGGTCCCTGCTGCCCTGCTAGTTGCCTCTGTCGCTGAAAAGCCGCATCAATGACCGAACTGGCAGTATCAAGATGATCGTATATAAAGATTAGATGTGAATCTCCATTCATGTCTCCACAGACAGACTGAGAGAGAGGGAGAGAGAGACGATGAAGAAGAAGAAAACTTGTCCATGCAAAGGCGCATCAATGGTCGAAACGGCGGCATCTATATGATTATATGTAGTGATTACATGCAGAACTCCACAGACGGACTCACAGAGAGAGTGTGTGAGAGAGAGAGAGAGAGACGATGAAAAGTTTACCCGCTTCACCGTCTATTGCCAATTTGTCACCGGGAGTTGCGCCAACCAACTCATCTCTGTTCGGAACAAAACTGAGGCCAGCCTGAGCCTCTCCTATGCTCTCGTCCACTCCCTCTTCTCCATCTCCTTTTCTTCTTCTGCTGCGCCGGATTCTTCTTCCCTCCTGCACGATCGTTACCTGGCGTGGCGTGCCCAGGTTGGCATGACCGCTATCTTCGCCGCCACAAGAATCCACAGGCACGGTGACAGGCCGCCTACGTTACGTCCCGGCCTGCCACATTCGTGTGTCGTACAGTTGCTTGATGATAAGGCCTTTATTTTTAATGTCGATTGCTCCTTAACGTTATGGATAGCCTTAATGTTGATTGCTCTTCAACGTTATGAATCGCTTTCTTGAATGAGGGACAAGTAAAGCATCTCGTTCGCATCTCCGATTCTCAGTACCTGAACACCACCTTTTAGTGGCGAGCAATGCCAAAGATTAGAGGTGTCATGATGTGATGCATTGGGCTTTGTCTCTTCTTACGGACTCAAGAAGGATAACTAGGTAAGGGTGTAGGGACTCGGAGAGACGGACCAGAGAACGCTCTAGAACTGGCCTTGCGTTATAATACTCCTGACGAGACGGCGGTCTCATCATGGCCCATTGATGAGACACGTGCGCCCTCGACATGCATGCTAGAGAATACAGCCAAGAGGAAGAGAACAGAAGACATGCAGGTTGAGCACACACAACTGAAGCCTGACTATCGACAGGCTCTGAAATCGAATGCCTTGGACATGGCTGAAGTGGAGAGGACTCTCCGCCTGGATCAATCATGGCGCAGTGCTGAATGCAAAGCCCAGATGCAGGAAGGCGCTAGAGTTCACAAAGCGGCCATCACCCTCCCGCTTGACAAGGTACGGCAGAGGTACGCTGACCTGCTTACTACAGCTGCCTACCTGTATTTTCTGGGTCGCCCACCAGTGGAAGAAGAATTTGCACGCTGGTTTGAAGGTACATATCAGAATAAAGCAACATTGCTGCAGTTCCGTTTTGTTGGAAAAGGTTTTTATCTTGTTATTCTTGCCTCAAAGATTGAACGCGATTGGCTCCTGGCCTCCTCAGTGGGCTATCGCGGTAACTTGGTTTATACTATTCCTTGGTCCTCAACTTTCTCTCCTGAAGGAGTCTTGCTCCACGAGTGCCCAGTTTGGGTATCTGTGCTGGATTTACCGCCGCTGGATGGTGAACTTGCAACGATCGCATTGACCCTTGGCAAAGTGCTCTATACCCCAACCGTCACCAATACATGGGGTTGCTACGCAAGGATCATCGTTTTTGCGTGTTATGGGATCGCCGTGTTGACCCCCCAGAATACTTGCAGCTACAGGATACTTCAGGTATGGAGATTGCTCTCCGCCTCAAATTCTCCCCATTTCCTGACTCTTGCTATTTGTGTCATGCCAGTGGACACTTTGCAAAGGCATGTCCGCAGCGAATGGAAGGTGGGAAAGGTGCTGAGGGGAAAAAAGAAACTCACAATAATCCTGCTGAAAGCTCGCAACAACCCGCATCAGGTTCTGCTGAAGGAAACAATAGGGTGGCTGAAGAAAAAGGCAAACAGAAGGAATCTGAATCTGCACAGACCCTGCAGACGAACAAAGGGAGCTCGAAGGAGAAGACAAATGCACCTAGTGCACAAGCCCAGAAGAGCAACTAGGGCTGCCCGTCAAGCGACAAGGAGAACATACCTCCCAAAACTCAGGGGAAAAAGAGCAATGCAGTCAAGAACCATGGTAAGGTGTCAATCAAACGTCTTGCTCGACAGCCAATGGTTGACAGAAATTACTATGCTCCAATTGGGGATCATGAGCTCATGGACGCCCCTGATGTCGTGGCCTGAGCACTCGAGATGGTCCCCCAGGATTAAAATGATGTCCTGGAATGTCAGGGGCCTTGGGTCTAATCTCCGTAAACAGATATGCTTTGGAATAGTCAAGAGATATAAGCCACATGCTTTAGCCCTGCAAGAGGTTAAAATGGATGAAGAGGCAATAACAGGCTTTGTTATTGAAGGGTACTCAGTATTTTGGGATCTCAGGGGAAGAGGCAAAGGGGGCACGATCCTCCTGGTTCATGACATGCTTAAACCACGCTTTGCATGGAAGATAGGAGATGGTTCAGCTGTAGCGGCCCAGGTGGATTGTTGGGGTGAAGATATCCTGCTTATTTCTGTATACGCAGCCAATATCTCGGTGCAAAGGGCCAAACTCTAGTGTATGCTCAAAGATCTTCTGAATAAACACCCTGCATTGGTTGCAAGAGACTGGAACATGACCTGTCTTCCTACAGACCGCTCACATGGTTCAAGGTGCATGCTTCAAGAAGAGATTGATGCATGGCAAATGCTCGAGCTCAGCTGTGAATTAAAGGATGTTGCCTGCCTGGCTCTAGGCACTACCTGCATCCCGTATACATGGCATAACCGACACATGGGAGAAACCTGGCGAGCGAGTCGGCTTGACCGGTTCTATGCTTCTCAGGGCGCCTGGTGGTTGTGTGGGAGAATTACCTACTGCACAATTATGGAAATTACTTCATCAGATCATTTGCCTATTCTAATTGCATGTCGTGTTGTCATCACAGGGAGGATGCAAGGGGGCCCTCCCCCATTTCGCCTCAATGTATCCTTCTTGGAGGATAAATATTTCCTACAGAAAGTGGAGCAGGCTTGGAACAGGGCAAGAGATCCGGATCTCCCTCCAGATTTCAGATGGCAAAGATGTCTGTCAGCTGTGACTAAGGTGGCAAAGGATCACGGGAGGAGACTGGCATCTAGGAGGAGGCGAGAAGGTGAAAGGGCTGTTAAGGTACGGGAACAGCTTCTCAGTGTAATAACCAATTGCCCTAATGACTCCTTTGCTCAAACTCTGCTGAAAGAAGTAGAGATATACTTGAAGGCTTAAGAACAGTATGCAGTGCAGACTGCGAAGGTACTCCTGAGGGGTCAATGGGAGGTATACGGAGACGCCCCCAACTCCTTTTTCCTCAGGTCTCTCAAAGCCAAGCAAAGGAAGGAGGTGATCGCTGCTATGGAAGATGAAGAAGGGAACATGCATACAGATGAGCACACAATAGCAAGAATCCTTGAAAAGCATCTCGCCTCCATTGTCGGCACAGAGCCTGATTTGCCGAGTGACTATAATGCAAAGGTAAGTAGCTTTCTAGAAGGATTAATTTCTCCTATCTCTACTGAAGAAGCATTACTGCCGGACCGTCCCTTTACGCAGGAGGAAGTTCACTTTGCAGTGTCTTGCATGAAAACTGGGAAGGCTCCGGGACCTGATGGTCTCCCAACTGAAATTTTTCATAAAATCTGGGAAATCTGTGGGCAAGATATGGTGAATATGATGAATTACATCAGGAAGACTGGCTGTATGCTCAGAGAGGCCAACCAGGGGTTAATCAAACTGGTTCCCAAGTCTCCTTCTCGCACTAAACCCTCCAACTGGCGACCATTATCTATGCTGAATTTCACCTATAAGGTGATGGGTGGCTCTTAGGATCAAGAGCCTATTGGGAAGAATTGTCCATGTCAGACAATATGGATTTGTTAGTGGCAGAAAAATACAAGATGCTGTATTAAATTTAGTACTTTCAATTGACATGGCCCTTGCTCATAGTTCAGATTTTGTCTTAGTCAACATCGACTTAGACAAAGCCTATGACAGAGTCAATTGGGTGTTCATCAGGAAGGTCCTTGAGGCCTTCAAATTCGGGCCAACCTTTATCAGGTTGATTACATCACTCTTCACGAATGCTACAGCAGCCATCAGCATCAATGGTAACTTAACCACGCCCTTTCCTCTTAAGAGATCTATTAGGCAAGGCTGTCCGGTCGCTCCACTTCTATTTGCATTAATCACAGATCCATTGCTCCGTGCAATTGATAAGAAAGTCCAAGAAGGGGTTATTAAAGGCATGCCATTGCCAGGTGGCACTTGCTCACCTTCACAGTTTTTTGCAGATGATAGCTCATCCCTTGTGGCCGCGGAGAAAGAGTCAGTTGATGCCCTTATGGACACCTTCAATGAGTTTGCTCTACTGTCATCATCCATCATAAACAGGAGTAAGACTGAGCTTCTCCCCCTTAACTTGGAGGGACCCCAGGAGTGGATGCTTGGTTATGGCTTCAAGGTGATCAGTCCTGGCGAAGTGGTAAGATATTTAGGAGCACCGATTGGTGTTGGTTTGACAACACGGCAAAGATTTCAATGGTATGGGGGTAAAATTCAGGAGAAGGTCTCTAAGTGGTTTAGTGCCCCCCTCACATTGGCTGGGAAGCTCACGGTCATCAAGAATGTTCTTTCTTCTCTGACAGTTTGCATGGCATCCTTGTTTTCTTTCAGCAAAGCATCTTGGGGCCTAATCGAGAAGCTGTTAAGACAGTTTCCGTGGAGAAAGCCTAATGGTACCAGCATATCCCAGATTGGTTGGGATTATGTTACCGCCAGGAGAGATGAAGGTGGTGCAGGGATTGAGCCTTTGATGGATAAAGCCAATAGACTCACCTTCAAACTGATTCTCAGGATGAATCAAGGGCAACCGTGGTCTACCATCCTTGCCACATGGATAGAAGGCTCAGGACAGAGATGGGCGGGGGCAGCCTAGCAAGATATTGTGTGCTGCTATCAGGACCCTATCAAGCTTCCTCAGTCCCCTACAGCCCAAGCACTTGTCAAGAGTTGGCAATTAATAGTGTCGCAAGCTTCTTGGTCTACTAAATTTAGTCGGAAAGGCGACTATTCCCTAGCCTCATCAATCTGGTATAACCCCTTCGCATTTGACCCCCCAGCTGCCCCCATTTTAGCCAATCGCACGCTCGCCAAGTCAATGTCAATTAAAGGGCTCAAATTCTGGACTCAACTATGGCTGCCTGATCAGAACAGATGGCTTACATTGGAGGACATCAAGATCAAATTTGGGCTCTTGGAGAATGAGGTTTTATGGCTGAGCAGAATATTTACCTGTCTGAGACAGGATTGGCCCACATCTTTATTTGTCTGCTCTTGCCCCCCACTGCTAGCATTAACAAGCTCCGCTGACAAACAATTGATAAAATGCCGTGACAGAAAGGATCATGCTCCACCATCCCCAGCAATTGCTCTAACTCTGAGTGAGAAATGGCGGAAACATTGTCCACATGTATCACTTTGCACCTGGCAAAGGAGGATCCGCAAGGTTTGGCATATCACACCATCGTATCGTCTAAACTGCTTCAGATGGAGATTATTACTCAGGAAATTCCCGCTTAGATCAAGGCTGTCCAAAAGATTCTCTATTTCCCCTCTATGTCCCCTCTGCAAGAGACACGAAGAAGATGAGAAGCATCTTTTTTGGGAATGCCCTGCAATTCAACCACTGTGGCATAGAATGAGGAAATGGCTGAAAGGATTCAATCTCAGATTTGACTTCGGCTTTGCTACTGTTTTTTTTGGAGACCATGGATCATTGGATGCCGTTACCTGGCGATTGGTTATACTTTTGTCTACTGTGATCTTGAAAATCATTTGGCAAGAAAGGAACAACACTGTTTTTCAAAAGGCCCATCGGCTCCTGACTGAAGATCAGCTAAAGGCAAAGGTTTCTCTGGTGCTCGGAACTTTGAAATCCACTCATTGGGTGTTCAAATTGTGCTGTAAGAAATTAGGAACTATGGCTTGAGCTCTTTGTTTCTTGGCTGTAGCCAGCTGCACCCTCCTTTTTGAAATGGTGCTGCAAATACCTATTACCTTAGAGAAATGGAAAGCGCATTATAAAAAAATGCCAAAGATTAGTGTCTAGCGAAACGTTCAAATGTCACACACACACACACACATATATATATATACAAGTAAAATTATAGCACGGCACTTTCACACAATAATTCATTTCTCTTTTTTCCCCTCTCCATTTCTAAGATGTATTATTTCTCTCACTCTTTTTTTCTCTCTTTCCCCCCAATTCTCTCTATAAATCTTCTTTCTCTCTCTTTCCATCTTTGCCTTTTGTTTTGTTTTGTTCTCTCTCTCTCTCTCTCTCTCTCTCTCTCTCTCTCTCTCTCTCTCTCTCTCTCTCTCTCTCTCTCTCTCAAATAGAGAATCCTAAATATACATACAATCTCACCTATACACGATCGTAAGAAGATCTGTGCTTGCTTCATCGTGAAATATTTAGAATGGTTTTTTACATCCTTCCTTCTCTCTCTCTCTCTCTCTCTCTCTCTCTCTCTCTCTCTCTCTCTCTCTCTCTCTCTCTCTCTCTCTCTCTCTCTCTCTCTCTCTCTCTCTCTCTCTCTCTCTCTCAACTTAAAACTAAAAGTAGTTTATAAAATTTGTAATACAAAATGCAAGACGTAGAAACAATACCTTCTATGCATCATTACAGACTTTCCTCTTTACACAAATGTAAGGAATCACGTGCTTGCTTCTCACAATATTTAGAAACAACAATGTTATACTGAAATGGATCATAATTGAAACAAAGACCAAGCACCACAAAAAGACTTTCTCTAAGAGACTTAGTCACAACAAAGCTCTCTCCTTTTTTGAAAAATCGTTCTTATGTCCAAGCCAGACATTCACATGTAAAGTAGAGCGAGACACCAATATATTTGGTTTCTTTCCACCGATCATGCCATGATGGGAAGGTATAAGATATCCTACTTTCCATTGGCAAGCCACAAAGGCCAAGTGTAAGACACTCGAGTGTTTCCAAGTACCACAGGTAAAGGGCTGATGCCAACAAAAAAAGACAATGTCTCCAAGATGCCTAATAGAAACAAAGCTTCCTCTTTTTTAGAAATCATTAGCAAAATTTTCATCCTCGAGCAAAACATGCGAAGGTAAAGCAGGAAAGTGCAACTTTAAGAAAGGCCAAGATTTGCACAACTCTATGTTTATGATACTAAGCATGAGTTGTTTAATCGGTCGGGGGTTATGCATGATTTATTACCAAATTTGCTTGGGGAGCTTCGGTATACAATGCATCGACACAACATATATGCATAGGCTTTTAGGTCTATGGGTATGAAAAATAATCTCATGTAAGAATTAAGAATGAGTATTTTTTGTGTTTAAAGAACTAGCAAATAATACTCTGCTCCTACAGCAACCGAGGTTGCAACTATCATACTAGGGTACTGTGATGAGAATACTCTTGATCATTGGGATATTCATGTTTACACTTGAGGTGGTCAATGCGTTACTATTTCAAACTTGCATAGAGCATATATGCCAATGCTATATGTTCTCCTTTTTCTTATAGGAGATGATAGTTGGCATGTAAAGGTTCCCTACAGTAATGTCAATGTTCCTGTTAACATATATAAATTGTCCAATAAAATTTGTGTTACCCAAATGCAATTTTATGCATTCTGTCTTCAAGTGCACGAAGATACTGAGGTGTGCATATTGCGCGATGGGTCGACTACTGCAATAATTTATTGTTGATTCTCTATGGGTGAAACCAAGTTAACTTGCGCAATCCAAAGTGGGTGGATATAACTAATGCTTTGTTACATGGACAGAGTGCTTATGACCGTCAGGACTACTTACGTATTTTATAAAAAACATGCTGATTTACTATACATGTTGTTACGGAATGACCTCTTTGGAAAGGTTGTGGGCTATGTTATTGTGATCGAATTCCAAAAGAGGGGGCTACCACATTCTCATACTTTGCTAATTTTAGAGTGGTCTTTTAAACCCTCTGAAGTATGCCACTACGATAGATTGGTTTGTGTTGAGTTGCTGAATAAAGTTAAGTTTTCAGTCTTATTTGAGACAATTTCAAAATGCAACATTCATGGCCCTTGTGGAGGATTGAACCCCAATAGTCCTTGTATGGAAAAGGGTAGATGTAGTAAAGACTACCTACAAAAATTAGTGGGCATGACAACAATTGATAGTTCTGGCTATCCTATCTATTGAAGACGAGATGATGAGAACTCTGAGATCATAAATGATAATGTTATTGATAATCAATGGGTTGTTCCATATAAACCTTACTTGACTAAGAAATACAATGTACACATAAATGTGGAGGTGTACTCGATAGTAGTCTATTAAGTATTTGTATAACTATGTGTATAAGGGGCATGACCATGCAACCATCAAATTTTTTGCTGGGGTTGATTCAGCACGGAATGGTGGCAATGTTCATAAAATGGATGAGATTCAAAGTTATTTGGATGCATGATATATTTCTACCTCCGAGGTATATTGGTGGATCTATTATTACCCATTGCATGATGAGAAGCCTGATATACAACGTTTGCATGTGCACTCACATGATGAGAATTATGTGGTATTTTGAGATATAGATAATATGCTAGATGTTGTGTAGAATGAAGACCTCTAGAAAACTACTCTTAGTGAATGGTTTGTGTGCAATCTCATTCATCCATAGGTCAGGACTATTCGTTATCAAGACTTTTCAATGTATTGGGTGTGAAATGTACAATATAAGATGTGGACTAAGAGGAAGCTTGGGAATACATGTGGTCATATGTATTTTGTGGCACCTACCTACAGTGAGCTCTACTATTTGTGAATGATTTTAACAGAGCGTCGGGGATATACTTCTTTTGAAGATATGTCTACTGTTGATAATGTGATTTATGATACTTTTAGGGATGCTTGCATTGCAAGGGGTGTATTGGAGAGTGATGATGAGTATGTTGTGTGCTTGGAAGAAGCTGCCTCTGTGCAAACCCATGCTCAACTTCATACTTTGTTTGTTGCAATTTTGGTTTTTTGTGAACCAACTCGGCTTGGCTATCCATAGGAACAATTTTTGGTACCAATGGATGGTGGAGGATATAATGTATAGATTGCAACTATAGCACATGCACATCTCTCTCAGTGTTCTATAACACGAGGCATCTAACATGGCTTTGTTATATTCGCAAGACCTTTAACACCATATAGAGAAAAGACTGTCTGATTTTGATGGGTTGCCTGAACCTCATCAACCAAACTCTCAACTGTATGCTAACCCCCTTTTGCAAGATGAATATGCATACAACATATCAGAACAACGTAGGGTTTTTGAATCCATGGAGAAAATATTGAATGAGGAATAATGAATTGCCTTTAGTGCAGTTATGGATGCTATTGACACAAATGCTGGGGATATACCCCCAACTGATTATAAGGGCATTCAATGCTTCTTAGGCCATATAGGGTATTATCGAGGTTCATAATGGACTATGCATTGATTACTAGACCTCTATACAAGCTATTAATCATATTCAAATGGACTGAGGAATGCCAACTATTTACTGCAAAGTGAAGAAAGTGGAAAACAAGGCATTAAGAGGAAAAGCACAAGGTGAAAAAAAGGAAAAGATGCCCTACAAGAGAGTAGAAAAGTGGGTTTTGTATATAAAGTTCAAAAAGTGAACGAGAGCGCATTCTTTAGTGTGTGGCAAAGTGGACTCTTCTTCTTCTCTTCTTCTCTTCTCTTCTCTTGCTTGCTTGTGAGTGCTTGAGGGAGGGAGTGAGAGTGTGTGTGAGGGTGAGAGATATTGGAGGTGAAGCCCTCCACCATCTCTTCTTCTCTTCTCTTCTCTCGTCTTGTACGTGGCTATGGAGGATGGAGCTTGAAGGAAGAGGCTTGAGGATGCTTGAGCGTGCATCACGAATCGTAGAGCTATTGGAGTGCTTGAGAGAGGAAGCAACTCAATTGGGCATTAAGGTAAGCTCAATATACTCGTAGAGGGGGATAGCGCGTTGGCTATGTGAGAGGTAGCCATTAGTGCTCGCTTGAAACGCTTGAATAATAAGCAGTCAGTGGGTCTTGGCGTTGAGTGTGAGCTCACCTCTACATTTTGGTTATGTTGTCGGGACCAACGGATTCAATCTTGAGCGCTTGTGCGCTTCAAATCGAGCATCGAAGTACTTTATCCCCGAATCGGAGCTTGAGATAGATAGGAGGTTTTGGGTCTTTAATCCATGCTACAAGTAAGTATTTTTGGTTTTTGATGGTTGGTTGGGTAGGAGAAATTAGTTTAGTGCTTTGCTTTCGATTCTTGTTGCATTTAGAGTAGGTTAATGTTAAGAGATCGATTGGAAAAGCACACGGTTTGCTATTGTAAAACAGCCCAAGCAGGGCTCAGATATGGGAAAAATGGGAAGAAGGAGTGTCGAAGGGGGTTGAGGTCAACAAGCAAGGGGGCAGGAGTAGCAAGAACCTTGCAAAGGAGGGGTTTAATATCCGGGAGACCAAGGGGGAGATCATTTGAAACCCTAGTTGAGAGAGAGAGAGAGAGAGAGAGAGAGAGAGAGAGAGAGAGAGTGTGTGTGTGTGTGTGTGTGAGCTCCATTGCGTGGATATGCTTCAATCGCATTGCTGATGAGTTTGTTGCCCACTCCAGGTATACCCACACATTCTCCTTCATGCATAGGTAGGATCTGGAGGTGCTTAGCTAGTGGGAAGCACACAATCACTCGGCGCAAAAAATTATTCACCGCTTCGAGAAAAATGCACTGCGTTCAACCTGTCCGAGTTATGCCAACTCTGTGAGTCCCAGAATCGGCCCTCGGCCTTCTTGTATTTGGCCATTCGGCTACTTGACTCGGACCTGTGGAAATTCAGCCCTCGGCCCACTTGACTCGGACTTGGCCCGTCTGAATTATCCACTTGGACCAACTTGCGCTCGCGGACCATCCGAATTTGGCCCAGACACATTTGGACGTTAGAAACACGGCCTTCAGCTGCTCGGTCCATCCAAATCAGTTACTCGGTCCCTGCAATTCGGACTTATTGAGCCGAGTGTGATTTTCCTCAGAATGTTTGAAACTTAGACTAGACTACCTAGACACTGGCCATACGAACATTCGAGGACCATACAGACACTTGAGACACCTTTCTGTGGCACAAGGAACAAAGGAATCAACGAGACACAGGCATAGAGGCGACACTAGTCGACCATCTAGCGATCTAGCCTGGTAGCAACATTAAGCGGAGTCATAGAGTGCTAATGAATCACGGTTGTGTGGAGGGAATAGCAAATAATCCTATAAACTAGCGAGGATGAGGCCGAAAACTGAGTGTATAAGCTTATCAAGCTAAACCTACAACGAGAGTGCTAGAGTCGTCTAGACACTTGTTTTCTCACTTACTCTGATTTCCAACCCTCGAAACACACTCGGGAAGAGCTAAAAGCTTGATTTCACACAGTGCATAGAAAAGAACACACACATCTATACATGCATAGAGTGAGGGTAAGTTGAGGGGACTGGTTGTAATTAACAAGAAATTCACCCCGACTTAAGAATTTGAAAGAACCCACAAGTAAGAGAAGACCCAAGGACATAGAAGGGTGATCGAAGACCCAAGGACATAGAAGGGTGATCGAATCCCCAAAGGTAGGGCCAAGCGAAGAACACAGCTAAAAAGCCAGACGCAATGAGGACGCTATTGTGAAAGTGGATCTACCCGGCCTTATCAACTTGATTGACAAGTTGGTAGAACAAGAGGCTTGGGGCATGGAAGAGGGTAGCTCAGGCCATAGAAGCAATAAGAATTGGACCCAGGCGATTTTCTTGAGGCCATCCAATAGTTAGTGAACAAATACGATACTCAAACTCGGCTAGAACACCGAGATAGACCTGTAGAGGACATCGCAGTAGATCTTGAGGAGGAGAGGAAGCTGGCATGCAAGACTCGCCAAGGCCTAGCTACGTACAACCAGGATCAAGAAATTAGGAGCTTGTGTCAGAGCATGGAAATGCGAGAAATCTAGAGAGTGCTAGCCCTAGTAGGCAAAAATCGAACGGAGAGTGAGAGAGCGCTAGAGGGAGACCTCACACTGAGTTTTGATGAAGTGACTACTAGATAATATGGCAGTAGAGCAAAGCGCTGCAGCATTAGCAACATAACTGCTAGCAAGGTTAGGGGTTAACCAAGGCTCTAAGAGCCAATTGAAAATTCATGTGGTGGCGAAGCAGCTGGACAAATACCAAGCAAATGACGACCTGTAAAAATTTGTGGAACAATTTGAGCAGGTCTGTGAGGCCAACGGCCTTACCCATCCTACTCAATGCTCCCAAGCTTTCAGACTATGCTTAGGTGACAAGGTCCGTGAACTTGGTACATTAGTTTGGATGTTGCAAAGCATGCCAATTTCAATAGCTTGAAAAATCTCTTCATGAAGAGATTTTCCAAACCTGGGTACTCTGATAACCTACTAATGCGACTCATGAATGCCAAGCAGAGAGATAAAGAGGATATTCAAGATTATGTGACCCATGTGAGGATCCCTTCAAGAGAATCCTAATGGGCGAGAGACCAACCAAAAGAGCGGTATCCACAATATTCATCAGCGGAATACAAAGTGAAGAGCTCTACAAAGCCTTGGTTGGCAACTCGAGCTTGCAGTGAGATGCACTGGCAAGAGTCTTTGAGGAAGCTATTAGAGTGGATGACCAGGTCAAGGAAAGAAGCTCTAGAGGCTTGAATCAAGAAGAGTCCAGTACCAGGAGTTCCAAGAGGGCCTCAATGTCGAGTGAGAGATTAGGACCAAGTGGGCAGGACAAAGGGAAGGGCACTGATTCGAGACAAGAGCTAGCAGAGATTAGGATGGACATAACCAAACTGCAGGAGATGATGAGATGACCAATGCGCCCACATGTCCAATGTGTGCATTGTGGCGGAAACAACTTGCCAATGGAGGGCCAAGACCCTAGGCCACGACCTTGCACTAATTGTGGTAGGTTCAGTCATGATGCTATGCATTGTAGACTATCTCAGAGACTCCCATACTCGCAGCCTTACGATCAACCCTACCTTGCGAACATGCCATCAAACTTTCTTGAAAGGGGAGCCCCATTGGCTCTCTCGACACCTAATGATGCTAAGCCACCCATCCCTAGGATGAAAATAAATCCTACAGGTATCCCTAGACCACCTGGACCCTACCTGACCCACCCACTGAGTGATACTCCAGTCCACTATGTGGACGAGCCTAGCGGCGATGAGCTTTATGTAAACCCATATGTGTTGTATGATGAGGAAGGCAACACAGTCCTTATGGACTATATACTAGTACCTATGATGGCATTATGTAGGGGGAGAGGCAGAGGCCTAGGAGTACAAACCCAAGAGCTTGGACTTGCGGTCACCCAGGACACATTTCTTCTTGCTGCCCTGAGAGGGAGCAAGCAAATAGAGATAAGACTGACTTAAGATGCGCTGAGTGTGGAATCACTCATCTCTTTGCCGATTGCCCTAAGCGGAGACCATCCTCTAGTTTGGAAAACGAGGCATCGATTCCATTGAGGTTGTTTGGTGTTGAGACACTCGATGGGAAGGCCACGCCTATCTCATTGCATGTCATGACCTGCGCGTAGACGAAGCATGCCAGCATATCATTGCTAGGGCCTAGCAACCTTGACGCAACCTTAGTTGGAAAGAAGAGTCGAAGAGACGAATGAAGAAAAGACCAGACACCAAGGTCACTCTCAAAACTAAAAGTGCCACAACACTGTCAATTGGAAGGAAAGTCATTAACACAGAGGAAGAAATGTCGGCCCCACATGGATGGTTGAAAAGGAAAGTGCTAAGGTTGAGGAGTACCCCAAATCAAAGTGCCAACTTGAAGCCATCAAGAAGGTGAAAGAGTGGGTGAAGGAGGCCTAGGAGCACCTAAAGGATGCTGAGCCCATACTAGAAGAAGAGATCGATGATCCCTCAAGCATAAGCATGCCAATCTCTCTCCCACGACCAAGATCAAGGGAGGCAATGGCACCACAAGCTGGGCCGCCTAGACAAAGTCTAAATGCTCCGGGCCAGCAAACCAATCAAGGCCATTGGTCAAGAACCGTAAACTTAGGAGAAAGGCAAGTCACTAGCAACCTCCTCAATAGACTGGTGACCACCCTTGTAACTCTAAGCTTAGGTGACCTGCTTAGGTAGCATCCAACACTATGGCTAGAGCTGAAATGGTGGGTTGAAGAACCAAATGAGCCAATTACCACAGACTTGCCTGAGCACAATGCAAAAACTCAAATACCAAGTCCGACGTTGCACTCCATACCTAGATCCTTGCATGTTAATGCCTTTTGGGAAGGCACAAAAATGCGTGCAGTCTTGCCAGTCTTGGCACTGGGGGACGTCACCAGAAAGGGGATTGTGGACATGGAGATAGGAGTGAGTGTGCTAAGCCATGCAGTACTCCAAACTTGGGGTAATCCATCGGTCGAGACTGCTAGGTTCAACGTCACAATGGCTAATGGAATGAAGGTGAAATCATTTGGAGTGTTGAAAAATTGGCCAGTGAAGATCGTGAGAATCCAATTCTCTATTGACTTTATAGTCATGAAGGGAGTGGATTACAACATCTTGCTAGGTCAACCCTGGATGCGTAATGCGAGAGTCGTAGAGGACTAGGGCAATGGTCTTATCTTCTTGGGCAATCGAATGGAGGCCGTAAGAGTGGAGATGGACACATGGAAGACTACACCTGTCTTGGTCCCTAGAAAAGCTCAAAGGGGTAGACTCGAGTGTGGTGACTCACAACATACCCATGACACCTGACGCAACACCGATCAAGCAGTGACCATACCCCATGAATCAAAAGCATGCCCATGCTGTCAAGGAAGAAATCGACAAGCTGATGAGAGCAGGATTCATTTACAAAATTGAACACACGGACTGGGCTTCCCCCATAGTCATCGTGTTAAAGAAGAATGGAAAGATTAGAGTGTGTGTCAATTACAAGAAGGTAAACACAGCTATAAAGAGAGATAACTACCCACTGCCATACACCGAGCACATGCTTGAGAGAGTGGTTGGCAAAGAGGCCAACAATTTCCTGGACGGCTTCTCTGGATATACAACTAGGTGCAAGTACATCCAAACGATAGGCATAAAACCGCGTTCGCCACGGAATGGGGCATCTTTGCTAGCCACCTTCCAACGACTAATGTGTACAATATTCAAATAAATGTTGGAGGAAGGAGTTAGAGTCCTTCGTAGACGACTTGTATGTTCACTCTACGAGAACACTTAGATAGACTCCGAGCGGTCTTTGAACGATGTCGACTATACTATCTCTCCTTGAACCCCTTGAAGTGCCAATTTTGGGTCAAGTATGGATGTATCCTAGGATACGTGGTATCAAAGAATGGCATTGCCATAGATTTCTCAAAGATCAAGGTCATTGTCAATCTTCCCCCCCAACTAACTTTAAGGGTGTTCACTACTTCTTAGGACACAAAGGGTATTATCAACGATTCGTGTTGAATTATGCATTGATTGCTAGACCTCTATACAATATTGATCATATTCAAATGGACAAAGGAATGCAAACGTGTGTATGAGGAACTGAAAAAGGCTCTGACAATAGCACCAATTCTACAAGCCCCAGATTAGACACTCACCTTTCATGTGCACATCGATGTTTTGAAATTCACCGTAGAAGCTGTGTTGTGCCAACCTGGTGAACACAACCTGGATTACCCAGTGATCTTTGCTAGCAAACAAATCACTGAGACCAAAATGAATTACTCGACAATGGAGAGAGAGGGCTTGGCCATGGTGTTTGCAGTAAAGAAATTTTGACATTATCTTTTAGCTATGCCTTTTACTTTATTTGTTGACCATCAAGCCTTATTGTATCTTGTTAACAAACCATGCGCTATAGGACACATCTCTAGATGGCTTCTTCTATATTTGGAGTTTGACTTCTCCATGGTGGTGCGTAAAGGGAAGTAGCATTACATGGCTGACCATCTGTCTCGCATCCCCATGGGAGAAGCGGCTAGACAAGGCATTGTGGATGAATTGCCAAACGCACATCATTGTGGCCACCGATTATCTAACGATATGGGCAGAAGCATAAGCTACGAGAAAAAATGACGCTAGGACCACCGCTAAGTTCCTCTAGGAGCAAGTGATCTCACGGTTCGGCTGCTCCATCGAACTAGTTAGTGACTAAGGCACACAGTTCATCAACGAAGTGATAGCTCACCTCCTGTCCTCCTTTCTAATCATCCATCGAAAATCCTCACCTTATTACCCTCAAGCAAATAGTTAAGCCGAACCCACGAATAATATCTTAATAAAAGTCCTGACCAAAGTCATCTCTGCTTCATGCAGTGATTGGGATAACAAGTTGATGGCAACCTTGTGGGCCTACCGCACAACTTACAAGACTAGACCCCCTTTAGATTGTCATATGGTATAGAGGCGATCCTTCCCTTGGAATTTTTCATACCAAGCCTCAGGATAGCCTTTCAAGAGAGATGGGATGCGAAGAAAGCATGGACAAAATGCTTGATTGAACTCGAATGCTTATTGAAACTCGGCTTCTAGCCACCCATGTGCTAATATACGAAAAGGAAAGACACAAATGCTAGTTTGACAAGCATGTCAAGCAATGCAACTTTGAACAGGGAGACTTAGTGCTGCTATACTTAGTCAAAGGACATAAGCAGAAACTGAAGTTTCGAGGGCTAGGCCCCTTTAGGGTTTGAACCATCAACTGAACTGGCAACGTAGAACTCGAAACCTTGGAAGGTGAGGGCATAGGCTTTTTCAATGGTAGCCGCATAAAGAAGTACTTCCCTTCCACACACACCCATTGCATGAGCTCCCAATGCTCGCACCTCCGGTCCACATACGAGTAGCCACTATCATTGAGATGGATGATGAGGATGAGGAACCAGTAGAACCAGTGTACCTAAGCATGATGGTCATTGCTAAGCACACATGCATCATCAATGCTTTGATTGATGAGAGAGCTGATTTTAATATCTTAACCCACGACCATTGGACCCAGATTGTCAAACCGCAATTGCAACCCACTAATGCTAAGCTTAGTCCTTATGGAGGCTAATCCTACACACTTTTGGGAAAGTGCAAGGTTGCTATTTCTAACGAATCTGAATGCATGCCGGTAATCTTCTATGTGTTGCCCAACACTAAATATGCAGGTACGAAGTTGCTGTTAGGACAAACCTTTAAGAAGCAAGCTCGTTGCAATGTCGACTATGAGTCGTAGTGTATCCACCTAGTCATGAACAATGTCCACATAGTTACAGCTTTCAGCAAGGGCGGCATGACTCCTTCCAAGCCGGCAAAGCCACCAGTAGAGAAACATATCGTCAAGTCTAAGAAGGGGGGTCATGAATCGTCACAATCTGCCAAGCCTCAATGCTAGCAACCCACTAAAACCAACACTGAAGCCCATGAACCCCAGTTCAAATGGGTACCTAAACAACGAGTGCCACTTAGGAACATAAACCCACAGCCTCACAAGGCTAATGACCCACACTCAAAACCTAGGAAGCCAACAAAAAACGATAAACATCGATGTACAATCAAGCCGCGATGGGTCCCCAAGACCTTATTGCAAGCGCAAGGCTACTATGCGGGTAACACCTGGATTTGGCTACCTAAAGCCCAAAAAAACAAAGGCCCTACTCAAATGCCACCCTCAAGCTTGACCACATGAAACATCTCGTTAGAGACACTCAAACCACAAGAGAATCAGGTCGCTAAGTCCATAGAACCTCCAAAGCCTAGCTCAGGAGGGCATAAACCAATCTATCGTCCAACACCGCAACCTGCTACTAACAAATTGACCACATCTAGTCTTGGTAATGCCCATCAAATCCCAGAAGTGCCTAGTGGCATATCAACCACAGCTACAACCAAGCCCATCGAAGATAAGGCCAAGCTACAACCTCAGGAGCAAACCAAGCAGCAAACATTAGCTGTGCTGCTGAACTCTCTAGCACTGTCAAACCTCAACCACCTACCATGCTTAGACCCTCTCATGAGCGACGATCAATTCTAACCTTGGCCATGGACTTAGCTAAAAATATTGGGGATGACTTGATTGCTTGCCTTTGATGCTTGGACGCTACTTTCATGACATTGGCTAAAAGTTACGATCGACTAGACTTAGACCTCTTGGAAGAACCTATAGCAACCGAAGTACGAACACTCCCTTGCTCTTGGGAGGAGTCAGAATTTGTATTCGTTAAGGCTTTCGAAAAGCAGCTGAGAAGTTAATTACAACTGAGATATCCAAGGAACAAGCAATCAAATAGTGTCTCATTACGTCATATAGCAAGAACACGATCATGGCCACAAACCATGAAATCGAGAAGTTGAAACAACTTGCTGACAACAACTCCTCCTTTTTGCAGAAATGGTACACTCTACGATTGCAATGGGAGCTAGAGGGATGCAAAATAATGACCAACGCTGAACAGTGACACACAATTAAGGCATCGAAATATGACCCAACCTATGTAGCTCCAACTTCCTATAAGGTGTTGACTACCATTTGTAACCGACCCCTGGAATAACACATTAAGGGACATCCTTATTTAGATCACATCCTCACCAAGGAAGAGCTACACATTGCTAGCCGTGTGGACTCTGGTGACTTCTTGCTTGATTTCCTCACTTATATTACGCATGCCGGTATACGCCCTTTAGACATGGATAGCTATGCTACTTTAGAATACAACCCTAATTTCTCTGCTTGGCTCATGCAATAGTAAAACATTAAGATTATGTGCTGCATGTCCTTCATCCACTAAACATTTAATCCTAGGAAGGATTCTTCTCAATTCAAAACAGAGGGACCTCAATGGGGTACGGTGAATCAAACCAAACACATAAGGAGAACAGTAAAGGAAAAGCACACATGGGGAACCTCAATGGTAGGATGAAGTAGCTTGTGATTGAGGAATTGACAATAAAATTTGAAATCAATAGACTTCTTGGAGGAAAAAGTCTAATTCTACACTAAAGACAATTTAATATGCCAAGCACGAAGTCTTTTCTTTCAGCAAGTGACTATTTGGAAAAGCATTAATGGCAAACCATGGCTTATGACAAGATCTGAAGATGTCGCAGCAAGACCAAGCCCATCGCCTACCCTTCACGGAAGAGGAAAGAGCAAAGTATAGCCTCTCCCTTGAGAACCGCGCATACAACCAGCTCAGGTTTAGGAGCATCCACAACATCAAAGGGGTAGTGACCAGTGAGGAAGCCGTTAGGAGAATTGTGGACCAATGCAACCTCGCCATGTACATCAAAAAGTTCAGAGACCACACTAAGTGTGTGGAATTCTTGAGAACGTATGACCCCAATAAGTAGAGTGGGACAGTGTCCTAGGCAAGCAGAGAAGCAATCAAGCAGGCGCAGGTCCCGCTCAGCAAGACCTTAGTAGAAAAGGCATTGGGATTGGAACCAAAGTGGAGAAGAGGCATAAAAGAGATATCTATGCCATGCTAGGGATGAGGAAGGAAAGTGTCTTGATGAATGATAGTATAAGCATCTAGGACATTCCCAATGTAGAGGTCAGGCTGCAAGCCAAGGTGATCCACTCCCTCTTCTCCAGAGCTTAAGATACAATTCGCTCATGCATAGGATCAACGTTCTCGTGTTGGAGAGCATGGTGGCTCATTTGTTGCATGAAGTGGATTGGAACAATTACATAAGGAAAACCATAGATCAATCAGCCAGGACACTAGCCCTTGGAAGCAGACCGGTGGGTGTTGAATCCCCAGCCTCGAAGGGAACCGATAGGAAGAAGCCCTCAGCCAAGGCCTCATTCATAGGGTATGGAGGGGTGTTGACCGCCCTTATCCGATAAGTGATAAAAGAGGTGCAAGACAGAGAAGATGGATCATATGAAATGCCTGAGAGGTCACCTCCTTATCACAACAATGAACAATCAAGTGAGAGGACAGTTAGTGAAGAAGAGGGAGAGCAAGAAGCTCAATCTAGCAAGGGGAAGACGAAGACACCTAAAAAGAATGCAATAGAGAAGAAGCAAGAGGAAGAGAGGAAGAGAAAGGAGGAAGCGGACCTACCAAAAGCCAAGACTGAGTCAAAAAGAGCCAAGGAAGAGAGGAGGCGAACATCCATCGAACAAGAGGAGGAGTTGAGAAGAAAAGAAGAGGAGGACTTGGCACAAGCTGTGCACATGTCCATAGAGCAGCAGTGCAGGTAGGAGGAACTAGCAGCAATAAGCTTGCTAAGGCAAAAGGACACATGCCAGGAACCAGTGTGACCAAGCATTAAAAAACTGACCTCCACCTGTCCCAGAAGGAAAGGGCAAGGCCACACTCCATCTGACCTCACCTACCCTCTTACCAAATACCTCAACCATCGTAGCAACGCTAGACACTCTAACCATAGTGGACGCCAGTAACCTCATGGCATGGGTGCAGTTCTTGGTTGATAAGGCACATACTGCAATGCCCACCTCCAATGCAGGAACCCCAATGATAGGAATGAAAAGATTGGCAGCTACGAACACTGAATCTCAATAGGGGCCCAAGCGACCAAGACCATGTATTGCTACCACAGAGCCACAGCCCACTGACCAGGACAAACATATCAGGGAGCTTTACGCTCAATTGGAAAGGGCAAAGGAGGAGAAGAGAGAAGTAGTGGTAAAGCTGGAAACAGAAAGGGAGATGTCAAATGCCTTCCAACAAGAAAAGATATGGCAAGTGGCCTTGCAACAAAAAGAAATCCATGCGCCAAAAGCGGATCTGAAGGCTAAGGAGGACGAAGAAGAACAATGTCAAAAAAGACTAGAGGAAGAGAACTAGGAACTAGTCGCAATGCAAAGGGACTACAAACTCCTGGTTCTACAACAGGCGGAGCTCGAAACACAGATGAGAAAACTCCAAGAGAGCATGGAAGAGCTTGCCGTGCTGGAAGCAGAGAGAGCACATGAACAAGAGGAACATAAAAAAGAGAGGGAAGAAGCAGAGTGTGGAATGCAAAGAAAAAGGGAAGAACAAGCAAGACTAGAAAAGGAGATTGAGCGCCTGACACAAGAAAAAGAGGAACTTGTACAAAAATGGAAAAGGCAGGAGCTGGTGATAGTGGCTCTATCACAAAGGCAAAGCGAGGGCTTGGAAGAGATGAAAAAGAAGGCAAGGGAATGGGAGGCCAAGAGCGAGAAGCAAGTGAAGGACCTAACGAGCCACTTGGCCCTTGTAGAGGGAAGCCGAATACTAGTAGAAAGCGGGGCAAGTGCTGCTCAAGCTAGTCTCGAAGCCCAACAACATGCCTTCCTTAGAACAATCTTAGACATCACACTCTCTACAAAGGAGAAGGCAATCGAGGTGCTTAAAAGGAAACTAGAAATAGCCCATACGGTGATCAAACAAGGGCTGTGCTCCTAGGTTCAAGACGCAAGTCTCAACCCGATCGGGCAAGATCAGCAAGAGAATTTGTTGGGAGCAGGTTGCTTGATGCCACAGGAGATTGACACATTGAAACTCCAAAAAGAACAACCCCAGGAGGTAGAAGCAGGATTAAGCCATGAAGGAACACAACGAGATGAGAAGTGGATTTCACCACCTCCCTCACCACAACCAAAGCCCCCTCAAGAATAAGATGTCACAACCGAAAGGAAGGCAGAAGTGAAAAAGAAGAGGGCTAGAATGTTGGATCAAGCACGCAAAGAGCTAAAGCGCAACTGCTTGCAGTTCCACAATCACCCATCTCACTAAAAAGGGATTGCTTACCCATGAACTGGAATACAGAGCTATCAGTGTGGGAGCAGTGGGAAAATCGCCGCCAACCCTTTGATTTCACCTTTTGATACCTAGCGGCCTTGAGCAAAGTATTATCCACCGAAGCGGTAACGGAAGTAATCGCCATGGGAAGAAGGCTTGGTGGCCGATGGCTCGGTGAAAGAGAGAAAAATCCAACGGCTTGGGGGACAGAATCCCCAGATTACTGGGAAAACAAGGTTGAGGAGGTACCCCACATGGTGAAAGGTTATGAATCCCAATCTAAGTGGAGGAGAAGAGTCTAAAATGGGAACGTGGATGCGTGGATGTCATTTTGTGGCTTCCTACCCTTCAAACAGAATGACCCAACCTATCTACCATATCCTCGGTAGGTGGGAGTAGATTTTGACCCTAACATCCATGGCCGATATGACTTCTCGAAGATCTACAATATCAATGCCACAAATTGAGAGGAAGTGCTCACCTTCTCAAAACAAGATCTATGGGACTTCATGGCCCGTTTCCTAATGGAATTCTCCTCTTGCCCAGACCCCGCCTTTGTAACAACATGTAATTATATTAGAGTACTTAGGACTCTCCTCAAGCAAACCCCCCCACCAACGGAGTACCATCTTTTGCTGCTATTTTTTGACATTAATGTGGGAATAGATGGATGCGCCATGACTAAGATAATGCTGCGTGCTGCTTTACTTCCATCCTTTTGCATGGCCCTCCTTGAGAACATGAACGACAGCCAATTCACCAACTATAGACACCCATTTTTGTCCATCACCCCTCTCCATGTTAGAATAGGCCAAAAAGGATATATGCTTAGTAGGCACTTTCTTAGTAAATCATTAAAGCCCCCAACCACCCCATCCCACACTCAAGAACCCGAAGAATAAATTTTGTATCTTATACTAACCCATCAAAGTCAAAAGACTGTTTATTCACAAAAAAAAATCAAAAAAAAGAGAAAAAGAGAAAGAAAAGGGCAAAGAAAAAGAAATGGGAAGTAACACCATGCAAAAACCGCAAATTGCATATAACTCCTAGTCATCATTGCACCTAGGGGTTCTCAAGTTAGGTACTTTGGTGGCCTCGGTTGGCTAGCTCCATCCCTAGACCCCTAGCCTCATTTTGATTCCCCACTTCACGCTTAGGGCACATCAAGGGAGGGACATACCTAGTGAGGTATCACTCGCGTATGGTTTAGACTTGTCACCCTAAGCCCTCTGCACTGCACCTCCCTTATGCACAAACTAGGTCCTCAAGAGTGGGACGCCACTGAGGGCTTGCCCAACGTTAAACACATCTCCTAGTTCTACAAGCTCGAGCACCACGCACTCCACGGTCAGACAAAAACATCCCTAGGCAGTGCACCTTCTTTTCTTTCCAGGTACAAAAAAGACCCTGACCACTAGCTTTAGAGGCCCCATCATCCATGCAATGCACTCCCCATCTTATGCGACATGTCACCATGCAGGCACAACAAAGCAAGGGGAAAACTTAACAGCCCTCGTTAAAAAGTGAATGAAGAAGCTCATTTGGAATAGCACATGAGAAGGCAGCCAGGGAGGCCAAATGACAGATCTGTCCAACTTCATCTTCAATTTCAAAGGCATAAATCTCTCCAGCACACCTTCCACCAGGGCTCGTATAAGGGTCTTTCAGTTCCATAAATCCCTCCAACACCAAGGCTCATTCCAAACGCAAGGGCCTTCCAATTCCATAAATCCCTCCAACACCAGGGCTCATGTCCAATTCAAGGGCCTTCCAGTTCCATAAATCCCTCCAACACACTTTCCAACAGGGCTCGTATACACACTCAAAAAGCCACCTCGCTACCCCAGCAACACTGTTCGACTCACCACCCAGCAGTGCCATGGGGCTGGCACTCAACTAGGAGGGGGTAATGTTTACTGCAAAGCAAAGGAAGCGAAAAATAAGGCATCAAGAGGAAAAGCACAAGGTGAAAAAAAGAAAAAGGCACCCTGCAAGAGAGTGGGCCCAGAAGAAATCTAAAAGCATGGGAACAACCACCAAGAGTACAAGACACAACCATGGAATTTGCAAGAAGCCAAAAGCAAGAAGGCACACCTTTAAATATAAAGGTGTAGCCAAAACCTTTGTAAAAGAGCGCCGCTCTCACCCGTGCAAGTTGTAAAGGTAGATAGGTGCGGTAGGAAGGAAGCTAGGAAGATAGGAGAACAATGAAAAAAAGGGCCAGGCCATGGCCGGCCATGCGAAAAGGGGATGATCGCCCAAGGGAAAGAGGGTTTTGTATATAAAGTTCAAAAAGTCAATGAGAGCTCATTCTTTGGTGTGTGGCAAAGTGGACTCTTCTTCTTCTCTTATTCTCTTCTTTTCTCTTCTCTTCTCTTGCTTGCTTGCAAGTGCTTGAGGGAGGGAGTGAGAGTGAGTGAGGGAGAAAGTGTGTGAGGGTGAGAAATCTTGGAGGTGAAGCCCTCCACCATCTCTTCTTCTTCTCTTCTTCTCTTCTCTTCTCTCGTCTCGCGCATGGCTATGGAGAATGGAGCTGGAAGGAAGAGACTTGAGGATGCTTGAGCATGCATCACGAATCGTGGAGCTATCGGAGTGCTTGAGAGAGGAAGCAACTCAATCGGGCATTAAGGTAAGCTCACTACACTCATAGAGGGGGATAGTGCGTCGGCTATGTGAGAGGTAGCCATTAGTGCTCGCTTAAAACGCTAGAACAATAAGCGGTCCATGGGTCTTGGCGGTTGAGTGTGAGCTCACCTCTACACCAACGTGCGCATGAGGAACTGAAAAAGGATTCGACCACAACACCAATTCTACAAGCCTCAGATTGGACACTCTTATTCCATGTGCACATTGACGCTTTGAAATTTGTTGTAGGAGCTGTGTTGTGCCAGCCTAGTGAACACGAGCTAGATTACCTAATGAGCTTTGCTAGCAAACAACTCACTAAGACTGAAATAAATTACTCAACAATGGAGAGAGAGGGCTTGGCCATGGTGTTTGTTGTAAAGAATTTTCAGCATTATCTTTTGGCTACGCCTTTTACCTTCTTTGTTGACCATCAAGCCTTGTTGTATCTTGTTAATAAACCTTGCGCTACAGGATGCATTGCTCAATGACTACTTCTGCTTTTGGAATTCGACTTCTCTATGGTGGTATGTAAAGGGAAGCAGCACTACATGGTTGACCATATGTCTCGCATTGCCAGAGAGGAATCCGTGGTAGACGAACTGCTAACATATCTATTCAGCTTGTCCAGCGATAGGGATTTGTTTAGAGCCGACTTGAGCTGTATTGGATAGATGACATAGTTTAAGTACTTGAGCACTACTTGAACGACCGATAGAGAAGGCTCGACTTAGGTGGCTCATCCTGAAGATCCAACCTTATCAGTTGATAACAAGTCTACTTTATAGGTTTGGGCAAGACGGGTTGCTGTGTAGGTGCATGTGTGAGAATGAGATGCATGATATACTCATAGAAGCACACGACGGAATAGTAGGAGGACACTTCAGCAGCGGAGACACGACAGCCTGCAAGGTACTGCAGTCCCAACTGTGGTGGTATAAGGTACTGCAGTCCCAACTGTGGTGGTCTACTCTTTTTTGAGATGCAGCATGATTTGTAAACCATTGTGATGAGTGCCAACGGACTAAGGTCCCTATTCGTAAGGACCACATGGAGCTAACCCCAATCATTGCATGATAACCCTTTGAGAAATGGGAGATTGACTTCATCGGACCCATTAGTCTTGTGGCACAGTATTCACAAGCTAAATACATCATTGTCGCCACTAATTATCTAACAAAATGGGCAGAAACACGCGCTACGAGAAGAAATGACACTCAAACCACTGCCAAGTTCTTATGGGAGCAAGTGTTCTCTCGATTCAGTTGCCCCATCGAACTTGTTAGTGACCCAAGGAACACACTTCATCAATGAAGTGATAGCTCATCTCTTATCCACCTTCCTAATCATCCATCAGAAATCTTTGCCTTATTACCCTCAAGCAAATGGCCAAGCTAAATCCACAAATAAAATCTTGGTGAATGTCCTGACTAAGGTAGTCTTTGCTTTGCGCAGTGAGTGGGATAACAAGTTGATGGTGGCCTTGTGAGCCTACTGCATGGCTTATAAAATGGCTGTGGGTCAGACTCCCTTTAGGTTGGTGTATGGAACTGAGGCAATTCTACTCTTAGAGTTCTTCGTCCCTAGCCTAAGGATAGCCCTTCAAGAGAGATGGGATGGGAAGGAGGCATGGATGGAATTTCTGGTTGAGCTCGAACACTTATCAGAAACTCGGCTTCTAGTCACCCATGCGATAATATGCGAGAAGGCAAGACGCAAAAGTTGGTTTAACAAGTATGTCAAGTAGCAAAACTTTGAACAGGGTGACTTAGTACTGTTGTATTTAGTCAAGGGACATAAACAGAAAATGAAATTTTGGGGGCTAGGTCCTTTCAGAGTTTGAACCATCAATCGAGCTGGCAGCATAGAACTCAAAACCCTAGAAGGTGAGGGCATAGGCTTCTTCAATGGTTGCCACATAAAGAAGTACTTCTCTCCCACACACCCACTGCATGAGACTCCAATGCTAGCATCTCCTGTCAAAGTACGAGTAGCCACTACCACTAAGATGGACGATAAGGATAAGGAAGTTGTAGAACCAACTTACCTAAGCATAATAATCATTGCAAGCACACATGCACCATCAATGCATTGATCGATGAGGGAGCTGACCTAATGTCTTAACTCATGATCATTGGACCCAAACTGGCAAACCGTAGTTACAACCTAATAACATTAAGCTCAGCCCATATGGGGGCCGATCATACGCACTCTTGGAAAAGGGCAAGGCTACAGTTTCTATTGAGTCTGAAAGCATGCTGATGATTTTCTATGTGTTGCCCAACACTAAAGATGTAGGCACGGAGTCACTGTTAGGACGAACCTTTAAGAAGCAACTCGTTGTAATGTCTACTATAAGTCGTAGCATATCCACCTAGCCATGGGCAACATCTGCATAGTTATAGCTTTCAGTAAGGGCAAGTGACTCTTTCCAAGTCCGCAAAGCCACCGATAGAGAACCCCACAATCAAGTCTAAGGAGGGGGGTCACGGTTCGTAACAATCCACTAAGCCTCAATGCCAGCAACCTGCTGAACCAAATGATGAAGCCCATGAACCCCAGTTCAAATGGGTACCTAAGCATCAAGGACCCCCACCTAGAAGCAGATACCCATGCCCTCGTAAAGCTAAGGACCCACACTCGAAACCTAGGAGGCATAGCAGAAGCTACTGATATCGACGAATGGTCAAGCCTCAATGGATCCCAAAGACCTTAATGCAAGCGCAAGGATACTATGAGGGTAACACCCGTGTCTGGGTACCTAAAGCCAAGATGGCCAAAGGTGCTCCTCAAAAGCCACCCTCAAACTTGACCACATGAACCATCCCGGCAAGTCTGGCACTCAGGCCATAAGAGAATCAGGCCGCTAAGTCCATAGAACCTCCAAAGCCTAGATCAACAGGGCCTAAACCAATCTATCACCCAAAACCACATCCTATTACTAAAACAAACCACTCAAATTTACTCATGCTAGTGCCCCTTAGACCACCTCAAAAGCACCTAGTAGCGTGACACCCATAGCTACAACCTTAGGAACAACCCAAACATCAACCATTAGTTGTTGAACCCTCTATTTTTGTCAAACCTCAACCACCTGCTGGCCTTAAACACTCTTATGAGCAGTGTGATCAATTCTAACCTTGGACACGGACTTAGCTAAACATACGGGGGACGACTTGGTTGCTTGCTTAAGAAGTTTAGATGCCACCTTCATGTCACTTGCTAAAAGCTACAACCTCTTAGACATGGGACTCTTGGACGAGCCTATAGCGACGAAAGTATGGACACTCCCTTTTTCTTGGAAAGAATTAGAATTTGTGTTTGTCAAGGCTTTCGAGGCAGTTGAGGAGCTAATTGCCATCGAGGTTTCCCGCGAACAAGCGCAGAAACAACGCCTCATCACCTCATATGACAAGTGCATAGCTTATGCCAACGATCAAAGAGATAGAAGACTTGAAACAACTCATAGCCAACCCCCTTTCTTGAAAAAATGGTACACTCTTTGCCTTCAATGGGAGCTCAAGGGATGTCAAATCATGACAAATGCCGAGAAATGACGTGCAATCAAAACATCAGAGTACGACCCAACTTATGTCTCTCCAACCTCTTATAGGGTATTAACGACCATTCATGACCGACCCATGGAAGAACATATTCAGGGACACCCCTACTTAGATCGCATTCTCACCGAGGAGGAACTGCATATTGCTAGTCGCATAGACTCTAGTGACTTCTTGCTCATGTTCTTGCTCGATGTCCTTACTTACATCACCCAGGTCGGCATCTAACCTTTCAACATGGACCAATATGCTCATATGGAATATAATCCAAACTTTTATGCTTGGCTCATGCGAAAGTAAAACACCATACCCATGCGCATAATGCCCTCTACACTCTACCCTTCAATCCTAGGAAGGATTCTTCTCAATTCCAAGGAGGCGGGGGTAAGGGGGGTAAGGTGAATCAGGATAAGGTAAATCAAAATCAAATCAAACACAAAAGGAAACAAGAAAAGGAAAAACACGTCTTAAAAGTCTCAATCCACATTTAAGAATAAAAAAGGAAGGAAAACATTAAATAGCGATTGAGAAAAATGTCACAACCTTTGAAATAAGGCTTGTAAGGGAAGTCTATTTTTGTGCTAAAAACCATTTCAATTTAGCAAGCATAAATTTTTATCTTCCAGTAGTTGATTGTTTTGAAAAGCACTAATGACAAACCATGGCTTATGACAAAAACTAAAGATGTCGCAGCAAGATCGAGCCCATCGCCTTCCCTTCACGGAAGAGAAATGAGCAAAGTACACCCTCTCCCTTGAAAATCAGGCGTATAGCTAGCTCAGATTTAGAAGCATTCACAACATCGAAGAGGTGGTGACCAATGAGGAGGCTGTTAGGAGGATTGTAGACTAGTGCAACCTTGCCAAGTACATCAAAAAGTTCAAACTGACCACACTAAAGTGTAGAATTCCTAAGGACATATAACCCCGACAAGGAGTGTGGGACATTATCCATGGGAAGCATAGAAGGAATCAAGCAGGTGTAGGTCCCACTCAGTAAGGCCTTGGTGGAGAAGGCATTGGGACTAGAACCAAAAGTGGAAAAGAGGTAGAAAAGATATATCTATGCCATGATGAGGATGAGAAAGAAGTGTGTCTTGACAAACGATGGTATAAGCATCCAGGACATCCCTGATGCAGAAGTCAGATTGCAAGCCAATATGATCCATTCCCTCTTCTCCAGCCAAAGGTACAACTCGCTCATGCATAGGATCAACGTGCCTATGCTGGAAAGCATGGCGGCTCACTTGCTAAATGAGGTGGATTGGAATGGCTACGTGCGGAAGACTATAGACCAATCTGCTAAAGCACTAGCCCTTGGAAGAAGCAAACTGGCGAGTGGAGAGTCCCCAGCATTGAAAGGAATCGACATGAAGAAGCCTTTAGCCAAAGCCTCGTTTATAGGGTATGGAGGAATCTTGACCGCCCTTATCCAAAAGGCAATAAAAGAGGCACAAGACAGAGAAGAGAGAGCAGATGAAACACCTCTTAGGTCACCTCCTCGTCAGGACAAAGAACAATCAAGTGAGAGGACAGTAAGTGAAGAACAGGGAGGGAAAGAAGCTCAATCTAACAAGAGGAAGGCAAGGACGCCTAAGAAGAAGACAACACAGAAAAAGCAGGAGGAAGAGATGAAGAAAAAGGAGGAAGCCGACAGGCAAAAAGCCAAGAATGAGTCAAAAAGAGTTGAGGAAGAGAGGAGGAGAAAAGCCGCCAAACAGGAGGAGGAGTTGAGGAAGAAGGAAGAGGAAGACATTGAGCTAGCCAAATGAAGATCAATGGAGCAACAAGGTGAACAAGGCGAGATGGACACTTATGGCCTAGGTGCAATATCTCGTCAACAAAGAACTAGCACATCCAAAGAGCATGGAGCCCCTGACTGTGGGGCAAAAAAGATCGACAACAACAATAGATGTCGAGTCAAGGCACGACCCTAAGTGGCAAAAGGTGGGAGCCTCCATGACTCCCATCCCCACAAATGTGACATCACCCGCTAACTACGATAATTACGTTGCAGAGCTACGCTCTCAACTAGAGAAGGCCAAGGAGGAAAAGAGAATAGCGGTGGTTGAGTTAGAAGCTGAGAAAGAGTCGGTGGCAGCCTTCTAGTTGGATAAAACTTGGCAGGTGGCCATGTGCCAAAAAGAAATTAGCGAGCTAAAGGCCAAGCTCAACGCCAAGGAAGGAAAGGAGAAAACCTAGAGGCAGAGCTGGTTACGCTACAACGTGAATACAAAATCTTGATACTGCAACACTAGGACCTGGAAGCTCAACTGCAAAGAGTCCAATTGGGCATGGAAGAGCTTGCTGAAAGAGAAATAGAAAGGAAGCAGGAACAGGAGGAGCATCACTGAGAGGTCGAAGACCTCGTAGTCAAGGTGTTCTTGGAAATAGATGAGCAGGAGAGGATGGAGAGAGAGATCGAACACTTGGAAAAAGAGAAGGAGGGGCTCCCCCACAAGGGGAGAGAACAAGAATCGATCATAGCAACCCTAACATAGAGGCAGGGGGAGAGCTCTGAGGAGATGATGAAGAGAGCCAAAGAATGGGCAACCCGCAATGAAGGGAGGGTGAGAACCTTGGCACGCCATCTTGCTCAAGTAGAGAAAGACAAAATACTTACTGAAAGCAGAGCAGAGGCCACTCAGGTGAGCTTCCAAATGCAGAAACGCACCTTCTTGTATAGACTATTTGGCATCACCCAAGCAGCAGAGGAGGGAGAGTCCATAGAAGCCATCCAGTAGAAGCTGGAAATGGCACGTAGGGCCCTGAGAGCAGCCCGCAGATGCAACCACCACTTGGGGGAGTTGGCCCAAGCCTGGAAGAGCAACATCACTATCTCTTGTTAGCAGGGCTAACCCCACAAGAAGTGGACGCGCTTGGATTCGCTAAAGAAGAATAGCAATAGCCAAGGCAAGAGGAGGAGGTGGATATGAATTTTGAAATGGGGCCGCATGAGGAAGAGCTTATTCCACCACCTCCTTCCCCAAGGTGGCCTGATGAGTAGCAACACGTAGATACCTCCACAGAAAGAAAGGCAACGCTGAGGGAAAGAAGAAAACAAATGGTGGAGAAAACAAGAAAAAAATGGAATGCCAAAGGAGTGAGGGCACCCCAAGTACCTATCCCACCATGTGAAGACGATTCCCCAACAAGTTTCCACACAGACCTTGTAATCTAGGAGAGGCAAGAAACAGCTAGGAGCCCCTTAGACTTTAATTTCCAATTCCCCACCACCCTATATAGAGTTTTTCCCATCAAGGTGGTGGAGAAGGTGATTAATATCGGAGGCAAACTTGAATAGAAGTGGCTGAAGGAGAGAGAGCAGAACCCCACACTATGGGGCACTGAAGATGGAGAATTTTGGAAAAATAAAGTTTTTGAAGTGCCAAGGTCTATGCCTAGCTACGAATACCAATCTACATGGAGAAAAAGGGTTTACGATACCAACATGGACACTTGGATGGCCTTTTGCAGCACTCAACCCTTCGAGAGAAATGACCCAACTTTTATGCCCTACCGTTGAAGGGTGGGAGTGGATTTTGACTCCAGTGTCCACGGCTGCTATGATTTTCCAATAATTTATAATCCACATTGTACTACATATGAAGATGCCCTCGTCTTCACATTAGGAAATTTGTATGATACCCTAATCCACTTCACCGATGAATTCTCTTCATGCCATGAGCCCGCCTTTATTACCACTTGTAATTATCTTAGATTGCTTAGGATACTCCTTAGGCAAGACCCCACTCCGCAAGAGCATGGCCTACTAGTCCTCCATTTTGATTCTAATGCTATAGATAGTTGCGTGATGGCTCGACTAATTATACGAGCTGCTCTACTGTCTTTGTTTTTCTTAGCTCTTCTAGAGGATATGAATGATAGCCGCTTCACCCAATGCAATCATCCATTCCTCTCCACCACCACCCTTAAGGTCCGCCTAAACCTAAAGGGTATCTCCAAAGCCTCCAATTCCTTAATAAATCTATTAAGCCCCCTTCTCCGCCTCACTCCAATGACGAAAACTAACTTCTTTCATGACTATGTAACTTACAAAAAAAAAGGAAATGGAAAGAGATAGCACACAAGACACCACGAGCTGCACGTCGATCACAGTCACTGCACCTAGGGGTTCTCAAGTTAGGTACATCCGGTGGCCTCGGTTGGTCAAGGCTTCGTGTCCCCTGCTACACATGCTTAGGGCACATCAAGGGTAGGACATACCTAGGGAGGTAACAGTTAGACCTATCACCCTAAGCTACACGCATTGCACCCCCCCTTATGCACAAACTAGGTCCTCAAGTGCGGAACAACACCCAGGCTTTCGACCCAACTCCAAGTTCCAGTAGCACAAGCACAATGCACCACACGGTAGAGCAGACACCCCCAAGTAGTACCCCTTCTTTTCTTTCCAGGTACAAACAAAGGTTCCAACCACCGGCTTCGAAGGCCCATCATCCATGCAATACGTCCGCGGCCCCTGACCACCTTAACCTGGTGATCTGTTTTTCCCAAGCCCAATTTTCTTGGGACCCCATCAACATCGATTCACACATCTGCGCTTCCTCATTGAGCCCTCGGTAGCTCAAAAAGGCAAGTGTCCTGGAACCAACACCGGCTTCGAACGGGGCCATCTTATGCGATGATATCACCATGCAGGCAAAACAGAATAGAGATAGACCAAGGCAATCCTAGTCAAAAAGTGAATTAAGAAGCTCATTTGGAATAGTGCAAGAGAAGGCATCCGCGGAGGACCAAAAGATGGATCCGTCTAAAACCATCTTCAATTTAAAAAATGGATCTACTCATCAGTCTCTCTCCACATAGGGATTCGTCCAACACAATATTCAATTTCAAAGGACAAATCCCCTCAACACTAGCAACAAAAAAGAATTCACCCCAACTTCATCTTCAATTTCAAGGGCTGGTCCACCTAGCACCAACCCTCGCACGGGCTTGTATACCAACTCAAAAAAGCCACCCGGCTATACCCATCCCTTGTACCAACCACTCCACATCAATGCCATGGGACTGGCACTAAACTAGGAGGGGGTAATGTTAGCCCTAGCTCGAGACAAAAGAAAAGTAAGTAAAATACGAAGGCAATGGAAGAAGCAAGACGAAGAACAAGCAAAGGCACAAGGATGGCCTCTAAAATCAAGCTAAAGGCAAAAGCACATTTCTAAGTGAAAGGCATCCCAAAATTTTTGTAAAAGAGTGCCATGCTCCCTCCTATGCAAATTGTAAAAGGGTAGACGTGCGTAAACTAAAGAAATAGGCCAAGTATAAGGAAATGAGAAAAAGGACCTTGCCACAATGGCCAGTCATGTAAAAAAGGGGATGGATACCCATGGGATTTTAGGGCATGTATATAAAGTTCAAAAAGTGAATTAGAGCTCATTCTTTGGTGTGTGGCAACAAGAGACTCTTCTTCTTCTCTTCTCTTCTCTTATCTTGCTTACTTGTATGTGCTTGAGAGAGGGAGTGTGAGAATGTGAGGGTGAGGGATCAAGGAGGTGAAGCTCTCCATCATCTCCTCTCTTCTTCTTCTCTTCTCTTCTCTTGTCTCGCGTGCGACTATGGAGGATGGAGCTTGGAGATGGAGGCTTGAGGATGCTTGAGCTCGCATTAAGAATCATGGAGCTATCAGTGTGCTTGAGGAAGGAGGCAACTCGTTCGGGCATCGAGGTAAGCTCACTACACTCGTAGAGAGAGAGAGAGAGCGCGTTGGCTATGTAAGAGATAGCCATTAGTGCTTGCTTGAAATGCCTGAAAGAATAAGCGGTTCGTGGGTCTTGGCGGTTGAGCTTGAGCTCGCCTCTAGACACCCATATTGGTGCGCAGATCGGACGCAGATAGCTCACGTGGTGAATCCCGAAAGGTCCCCAAGAACAAAGTACTCTACTTTTTTGCACAAAAAACCATGTAAAAGCAAGCACGACAAGAGGCAAGAGAGACAAATTGGGTTCAATCTCCCCCATGCCTTGTGTGAGCGCTTCACAAAGCATGTATTTAATGTATATTTCCAATCTTCATGCTCAATAATAGCCCAATTACAAAAATATGACAAGCTTTTAGCTTTTGAGTTTGCTTTCTACCAAAAATAGGAAAATAAAGCTAATGGACGGTGCCCATAGAGTCTGGCATGCCCAATCTCAATGTCCAAATAGAAATAACATATCCAGGCGCATAAGCGCATACAAAATAATAATAAATAATCGATGTCTCTATAGACATAACAAAATATAGGCGTGGCGCCTATCAAAATATAGTCCAAAGTCGAAAACCCGCTAGACTCCAATGCTTTCCTCCGCCACTGCTGCTATCTCTACACATCAACTGAAGCATTCACAATCGTTAGTATAGTTAATCCAAATGGCATGACTAAGAATTCGTAATGGCCAAACTGTGTCCTGAATGCAGTCTTAAATATGTCGGATCTATCTAGCCTCACCTGATGATATCCAGACTTAAGGTCAATTTTACTAAATATAGAAGATCCTTGTAGTTTGTCCATAAGGTCGTCAACTCTAGGTATAGGATACCTATTCTTTACAGTGATCTTGTTTAATGCTCGGTAGTCAATACACATACGATAAGTATTATTTTTTTTCTTGACTAAGAGCACAGGTGCACCGAATGGAGAACTGCTAGGTCGAATTAAGCCTCTATTTAGTAATTCTTCTACTTGACTCTGGATTTCTTTTTGCTCTATTTGATTGTGCCTATATGGGGCTTTGCAAGGTGGTTGTGTGCCAGGTATTAGGTCAATCTTATGGTCTTCTGGACGTGATGGAGGTAAACCTGGTGGTAGGTCTTCTGCAAAACAGTCCTTAAAATATGCAAGAAATTCCTTATGCCTAGGGTGCATATGAGTTTCTTTTGCATGCAATTCATTCACCCAAATGAGATATGATTTAGTATTCTTGCGTAGTGCACGTTTTGCTTGAGTATGCGAAAGCAGTGGAAACATATGAGATGCATGCATACCAAACAATGTAATAGATTTTCCTTGAAAATTAATATTCATTGTGTGCGTGGAATAATCTATATTGGGATTATGTTGGTGTCTCCATGGCATTCCTAGAATAATGTCGCTAGACTGTAATGGGACAACTAAGAAATTTCTTCTTTCAATATATGGACCAATTTGAATTTCTAAATCTTGAACTTCTTGTGTGCCATTGTACCTAGTGCCTAAAAATGCAGCTTTTATGCGATAGTGCGTAGGTACAGTATGCAATTTCAATTCCTTTACCAATTTTGCTGAAATAAAGTCATGGGTACTACCGTCATCATGCAAGATAGTTCTTTCTTTTCCATGCACCATACATTTCATAGTCAACAATGAATGTGAAGTAGGCATACCTGGTAAAGTGTCGGAAGTAGTAGTAGGATCATCTTCTTCTTCAGTGAAATCCGGCATATCCTCATGCTCGTCTTCATCCATAGCTCCAAGGTAGTTGATATGTGCTGATGGTTTCTTTGAATGACAATTTGCTGCGAGATGCCCTGGCTGGTGACACTTGTAGCATACGATGGGCTTGGCTTTGGTCACATTATTTGCAATGGCTGGGAGTCTGGGTATATTTGGATTTGCTTGTGGAATAGGCTTAGGATTTGGATTGACAGTGGATGGTAATGCAGGTGGTTTAGGCCAATTCTTGCGGAAAGATGGTGATGAGAAACGACCTGGATTAAATCTTCTGAAATTGGAATTGAATTGTTTAGATCCATAATTACCGTTTGCTTGGAATGGCTGTGGTCGTCGATCTCTTCCACGTAACTTATCTTCAGTGTCGTGAGCTAAGGAGATGGCGTCTTCAAGGGTAGCAGGCTTGAACATATTCACCTCAGCGTAGTAAACAGCCTCGCTAGGTTGTGAGGGTACAACTACCTCTCCCCTTGGAGAGTCTAGCTCTTCAACTAATTATCTTTTCTTTTGCCCCTCATCTGATTGCATTGGCAGTTGCTTCTGGTCAGACATTTGCTCTAGACTCTTGTCCTTGCCCCTTGGAACATGCCTCCATTGCTTCTTATCAGTGCACGTGTTGTGTTTATAGCTGTTTTTCTCTTGCTCAGGAGGTTTGGGTGACTTATCTTGGATTCCTTGCGAATGGTTTGTGCTTCAAGAGTGGCATCGATGGTACGGCGAATCAAATCTTCAGCTTGAGGTTCTTCTTTGTCAGTGGACGCTCCTTGTAGCTTTGTCAATTGCGCTTGCAAGGCTTGCCTAGCTCTTCGCTCTTCGTCCAATTGCAGCATGATAAGATCCAGCTTTTGTTCCATGGTAGGCTCGGGTAGATCGTCTTCAGCCATAGGATCATCCATATGTGGAGTAGTCATCCTGTAAAACTCAACAAACCTTTCTCACTCAAAATCAGTTAGCGGGATGAGCGTAGCTCAAATTTGGGGTTACAAGGCTATGTATTTTTGGGTATTTTCTTCTTCAATTTTCAGAAATTCTGCAATATTTCTGTCTCCGTGTGCTGAAAGTACTTCAACGAACTTGTAGATAGGTAGAACAGCTTGCTACGAACAACTTTCCAGTTCAGAGTTTTTGCATACGAACAAGTCTTCTATGAGTTTTAAGCACTAGTCAGTTCTGATTTAGTCTGACTTGCAGAGTTGCAGATTTAGCAGACTTGCAGAGTTGTGGACTTGCTGGACTTAGGCCGACTTGCAAAACTTGCAGAACTTGATTAGAGTCGACTTGCGGAACTTGACTTCAGTAGTGCGAGACCCGGAGTATATCGACTTCTCTACCCTGTGTAACTTGCAAAGTATTGTGTGACTTAAGCTTAATGAATTAAGCTTAAGCTTAATAAGCTTAATAGCTTAAGCTTATTAGGGAGAGAGTAGCGACTGAAAACGGCGCAGATCGTAGAGGTCAAGAGGAGGTGTTTGATGACGTCGCGCGAATTTCGGACAGCCTCAGATACCTCGTGGAGAATTTTTGTGGAGCTTCTTTAATTTCCTAAGTCTTTTAAGCTTGAAGACTAAGCTTTTTGAAGAAATAGATATGGCTTCTTACTGTTTTATCCACGACTTGTTCATGGAGATGAGGGAGTGGTCCTCCGCCTGCAGAGATTGGTCCTTCGCGATCTGACAGTGGAAACAGGGGTTCTTGATCGCCAGAAGTCTGCCTGTATCGACGGTTCGCGATGAGATTGACTGTAGAGGCCGTTTGTTCCTGGAGCTCCGCCTTCGCCCGAGATTGGTAGCGATTGGAAGCTCTTGATCTCTGCTCCGCTCTGATACCACTGGTGCGCAGATCGGACGCAGATAGCTCACGTGGTGAATCCCGGAAGGTCCCCAAGAACAAAGTACTCTACTTTTTTGCACAAAAAACCATGTAAAAGCAAGCACGACAAGAGGCAAGAGAGACAAATTGGGTTCAATCTCCCCCATGCCTTGTGTGAGCGCTTCACAAAGCATGTATTTAATGTATATTTCCAATCTTCATGCTCAATAATAGCCCAATTACAAAAATATGACAAGCTTTTAGCTTTTGCGTTTGCTTTCTACCAAAAATAGGAAAATAAAGCTAATGGATGGTGCCCATAGAGTCTGGCACGCCCAATCTCAATGTCCAAATAGAAATAACATATCCAGGCGCATAAGCGCATACAAAATAATAATAAATAATCGATGTCTCTATAGACATAACAAAATATAGGCGTGGCGCCTATCAAAATATAGTCCAAAGTCGAAAACCCGCTAGACTCCAATGCTTTCCTCCGCCACTGCTGCTATCTCTACACATCAACTGAAGCATTCACAATCGTTAGTAAAATAACACAATTAAACCGACAAAAGTGAATACCTAGCAGTCTTCAGCTACATAAATAAATCAACTGGTTAGAAATAAATCCTAACCTTAATTTATTACGAGTGCGCACTCTAAACTCATAAACGTTTATTAATTTAATATGCATTTTGCGGAATCACCCGCTATGGAATCACCCATGTACACACTAAATTAATGAAACGCCCGAAAAGGACAGGCGTCCCCATCAACTTCTCGCACAAAGAATCCTCTTTGCGTATGAGCCCCGGTCATCTAAGTTTACGGAATCCACCGTAAAACCTCACGGAATCCACCGTGGAATATGCCTCCTGGCATCACATATGCATGGAGCCAAACTTTTTATGAGAGTTATATATCTGCTTGCCATAAAGACAATGATCACATGAATCAAAACATGAGTAATCAAGAGGTGGAAGATATTGCAAATGAGTTCATACTTTCATTCCTTTTAGGGACATATGCCCAAGATGATGATGCCATAGAGATACATGAGGAAGATCGATCATGGCCAAGACATGATCAATAGATCCTAATACAACCAAACGGTATATGTTTCCAACTTTAACACCTCTAGCAAAAACAAGAGTACCATTAGCGATCTTCTATGTTTTAGAATCACAAAAAGATACATGGTACCTATCATCATTTAATTGTCCAACTGAGATAAGACTTTTAGACAAAGCCAGGACATGACATACATTATGAAGCATAAAAGGAGCACCAATACCAAACTACAGTCTAACATCACCACTGCCAATGACATCCAATGCAGTGTCATCTCCTAATTTAATAAAACTCGTAACAGTATAGTAGCTATAAAACCAATGATGACACAATGTATGATGGAATGAAGCCCCTGAATCAAAAAGTCAATACTGAGAGCAAGAAGATGGAGTATCAACCAATTGAGTAGCATCAAGTGATGAAGTAGCAAGTATGCAATCATTAGAAAAATACTCCAAGGCATTTATCTCCTCTATCTTCATATTGAACTTAGACACAATGTTGCGATCCATTAAAAAAAATAGCATTATCTTGTGCTTTTCCGTTGCCTTTGTCATTGCGCTTATCATTGCACATTTTATAGCATTGCGGCCTAAGGTGACCATGATGTCCACAATAATATGATATGTCAAAGAGGACTTATGACCACAGGACTTCCTCCACATTATTGCCCACAAGACTGAGCCTTGCCCCTATTAGGATGTGAGTCTCTACTACCACAATTATGATTCCCATTTCCACCATTTCTTCCTCTCACTGTAAGTGCATGAGAAGTGCAAGCTACATCAATATTTTTGCCTATTCAATTCTTTTGTAAGTAAAGCACTCTCTACATCACTACACTTAAAACCATGTTCAGGAAAATTAGCACTCATAGTAGTACGAAATGTATCCCATGACTCAAGTAGTGTGACAAGCAAGAACAAAGACTTTATGTTATCCTCAAACTAAATGCCTTGTGAGATAAGTTGGCTGAAAAATAGAATGAAACTCATTCAAATGAGTAGACATAAGGGTGCCCTCCTTTAAGTGAAGGTCCACAAGCTTATTCAACCAATACAACTAAAATACAAGATTCTGCTTGTCATAAAGACAACATATCTTCTTCCATAAATCATACGCACCACCATCAGTCGAAATAACATTGAAGTACATATGATTAGATAAAGATAGTATGATAGTAGACTTGCATAACTTATCAAGTTCATCCCAATAATATATTTCCGAAATTTTTGGCTTTATGCCCTTGGCTTTCAATGGCCTAACTCACTTCTTTTTCACCAATACTTGCCATATTTGTGTCTTCTAGTATTAAAAGTTGTTATCATTCAACTTTTCGATGTTGAAAATAACACTATCATTGGATGCATTGAAGTACCTACCATTATGTCTACAAATGAGTACAAAGTACAAGAGTATGGGTTGCCATAATCACAACAAACTACCCCAAAACTAAGCTAGAAACGAGGCCAAGAAGTGGGAAACTAAAGAGTATATAGATATCCACAAACAATAGGCACATGAGCATGGCTCAAACAAGGCATCTGCTCTCAAAGAAACTGCTCATAAACAATTTTTAGCATGGCTATTTATGAAACTATAGTAAATGACCGTACAACTATAGGAAAATGAGCAAAAGAGTAAGCTCATGCTACTAGGAATATTGGAATAGCAATCGAGATATATAATATAACTAGCAGTGCAAGACAAATATAAACTACCAAGTATTGACGAGACTATCAAGACATCCAAGGTGTTAGATACATAAATGCATATAACAATGTGTATCAAGCATGCATCCACCACTGATAACCCATTGAAAATGATAGGTACAAGGCATCCAAGCTCAAAAGCAAATCAACCCATGATCATGAAGCTATGCAATGAGCAGTAATAAACCAAGAGCATATAAAGAGTCTTCCACTGACTCAAATAACTAAGCTATGCAATTTAAATACAAATGGCTCCTACTGGAAATGAACCTAGAATGTGCAAGAGCACAACAATCTCAATACATCAAGAACATAGCATCTGGGTGCCCAAAGACATGAATTAATGCATTAGAGGGCATAAACATCTAATGAGTCTTCAACACATAATTGGGAAACCACTTAAGCAACCTCTGCAACAAAAAGCCATTGTAAGGAGTATGTAATCGAGCTCAAGAATGATGCTCAAAGCGCTCTGTAAGCATATCCCATACATGTAATCAATGGCAAGCATCCATAGAAGCACGTACAATTTCTAAGTGTCTTGTAAACATTCACATCATAAGCTTGCAACATGTAAGCTTGTTGGTTGGTTACTAGTATGATAGCAAGAAATCTTTAAGTGACTAAGCAAGGGAAGCTCTATTCAATCCAAAATATCATCCACAATGATCTAACAAGATTTCAACATGAATACATAGGTGTATAAGCATCCATAAAGCTTTACACATCAAAGAGTATACTATCCACAAGTAGTATATAGCAAGATATTGTAAACAATGAGGCAATGGCTGAGATCTCCTTCCTCAAATAGTGCTTAAAATAAAGCCAATGAAGACGAGAACAATATCCAATAGGTAGAGCAGCCCCAAGAAGAACCAATGGCTAAGAGCAACAGTAGCTACTATAGATCAAGGACACATGTCTATCCAACATGTACAAACAACACATGTTGTGCTGAGGGGGCTATTGGTGGTTATGTGGTTATTGCCTGTGTTAGGGTATTCAAAAGTGCCCACTCAATGCCCTAGAGATTCTAGAGTTAGGCTAAACAAGCCAGATGATGGAGCGACTCAATACATACCTCGAATGAATGACTTAATGGCTCCCATGGAAAGCTATAGATCAAGCTCTTCTTTGAGGGGGGCTGAAGCAAGTGATGAAGAACCTCGAATGTCTGCTCTAATACTAGTTGAAAGGTGGAGTGGAAGTGGAAGCTCAAGCGAAAAGCAAGAGCTATAGAGGTTCAAGCAAAGAAGAGAGACTAGTGTGTGGAAACTCCAATAGTCACAATGTGTGACATGCCTTCACTTATTCTATTATCATAGTAAGAATAAAGAATAAAGTGACAAAGAATGAGTGGTTGCCACCTACAATGTACAAGGTGGCTAGACACAAGCAGCCTTTAACCCCCAACATGATCCTTTAGTAGATCTTTAGTATAATTCAAACTTTTATGATTGGTGGATGCAAAAGTCTAGGATCCATCCCTTGTTGTATAAGGGCACTTCTTCAAATGAACATAAATAAGATTTACCCACAAATTACCACACACCATAAAAGAGCTACCAACATCTATCAAGTACATGATACCCCTATAATGCTAGGAAGCATTACAACCTTTATTGTCTGAGGAGAGGTAGATACAGGGTAAAATATCATTTTAGCTTAATTTTTTACTTAATCTTTCTTTAGTTTATCTTTTTTTAAATTAAGAAATTTTCTTCTTGTACTAAATAGCACCTTAAAGATAAGATTTTTTATTTTCATGTAGATGGCAAGACATAGAGTTATTCCCCCCAAAGATATCAAGAATGAAGACAAGATCATCATCATTGTGGAGTAGCATAATTCAATTTGCAACCATAGCCATGGAGCTTCATAGAGTTTAAATATTTTTAGATGAGCAATCTTGACAAGGTAATTGCGAGCAATTATAAGAAAAGAATAACTTTTGAGCAATGTGGCTTAAAGGCATATACGAGAGTGCTTAGAGGATCAATCAGATAACTAGTGCATGTCACAAATTCAATAGAACCTATGAGTCAAAGGCAAAGATTTGATTCCTCTGACTATGCATTGACAATGGATTGGCAAGCTTTGGCATCATAGTCACTCCTAGACTAGTCAAGGATACACTAGGAATTTGATAAGCACTTGACTAGAAAGCCTAAGACTATCATGTGATTACCTCAACTAGACTGTCATTCAGAGTACCAATGTTGATTATTTTTTATTCTCTTGCTAGAGCTCCAAAAGTAGTATCGAGTTGGGTAAAGCATTCTATTATTGTTAAATCACTTTTCTCCATGATTTCATCAACCATTTTGCATATCATGCGTTTAATGTAACTTGGAGTCTTGCCACCTCAAGACTTGGTTTTAGATGTACTAACTTGATGGTGTGTTTGGTTCTTAATTTCAAAATGTTTATCTAAAATTTTCTTAGGCTTGACTAGTTTGTCTTCTTTCAATGATGCAACTTTGGCCATAGGATTAGCAACCCTTGACTATTATTTCATACTTGGGCCCATAGGAGGTCGTATGGTGTGATTCTTCTTCGTGGAAGTTTTTAACTTCTTATGATGGATGAGCACTAGCAATTAGAGAGGGAATGTTGCTATTGTGGATCCTAGGTGGCGGGTTTGTAATTGCTTTGATTGGGTTGTTTCGCTTAGATTGCAAGTCATAACAATAGGCGAGGGCTGCTATTGTCTTAGATGATACACGATCAATAACTCTTTGTATTTGTACACTATTGCAAGTTTTTTGGAAATGGCCTTTTTAGAATCTACAATGTTGTTCTTGCCTTAAGGTTTTGCTACCAACTTCTTAGGCTATTCCTTCGAAACAAATTTGGGCTTAGCCTTCTATGACATTTGATGGTACACAATTATTGTGCTAGTATCCGTATGCTTTGGGAAGGGACTTGACTATCCACTATCGTGAGCTACATCACCATCTATAGTTCCTATTAAGTCTATTATATGTTTTGCACTTTGATTTAACAATCTTCGAAGGTTGGGTTTTCTTCTCTTGTATTGCATTTGGGTCTCTTTTGATTTCCACTAATACCTAACAATCTTTTTGCTCTCCTTGGATGGTTGAGACTCGCTCATGGGTTGTGACTTGTTTTGTTGCACATTGAATAATTTTTGTAAGAAGTTTATATTCCCCTTCGAAAGGTAGAGTTGGGAGTTTGTTACTTCCTTTTTCCATTAGCAAATTCCCGAGAACTAAAAGTGGAACTTATTCATGTTTTGAAAAAGGCTAACTATACATTTTTCAATAAGTCAACATTGCATTTTGGAAGAATATGGAAGGGTACATGAATGCTTTTGGTCTCCACAATCACTATGAGTTTACATCTCCCTAGCAAGGTATAAGAAGTGCCTTCATATGGATCGAGCTTCATATATGTGGAAACTTTGGTTGTCCAACTTGTCTAAAAAATAGTAAGGTAGTGTATTGAAATGGAACCCTTCTAAGATCAACTTTCAAAAATACTATAATGTTGAAAATGACATAACTATGGGTGAGAGAATCATTATCTTAAAATGCAAGCTAAATCCAAGCCTAATGCATAAGAACTAAGAAACATACAAGTTTAGTATCTCATCGTGGAGCTTACATGATGCAAGTATTGCACGTAGTTACTCATATACATATGCAAATTTCTTGTCCATCATATATTTTCATGTAGATTCAACACTTGTGAAGAAACTTAAAAGAAACAAAAGTTTTTTTTTCGATATAGGAATGCAACATTCACCAAGCTTCTTATAGCAAAGAGGACCAAGGAAGTACGAGCTCATATGTTGTGAATCAATAAATAATCTTGATCAAGTTGCTCTAAATGCATATATGGTTGCATTTATGGAATGATAGGTCTTTTTGCATGTTCTCAATTGATTAAGAAGCCAAATATTTTTGAAAATGAAGGGGAATAGAGTTAAACAAAAACAAGAGTACTCTTCTTTATTTTGGGCTTGCATGTCAATACATTATTGGAAAGCTTGGGGATGGTATATTTGATACCTAACATTTATGATTAATTATAACTTAAACACTAGGACATATGATTGGAAATAGTGACATAACTTAATTTTGGGAATTAAGAGAGAGGTGCATGGCCAAAAGCAAAAACCATTGAATTTTCATGGTACTACTTCAAATGAAATCGGTTGGGAATCACTTTATTGACTTTTTTATGCTAAGGCCCCATTTACATACCAAACTTGTGTGATTTCTTAGAGTTGTATACTTAGTATGCATTTCATTTCAATGTTATGGAGATGATTCTTTCTTCCATAATTTCAAGAATTACAATATACATCAAAAGTGGCATGGATATATGCTTTTAAAGAGATAGGTGACCATAGCTTGTATTTCATGTTTCTCTTGCAAGAGCCCTTTGTGCATCACCCCTTCCATCAAGAATATCTTATGCCAGTATTATGTCTCCCCATTTTTTTAGAATATCAAGAAACTTAAGCAAACCCTTGGTTCCTTTTTTCTAATAGAATCCACATCACATGCATTGCATTAATGTCTCTATGGACATACTAATAAAACAAAACAAATAATGTCTATCAAAGCGATTCTACTCATGTAGGGTCATGCTTCTATATATCTTTTTCCTTGTATATTTACTAGCATGTGGTATGATATTATCAACTAGATACAAAGGAAAAAGCTTTAAAAACAATCACATTAGTAAAAACTCAAGGTACTTGGTCCAAATCTAGTCTATTATCTTCCATGAAAAGATAAAGAATCTTGAATGTGGCACATGGTTATAAATCCATCCAATCTCTACTTATTTGTTGAGTATATGCATATGATGTTTCATTGCCACAATCAATATCACCTAAAATTAAAACTTTACCTCCAAAAGTTTATATTTCATACTTTCTACCTACAGAGTTCCATCTTTGTCTCTCATTGATGCATGCTTATATCACATGAGTTTGCATCAAAGAATGCACTTGCTTCTATTAGCATATATCATGTCTAGCTCCCCCACATTTCTCTTTTTATTGATGACCTCAAGTTTAGACAAGTTTTTATTTGTGATTCCATCAATAAAATGTACAAAAGATACATCATGCATAACATCAATACACATGATATCACATTTGTCCTTTGCATGCTTTTGCAAATTTAAAGGGATGAAATGCAAAGGAAAATAAAAATATGTATGTGAATAAGTGGACACAAGGATGAAGCTCAAGTATCATGAACATTGAATTCTAAGATAAAGTATGAATACAAGGGTGCAACTTTTATTAACATTAAAAACCCTAAATTTTAACTCAACCCTAACAAGTGTTTAGTGCACACACCATAAAACTCAACCCAACCACACACTAACTCAACCAATAACTACTGTTAAGGGAAAAATATATGTAATTATAAAAAGTGCCCTCCAACCTTGCTAACTATCTATACATTAGCCGCTGCCTTTTACTAGATACTTAATTAAATTTGCCAATGTGTGATGTACAAAGATAATTGTAGATTGCAAAAGGAATCAAAGGTTAACACAAAGTTTCAACCATCTCATGAGTTAGTGTTTGGAAATTGCTATTCTTCTCCACATGAGTATGTGTTAATGTCTCATATAGGCATAAAACACAAGGTTTCATGCCATAGTGATGTTCCATATTGACATATAACACAAGGCTTCATGTCATAGTAACTCTTGTATATGGCAACAAAAGCTTTGCTACCATGACAATACACTTAAGTTCATTCTTATAGTTTTGCTTGCAACAAGAGCCCAGTTGGCTCTTGAAAAATGAGATAAATAAGATCCCCCCTCATGCACAAATTCAAGAATGAATAAAACCCAACTAGAAGTTTCGATGAGAGTTCAAAGCAATGATGATCATCTTAACATCATGAACTACTTCATCTACATAATTTATATAGCTATATATAAAATAATTGTATAAAAACCCATGTAAGATTTCAAAGGAGAGTTCAACGTAGTGATGATCATATCATTTTAGCGTATAATTGAATGCTTTAAATGCAATCCATTCGTATAAACTTGGAATAACCCTTTAAATCATTTCAACGCATCAATCTATCAAAACTTAAATGATAGTGCAGCTTACACTTTATCATAGTTTGTGTGCTTATGCCTCTCTCAAAATCAGTATTATGTGAGTATTACACAAGAACTATACAACAGTTCAATAAACTTAAAATAGAAGTCGCATAAATAGAGATAAGCTTCTTAATTGACAAACACTTTTTTATGCAAATTAAAGAAAAAAGACAATCCTGCTTGCTTAGATTGGGGTATACCAACTTCCAAAGCAAAGCATGAATATACTTTAATATCGTATCAATATACCATTCTCCTTAAGTGATAATGTGATTAATAAAGGGAAAATCAAATTAAAAAGTAAAAGAAGAATTCAAATATTATTTCAAGAAGATAAGTTCAATTTATGTTTTGCTTCTTATAAGGACAAGGCGAAAATTTTGACTTAATGAGCTACAAGTTTACTACATCAAACGCTGCACAAAATTCATTAGGTTTAGCACCTAATTTTAGCTTAGGAAATAAAGCCATATCATCTCTATGCTCTAATATTGCACAAACCCTAGCTATCCAATTGGTACACTAACCATGCACTAGTGCACCCATTAGTGCATAGTGCACATGCATGGCATACAAGTGCACATGTGCATATGTGCACAGTGCACATATCCATATTGCACTCACACTTGCATTGCTCCACTACACCTATTATATGCATTGTGCATGGAGATCCATTAACCATAATCTCAATAACTTCAATTCCCCAACTCACATTGCTCCACACAAGTTTACCAATTGTTGGTTGTGTTAGACATTGAGTGTAATATAACGAGCCACATAAGAATTGAATGTAAATGGGATTTTCAACAATTTGCTTTATTATGGATGCTATTTCCATTTGCTATTATCTTGGAACGTCACTTAGATCCAAAGCTTGTCATTCACGAGTTTCACTAGTCATAAAGCCTTGTAGATATAAGCCGTTCAACTATGATAGAAATAATACCCATTTGTTATGAGTAGGTATCATTGGGTTTTGTAACTAGACTACCAACTTACGTACCTCGAAACTCCTTTAGTATGGAACATGTAAGATGGTAAGTACATGCTATGGACCACAACAATGTATGCATTATTCCTTTTGTAGAGACTAGTAGTAGAGCATGCATGATAGTTTTAGTTGCATTAAGGAGTTTTTTCCTCTTTCCAATGCAATCTTTCCTCTAAAGTAAAGCAATTTGTAATTATCTGGGTAAGTCTAACTAGCCTTGCACTTGAACTTGAGCATCAACATTAAAGACCTTTCAACCTACACAAGATTTAGATGGTTGAGTAACTATAGAGCTATTAGTCAATACGGGAGGCTTTTGATATGAATATTTAATAGTAAAGAAGGCTTGCAAAGTTTTGTGGATTCAATTGATTAATTTGTGTTTATCACTTGCATTTTCTGAGTGGCATTCTAGGTTATTTGGCAGATATAACTACGAATATTCTTACTGACAGTACAGTGTATTGATTCTGCTCCGTCAATTCTTCGATCACGAGTCTTGCGTTACTTTAAATTAAAAGCCCACAGAGAAAGACTTGCAATGCTGGATCAATTTGCTTGCGACAGTTTTCATACAGACTTCATTGTCACATAAACACTCTATTACTACTCGTTGCACCGTTCCCCTGCAACAGTTTTGAAGGTTGGTGTCATTAGTATTGCTATAAACAGATCAACCCTTTCATACACTTGACAATGTACATGTGTTAATAAGAACTTGAACCATTATATCCTGAAGATGTGGGAATTTATGTGATAAGAGACGAGCACTAATTTTACATCCCTTGGCTGTCCTAGAATTTAGAAACCATACAATCAGCAAAACAACTAGCCGGATGGATTAGAAAAATACCTTTGAGACACACACCTCATTTATCAGCAGTTAGTAGCATCTCTCTAGGGGTGCCACTTGATGCTGCACCCAATGCTATAAGAAAGACAGAGCCACAAACATTACAGTCTAATTTTACCAATCTGCTTTGCTTGAAACCATTGCAGGATCCAGTGTCAAAAGTACCTTGGTTTTTGCAGGGTGCTTACTGGTCTCTTTGATAGAACGCAATCTAAGGCATTTCTGATGTCCCTGAAACATACCAAGGCATCCAAACATTGTAATGGCCTGCAATAACAGTAAGATCCTCAAGTCTCGAGATAAACAGACAGACCACCAAACCTGCCAGTAATTGGTCGGTTATTTCCTGGCCTGGAGTCGTCAAACTGTCCATGGTAAACAAGCTCAAATGGGTGTGTTCCATCCTTCAAGACAGGAACCCTATTAGATAGTCGTTAATTCCAAAGCACAATTCCCTTTCAAAATGAGCAGCAAAAAACAATATTAAAGATTGCTCAACTGTGTATCAAGCTTAGATTGTGCTGCGGGCTTGCTTATAAGTCATCAAGGAAGACATCGATTATCCACAACAATATTTCTGGATAAGAGACTAGTTTACCCTTAAAACCCTGTTGTTCTCATTACAGAGAATGTTCATAAATAGCAAATCTCCTGCATCTAAACTAGAAATCGACAAACAACTACCTTCTTGAAAAGGAAAAAATCTGGTGTGCACGCTGCACCATATGCCTTGGCGATTTCCTGTGTCTGCAGTATGAATGTATAAAGCATGTGTTAAAACGAGAAGCCATTACTCCCATTTGACCAAAATGAGATAATTGGTAGAAAATAAGTGTGGCAAAAAGAATCAATTTACTAACCACAGACAACTGCATCAATATTCCTTTTTTGCAACATAAAGTGGTCAGGTAAAATATTCCAAAACATTCCATTGGAATTAAATGACTCAGCAGCAGGGGTGGGACTAAATCGGAAAGCTCGCAACAAGGCTATCAAACTATATGGGGAAGGAGAAACCATAGCTTGTAGAAACGGTGTTTCAGAAGTCCCAAAATAGAACAACCATACTGGACCGTTTCTTGAAAATGCGTTCCAGGCAGTCGAGTTTTGGAGGCAGAAAATTAACTCGTTTGGGTCTCTGGCTTGTTTTCGCCTTCATATTTGGTCTTTCACCTCTGCTTCATCTGCTGCATACATGCTTCTTGTGCTTGTTCTTAGTGACACTAATTGTGCTCTTTCTTCATCAAGCCTTAACACTACAAACTTTCACTATGAAACATAAGCTTCAGCCCTGAACCATCATATGTTTGAGACACCATCACGTATGTGTGTGAAGCCAGCCTTCCTCTTCGGATAGGGTGGTAAAGCCTGATCAAGCACTTAATTACAGCAAATAACAACTAAGCATAAACTAAAATGCACACATTAGCTTAACAATCTTGGACAATAGACATCCAATTGGCCCCAAAACTGGCACCCCTTTCGGTATTTCTTTAACTTTGATTGCTAATGGACAATGTACAAGTTGAGATTCCACAATCTCCTTTGCTGATCCAAAAACCCCTTCTTGTACAAACAATTAGCAAGCAATTTAGGCCAACTGCCCCTTGATTTTTACCCAAGACTTGCATCAATGGAACCATCAACTGGCCAAATGCTGCCCCTTGATTTTTACCCAAGACTTGCATCAATGGAACCATCAACTGGCCAAATGCTGCCCCAATTTACAATGGATGGGATGGCATCTAAAATCCCTAACAATTCCACAAATTTCAGGTGATGATTTCAATACACAATGCCTTCTCCTATTGGCATGGATCCCAAGGTAGTTGTCAAACCCTAATTTTTGCAAAAATTTAGGGTTTACAGCAAAAATCCTATTGCTGTCCACCAAATCTGGCTGAGAGCTGCTAAGAATGGCTGAGAAGTGCTAAGATCTTTTGAGAAATTATTCAAGAAGGTAAGAGAAAGCCAAGATGAGAGAGAGATCTAATTTTCTTTGTAAGAAAGCCCTAAAATCTGTATGCTTCTTACTCTAGCTTGCATTTAATGCAATCATCTACTGATAGGCACCTCCAAAATGTTGTCACTTGATTAACAATGCTATTGCCAACCCCTGGAAGGTGTCTCCTTGTTGTCTCCTGCTTGTTGAGGTCCCCCCAGATGGCTATCTTCTGTAGCAAATTGCTATTCTCTAATAAAAAAATGGACCAACAACTCCATCTCTCTCTCCCCTAGATTGTAAACTAACTCGATGACTGAGAACCAACCCTCAAAAACGTTTTCTCAATTTGCATGGGTATTTTCGCCAACAAGTGGTAGCCTTCTAAACCCATTTTTTAGCATTATCCATCCATTTAATTAATTTTCAAAATTAAATAAACTTTAATATTAATTTCAACCCTTCTGACCTTACTCAAAATTAAATGTGCTCATCCATAATTAAATTGGCTAGGCCATTTGCAACCTGGAGTGGTCCTCAACCTTTGTTGATCCTTAGACTGGTATTATTTAATTAATTAATACTAGTCCCTAATATCATCACTCATACTTAAGAGTGGTGTGAAAAACTCTTCGTTATCCACATATCCCTATATATATAACTGAAGCTTTTCAATGAGTGGTGTGATAGGCTCTACAAGGCCTTTACATGCCATTCCAACTTTCCCAATGGTCCCATTTCATCCTCTCTAATGCCTAGACAAGCTACCATATCAACAAAGATGAAGTTGACTCATGCACCATTATCAAAGAAAATCAATGCACGTTGATTCCTAATTTTGCCCCATGCTCTGCACAACTCAGTAGCATCATCATTGGGCTAATTACTAACAACATCGAGCACCAATCCCACTAATGTTTTGGGCTTCTTTCCCTCAGGATCTCCCTAATTTTCCAACTTGTTGCCTATTGGGACAGTTTCTTGCAATGTGACCCTCTTGTTCACAAATAAAATATGTATTTGCAACCATCAATTCCCTACCTTGTGCCAATGTTTTCAAGCCCTTTCTTTGCTGTTTTGGCCTCTTTTCAAGCTGATTTTCAGATCTGCCCCTTTTCTCAGCCTTAAACAATTTTTTATTCAGCTTCTCTCCACTCTCTAGAAAGCCCAATTCCTTCCCACGCAACAAAATATATGTTGTAGCAATAGTCGCTATGAGCTGAGACATACTAGACACAATGGATTTAATACAAAAATCCTTGATTCCTTTGGGCAATCCACAAACATATTATTTTCCACTTGCTCATAAAGAAGTGTGGGACGATAAGAAGTAACACGCAACAATGCATCCCAAAACTTCTTATTATATTGCTCCAAATTCTTACATTCCTTAGCATCTAGCTTATTCTAAGCTATCATGCTCTCCACCTCACAAGTACTTGTTAACCAATTCGATACAAATATTTGTTTAAATTGTACCCATGTTGACGGTGCTCTACCTTGCATCAAAAGAGTGGACCACCAGTACAATGCATTCCCCTTCAAAAAAGTGGCTGTCTTTTGAATCTTTGAAAACTTGGTGAAGTTTCTCCCTAAATAGGCTGCATCAAACTGTTGAATGAAAGTCAAAAGCTTTAGCCTATCTTGTGTACCACTGAAGGACTTAAACTTCACTGCTTTTCCACCCTCATCATAGCCTTTTGCTATCCCTTTAGGTGTCAAGTTGTCATATACTAGCTACGGCAAAAAGGATGCATTCATTGAATTTACATCAAAACCAACACCAAACGGAGCATTTGCATGACCAGCACTTATTCCTTGAGCCCCATAAGTATTCGGGGTACAGATACATTACCAAACATGCAACTTTGTACCCTAGGCATCAAGCCAATTCTGCCATACATAGAGTTTTGTATATTTCTAGCCACACTCGAATACATTGGGCCTTACACACCATACATTGATTGCTACATACCATAGGGATTCATGCCATACATTTCCATATGCAATCCTTATCCAACTATAGCATGAAAAATTGTGCTACCACCAAAGTATCCTCGCTACTCCATCATAGCATGCATACCCAGCTGTCCAAAATCCATTGGATTGGCACTTCCATGATGGCCTTGCATTTGCATTCCTTGCCCTGTAGATACTAACCATTTTTCTTCCATAGCATCTTTGGGAGCTTCAAATGAAGGCTTTGGCATTTCCTTTGATGCACCTTACTGTCCCGAAGGTATAGAAGATGACTTATTCTTCTTGCCCTTGTTGTCCTTCTTTAGAGCATTTAAAAATCAAGTGAATTGAAGATCCTTTTCCAATTCAGCAAAGAAATTTACTGCTATCCTCATCCGATTCTTAAATTGATCATCAAATTCCTCTTCACTTTGCTCGTCATCAGCTCATTATACCTTGAAGGCCCTACATCTTGCCCGGCAACAATATTTTCACCTTGCTATCCATGGTCTGAGCCTTGTCCGAGATTAGACATTGCATTTCCTTCATTGCCATGTGAATGTTCATACTGAGAGGCATCATCATTGCTTGATTTCATTTCACTGTATGAAGACGTATTGTTGTAATTTCTCAACTGAGAGCAAAAATCAGCACTAGCATAAAGCATTGGCTTGCAATCAGGTGCCTCAGGCCCACCAAATCAAGGGATTGAGTGGTATCCTAGCAATGGAACCATGAAACCAACCTTCCTCTTTGGATAGGGTGGTAAAACCTGATCAAGCACTTAATTACAACAATTAATGATTAAGCATAAACTGAAATGCACACATTACCTTAACAATCTTGGACAATAGACACTCGGTTGGCGTCCCTTTCAGATTTTAACTTTGATTGTTAATGGACAATGTAAAGTTGAGATTCCACAATCTCCTTCGCTGATCTAAAAGCCCCTTGCTGTACATACAATAGGCAAGTAATTTGGGCCAATTGTCCCTTGATTTTCACCTAGGACATGCACAAATGGATTCACCAACTGCCAAATGCTACCCCAATTTACAATAGTGTGGTCATAGAGGAGCTTTCAAATACAGAGGCTGATGTATTATGTGCAGTTGATTATGATGCCCTTGTATTTCACATGTAGGATATGCAGATTACCAAGGCTGATGTGATTAATGCACTCTTGTCAGTTGATAATGGTGTCACTCAAACTTGGATTGTAAACTCTGGTGCCTCTTTCCATGTAGCTTCTTGCTTGGAGTGTTTTGCTATGTTCAATGCAGGCAATTATGGAAATGTGTATCTTGGAAATAACCATGCTTGCAGCATTGATGGGATTGGCATTGTACACTTGTCTTTAGACAATGGTCAAGAGCTTCTGTTGAAAGAGTTTACTATCTGCTGGTCAGCTTGACTTACATGGCTACACCACAATGTTTGGTAGTGGTTTGTGAAAAGTGAAAAAGGGTTCCATGCTGATAGCAAAAGGAACCAAGAAGGGCACTTTGTATTGTTTGCACTGTAAAGCCTTGAATGGCAAGTTTCTTGCAATTGCTGAAATTTGCAGCCACTTGGAGTTATGGCATAAGAGATTAGGCCATATGAGCCAAAAAGGACTTGATGTCCTTACCTCTCTGAAGAGGATTGATGGAAAAGGTCTAAACTTGACTTTTGTAAGAAGTGTTAGTTTGGAAAGCAAATAAAAAATTCATTTTACTCTAGTGTCTCTCGTAAGTCCAATGTCTTGGACTTAGTGCATTCTGATGTATGTAGTATGCCTGTGAAATCGTTGGGTGATACTGCATATTTTGTCTCCTTTATTGATGACTGTTCCAAGAAGATTTGGGTATACTTGCTGGAAAAAAAAGTAAAGTATTTGTTGTTTTTAAAACTTTTCATGCATTTGTGACCACTCAAATAGGTAGAAAGCTGAAATGTCTGAGAACTGATAATGGGGGTGAGTTCACATCAACTGAATTTAAGTCCTTTTGTGACTTGCATGGTGTTAAGAGGGAGCTTACAGTCCTTCAAATGGGATGGCTGAAAGATATAATAGGACTTTATGTGAAAGAGTACAGTGCATGTTGTCCACTACTAATCTCCCTCATGAATTTTGGGGAGAGGCACTCAAAACAGTGGTTTACATTTGCAACCGCTCTCCAAACAAGTCCTTAAATAATAGCATCCCTAAGGAGGTTTGGTCTGGCAAATTGGTCTCACATGACCATTTACGCATATTAAGCTATGATGCTTTTGTGTATGTTAGGGATGAGCTGAGGAACAAACTTGACCCAAAATCCACCAAAGGCATTTTCATGGGCTATGGTGATGAGGGTGAATTTGGCTGTAGAGTGTGGTTACCTCAGTCTAAGAAAATTATTCGTAGTCATAATGTTGTGTTTAATGAGGCAAAATTGCTGAAAAATGTACTTTAGCCTCTAATGAAGATATGAAAAATGTGAAATTTTAGAGTTTGTAGCCACCTATTACTTCAGAAAATGAGCCTCATGGTGCTGTATCACAGGCTAAGACTAATGATCAACCGGTTATTTTTTAGCCAGACGATGATGGACAGGAAATAAGAGCACAAGGAGATCACGGACAGCAAGATAGGCTTGTTGATTATGAAACTGCAGGTGCTGGTAATGAAAATGAAGGTGCTATACAGCATGATGAGCATGCTGAAAATAGCTTACAACAGCCAATAAATGCTGAAAATAATATACCTTTCGATGTAGACCCAATTCCTCAAAATGTTGATCATTGGTTACACAGGTCTACATGCGTAAGAAGGCAACCACATAGGTTTGACCCCTTGCATTATGTGATGCTTACAAATGAGGGTGAGCCTCTTACATTATATGCAAATGATACTTGGGATCTTGTGTCTCTTCCCAAGGGAAGGAAGCCACTTCCAAACAAATGGGTGTACAAAGTAAAGACAGTTGATGGGAAACCCAAGTACAAGGCAAGGCTAGTTGCTAAAGGGTATGCACAAAAGGAAGAGATTGACTTCCAAGAGGTCTTTTCACCTGTTGTGAAGATGACCACTCTACGTGTGCTTTTTGCTCTCACTCTTGTATTGGACTCAGAGTTGTATCAAATGGATGTAAAAACAGCTTTCTTGCATGGTGATATTGATGAGGAAAACTACATGAAACAGCCCAAAAGCTTTGTAGTTCCTGGAAAAGAGCAAATGGTGTGTAAGCTAAAACGCAGCTTGTATGGGATGAAGCAAGCACCATGGCAGTGGTACAAAAAGTTTGACACTTTTATGCTATCTCATGAGTTTACATGCAGCCATGCAGATCATTGCTTGTACATGAAAAAGGATACAGATGGTAGCCCCATCATACTTGTTTTGTATATGGATGATATATTGCTAGCTAGGAAAAGAAAGACTAGCTTGGATGCTCTCAAAAATCAACTGAAATTAGCCTTCTCCATGAAAGATTTGGGGAATGCAGAGCATATTTTGGGCATGAGGATTCGTAGAGATAAAATGCAAAAATTGATGTTTTTATCTCAAGAAAAGTACATTGAAAAGGTACTAGACAAATTTAACATGGCTGAAGCTAAGCCTTTTGGGATACCCTTACCTCCTTACCTTAAGCTTAGCAAAGCCAACAGCCCAAAAGATGACGTGGAAGCAAATGCTATGAAAGGAGTCCCTTATGCATCAGCTTATGGCTCTCTTATGTATGCTATGGTTGCTACTCACCCAGACATTGCTCATACAGTGGAAGTTGTTAGCAGGTTTATGTCAAATCCTGGCAAAACACATTGGGAGGCTGTCAAGTGTATTCTTCGATACCTAAAGGGTACATAAAGAAAGTGTATTTGCTATGGGAAGGGTGCACTTAGTTTGCAGGGTTATTGTGATGCAGACATTGCAAGTGACTTGGGCATATTCTTTTTAGCCATGCCCTAAGGACCAATCTTGGCTGCCTGGAGCTGAATTGTAGTCAATTCCTTGAGTTTCACATGCATCAATTTTGTCTCCTAAGCCAATTTGACCTTTTGTAGAGTTAATAAGACTTTTTTCCTCATCATAGAAACTTGGATCAAGAGATGTTAGTTGAAGATCTGTTGGCACTACCTGAAACTAGCCTTCCTCTTTACAAAAGGGTGGTAAACTCTAAAATTAAAAATTAACACTTTACCCTAAAGTAAATTGAGACAAGGCCACACCCAATTGGCCCCAAAACATTGGTGCACCTTGCAGTATTTCTTATGACATTCATTCCAAACACCACTCATGCACTAAGATCACTAACTCAAATCCCCAAGAAGAGTTGGGCCTTGCCTAGAATCCAAGAGGGATCCTCTCCAATGATCCATTCTTCCTCTATAGACAGAGCCAATTCTCCAACACATTTGAATAGCAAGCCATCCTCTGTGACCAACAGCAATTTAAAAAAATCCCCTTCAGTCCTTGATCCGATTCACATTCAGGCACAAACTGGATCTTCTCTCTTACATGCAAGTCATTTTGACTTTGCATGAGAAATCTTCTTTACAAATGCTGTTATCTCTCATATTTCTAGTAAATCCCTATACTGCATGGCTGAGATTCTGAAGGCACGTTTCTCAAGACAGCTGAGAGACCCTAATTTCTACCACAATTGCCCCCCCACAAACACACACAAACAGAAGCAGAAGCAGTAGATAAGAAAGGATTCTAACATTCTCACATAGAAAATGCCCAAACAGCAGTTGCATGCATTAAACTATGAATGCTGTCCCCTGCTATGATTTAGGATTTTGTTGTTTTCTAATCCTCCAAAATCAGGTTTAGCACCTGTCAATTGCTCCAAAATGTGCATCAGCTGCTGTGTAGCCTCCCAAATCTGATCTCCACCAGCTTCTCCAACCTTCCATGGCCTAGAAACCACCCAAGAATGGGAGGGAAAGAGCTATTATCGTATATACACTAGCATGCGACCCAAAACTGACACAAACTTGACATTTGGCAAATTTCCATTTTCACTAGGGCCTTCCACATGCAAATTCGAGCTGCATAGCCATTTGGCACTGCCATCATTAAAATAACATTAAATTCTACACAACCTCAATTTTAGATTCCAAATCTCTTTGAGCCTAAAAGTGTTAAAACTTTCCACAAACCTTAGTCTAGAACATTAAACCATTTAAATCTCCAACCCCCATGACATCAAAAGTCATTTCCAAGGGGAAATTCAATGTCCCTAACCAAGATCTAACTTAGGCACCCCACTGGCACCTATCCACAACTTCTGCCAATTTCCCCCACTACCCAAACTAGGATAGCGTGTCACCGTGACACACATTCAACTTAATCTCATATGCACAACTTAAGTGTCACACCTTAAGTATCCAAGGAGCATTAAATAAAAATTTCATGTCCCGGTGACACTAACTACTGGACTCGCATTCTTGTTATGATCCCATGCATATTTGAAGGCCTTACATTGTCACTCAAAAATTGAACATAATACAACCATGGCATCTCCAAGAATCATATCCACATGTGAAAGAGTAGCTAAATGGAGAGACCATCTCTTTTGATAGTTTGTAATTCTCAAGTATGCCCTCATGATAATGCAATTCCTTCACTGTTAGTGCTGACAAGAAAGATCCCTCAAATATCATCTCCTCCTGCAAAGGACCAGAAGGCCATCCATGTCAACGCACACATTTTGAGCTTGTAAGGTCACACTTGGATCATGGATCATTGAGGATTTGAATGGTCTCACCATTTCATTTTCCTTACGATGAGAACGGTGCATTGAAGAACACCAGCTGACCTGTACACACGACAATACTCTTTGAAACTAGAGCTAATGGTATAAACTCTGAAGCAGGTGAGGAAGTGTACACACTACCCATGTGCCAAAGGCTTGAACCTGCAGAAGGAAGACAGGAGCACTAGACAATGGTAATAAGGCAGAAGTCTGATGATCTAAAAAGCATGGCTTGCTGCTGTGGCACCCTGGCTGGAGACGGCAAAAATGCAGCATTTCCAAGAAGATTTCTTGCCAGAGACATCTGCTAGAGAGTAGCTGGCTACATTGTGAACTGGCTGAAAGAGCTCCAGCTGAGAAGGGCAGAAGAACTCCGCTGATCTGCTGGCTCTGATTCAAATGTGGCCCGTGACCTGGCAGAGGCTATGAACTGGCCTTCTTACAAACCAAATGAAAAGAAGTACTGGAAAGTACTCTGAATGGAATTATCTCACATACCCAGAATATCCACATTAAAATAATATAGCCATATTTGATGCAGTAAAATACCCAATTCTAAGAGCATCCTCCAAGCATTGCAAGCACATAAATATTCACCTAAATCAGAACATCTTGCTTGCCACTGTGCAAGGCAGCAAAGAAAAACCACGATTTGATGCATCCCCATAGAAGAAATCAAAACAAGAGTGGTAGTTATGACCTCATCATACAAGTAAGGAAATGGATACAAAAGATTTAGCTTAAACCATCAGTTGCAGCATTCACATAAAAGAAATTGAAACAAGAGTGGTAGTTGTGACCTCATCATATAAGTAAGGAAATGGATACGCCAAAGATTTAGCTTCTTGAGCCATGAACTGTGGCCCATCCTGCCCATGCACCAGGAAAAAAAGAACAAAATTTGCCTCAAAACAGAATTCAACTTATCAAGTGGCCTTAAGATTGACAAATAAAAGAGAAGAACCTGAGGATGTGTCTTCACTGAGTTTGATGATATTGCGACCACAGCAAGACCTTTCTGGGACATGACATTTTAGACAGCATGCACATCTAAGGAACATGTATAAATTGGACAAAATACATGAACATAAATCTCAATGGCCAGTCTGAAGAATTAAAACACATCCAGGTCTTTGCAGGAAAATGTTCTCATACAGGATTGTATTCATTGGCTAGCCGCACAAGGTCTGCCTTCAGATGCACTACAAAGGGACAATGATTACATATAAACATGACCTGCATAGAAAAAGGAAACATTAGGGTATTTGACTTACAGCCAAACAGCACTCCTAACATGACTTGCACAGTTAACAAAATAATAGAAACCCAAAATCATGAATATTACAAATAGAATGTAACCTGAGCAATCTTCTGCCAGGGCTAATGCTTAAAGATCCTTTCTATTTCTTACATACCACCAAAAAAACTAATTAGCAGTACGACAAACCAACGAAGTACAAACTTAAGGGAAAGATGCAAATAGCCATTGTGGGCTGGTACTTCGAAGAATTCCATTATCATGCAATGCTATTTTGGAGTGTGGGCAATCACTTTTCTCTTTGGCATGTTATGAGGTCATATTATTTCAATACAGCAAGTATGAAAATTAAGTACACAGGGAATAGACTTCTATCATTATGGCACTATGTCTCTTATAGAATAACTATCTTGATGGTTGCATAAGAAGTCTGTCCTTCTCCGTCTAACGTAGAGAGGTTCAACTTTGTTGCTCCATCTTGTTCATATTCAATGAAAACCAAATATGCAAAAATATAATCTTTCATTACTAAAGAAATGGCCAAAGGTGATGCAATAGGGATAGATTCCCCTATAGGCTCTACATCAAGAATATGCTCCTTTCTCCTATTGAGTCAAAGTATCATTCTAGTGTAAGCATTCACCATGGCCCGTACTCTATGACACCATGGCATCCCCAATAAAGCATCACCCCCTCTAGAGGAATGATAAAGAGCCCCTCTAGTGCAAAAATAACTATTGAAGCTTGAGCTTCCAACTGATAGCACTTACTAGCTCTATAGGCTCTGAACAAACCATTACTAGCTTTGTAAATAGGCCCCATCTCCCCCACACAAATCCCCAATGTGGCAAACAAATTGAGAGAGATGAATTTGCCTACCAACGTAGTCGAAGAAGAACAAAGATGTTTGATCTCTAGCTTTGCCCCAAGCTTTGCACAATTCTAACTCTACTCCTTGTTGCTCACTCACAAGATTTGGTATGGGTGGCAGGTTTCTACATTCCTTCTAGTTTGTACAAATAACAATCATTCTTTGTTTCTCCATTTAATGTGCAAGAACAGGATGTAAGTCACCAAGGAGACCCAAAACCATACAAATATGAAAACTTGAAAACAGGTTCTAGACGCAAAAGATCTCAATCAAGTAGAATATAAAGTTTACATTTTGCATCTATTGAGTATAATTTTGGTGCATCCTTATCTTTAAAACCAACCCTCCCATCCCATTCTCACTAAATTGTAGCACCAACCTCTTTTCCCAATTCCTCTTCTCCACAGCCTCAAGTCTATGGATGGCACTTACCCAACTTATGAGTCAAGTGCTTCTACTTAGCTTGTTAGTGCCCCATTGCAAAACATTTTGCCCCAAGCACAATGCACTTTATAGTTAGGCAAGTGCTTTTGGTGTGTTGTGGCTGGAAACCTCCAAGCATACCATATATCGAGCTTGCAACACTATTGCCATTAAGGTTTGCTTCTTGAGTTTTATTCTCAGCTTCAGCATGTCTTGCTTGCATCCTCCAAGGTTCCTGCTAGGCTCATCTCACTAACCATACAAACCAAGATTGTACATATTATTATCGATCATGAGCTCCAAGAGATCTCCATGAAAGGAGGATGTAATGGCAATTACTCATTGAGTTTGCCACTACTAGCTCTCCAAAGTCAAATGACAAGTAGGTCACTCTTTTGTTAAACAAGCTGCCCTCTCAATACTATCATTTCATGCAGCAAGCTATTTCCTGATCCACGTTGCCAACCCTTTTATGAGTTAAGAGTGTCAAGTCCTACTATACACAATTTCAAGTCCACTCAAAAAATCCTCCTCTTCTATACAAGAGGGGGCCCTATCTTTTAACTTCAAAAGAGAAGTCAACGAGTGGCAAAAAATGTACATCCACAACTCATGATTCACAAAATAACCACAACATCCTCCATGCTTGAAGAAGAAAAAAAAATTGGGAGAAATTTGGACACCAAGAGGGAGATCACACAGCTATAGATCTTTCTTATGTTGTCTTAGCTGTGTAATGCTTTTTCATTAGGAGCCTTCTTTTTCATTCTCCTTGCATCGTTCTTCTCTATTTCTACTACTCTTGTAGTCTATAGACCCCTTTAAAAAACTCAATTTTATATAGCAAGCCTCCTTTTTTTCTATATCTTCCAAAAACCCTAAGAAGGATATGGAGAGGCTAGACAAATCCCTTATTTACAAATGCATAAGCCAACCAAAAGTCCTGTGTTGCGCTGAACACTCGAGTTGCACTAGGACAATTTAGATGCATTTAATATTTGAGTTTTGGGAATGTTTAATGGGTCGGAAGGGTGATTAGTGTTAATCTAGCCTTTATTTCTTAACACCCTCTCTCAACCCAAAAACTCGAGCTAAGAGGGACCACAAAGCATAACTCACCCAAGAGGTCTCACCCAAAGTAGGCAAGGCATAGGGCAAAGGGTGCCCATCAACTACCCAATGACTTAGCAAGACTACAAAGGCGATGGCTATCTTCCTTTGAAAGCCCAAGTTTTGGTTTTTTTTTTTTGTGGCCTTGTCTATTCCTATTCTTTTGACCTTTAATCCCTAGATTTTGTCTAGGAAAGTGAGTGTCCAATGGGGAAAGGAATAGTTACTGCACATGCTTGTCAACATGGAGAAGTACCTATCCACTTGCTGTCAGAATGCAGCGATGCGGAAGCGTAGGACAAAGACTGAGAGAGAGTGAACGCAGAGAGAAGAGAGAAAGAGAAAAGGAGACAATGTAAACGCAGAAAATCTGTAGTGTAGTATGCTGTATAAGAGTGCAGAAATATACACGGGGGCAGAGGAAATATCTGCATATATCTCCGACTTGATGACCTCGATCTCCATCAGCCCGAGCACACTCTGTCTCAGCCAACAGATCTCAAGACCAGAATCTGAAGTGAATAGATGCTAGAATGTGCCACAAACTGGCTATAAATAGCCGTGCAGTCCGACTGGACAGAACTACTGTCCGATTGCTCAGTGCTACGTGGCATCCTGCCGTACTGCTGACGTGGAGCCTACTGTACTCTGCTGTCCACCGACTGTCCAGGAAATGATTGTCTAACATCCCCTCTCAGATCCTGGACAAGTCAAAAGACTGAGGAATCTAGAATGTTGCCGAAGAAGAGCCAGGGCAGCGCCTTCGTAAACACAACCTGCAAGAACCAAATATGAAGCATTTGTACCTGTGGGATAAGAAATCCCTAAGTCAGAGGTCCCCCTCAAATACCGAAGAATCCTCGTGGCAGCCTGCCAATGCACCTGTTTGGGTTCAATCATGAACCCTGCCAAAAGACCCACAGCAAAACAAAGATCAACACGAGTGTTGAGAAGCCAAATCAAAGATCCAATCAACTGACGGTAGCGGGAAGCATCCATCACGGGAGAATCTGAGTGTGAAGTGGCCTTCCATTTCGGATCCATAGGAGTAGCAATGGGCCGACAAGTCTCCATCTCAAAAGTCACCAAGAGCTCTTGAATGTACCTCTGCTGAGAGATGAAAATCCCCCTCTGAGACTGATAAATCTCGTGACCCAAGAAAAAATGAAGAAGCCCCAAATCCGTCATCTCGAATGCCTGATGTAAAGCTGTCTTGGTCTCTCGGACCTTCTGTGCATGATCCCCTGTCAGAATCAAATCATCAATATACAACACAAACAATACACAACCAACCTCGGAAGTGTGCACATAAAGTTGCAGATCAACCTTGGAGCACCGATATCCCAACTTCGACTAAAGAAATGAGTCAATCTTCTCATTCCATGCACGTGGAGCCTGCTTGAGGCCATACAAGGCCTTCTTCAACCTGTAAACTTTCCCATCCAAGGATCCAAAGTCAAGAGGCTGCTCAACATAGATCTCCTCCTACAAGTCACCATTCAAAAAGGCTGACTTCACATCCAACTAATAGACAGGCCATCTCCTATGGCCAACCAAGGCAAGAACAGCTCGAATAGTCGGCATACGAGCAGTGGGGGCAAAAGTATCATGGAAATCAATGCCTAGGCGCTGAGCAAAACCTTTAGCAACAAGGCGAGCCTTGTGCTTGTCCAAAGAACCATCGCTAAGGTACTTGGACTTGAAGACCCACTTGACACCAATCACCCTCTTGTGAGAGGGACGAGGCACAAGAGACCAAGTGCCATTCCTCTCAATAGCCTCCAACTCGGCTTCCATGGCCTTCCGCCAATGATCAGACTGCAAAGCCTCCTTTACGGAAGTGGGCTCACGATCCTACATAACACCGGTCAGCAAACAATAGTTGGAGCAAACAAGCTCCGAAGAATGTGTCCGGTTTCTCCATGGCCTCCATGGTTCATCCTGTGGTTCCCACTCCTCAGGGACCCCCTCAATCCTTGAATCTCGGAGTGTGTCACAGGTCCAACGAGGAGGAGGCCGAACCTCTCCTCGTTGCTCTCCATCTGCTAAAGACTCAGGAACATCCACCGGCAAAAGCTCCTCGGAGGTGGCCGGTGGAAGTGAAGACTCGGAATCAGAAGAAGAATCTCCATCAAAAGGCTGTAGCTCCAAAGGAACTGTCTCGGGAGTCCAACTCTCCCCTGGATCTCCAAGAACGGGGTGCTCCTCATCCCCCTCTGTGGCCGGAACTTCCATGAACCACACATCTCGGCTCGTGTAGACATCCCGCTTGGCGGGATCAAACAGACAATAACCTTGGGACTGGGAGCTGTAACCAACAAAAACCTATCGTCTTGAAGCCGCCTCGAACTTGTCACGCTGCATCTTCGGAATGTGCACATAAGCGTCACACCCAAAGATCCTGAAATAAGAGACATCAGGCTTAGTCCCGAAGTAAGCCTCAAAAGGAGTCATCCTGTCAATGGCAAAAGTGGGAGATCAATTGAGGATGTGAACTGGGGTAGCCACAGCCTTGGCCCACAGAAACTAAGGTGTCTGTCGGTGTTCCATCATGGTGCGCGCCATCTTGATCACACTTCGGTTCTTCCGCTCCAAAATGTCATTCTCTTGGGGAGTGTTGGTGTTAGCAAACTCCTGGTAAATGCCCCTATCTGCACAAAAACGAGCAAACTCATTAGACATAAATTCACCTCCTTTGTCTGAACGCAAGGTCTTCATTCACCGGCCAGAACGATTCTCCTCAAAGAGAAGCCAATCCTTGAAGTGAGAGAAAGCCTCCAACTTCAAAGTCAAGAAATAGGCCCAAGTCATCCTGCTGTAGTCATCTACGATCAACATGACAGGGACTCGATCCTCATCGGTCCACAAAGATCCGTAGATACAAGCTCCATGGGTGAAGTAGACCGCCTAGAAGCTTTGTTGGGAATCGCATCCCGATGCAGTTTTCCACGAATGTAAGAGACACATGGCTAATGGCTCACCACTATATACGGCAATCCTCGGACAAACGACCCTCACAACGCCTTCTGAAGATACTCGTAGTTCAGGTGGCCAAACCGAGCATGCCAAAGCTCGGACTGTGTCTGAGAGGTAAGAAGAAGAGAGGTAAGAGTTGGGAAAGACTTCAACTTGTAGATGCCATCCTCCTCATACCCTGCAGAGAGAACCTTCCTCAATCCACGATCAAGGATGCGAACAGTATCACTGTCAAACTCCACCAAGAGACAAAGAGCACAAATCTTATGGACTGAAAGCAAATGATACTCCAAGCCTGGCACATGCAACACTTCGGAAGTGTGGGTACCACCATATCCATCTAGAATAAGCTGCATCTCACCCCGCGCAGCAATAGACACAGAAGAGCTGTCTCCAATGAGAATCTGCCTACACGAAGGTCGCAAATGGGCAACACCATCGGAAGAAGGAGTCATGTGCCATGAGGCACCACTATCCACAATCCACTCTGGAGCCTAGAGAGCTGTCACCGCAGCATCAGAAGTCTTCGATGTAGAGTCCTCAATGACTGCTAAGTGTAGAAAAGCAACTAATAAGGGTGCAGCCACCGCTCCAAAATCCTTCGTGTCCTTCTTCTTGGTGTCCTTCTTGTCTTTGTCGGTGCAATCCTTCTTCCAATGACCAGTCTTACCACAAGTATGGCAAGTCGATTCCTTCTCCTTGTCCTTCTTGGATTTGTTGTCCTCCTTCTTCTTCTTTTGGTCCTTCCCCTTCTTCTGAGAGGCTTGACCAACCAATGCCTCCGATTTGGAAGCATTCTGTCCCTTCAACTATTCCTCTTGGTCCAAGACCATAGAAACCAACTCTTCCCACCGAAGAGTCGACTCCCGCTCTGATGCAATAAGGGCGGAATAAAAAGTGCCAAATCGTGGCGGCAACTGGGACAGTAATGTGATTGCCATGTCTTTGGAGAAAATAGGCTTCCCCGCATTTTAAACCTGCACCTGAAGCTGCCGAAGCTTGTTGATGTGCTCCCGAAGCGAAGAAGACTTGTTCACGGACAAGGTCCGCATCTGCACCACCAAAGAAACCCTCTTCATCAGGGTCATCCGGTTGTACATCCGGTCAAGCTCCAGCCATATCTCTCGACCACCGTCATGTGCTCAATGTGAGCTATCACGACTGTAGTACAAGACAGAAACAAAAAAGATCGAATCCTGGCATTCAGTTTGTCCCAATGAGACTGGGCCTTGGTCAACTCCGTACGAGCATTGGAAGAGAGTTTGGACTCATCCCTCATCGAGGGCTTGTTAATCTCCTCCATCACCAGTTCCGCCAAATCATAAGACTCCAAAATGGCCAGCATCATCACCGCCAGATGCGGTAATTATCACCATTAAGCTTTTGATCCGATGAAAGAGCTGGTAGGACAGGCACCTTCCTGTCCATTATCGCCTGGAACTCCAAATCAGTCTCTGTAGACATGTTAACCTGCAATACCAGCACAAATGCAAAATGAGCCCCCTCTGACTGTGTAAACGCAGCCTTCTAGGGCTGGTTTCTCCACTGCCCAAACCTTCTTCACCTGCCGAAGGCGATGAAAAGTAAAATATGCAATGAAAGGCCTCAAACGCAACCTTCCTCCCCTTCGAACAGCAATAACCTGCAGCAAATTCACCGATTAGACTCCTTTCCTGCACGCCCACGCTTGCTTCAGCCTTATCCGATGCGCAGCCCTCTTGCTCGCCCTTGAATCCTAGAAACATAGCCTTGTGTCGCGCTGAAATCTCCTCTTCAGATAGGTTCAGCCCTCAGTCAGTCCATCTTCACCGCTCTGATACCATGTTAGAGTGCAGCCATGCGGAAGCGTAAAACAAAGATGAGAGAGAGTGAACACAAAGAGAAGAGAGAAAGAGAAAAGGAGACAGTGTAAACGCAGAAAATCTGCAGTGTAGTATGCTGTATAAGAGTGCAGAAATATACACGAGGGCAGAGGAAATATTTGCATATGTCTCCGACTTGATGACCTCGATCTCCGTCAGCCCGAGCACAGTCTGTCTCAGCCAACAGATCTCAAAACCAGAATCTGAAGTGAATAGATGCTGGAGTGTGCCACAAACTGGCTATAAATAGCTAGAAAAATAGAAAATAACTGCACCAGGTCGGCTGCATTAAATGCAACCGACTGCAGTAAACTGGCCGACTGTGCAGTCCGATTGGACAGAACTGTTGTCCGACTGCCCGGTGCCACGTGGCATCTTGCCGTACTGCTGACGTGTCCTCTGTGTTGACGTGGAGCCTACTGTACCTTGTTGTCCACCGACTGTCCAGGAAATGACTGCCTAACACTTGCAATGACTCAAAGATGAGGAATGAAACGGTGGGGGCAGTCGCAATCCAATGGTGACAATCTGAGATCAATGGATGTTGCTTGGGATCTCCACTCGATGGTATAAAAGGGTAAAGCATGCTGCACAATGCATGATCTTCCAATTGAGAAGGTCATAAATATGTGTCCAATTTCCAAGTGCACAACAAATATAAACACACTACATATACAAAGGAAGTATGCAAGTGCGCACATGATCATGCAACAGGGCCCACTCGAGCGATGCCTACACAAAGATCTCAAGCAACAAGTACCCTTTTACAATAACAAAGATCATGATCATGCAACAAGGTCCACTTGATTAATGCATACACAAAGATCTCATGCAACAAGTACACTTTTATAATAAATATGAGTTATCGATGCACAAATAGTACGGAAATTTAGTGAAGAGGTATACACAAATAAAAAACCAGACTCCAAGAGGACAATGGAGAAGCGGCAATCCTCCTACCAAGTTGATGCAGATAGTGGAAGAAGAGCCAAGACCCACTACCCTAATTCAATGTCGAGCGAGGAGGACCTAACACCTCTAACCTCAGAAAGGATTGAACTCCAACCAAGAGAAAACCTATAAGGAAGAATGGTAGACAAAGTGATAGCAAAGGGTACTCGAAACTCGACCTTGAGAGAGAAGCCACCAACTCCATATCCATATTGGTAAGTGTTGAGGTAGAAAATGCATTACAAACTTATTAGCACTTTAAAACAGCCCCAAAACATGTTTATTACCAACATTCCTACAAAATGCATGTGCCCCATAAGCCAAACCCTGATTTGGGAGAATCCACATCTATAAATAGGAGACTACCCTTCCACTCAGCCCTAATCTTGTCTTCCAGATTATCGGCACCTCATTCTCTACTATCTACACCCCTTCCAAGCAAATATCTCAGTTCCAATTTTCGTCCTATAGTGATGCGCCAATTTCCAATTCTCCATTAGCCTATGCTTGCTACTATCTAGTCATTGCCAACCTCTACGTTGTTGTGTTTTGCTGACGGTCATCACCAAACAGCTGCCACATCATCAGCCAGTTGTCACCTGCTCTCCAAGTTGCTATGTTTTCAGTCAGCACCCCTACCGCCCCAAATTCAATAAGGAGAGGCTAGCCTCTTGAAATCTCTAAAAATCCTTGAATTTCAATTGTTGATTTCAATCACCAGGCCTTCAATTTCCTGGCATGAGACCCAAGCTGACTAATCAGCCCTAACTTCTATTGTAAATTAGGATTTACAACAACCATAGTCACCAGAACTGTTTCCTCCAATTTCGTGTTTCAAGATTTCAAGGTTTCACTTCATATTTTGTTTCCTTAGTTACCTTGAGGTTTCAAGATTTTGAGAAATATTATTTTTAATAATTAAATTTACTATATATTATTAATATTAGAGGAAGAAAAATAGATTTCATATATAGTATTATTAGAGGAAGAAAATAAATCCATAAAACGAAAATGTTCATTCCACCTAGATCCCAAAGTCAAAAGTTAAAAGCCTAAAACCAAAACATCCATTTCACCTACTCATTTAGAAATAAGCATTCATGACTCACAAGTCAAAACATATAGGATGCATATATATAGTACATAAGGTAAAGTAAAAGTAGAGACTAATGTTCATGAGTGAAAACCTTATGGGGAGGCATTTTCACTTGAGGTGGAGACCCAAGGTGGAGGAGAAGGTGAAGTGTGTGGAAGAGGTAGAGGAAGAGACAAAGATGGAGAAAGAGGTGGAGCAAGAAGAGATGGAGGAGGAGGAGGAGGAGGAGATGCACAAGGAGAAGGAGGTGATGGGGCGAGCAAGGAAGAGGACATAGAAAAAATGCGGGTTGTAATACAAAAACAGACCATGTTTTTTTAATAAAAGAAACCTTCTAAAAACTTTTTCGTTTCACAACCCCATTTCACAAAACAAAACAAAGTCGGAAGAGATGGAGGAGCAAGTCATTAGGCATGCAATGAGGGTGGAAATAACACGAGTTGTAAAAGAAAAACAGCATGCATATTGTTTTTAATAAAAGAAACCCTTTTTAAAAAGTTTCGTTTCGCAGAATTTTTTTCATTTTGCAATGGAACAAAACGAAACATTTTGAATGTTTCAAGGTTTTGCCTTTTGCCAAGATGAAACATGTTTTTTGGTTACTATGTATTTGCAGCAAACGCACAGCTCCTCTTCACCAAGGCTTCAAAATGGAAGGGAATTTTTTAGAATGGCTGAGAATTGGCTGGAGAATGAAGGAGAATGCTGAAGAAATAGAAAGCTCAAAGATTTGTCGAGAAAACTGGCTGAAATTTATTGCTAACCTGCTGTAAATGGTTGATTAACTGCTGCCCAACCTCCACAGATGTTCAACATGCTGTCCCCTACCCTTGGGAGTACCAAATCTGTTATTGCCTGCCCCTAGGAACACTAGATCAGCTGTCACCTGCACTGAATGCCCTCCCTGAAGGCTAGAAACAGCCCCCAAACAACCATCTACAGCAAGAAACACTCTCTTCTTCCTCTCTTACCCTTCAGTCACATTGGAACGACCCTCGGCCAAACTGCAACAGCCTTTCCTCACTTATATGGGAAGGTTTTGTGAAGTGGCAGCCTTCTAATTGGTTTTTTCAGCCATTTGTCCCTGTCCAAAAAATCCAAAGTACCCATCCACAAATAAATTGGCTAGGCCATTTTGATGCCCAAGTGGTCCTATGCATTAAAAGGTCCTTGAACTTGCGTTAATTAATTATTTAAAGCCTAGTTCCTAATGTTACCACAGACATTTATTGACCAATTAAATGCCCTAATACAAATCCAACACCAAGCACAAAGTACTTGACCACTATGTTATAAGTTTTACCTTTGACTCCCACTACAAACTTAGGGTGCTTGACCCATCATTGTGACCTAATTGACTTGCACATCACATGTGCACATCATGATTAATGCCAAAGCCAAGTGCTAAGCAAAGCATTAACAATACACGTCCTTGTGACACACCTCCCCCTTGAAATCCTTGCAATCATTCCCAATTGCACAATAATGTGCCAAAAGGAAAAGATATTGCACTATAATTTCCATAAAGGCATCATAATAAAAGAACATCGGCCACTTTTTCTTAACCATGCTACTACCAAACACTTATTGAAAATTTCCAACCAACCTAACCAAAACATAATACAGAAAAAGAAGCCAAAGCTATTGCCAAAACCTAATAGGATGAATCCATTACTAACATAACAAAAATATTCTAGCTAATGGATCATAGTAAAACATAGACTCCCCATAAATCATGGTTGAATTATCAATGGCATCCAAAAAACACACTATTGTTCAACAAAGACCAACTAAATATCATTGATAAATGATGCAAATGTAGTCTCACAGCTGTGCTGAAAACTATATCCATTTGCATTAGAACTACAATGACTAGTATACTCAATAGTGATCCCATAGCAAACATACTATCAACAACAATACCTTTGATGCATGTTGAATACATCCGAGATCCACTATACACTAGAGCTTCCCATCACTAGAGGAGTGGAAGTGCTACCTCTCCCTTGAGCATTACGCAATGCTCTAAACCCCTACTATGTTGACCTTGACTGAACTTGATCTAAAGTCAGCCCTAACTAAAGTACCACAAGTGAGGATGGTCTGCCAAGTCATGGTTTGCCAAGCATCCATTTAGCATCCATTGGTGAATTGTTTTGAAACATCACCAAAGACCTTCAGGAAACTTCATCTCTGATCTTTCTTTCCTTACGAGCTAAAATCTGCTCATGTATCAAAATCTCATACATCTCCTTAACCTCAAGCTGAACTTTAGCAAACATATCCCGTGGCACATCACTATGAAAAGGCCTCAATAAGCTCACATGAAAGGCATTATGTATCCCCCAGTGTGGAGGCAATTTCAGCCTATATGCAATATCACTTATCTTTTCCAACACCTGAAAGGTCCCATAGTAACGCATGTTCAACTTTAGTTACAATCTCTCTCTAGCTTTCATCTTTTTCAACCTTACCTTTTCAAAACACAATAGTACATAATTGCCCTTTGCAAACTACAAAGCACATCTATAGCAATCAACTACCTTCTTCTGCTTCTCTTGCGATCTTTAAAGTGCCTACTTTACCTTCTAATAAAGTCACATCCATGTTCTCAACATAGCAATTAGCCTCAAAGATCTTATCCTTAGTGTGCAACATAGGAGGTTCTTTCTTGCCACCTTCCACAACCTCAAATGCAACCTTACCAATGGAAGTATCCACTATATTATTATATGCAAACTCAACCAAAGGCAAGTACTACTCCCACTATGTCTTATACTTTGATACATAGCACATCAAGAGCTCCAAGTCTTTGGAATTTTTCTCTTTGAGCTGACCAATTGTCTATGCATGGAAGGATGAAGAAAAATTCAGTGTGGTATCCATATTTTCCAATGGCCCCTTCCAAAATAAGCTGGCCATCCATGGACCTTGATCGCTTACAATTGACTCAAGCATGCCATGATACTTAAATATGTGTTGCATAGACAATTGTGCCATATGAACAGCCTTATTCTTCTTCCTAACAGCAAAGTGGGCCTGCTCACTGAACTTGCATACGATAATCCAAATTGCATTATTTCTTGTAGGAGTCCTCAAAATATAGAAGATAAAATCCATAGAAATGCTCTGCCAAAGCCTATTAAGTAGGGCTGCAACATGCCCGATACCTTTTGCCTATCATACTTCACCCTACTAACACATAATACATGTAAGAACATACAGCTCTAAATCGTGTCTCAAAACAGCTCTAAATCGTGTCTCAAAGTTGGCCAATAGAGAAGGTGCTCCATTGCCTTAACTATAACATGAATACCTTTGTGCCTTGCATAAGGAGGGGCATGACTCTCTATCATGACCTTTGGCCTCAGCTGCTTTGTGACATACAGTCGCCCATGCATCATCAAAAAGTCATCTCTAAGTACATAATGCTCATGCATCTCATGGCTGGCCATAGGAAATCATAAACATTACAAAAATCATAATCAGCAGCATACTAAGCCTTCATGGCATCCAACTTGGTGTGATAAACCATAGTGACAGCCGAAATTCGAGACTTACAAGACAGTACATCAACCACTACATTCTTTCTACCATCTATAGGCACAATCTAAAAATGAAACATAGAGAGGAAAGTTTCCCATCACATATCTTTCCCAAACAACTTAGTCTAAGTTGGAAAATAGCGCAATGTCTGATAATTTGTCTGTACAATGAAATCAGCCCCCAAGAGATAGTGGTTCCATCCTGAAAGTGCATGAATTACAACCAACAATTTGAAACCAATATTCCTTCCATAGAGAGGTAGTACTAACCTAATTTAACACTAATTATGGCAAGTATAAAATTCACATAAAAGCTGAAACATGAGCATTTACCAATCAATCTTGGACATTGGACACCATGTTGGCCTCAAAATTGGCGCCCCTTTCGGTATTTCTTTATCTTTAATTGCAATTGAATTCGATACAATGGGATTCCTTCAATCCCCTTCGCAATCCAAAAGCCCCTTGCTATCAACAATGACTAGCAAGTCTTCAAATTGATTTGCTCACGCAATTGACCTTCACGGACTCCTTGGGAAATAAAATTTGCCCCAAATTTGAATGTTGACTGGTCCCTCACATCAAACCCTAATTTCTGCTATAAATTAGAATTTACAGCAAAGAAAAGCACAGTTTCTCAACCTCCAAGGATTAGAATGCTGAGATCTTCGAAGCAAGGCTGGAAAATGGCTAGAGAATGAGAGAGAATGTTGAATAGAGAGAAAATTCAGACTTCCATTACGAGAAAATCAAAAAAATCAGCTGCTGCCCTATCTAGACAGCCATGAAAGTTGTCTCCATTGATGAAACACACTGAATATGATGCTTGTTTGGTGAAACAATCCTCAACCATACTACTTCCAAGATTGAAAGCATAACCACTAGTTGATCGTCTGTCATATGCACAACCAGCCCAATCAGCATTTTTCTGAAGGGTATGCCTAAGCAAGGCAAGGCTGATGAAAAGTGGTACATTGACTCAGGTGCCTCAAATCATATGACCCCCTACTCTCACCTATTGCTAAAGTCCTTTAGGGCATGTCACCAGCTCCCTAAGTATCTCTTACTGGCTGGAAATGGCATGTCAACTATTGTAGCAGCTTGCGCAAGGCTGAAATGACTCTCTCTCTCTCTCTCCCCCCAACCTCATATTCCCATGGATTGGCATCACCAAGTTGACCATGCATTTGCACTTGTCCCCCCACGCATACCAACTATTTTTTCTCATCGACAACTTTGGGCTCTCCCAATGGCAGCTTAGGCATTTCCTTCTGTTCTTCTAGCTATCTTGAAGCTCTAAAAGGTGTTTTCTTCTCTTTGCCTTTGCTATGCTTCTTTGGGGCATTCAAGAATCGAGAAAACTGAGGATCCTTTGTCAATTCAACAAAGAGATTTGCCGTTGTTCTCATCCGATCTCTGAACCTATCATCAAATTCTTTACCCTCTTGTTGGTCATCAACATCTTGAGGCATCGATGTCCTTGCATTTAGGTCATTTCTCACATTTTCAGCCTAATGTCCATGCTGAGAACCTTGTCCAAGATTATGCATTGCATTTTCCCCTTCACCACGCGAATGACCATGGTGAGATGCATCATCACCACTTGATCCCATATCACTGTGTGAAGACATACTTGCCATAATCAGCAACGAAGCACAATTTCAGCAATAATGCAAAGCTTCTGACTTGCAATCAAGTGCCTCAAGCTCACCAATTCGAAGGATTTGATGGTATCCTAGCAATGGAACCATGCAACCAACCTTCCTTCTATGGAGGGGTGGTACTAACCTGATTTAACACTAATTACAACAAGTATAAAATTCGCATAAAATGCTGAAATAGAAACATTTACCCATCAATCTTGGACATTGGGCACCTTGTTGGCCCCAAAACTAATGCACCTTTCAGTATTTCTTTATCTTTAATTACAATTGAATTTGAATACAATGGGATTCCTTCAATCCCCTTCGCAATCCAAAAGGCCCTTGCTGTCAATAATGACCAACAAGTCTTCAAATTGATTTGCTCCTTAATTTACTCGGGCAATTGGCCTTCATCGACTCCTTGGAAAATAAATTTGCCCCAAATTCGAATGTTGCATGGTTCCTCACTTGAATCTTGCTAAAAATTAATTCTCAGCCCTGAAAATTCAAGTCTTGAGGCATCAATCTTCTAGCACGCTTCCCAAGGTTACTATCAAACCCCAATTTCTATTGTAAAATAGGGTTTACTATAGAGAAAGGAAATTCTCGAGCTCCTAGGATTAAAATGCTGGGATCTTCAGAGCAAGGCTAGAA